>NC_139248.1:52371780-53571780 GCF_977018435.1 Lepisma saccharinum
TTATTTGTTTATTGATTTTTAATTACTTTAATTTTACATTAACTAACAAATTTTACATTAACAACAAAATAATTTGCCTAGTATAAAAACTTCTACTAACAAAAATATACTATTATAACTTTTAATTTTAGAAAATTGTATTTTTAAAACTTTAACTTTGAAAAATTGAATTTTAACACACTTTGACTTTAACAATGTACTTTGAATTTTTATATGTAAAATTAAAGTAATTAAAATTCAATAAACAAATAAAGATCTAAGAAAAAAAGCAAACAACCTAAGTCAAATTCAAACAGCAAGAGGAATACACAGAAACCAACATGGCATCCAGAAAGAGAAATCAGTAGTCACACCCATAGCACAGTTTAAAAAACTACATAGCTGAAACCTTAGAGAAACATAAAACTGCAAACACAATATATCTAGATTCTTCCAAGGCATAGAATAGAGTAAAAACATGGCTTGCTTATGGACAAACTCAACAACATAGGAATAAAATAGACAAGCAATCCTTTTTTCAGTAGAAAATTCCAATTACTCAAGTAAGCTACATCATACGTAGTACATAAGAAGAGCAAATTAACATCATCACCAGTAAACCATCATGCAACTTCTACCTGCTGAAACAACTAAGTGAGTATAAATTATCAGAAAAATGCCTACATTACAAATGAAATACTACCAGAATACTAAGGCTTCAAAAGTGAACACTAAGAATAATGTTCAGACTAAAGTATAGGGCATCCTGCAAAGGATTATTACTCCCTACATCTACAAGCCAATAACAATTATTCTAAATACTACAAACTTGGACAAAATATAGTCAAATACACAACACAAGAAGGAAAATAATTACAAGTAAAACAGCAGACACTCAATATCTCAAAAGAATCCAGTGAAAATATTCTACAACAAACTGCCTCATAACATAAAACTGCTAAGTCCCCAAAACATATACAAATACAATCAATAAAAACTACTTGAAAAGGAAAAACTCTCTACACTCTCACAGAGTTGATGTAAAATAACAGCAAAACTTAGAAGCATGCACAGTCAATAGTACTCAATTTGCATACAGTTCACATGCAAACTCTCATGAAAAGGTTCAAAACAGTCTCCCAGCTCAGTTCTCATCTATAGGTAAGGAAAGGAGTATATAGATCTTGCTCAGGACAGGGACAGATGAAAGGCATGTGTTGCTGCAGCCATGAACATTCGGGTTTAAGAAGGCTAGAGAGTTAGTTAGTTATACATTAAATAAGCATAATATTTGGATTGTAAGTAGAGAATATAACAAATGTACAATGCATTGTGCGAAAACTGTCAACTTTGCATTATAAGCAGAAAATTAAACCAGTTTGCCCTAGAAATACATTTTAAGAATAGCCCAAAATAGCATGCGTAATAGAAAATTAAGAAAACTTTCTGATGCATAAAAGTACTGACTAGTGCTGAATGAATCAATTACTGTAAAATATTATTCTCTGATTCAAGTAATTTAACTGTAAACATTATCTTTTGTGTGTAAAATATAATTGTTAGTTGAACTGATAAGTACAAATATTAACTTTATACGCCTTCATACACTCTAAATAACATAACTTTGATATATAAATTAGTAACAATTTGTTTAAAATTAAGTTAAACTGTAGAATTGTTTTCTTAAATAAATATAAAGTAGTAAAAATACTAAACAAATAATTCCTTCTTTTCCTATTTAAAGGATGCCAAGCAGTGTAAACCAGTTGTTAGTGGCTAAATAACATAAAATTTGAAGGCAGTAACAATATTTTAAAAAAATACTGTTTTTTACCTAACTTTGTGAATTAAATACTAGTACATTTTGTCAAATTATAAATAAAATATACCTATTTCTTTGATATTTGTACTAAAGTGAAGAAAATGTTACTAAAACTTGGCTAGTACAGTAAATCTTAGACTTTTAGCTTTATTTGTCCGTAACTGGATATAATTGTAACTTGTTAATCTCGCCAAACACAATTTTTACCTCAATTTTGGAAGCTAGCTGAACTTTAGCGTTTCGAATTACATATAGTGAAGACCTCTATAGTGGAAAAATACACCCAGTCTGTAAAAATTTGGAAATGTTGTCTCCTTCTCTGTCGAACCAGACCAAGAGTGTTCTCAGGTGTTTCAATATATTTCTTAACATAACTAACTTTTTAAAAATGCAGGTAGCTTAGTTTGTATAGCGCTAGGCTTTTAACCTA
Source organism: Lepisma saccharinum (assembly GCF_977018435.1). NCBI lineage: Eukaryota > Metazoa > Arthropoda > Insecta > Zygentoma > Lepismatidae > Lepisma > Lepisma saccharinum. The sequence goes on from NC_139248.1 coordinate 52,374,012, forward strand.
TCTGTCCAGGGTTCAAGTCCTTGGCAGGGTTGTTACAATTTTAGATTTTGTCATCGGATCTTGTGCAGACTTCAAATTTCATAAGTTATAAGCAATCTAAGTTAATTTTGGGAGTGGGCCAAATTGGTTCCTCATATAAAAAGCAATGACCAAATTGGTCGTAGCGCCTATGACCCTACTTGGGTTCATCCTCCAAAACATCTGCTTCGAGTCTCCGATGCCATGCTGGAGCCCGTTCAGGTTCTACCGCCCACAAGTGCGTTCCTTCGCCAATCCAGCGAAGGTGAGAATAATAGAGCGCAACCCTCTATATATACATTCAGCTCACTGTTGGTCACCCCTTGATCTAGTTATTTTCATGCAATCACCTACATTTAGTGAATTTTGCCGTCTTTCTGTTTGATCTGTTAAATAAGCCAGTCAATAAAAATATACTTACATAGAAAAATCCTGATATAGTTGGATTCTCAAAAATATATACAATCAGTGTTCTTGATACATTTAGCACCTGAGATAGTATAAATCAAAATCTAGTTAGTGTTGGCATGTGTGCTTCTGGTACATGTAGTTACTTGAAAAAGCAAATATTGGTTGTGTAAAAAATAGCCTCCTTGTGAAACAATGAAAAATTAACATTATATCCTCATAGCATTAGTTGCAACTGCTTCTTGCAGATTAACAAAGCTCTGGCGTGTGGTCGTACGTCACCTATAATCCTTTGTATGGTTCGTGTTGTCCTATAAATTGTCGATATACATGCTAAGTCCCTAGTTACAGCCTAAGCTTTTAGCTTCAATAAATGTATTTTAGTCCTCGGAGACATATATTGATCTTAGAGTAAAAAATAAACCTCGTATAATAAACCAAATGGAAATAACCCAAGTGTTGATGCACCCAAAGAAGCCAGTAATACTTCAAAAATACCTTGAAAAAGGCTATAAAGCTAAATAATTATTCTAGAATAGTAAAAAAGTTTGGAAAGTGGACCTAGGCCCCTAAGCCGTCTGTTAACTTCGTATTGTAATTATATTGTTAAATTGTTATATGTAAGGGGAAAAAACAATATTAGTAAGCGTCCAAATATGGACCCTCGGTAAAGGGGTTTCAGACCTCATAGACACATCATAATTTTCGTTACACTAAAAAATTGCCCTCGTATAAAAGCAAATAGTTGAAATGTTAAACATTTCGTGTACTTTATCCAGTAAGCCTTAGCTAGAAATACAATAAATGCGTTACAGACATAAAAATTAAGCAAGCTTTGATATTCTAGTGGCACATAATAAGTATAAAATATCCTTTAAAATACTCTGACAAATAGTTGTGGGTTGTCTGAGATCAAAATTTTCAAGTCCTCTCTCCTCTCTCCTGCATAAATAGGCTCTAGAATTCACTAAGCCTCAAAATAATATTGGGTACATAAAATAAAAAGCAGATGGAGAGTGGTGCTGATCGCATCATCTCCAAAATAGCAAAAACAAAAGTATATAGAGCTCTATCTGGTATATTTAGAAAACTTTTACCTAGTATAGCAGTAACAAAATACTCAGCAAACTCTAAAATAAACAAACTTTCCTACGTGGCAGGCGTAACCTGCCCTAAATAAATACATATAGAAATACAGAACCAAAAATAGCATAGTGGAAATCAGTAAACCCTAATAATAATAATAATAATAATAATATATTCTGTGGCTTACATTTTAGCTAAAAGTACTTTTTTTTAGTGTTTTTGAAAAAATTAAATAAATACTAAATTCTAAGTTTAAAATTTGTAAATGTATATATGATACAAAACAAAATAAAAAAAAAATAATACATACCCTGCAAAAAATCAATAAAAAAAGTTGAAAACCTCTCTTTGTGCATCCAAAATATAATAACAAATCCTTCCTGACTGGATTAAATTGTGTTATTTGAGTAATATTAAGCCTAAACTTGTAAAATAAAAGGGTAGAACTTGTCAAAACATACTTTTGCATCCAAAATATAATTCAAAACACAACTAAATTGTGTTATTTGAGTGGAAAGAAACCTAAACTTGGAAAAAAATCTCTCTCTCTCTCTCTCTCTCTCTCTCTCTCTCTCTGTGTGTGTGTGTGTGTGTGTGTGTGTGTGTGTGTGTGTGTGTGTGTGTGTCTTTGAGAGTCCAAAATATAATAAAAAACACGTTCAAATCGTGCTATTTGAGTAAATATTAGGCTAAACTTGTGAAATAAACAGATAAAAGTTGAGAACACACACTTTGTGTGTCGAAAATGCGACTAAAAGTCTTTCCTGAACAGATTGAATTGTGTTATTTTGGTAATAATAAGCCTAAACTTGTGAAATAAACAGATAGAAGTTGAGAACACACACTTTGTGTGTCGAAAATGTAACTAAAAGTCTTTCCTGAACAGATAGAATTGTGTTATTTGAGTAAAAAATAGGCATAAACTTGTAAATAATAAATTAAAAGTTGAAAAAATCTCTTTGTAAATACAAAATTTAATAAAAAATGTTGCCTGAATAGTACAAATAGTGTTATTTTGGTAAAAATTAACATAAAGTTGTAAAATAATAAGTTAAAAGTTGAAAAAATGTCTTTGTGAGTCCAAAATTTAATAAAAACTGTTGCCTGATTAGTACAAATAGTGTTATTTTGGTAAAAAATTAATATAAAGTTGTAAAATAATAAGTTAAACGTAGAAAAAAATGTCTTTGTGAGTCCAAAATTTAATAAAAAATGTTGCTTGAATAGTACAAATAGTGTTATTTTGGTAAAAAATTAATATAAAGTTGTAAAATAATAAGTTAAACGTTGAGAAAATGTCTTTGTGAGTCCAAAATTTAATAAAAAATGTTGCTGATTAGTACAAATAGTGTTATTTTGGTAAAAAATTAATATAAAGTTGTAAAATAATAAGTTAAACGTTGAGAAAATGTCTTTGTGAGTCCAAAATTTAATAAAAAATGTTGCTGATTAGTACAAATAGTGTTATTTTGGTAAAAAATTAATATAAAGTTGTAAAATAATAAGTTAAACGTTGAAAAAAATGTCTTTGTGAGTCCAAAATTTAATAAAAAGTGTTGCCTGAATAGTACAAATAGTGTTATTTTGGTAAAAATAAGGATAAGCTGTGAAAATGTTTGACATAAAGTCAAAGTTTGGTAAAAAATAAACTCAAAATTAAGTTAAATAGCACACAGTAACATACATTTACTACCTAAATCAATAATCAAAGGGTCCTAGGTTCGTTACCCCGTGATAAAAGCAAATGGTGAAAACTGTAGGCCCCGTCCCTAATAGCTCTCCCTTCTTCATAGTACAGATAAAAAAACCCTGCGCTAAAGCGTCCTGTGCCTTGGAGGCAAACCTGAGCGGAATATTAATTGGCGGCGGAAACCGCATAGCTTCAGAGATTTGACCCTTGCTGCGCATTCTCAGACATTCTTTGTTGTCTGGTTGAATCCCTCCCCTGCCCTACAGTATTGCATAGCTTTCCCCTGTTCTTGCGTACTGGTTAACCTTGAAAAAACCGGTTCTGAAAATCTACCGACGCGTTCTCTGATTGGTCAATTGGGTTCGTTCTTTGTCCTGACGTTGTGACGTCATTTGACCTTGAACGCGCTTCCCCAAAATTCCTTTCTCGGCTACCTGCGCTGAATATTAATTCATTCTCTCTGTCTGGCATCACCGCCGAGTCGAGATTCTGAGACAGTATTCTGTCTAACGTGTGAAACCATCGTGTTTCATACCATAATAACATACATTATTACATAGTACTAATTATTAACGTTGCATATCGTGGGTTCGAGTACCGGGACCGTCCCCAATCGTAATTGGACCTATACCTACACCCATTACCACCGTTCATAGCGGTTCATAAACCATAGAAAACTTATTTTCAATACTATAAACATTAATATTATCGATTCATACAGTAGTGGTATTTGTGGTATTATAAACTCAGGAAAGTATGAGCCCCCTCCAGCAGCTTTGCTTACACTTAAAACAAGCTCAACATGGCCATATGAGCTTTTTGCTCTAGTGTGGAACCCCGTCTAATCCAAGATTTTTGTAAAAATGCCCTCGGGAATATTTCGGAAAGTATGACCCTCCTCAGATTGATGAGGCTACACTTATAAAAGGCACTTCTGAGAGATTGTTGTCCATAAACTTGTCAAAAATATGCCCCTCTTGTGGCCACACTTAAAACTAGACCAAGCTGCTTATAAGAGCCACCTACACACACACACACACACACACACATATTTATTTCTGGTTTAAGTTCAATTGGATACCAGCTTCAATTTGTTTATCTAATATTAAAACAATGTAATTCTTATAACAATGTAATATATATTTGATAAGCAACAACAACAGGGCCATCTATGTGCAAATGTCTGAACTCGGTGAATACTTGGGAACAAGTCAATTTTTTTCATTAGGTCAATATTTTTAACTCTTTCTGCCAGTAATAGGGAATGGTAGTAAGTGTTAGACAAAGTACTTTGGAGCTGAATATGCCTTTCTTAAGACGTCGTATATTGCTAAAATATCTTTAATTCACATATTTCTCATACCGCCGTATCTTGTTCTATTAGGCCTCTTCAAGAAAATTGCCAATTAGTGAAAATTAATTGAGCACAACAGCAAAAGAGGTACCAATAGGGCATGCATACAATGATATGGGGATATGTGAATTGTCGGTTTCTTCAATTCAGATAAATGGATTGAATTGAAACTGGGATATTTTGCATTTTGTTACATCTAGCTTGTTTGTTGTAATCTATTCATATATAAAATCAAGCACCGAGAGGGTATAAGATCAATACTTGAACAATATGTGCGCATGACGGCCCCAAAGCAATAGGATCAATACTTGAAGCGGGAGCTCTATTGACTGTAATTTCTCCCTATCAACCGATCGCTGCGGCGCGGTTTTCTCTATTGACATCGATTAGTTCCAGACAATTCCGCTTCCCCGGCGCTGAGGCATGGCGCTGCGGTATGGATTGCATGTACGCTCAGCAGAAAAACGGGATACACTCAGAAGAAAGTACTTCGGCAAAAATGTTAGAGAATAGCTCATGTTTCTGAATACACCCCCACCCACCCCCATACACACCTACCCACATCCATACATATTTACTTCCCGGTCCACTTCTATTGCATCATGTTGTACAATATTAATTGATTAAATGGTTATGACATAATGTGATTATGTGGTGTTTTCTGATTGGTTGCTTATGACATAATGCGATTATGTGTTACGTTTAAATAAGCAGTGTTTCTATTGGCTCTGTAAATCTATATAAGCCAGGGCACAGTGCAGATCCTTCACCATTGCTGGATCGGCAGTGGAACCCACATCGCGGGGGATAGAACCTGAACAGGCTCCACAAAAGTATAGGAGACTTGAAGCATATAATTTGGCGGAATAACCCAAGTAAGGTCATAGAGACAATATATACTGATACAATAAAAGCCAATTTTTGGCAGGGGGGCCAAAGTGGTTCCTAAATACAAAATCTCAAGAACTAATTGACATAGAGCTATGCAGTTTTTTTGTCTGCACTGAACCCAACTGATCCAGCATAGAGTTTTGATTTGAACCCCAAGAAATTTTATATAAATACCAAAGCCAAAAATAATAAGTGTATACACACATATATACATACACACACACAAAGCACAGTGCTGAACCCAACTGATATTTTTATCCAGCATAGAATTTTGATTTGAATCCCAGGAAATTGTATATAATAAACAACAACAAAAATGCCGAATCAAAAACATTGTAATCAATGCAATAAGAATATATCCAGCCCCAATTGGGCTAAGCACCAAAAGATTTGTAACCCAGATAAATACAGAACTCCCACAATAATTTGCCCCAAATGCAATAGAAAATACAGCATGCAATACTTCATATATACACATAAAAATACTTGCTCTGCACAACCATCTACATCTGTTCTGAAAAGAAAGCACGAAGCACCTCTTAATGCCAGAGCAGCAAAGCAGCCACGCTATGAACCCATCCGTAGCAGTTTTAACGGCCAATTAAGGGATCACCGGTTTGTATCAGAGCCAAGATGTGGCATTGAGAATTTCTTGAACAGTATAAATTCTGATCTCCAGGCAATTCTCAATGCACAAAATGGCTCTTATAAGCTGTCCCTCAAATTGATTGCACAATATAAGAAACCAAATGGCACAAAATTTACACAGCCCCACATAACAGAAACTGTACCGGTTTATTCAAATGCAAATTCGGACAGAATAATAAGCAGCTTGATGGATCAATTGAATATCAAACACTCTGAATTTGCGGCAAAAGAGTCCGGATGGAGCCTATGTGGCTCTCCGCACAAGTTATATGTTAATATTTCTGAATTCTGCCCATTGCAAGGATCTACATATCTGCCATTACCTGCAAATATTAAAAACAAAAGAGCCGTGGTCAATATAGAAAATACCGACCAGAAATGCTTTTTGTGGTGTATATTAGCTGCTTTGTATCCAGTTTCAAGGAATCCTGAGAGAATAACTTATTACAAACAACATGAAAATGATTTTGATGAAGCAATGAAGGGCTTAGAATATCCAATGTCTGTTCAGAATATTGATAAATTTGAAAAAGAAGCCAGGGATATTAATGGCAAACAATTATCCATTAATGTATTTATTTGTTCCACTGGCAATTGCCCGATAGCACCTCTCAGAATCAGTACATTTGATGATGAATCTGCTATTCCGATTGATCTGCTCTTAATTGAAGGGGATGGCACATATCATTACACTCTGATACACAGTCTTGAAGCTTTAGTCAGAACACAACTAGACAAATCCAATACAATATTTAAGTTGTGTAGAAGATGTTTAAGTGTATTTGATGGTAGAAAAATGGTGAATGGTGTTTGTGAAGAGAATGCAGAAATTGCCAAAAACAAGTTAATTGAGCATCAGAAATACTGTGGGAACCATAAACCTGTTCATATGGTGATGCCCAATCCAAGTGAAAATTGCAAATTCAAAAAGTATGAAGCCTCGTTGGAACACCCAGCATATATTGTCTGTGATTTCGAATCGAACGTCAAACCTATTGCATTCTGCAATCCAGATCCTGAAGAATCTTCAACTACACCATACCAGCTACATGAACCTTCCAGCTTTTGTTATACAGTTATACGGGATGGTGTAGCTAGTGAGCCATACTTATACATGGGACCAAATGCCATCAAAATATTTGAACATAGAATAGAAAATGAGTGCCGTGACATAGCATCCAACATCTTATTAAAATCAAAGCCTATGTTGCCTTTAACAGAGGAACAAATTGAAGATTTCAACAATGCAGAAAAATGCCCGGTATGTGATTCTGAATTTTCAGATATAAATATCAAGGTACATCACCATTCTCATACAGATGGTCGATATAAACAGGCCCTGTGTAATAACTGTAATATTCAGATCAAGAGACCAAGATTTGTCCCCGTATTTTTCCATGGAGCATCCAATTATGATTTCCATCATCTGATCAGGTACGGGGGGTTTGACAAGCAGAATTTAAATATTTTAGCTGAAAATGATGAGAAATATATATCTATTAGCAAGATAATTAAAGTTGATGGTGTTCCTATTCACATAAGATTTCTTGATTCTTACAGATTTTTATCGGCTAGCCTGGCCACACTGGCCACTCAATTACCTGATGATCACTTGAAAATCACACGTGCAATGTTTCCAAATCAGGACCTGAAATTAATTAGGCGGAAGGGTGTATATCCATATGACTATGTTACAGATTTTTCTAAATTTGATGAGTGTTCCCTGCCACCGCAAGAAGAATTTTACAGCAGAATCAGAGGATCTGGAATCACTGATGATGATTATCACCATGCTCAGTTGATGTGGAACAATTTAAAATGCAAGACATTTGGTGATTATCACATGGCATATTTGAAACTTGATGTCACCCTCTTAGCTGATATATTGCAAGCATTCAGAAAATCTTCCATGCAAAATTATAAACTGGATCCAGTGTATTTTTACAGTGCTCCGGGCCTAGCATGGGCCGCAATGTTTTTCAACACCAAAAAGCAATTGGATCTGATCCACGATCAAGATATGTATCTGTTTATTGAGAAAGGTATAAGAGGAGGGATGGTGCAATGTTCCCAGAGATATGCCAGAGCAAATAACAAGCATATTATGCTGCCTGATTATGATCCAGCACGGCCATCAAATTATATAGTGTATGTAGATGCAAACAGCCTCTATGGTCATGCCATGATGCAAAAACTGCCATATGCAGGGCTTGAATGGGTCGAAGATTTTAATATTGAGGATCTTAAGGACTTTGATGACAGTGACTATGGCCTCTTCTTAGAGGTTGATCTGACAATTCCTGAAGATTTGCACAATAAATTTTCTGATCTGCCCCCAATTCCCGAGGTTCAGTGCTCACCTGGCTCTAAACAGAAGAAGCTCATGATGACTCTAGAGCCGAAACAGGGATATGTCACATATTACAAAAACCTCCAGTTCCTGATGAAACATGGTGTCCAAGTGACCAAAGTTAGAAAAGTTTTGAGGTTCAGGCACTCAAGATGGTTGAAGTCATACATTGATACAAACACAGAGCTTCGAACATCTGCAAAAAGCCAATTTGATAAGAGCTTGTTTAAATTGATGGTGAATTCTGTATATGGCAAAACAATTGAAAATGTCAGAAAACATACCGATGTTAAAATAATTACTGACCCCAGCCTGAGCAAAAAATTGGTTGCAAAGCCCAACTTCAATTATAGAAGAATTTATGATGAGCACATGGCACTTTTCAACATGAAGAAAACAAAGATTAAGTTTGATAAACCTATTTATGTAGGGGCTGTGATATTGGAATCGTCCAAATTACATATGTTAACATTGTATTATGACGTGCTGAAACCTTTTTATGGTGATCGTGTAAAATTATTGTACATGGACACGGATAGTTTTATTCTTGATATTCAAACAGAAGATGTTTATCAAGATATGTCACAGCCTGAATTGTTTCAATACTTTGATACCAGTGAGCATACAATAATTCAACCCCACAACAAAAAGGTGCCTGGCAAGTTAAAAGATGAGACACTTGGTGATGTTATTGTGAAATTTGCTGGGTTAAGTGCCAAGATGTACACTTTTAAAACATGTAGTGCTGTTGTCAAAAAAGCCAAGGGCATTGGCAAAGTAACTGTTGACAAAGATCTTGTATTTGAAGATTATGAAAATTGCATCAAATCCCAGAATTCAATCAAAACATCAGAAAATAGAATTCAGAGTAAGGATCACTTGTTGACTAGCAATATTGTAAGAAAAGTGGCTCTGGACCCACATGATGATAAGAGATGCATTTTATCATGTGGCATACATACTCTACCATGGGGTCATTGTGATTTGAAAAGTGGCAAACAATGCCCAATTACAGAGCATGATTTGAAATAAATAAACATGCCTATGAACTTATTTGGGTTCAAAAAACAGGCTATTATGGACCTGCCGACACCACAACCCTCTTCTGATATCATATCTAAACTGAGTGGCTTGTTAATTATTCATCTGAACAGCATGCTTACAGATGTTGATGATGAAACAGGTAAAACATTGTACATATTTAACAATAATTTAAATCATTACCAATTACCTGTAGGTGGGCAATTGCAATTTATTACAACCCCTGAGGGTGATGTCAAGATTTCAGTAGGGAGAAATATTTACAGAATTAAGCACTCAAACATGATTTCTGGCACTGTATATACTGTTTCTGCTGGTGACTGCTTATATATTGAGGTCCCTGGGTCATATGACAAGCTTATACCCTTTTTTATAGAATTAAGAATCAGATACTCTATAATAAATAACCACTAAAACAAAAATGCCTAATGATATATTCGGCCATACAAGACATGAAGATCACAGTGATGAGATTCTGATGCTTGATGTCAGAGTCAAGAAATTAAGAAGTGATTTGCAAGCTTTACAAACCACACTCAATGCCAGTCTTCAATTAGAAATTACAAATTTGCAATCACAATGCATGGACCCTCTTCTTAAAATTGACTCAGAACTCAAAGTGCTGCTTCAGAAATATACTGACCTGGCAACATTAGATAATTTTCAAAGTTTGGAAGAAGCTGTAGCAGCTCTTCAAGCCAAATTTAAGACCCAGGCTAACAACTCTGAGCAATTGAAACAGCAATTGGAAGAGCAAATAAATAATGTCCAGACACAGCTCCAAACAATTGTCAAAAGCATAAAATCACAAGAAGATTTTGATCTAGTCATTTCCACTCTAAAGGAACAGATTCAATCACTCCAAATACCTAATCTGGATCCTCTGCACAATGCCATAGCCGAGGTTAAAGAAAAAATTGAGACACTTGAAAATTTTATGAACAACTTGCCATCTTCTGATGCTTTGAATGCAATAACTCGGAGTGTTGCAAACATCAAGCTGCAACTTGAAACATATGAAGATTTTGGAAAAATTCAAAGTACCATAACCCATCTTGAAGGTACCATAGCAGCAGTGCAAAGTGATTTGACAAATGTACAAGAATCCCGCCTGCCCGGTATTGTAGACACACTTGTCAGTGTCCAGCAACAGATCACAAAGCTTGAAAACCTCAACACTGAATCTGAACTATCTCATTTTCATCACTTGATCGATGATATTCAAACAAAACTTGAAATTTTACAACAATCAACACCCTCTCAGGCTGATATAGCCCTGCTCCAAAATGCTATGCAAAATGTGGCTGATGCATCTGAATTAAACAATGTAAAATTGGCACTTGAATTTTTGCAAAATACAGTATCAAATCTGCCTACATCACAGGAACTTAAAAATATTAAGAGAGCAGTGAATCGCATATTGAAATCAGAAGATATCAAGAATATCCAGACAGAGATCAAACATCTCACTCAGACAGTGGCCACTCTACCAAACAATCAACATATTAATGAACTGCATGCCCTGTTTGAGGATATCAGAAGACAGGTCCATGATCTTACTGCTCAAAATTCAAAATTGGCAGTTGTTGAAAATTTACAACAAATTGTAGCTAATATCAAGCAACAGCTAGGGACCATGGAATCCAATCAAGCAAATGCTCTGTCTGTTTTTGCCACCCAGCTTCAAGAGATTGTGCAACAATACAAGAAACTTATTGTGGACATAAAAATCAAGCCAGGCCACGATGATGTTGTTAGGACCATCAATGAGCACCTTGAATCTGTAACAAGCAGATTGCTTACAGCAGAAAAAGAAATAACAGGCATAATCGAGAATCCAAAACATACAGTAATTCTTGAATTGTACAGCATCCCCAACAAAGAATATGATTCACCATTTACACCAGGTGGCAAAATATATATGCTGTCCCCTGCACAATTTTATTACCAGTTTTTTGTTGGGGGCACATTGAGACCAGTCAAGATCAAATATTGGCATCAGCCACAGGCACACCACTACCCTACCTTATCAATAACAAATGCTGAGAACAAACCAAAAATCACCAGTGTAGAGTTAGAGGATTTTACAGATCCCAATACATTAGAAACATCTTATGCTGAAGATGATGGATCTCTGGAATTTAAAATACAAATAGGAGACAAATTATATTTAGAAAATCCTGCAGTCTCAGCTGCTGAACACCCTATAGCTGCAATATTCTTGTTTTCATATTATGTCTAGAGAAATTATTGTTGATGAATTACACAGACAAGCCAGACATAATTATAAGAGACTCCCAGTAGTCACAAAAGGCATAGATGATTTATGGCAGAGCGACTTGATTGAGATGGCAAGTGGACAGCTGAAAAACTTAGACAAAATCAACAAGGGCTACAAGTATCTACTCACTGTGATAGACACATTTTCAAAATTTGCCTGGGCTGTGCCACTCAAATCCAAGACTGGAACATGTGTTACAGAAGCCATCAGAACAATCATCAATCAGAGTGGAAGATCACCGCGCTATTTGCAAACAGATAATGGCAAAGAATTTTATAATTCTGTGTTCCAACAATTTATTAAAAGCCAGGCAATAAAACATTACTCGAGTTACAGTGACCTCAAGGCCTCAATTGTAGAGAGATTCAACAGAACCTTAAAAAATCTTATGTATAAACAATTTACCCTCCAAGGTAATTATAAATGGATTAATATTCTTCCAGAACTTCTACATAAATATAACAATTCTGTCCATTCCACAATCAACATGAAACCCTCTGAAGTAACTTCATCTGATGAGCAAAAATTGATCAGGACTGTTTATTATCCTAGATACCAGCCAACAGCAAAAAAACCCAAATACAGGGTGGGTGATCAAGTAAGAATCAGCAAATATAAGCACTTATTCAAAAAAGGCTTTACAAGAAACTGGAGCACTGAATTATTTACAGTGGTTCAAGTTAAGCCCGGCACCCTTAACACATATATAATAAAAGATCACCGAGGAGAAATTCTCAAAGGCCGGTTTTATGAACAAGAACTCAGCAAAACTAAACAGCCTGACACATATCTCATAGAAAAAATCATCCGCAGAAAAGGCAACAAGTTATTTGTCAAATGGCTGGGTCATCCGGAAAACAGCTGGATCGATGCAAGCAAAGTGATAATATGAGCACCTGGGATGTTATAAAAAGGCTGCCAGAACCTGAACAGCAGATTAAGAGAAATGGCAACTTGCTGCCTGATAATATTAGGTGTCTTATTGTTGGGCCATCTGCTTGTGGTAAAACTACACTATTAATTGATAATTTTTTATTGGCACCCAACTGGTTAGACTGGAAAAACAGGCACTTGTATGTCTTCTCTAAGAGCTTGGAACAATTAAAATATCAGCAGCTGATGAAGCTATATGATGGATTGGATATAGCCACTTTTGTACCAGATGTTAAGCCACTTGATGAATGTCTCGATAATTCCGTTGTTGTGTTTGATGACATTATACTGGATAATCAAAACAAGGTTAGAAATTTCTTTACACAGGGCCGACACAAAAACATTGATTGCTTCTACCTGGCACAGACTTTTTCTAAAATACCGAAGCAGCTGATCCGAGACAACAGCAATTTTATATGTGTGTTTCATCAAGATCATACCAACCTCAAACACATACATGATGAATATGTAGGTGGGGACTCGAGCTACAATGATTTTTCCAAGTTTTGCAGTAGGTGCTGGAACCAGGACAGTTATGGGTTTGTCACAATTGATATGACAAGAACACCTAATACTGGTAAATACAGAAATAAAATCAACAATTTTCTAGACGTAGAGACGTATATAAACAACCATGAAACGACCAATCATTGATGATCTTAAGTTAAGAGATTATCTTGTAAAAAGATTTAAGGGATGGAAATCAGAGAACCGGGGAATCTATGAAAAACACAAACAAACAGAACAGCCCGTAATTGATGCTATTAATAATTTAGGTAAAAATATCAAAACTGTTACAGAGCAAAATCAAGATTTGATCACAGAGCTTGTACCTGTTGCTGCTAGGAACATATTAGATTATCCATTCACCCCACTTTCCAGTATTCATACACCTAGTCCTGTTGCTCCTAGAAGAATTGAAGCTACTCAGGATCCTATTGAATTGGGTCTTCTTGCTCAAAAATATTTAACCACACCTAAAGACAACAAAGATGAGGTGTTTGGCTTATATGCTGACACAGAGCTTGATGGTAGCATCATACATAGAATTGGCAATTTCAGAGTAACATTTATGGGGGATGATCTGATTGTTTATTCAGAATCTCGTCTCGGAGAAAAAGGTGGTTTTGTTAAATATCCCGGAACACCTGGGTTGTGGGAACTGATGACTAGGAAAAGGCCTGGCAGCTATACAGATCAAGATTATGAACATTACAAAGAAATATTAATAAAATCAGATGCTCTATACCAGAACAATGATCCCACACAAAAAAGAGTCAAGTCTAGCAGTGGGGCAAAATACAATAATTTAATCAAGCCCATATGGTCACAGATCAAGACTGGCAGTGGAATCAAACAATACAACACCCTGCCCAAAGAATTTGTGTGGGTTGATGATGTCAGGAAACTTGTAGACAGGTTGCTGGTGATAGCTGGGGAGGAAAATGCTGGGAACCACAATTTTTACAATGAAAAGGTTGGAATTATGGACATGATAAGCACAAAATTATCTAATTTTATAGTGAATGACCCTAAGGGGATTGGATATCTCATAAAAATTATTAATACTCTACCACCTAAATTTTGGAATATTTCTGAGGGTCGGGGGTTGGTTAATGACATTATAAACAAGCTCCCATTTGAACTACACATTCCAGGCTATCAGTATTGTGGTCCAGGCACAAAATTGGATCATAGATTAAACAGAGGGGATCCTGGTGTTAATCCCCTAGATGCTGCTTGTAGAGACCATGACATAGCATACAACACACATTCTGATCTTGACAAGAGACATGTTGCAGACAAGAAATTAGAAGAGGCTGCATTTGGTAGATTTGTAAGCAAAGATGCATCTTTGAGTGAGAGAATATCAGCATTGGGAACCACCATAGCTATGAGCACCAAACAAAAACTGGGGTGGGGTTTGTGAATATAATAAACCTACAATGAAGGCCAAGGGTGTTATGTATCAAATACCTTATGCAGGTCTCAAATCTCTTAAAACTATTGACAGTCTTTTAACCAAAAAGCAGCGCAAGAAAAAAAATTCTTGTATTGCCAAGGGCCATGGTATGAAATTGTTGCTTAGCACCCCCCAATTAAAAAAATTACAGCAATCAAGAAAAAAATTGCATACAGGGGGTTTCATATTTACTATCCCTGCCATCTGAGCTGCTCTCGGGGCTGTGGGGAGCTTGGCTGGGGGATCAGCTGCCATAGCAAAAACAGTAATAGATGCCAAGAAAAATAGGGCGGAATTAGATGAGCAGAAGCGCCATAACCTGGCCATGGAGAAAAAAGGCAAAGGTGTTAAGAGAGCCATGAATAAGTTTAAAAAAAACAAGAGCCGCTTACAAACCAAGATATTGAAGCTTTAATCAAGCCACTGGGCATCAAACATTTTAGAGGTGTGTACATGTCTGATTCTTTACCAGAGCAACCACTCAACAAAGAGTGTGGCATTGTTAATTTGGATGAGTACAAAAATCAGGGCACTCACTGGATTTGCTATCTTAAATATTTAAACAATGAGGCATTTGTGTTTGATTCATTTGGAGGTGTTCCTCCTGAAAATTTAATAAAATATCTAAATTCAGCTAATCTTTATTACAATAATGCCCGTGTTCAAAATTTCAAAGATGTTAATTGCGGACATTTGTGTTTATCTGTTCTCAGATATATGTCTCAAATAAATAAACCATCAATTGAAAATTTTCAAAAAGCCTTGTGGTATTTGAAACATCATGGGGGTATTCCATCTCACCAGCCAAAATTCAATATTGAAACTCAAATTACATGATGACATAGTGTATCCCAAAACAATAGCTCTCAGAGCATTTTACGGCATGTACTTGATCCCTAATATTACACACCACAACAACAAAATTGCGGTAGGGGATCAAAAAATTGTCATCACTCCAGGGCAATATAATCTGTCCACTCTAAATGCTCAATTACCCAGAGGTGTAGTGTTAAGTCAAAATTCTGTCACTCACAGAGTAGAGATTGTATCTGCTACAGAAACAGTGGATCTGGGTACTATAGGAGAGCTGTTAGGCTTTGAGAACAACACAAAACTTGAAGCGGCCATCAAACACACTGCTATTAATATACCTAAATTCTTAGCCATAGAGACTCTGAATATTCACTGCAATGTGGCTGAGGGTATGATCACCAAATCAAATGGCATAGGCACTCACAAACAAACTGGCATCATTGCAACATTCAAACCTAATTCCGAATTCATGGAGCCAATCATCTACAATCCATCCCCAACATTTTATTTTCCTGTGTGTCATAATAGAATAGATTATATTGAATTGATGGTCACTAATGAAAAAGAAGAATTAGTTGATTTTGCTGGAGCCACAACAACTGCAATCATAGAGATTAATATTTAAATAAAAATACATACAATGGAAAATATTGAGAGTTATGAGCTACAATCATTCCCTCCAAACAGGAGGACATTTGCAAATTTAAATCAACCCAACACAGAAATTGAGGTTGATCTTGATGTAGGGGATGGATTTATACACCCCCACAGAGCAGATCTATACATCAAATTTGATGTTGTAAAGCTGGATGGAACAGATTATCCGGCAAATTCAAATATAAGATTGGTGGACAATTTTGTACCGCATCTGTTCTCTGAAATTGAGATCAGAAAGCATGGCGTTGTTATAAACAGAATAGATTATCCCGGCATTACCTCCACAGCTTTGGCCACATTAAAATTGTCCAAAACAGAAGCTTCATACTACCAAATTGGTGGATTTGAGGCTGGTGATAAGATATTAACCAAGAGCCACACAGTGCTGTTCCCCATGCGCCTGTTGCCAGGATTCTTCTCAGATTACAAAGATATTATGTGGAAAGGTGGGTTAAGAATCACATTCAGAAGAGCTGCCAATGATAGCAATGCTTTGATGAGGTACAGTGCAATAAACTCTACAGGGGAAGCTCTGCCTAATACCCTACCTGATGAAGGCAAATGCATTATTCAGACTATGGAGCTAAGAATCCCTGTTGTTGAATATGAGGCCAGTTACGCTCTTAAATACAAAGCTGATATAATAAAAAATCCACAGGTTCCTCTGCAATTTTATACATATCAATGCGTACAGAAGCCCGCCGCTGGTACTTATTATGAGTTTGATGCTACAAATTCATTCTCCAGCATACAATATGACATGCCTGATTTTGTGGTAGTATTGTTTCAGACTGGAAGACACAACAATCAGGAAAAAAATTCAAGCAAATTTGATAGCTGCAACATCAAGAACATATATCTTAAAAATGGCAGAAATGAGGTATTTCCTAGAGAAAATTACAATTTAGACATTTCCAAGGATGATTTCCTCAAATTATATGAGGCATTTTCGGCTTTCAAGAGGGTCACTACTGGCAATACTGACATGTATTACACACCAGATGAATTCAAAGCACAGAGACCCATGTTTGTAATCAACACTTCAAAAAGAAAACAAGTTGTGGTGAATGACAGAACAAACATTAAAATTATCTGTGAATTCCATGAGGCATTACCTGATGACACCATATGTAGTGTTATTCTCATAGGTGAAAAATCATATGTTTATGATGTAAGAAATGAGAGGGTCACAGAGCAATTCTAGAAGAGCTCTGCACAATATATTGTTTTAATAATAGATATGCAAGATGAGCCTGGTGTCCAATTGAACTTAAACCGGAAGTAAACCGGAAGTGGACCGGAAGTAAACCGGAAGTGGACCGGAAGTAGACCGGAAGTGAACCGGAAGTGGACCGGAAGTAAACCGGAAGTGGACCGGAAGTGGACCGGAAGTAGACCGGAAGTAAATATGTGTGGGTGGGTGTGGGTGGGTGTAGGTGTGTGTGTGTGTGTGGGTGGTTGTAGGTGTGTGTGGGTGGTTGTAGGTGTGTGTATGTGTGTGTGTTGGTGGCCTAGTTTTAGGTGTGGTCAAAAAAAATATGAAGAGGGGCATATTTTTGACAGGTTTATGGACAACAATCTCACAGAAGTGCCTTTTATAAGTGTAGGCAAATCAATCTGAGGGGGTCATACTTTCCGAAATATTCCCGAGGGCATTTTTACAAAAATCTTGGATTAAACAGGGGTTCCACACTAGAGCAAAAAGCTCATATGGCCATGTTGAGCTTGTTTTAAGTGTAGCAAATCTGCTTGAGGGGGGCTCATACTTTCCTGAGTTTATAATACCACAAATACCACTACTTCATACATTACATACTTTGCAGTAATGAATATAAAAAACATATGCATAGCGTTTAGTACCTCTAATTACCTTCTATATACATATTTTTCATAAAATAAATAAATATATATTGATAAAAAGTTATAAACATGCAAATACATAAATGTAAAGTATTCTAAGTACATGCAAATAAATTCTAAGTACGTGCAAATTAGTTCTAAGTACGTGCAAATTAATTAACACCCGTGCAAATGAATTGCGAATATTAAATAGCGACCGACGTTATCTAATTCTAATACTACTTACCTCCGTCTTATACGTTCGACCCCCACCGCTGTCTCGGGATGAATGGTGATGATATGAAATGGATGAAGGGATAATCATAAAATATAGGAGGCGAGGGTCTAAATATGGGTTTTGGAGTTATCAGCGCTCCCGGGTGCTGCAGCCTGGCAGAGGCTATTGGAACTGGTTATCTGTCAAGGACAAAGGTTGCGGCGCCAATTCGCAAGAGAAACTGGTGGTTAGTTTCGGCCTTGGACGCTGTTATAGAATTGCAACCTCCGAAAACTTTTTGCAGGTATGTTTTAACTCAACGTTTTCTGAATTCTCATCTGCTTCGTATAAGTTATGGATATTAGCGGTACATAAAACAAATGTGGGCTTTTATAATGCCATGATTTGTTTCTGAAATATGTACCACAGAGAGCGAAAATAAATTGAAGAAGAAAAATAGCTTGATGTTCTAAATATGGGCTATGACATGAGGTCTAATGTTCAGATCACATTTTCAACAAATCTGTGGATGTTTTTCTTAATTTCGATTTTTTCCATTCCGCGTGAATTTCAAAACAGATTATTCATACATATGAATGTTTTTATGTTTTAGCGATAAATGACTGTTTTTTAAACTTTAATTGCTTTTCGTAATATTGCTGCTAGTAGCCCATATTTAGACCACAATTTTGAAATTCATCATTTTACCATTTTCTTTATTATTATTATTTTTTTATTTTTAAATGGAGACCTTCTATACTTTAGCATGCTATTACATTGAAGTGTATATTTCATAGATATTCATTTTAAAGGCAGGTGCTTGATATATTATTTTTTTCCTCCGAAAATGACAACATAAAAAGGGGGGCCCATATTTAGACCTTTTCCTCTACGGGTGACAACACAATCCACAAACACTCCAGACGACAGGGCCTCGTTGCCGTCTTCCCCTGTGCACTGCAGTTGCCGGGTGTATCATGTGGAGATGACGTTGAATTGGGTGCCTTCAAACATGGGCATCACTAGACCTCAGATTTTTAGGTTTTTGACCTATTTTTTCCTTTGCAGTTAAATGAGAAATAAAAAGTTACCTCAGTGTTTTATTAAAAAACGCAACAACTGATGAAGTTTTTTAAATATATTTTTTAAGGTTTTATATTATTTTTACATCACACAGTGGTAGGCGTATACATTTGTTCTGTTTGGTAATGAAAAAATCCAATAACAAACTTGTTTGAAACATACTCTCTACCGATTTCCCTCTCTCTAAGTCCATAATGGTTTGAAGCTCTAAACAAAACAAAATTTCTGGCGCCACTGTTGCCTGCACAGTCTAAAGTGCAAACTTCTGATCCGCTCACCTTTGATGCTTTCTAGCATTCAAATTTGCACCATTGACTAAGCATCTGTTTAAAGATTATTTTCAGCATGTAAGATGATCCTCACAGACAAAAGGCGGGATTTTGTCTGAGGATAATGTGAAAAATATTGTTATGTATTGTGCAGGAAATTATACATCATGTCGATAAGTAACTTTTGCTAACAGTACAAGTATTAGTATTACAATAATTAGTGGATCATTTTGAAAATGATGCATAGAAATGAAAATTTGGTTAGAATATTAATATGTTTGATGGTTTATATATCTATTAAAATTTCTCACGGTTCCTTTGAAATTTTGTTTTTAACAATTGTACCTAATTAGTATTTTTCAGGATCTTTGAATCATTTTAAGTTTTTTGGAAGCTAATTCGGAATTTTTTTTAGTCTAATTTAATATTTTTAGAACCTATTTTAGGATTTTTAGGGCCTATTTTAGAATTTTTATAACCTACTTTAGGAACCTAAAACTACATTTTTTAAACTTAAAAATCCTTGGTTTAGTCATCACTTGCACTTCTCGGTCGAGTCTACCCGCATGTTTCTAGCTAGCGTGTTTATAGAAAGCCATTCAAATGTCAACCTTTCTTCCATGTAGCACACCCAGTTAACAGCATATTTCAGTTTAACGAGGCTCTGGTGCCTGTACGGAGAGTCATGATAATCCTCTGCGGGGTTGTGCACTGTCCTGTGTGTTACTCCTCTGGCTGAACTTCTATTTTACGTTTTAGTAATCGGAAATGAAGACCACAAGGAAAGAACGTGCTTTGTCCATTTTTTAGCAAAATGGAGGTAAAGGTTCTATCAAAAGGCTCTGTGAAGGGTCTTTCCTAACTAGGAATTGGACAAGAATAAAATGTGCTTTTTCCATCTATTGCAAAGAGGTTTTGGTTGCGTATATATAGAGAGAACATGCTCATCTCAAGGAAACAACGTGCTCTCCTGTAAAACCAACAAAATGGACAAAGCACCGCACGTTTTTTCCCTCTGGTCTTCAAATATATTCACTTTTAGATACGCTAGTTTGTATTCTATGGCGCTCAGATTCCTATCGAAACAATATATTTTTTCACGTGCATGAAGGAATGCAATGGAATGTACAGTCAACGGCATAAAAATGGGACACCTACATCCTGAAATACTCGCTTCTCTGCAAGTCGTTATGTGTGGTGCCTAAATCTAAGGCGATGAGTTGATTTTTAATAGCAAATCGACAAGTTGTACCACTATTGCCCGTGACTGTACATTATTACAGATTAACAAGGCTCTGGCGTCTGAACTTATGCTGTGTTCTGTCCAGTGCTGTGCCGTACACTATAAGTTTACGTCTACATGCGTTGTCTACACGTAATCTACGCGTAGATTACATTGGGTTGTAGTTTACATAGACTACGTAGACAATCTAAAGTACACAAAAATTAATTTTCAAGGCTTTCATGAAAGGAAAGTGACATTTTCAACTATATTGGTTCCTAACAAGCTGACAAGAATCCTATTTACAACATTTCTGGGAGGGCAATATGTGAAGAACATGAATTTAATTCTGAACCTGTAAAGATTATTATTGATTATAAGAAAATATATATAATAATCCGGTATAGCTCATACAATACAAACATAAGTAATAAGTAACCCTTAGGTAACTTATGGCCATAAGTAAATGTTCGTCGGGATCCCTTACCTTTTGTCGTCACTTATGCGGTGCACTTCCTCACACACACTGTTCCTACTTTAGATTGAGGGGGGGGTTGGTTGTGGTCCGTTGTTGGAGGGGATAAAGGGGGACTGTTCACGGCTTCAGGTCCTGGATTTCTTTAACTTCCCCTAGGCTGGCTGATGTTCCGGAGACATGGTGTGAAACACACTGAAGTAGTTCAATTGACACACGATCAAAACACAGTTCCTCTGTCTGCACGGAGCTTTCATCTGTTCACCAATCGCACTTCACCTATACTTTGGTGGCTGATGTTCCGGTTTCATGATGTGAAATACACGGAAGTAGTTCAATTGACACACGATCAAAACACAGTTCCTCTCTCTACACGGTGCTGTCATCTGTCCACCATTCGTACTTCACCTACTTGTCTCCTCCCAAAGCATCGCACCACAGACAAAGTCTGTGACCGCACTGCATCCTTGTATGCACCTGCACCGAGTCTTCCAGACCTTCTCACATACACCCTCACTGCTGTCACTTCTATCTCGTTGACCTCCGTCCCCCCAAAGACGTCAAAACTTCCCCTGTGTCCTTGCAATGTTGCCGGTTTTTTGTAGCCTTGTCCATTGGCTCTAACACATACACACACTAATACATACAAAAACAGAAGAAAAAACAACAAAAAGAAAACCCTAGCCAATGTGACTTGCCCCTCTCGCCATGCCAAGCAAGGGACTGTGTGCGACTTTGAGAGAAAAAGGAAATCCTACAAAATTCTAAATGATAGAATAAAACGAATAGCCAAAATATATATAATAATAAAGAAAATAATAAATTTAGGGTGGCACTACACTATGGAAGATTATAAATCGAATGCAAGAAAAACAACAGATGGCAGTCGTGATGCAAAAGTAGTTTTTCCCCCACAAAACAGTAGATCATTTCCTACATTAGGTTTTTTCTAGGTGGGAAATTGTTCAAAATTGCAAGGGAGAGTATGAAAGTTTCTTCTCACATATTAGAAACAGGGACTGCAGTTGAAACCTACTTTCAGTTTCAGTTTCAGTTCGGCTCGGAATGAAACATTACGGTTCACTTTCAGTTCTCGAACTGAAACTGGAATGGAACCGGAATACATATGTCCTAACCGTAACTGGAATGATCTGAAGTTATAGTTTCAGTTCGGCCCGGAATAAAACCTTTCGGTTCACTTTCAGTTCTTGAACTGAAACTGGAATGAAACCAGAATATATCTATCCGAACCGTAACTGAAATGATCTGGGGTTTTAGTTTCAGTTCGGCCCGGAATAAAACCTTTCGGTTCACTTTCAGTTCTCGAACTGAAACTTGAATGAAACCGGAGTACATATGTCCGAACCACAACTGGAATGATCTGGGGTTTTAGTTTCAGTTCGGCCCGGAATGAAACCTTTCGGTTCACTTTCAGTTCTCGAACTGAAACTGGAATGAAACCGGAGCATATCTATCCGAACCGTAACTAGAATGATCTGAGGTTGTACGTCTAGTTCGGCCCGGAATGAAACCCTTCTGTTCCTTTTTAGTTCTCGAACTAAAATTGGAACGAAACCGGAGTATATCTACCCGAACTGTAATTGGATGGTCTGAACTTTCACTTCCAGTTTGGCCCGGAATGAAAGTTTTCAGTTCAGTTTCAGTTCTCGAACTTAAACAGTTTCCAGACCCAAATGTTAAGTATCTGGGCCCGTTTTGCTATGTTTGAGATCGAGAAAAATACTGAGTAACTTTTACATTATTTTCATTTAAGAACTGTATCTCACATTGTACTGACAATTGTACTTTTTTGTAATTATTTGTGAAATGAAAACGAAAAGTTTATATGAATCCGCCGCGTCACTTTTACCTCAGTTGATTCAGTTCAAAATGGCATCAAACAATGGGATGAAAATTAACTGTGAAAAAAGTTACGTATCTTCATTACAGTAACCAAATTGTAGTTAATCAAACATACATTTCTGAAAGTAGCGTATGACATCACAGTACAGATAGTAGTTAAACAAATACATTTATGAAAGTAGCGTATGTCATCACAGTACAGCAACCAAATTGTAGTTAATAAAACAGATACAATTCTATGTGAGCTCTGGCTAGCTTCATAAGTGCGTCCATTTTCGCGCAAAACTACATCAATAAGATTAATACACATTAGATTTTCCTATGGCAGCAAATTTTCCAATTCATGGAAAATGGCATTTACTCTTTTGTATGTAATTACATAATTTTGTTTCTGAATTCCTGAAAATAGAAAATTAAAATAAAATAGTGTATGAACTGTTAATTTATTAAAAACGCAATAAGCATCTATCCTCGATGGATATTTTCACACCTACAAATAACCATGGATTAAAGAAAAAGCACTTAAAAATATGCTTCACAAACTTTGGTTGATTGTAAATGATATATGTCATAATTTTGTAGTACGAGTTTCTCCTCCTCGTATGTAACATTTGCACTTTAACAGCTATTATTTAAATTTTGAATAAAAAAGGAAATTAGGTCATACATAAATCTTACAATGTTAATCTTTTAAATGTCTTTCCAAACGAGAATTATGAAGAACGACAGCAAACATGTGAGCATGAAAGACAAGGACTATTCACCTTCCTCCTCGACGAACTCGTAAACACTACTGGAGCTAATAGAGGAACTGAAAGAATTTTCATCTTGGTTTAAGGCTGGCAAGTGCTGATCAGAACGCTTTTGGAATAAAGCATTCGTCCGCAAGACCATGAGATCATAAAGTGTTGGAGACGAAAGGTTGTACCTCAAATCTGACATTACAAACTTCACACTTGAGAACAACCGCTCCACGCCTACCTGGATGGCTGGTGCAGCCAAAACCACCGGTGTCGGGAAAAATGCGCCCGGGAAAAGTGCGCTCTCGCAATAAAAGTGGGAAAAATGCGCCCTCTCAAGAGTAACCACAATGAAAAGTGGGAAAAATGCGCCTTGCACTTGCCTTCCCCAGTTACCCATTGAAAGAAAATGTATTGTGGTTTAAGACGACAGTATGACGATCAAACTTCTTTCGTGACCGCAGAACCAATGACCACCACTCTTGAGAATTGTTTCTTGAATTGCGCTGCAGCTGTGGTGAAAAACACGATTCCAATGTGGATTTGATTAATATCTTGTATGAACAGGGTTGTTTATAGTACCTGGATTTAAACAGTTTGATGGCATGGCAGTCGGGTAGGAGGCCACGTGATTGGTTGGGAACGGGAATGCAATGCGATGTAAGGCACTGTTGGAAAATACATACTTTCTGTTCCCTTCCTACAGGTGGTGACGCAACAGAAACTGGACCGGACGGACGTAGTGACTAGTGAGTCACCTACTGACTATTTGAATCAACAATGTTATTTTTTTATGTTGTAACAATATTACATTTATTTTGTTATAATTGAAATCTGGGC
This sequence comes from Lepisma saccharinum, assembly GCF_977018435.1. Classification (NCBI taxonomy): domain Eukaryota; kingdom Metazoa; phylum Arthropoda; class Insecta; order Zygentoma; family Lepismatidae; genus Lepisma; species Lepisma saccharinum. Next base: position 52,398,693 of record NC_139248.1, read on the forward strand.
TATAAAATATGAAAAGTGACACCAAACACGACCAAGATATACGAATTACAAACATATTGCCACTCAGAAGTAATAACTACGTATCCATATTATTATGAGCGTATTGGAAGCAATGAGTTTGTGTTTGGTGTCATTTTTCACTCATTTCATACAATTTTTAGGAATATAAAATATTGAGAATTCAGGGGGTACACAGAAATATTCAATTATGTCAAGGAGGACTCTCAGGCAAAAAAATTGAGAAACACTGCCTTAATGGCATTTCGGATCTTATCTATTTCCAAATATTCGGATCTGGCAGCCCCCCAAATACCAAATTGTTCACCACGAAGTTTTATTCCGAAACAAAACTTAAACTGAAAGTACACGGAGGGTTATGGTGCACCAGAATGTAGCGAAACATTTCAGTTCAGGTTCGGGTGCGAACCGAAAGTGTTCACAATGAAGTTTCATTCCGGAACTGAATTGAAACTGAAAGTACACGGAGGGTTATGGTGCACCGGAATATAGCGAAACATTTCAGTTCAGGTTCGGGTGCGAGCCAAAAGTGTTCACAATGCGGTTTCATTCCGGAACTGAACTGAAACTGAAAGTACACGGAGGGTTATGGTGCACCAGAAATTAGCGAAACATTTCAGTTCAGGTTCGAGTGCGAACTATAAGTCGAACTGGAGCATGTTTCAGTTCGAGTTCAAATTCGGTTCGCAGTCCCTGATTAGAAACTGATACGCAGTGTAATTTTGTTTTACTTCTACAGCGCCCTTTGCTAAGTTGTCACCTTTCGCCATGTTGTTTACATATATTACGTCATCTACATGTATAAAATAGTCTACGTGTGGAATGTAGACTATCGTTGTTTACAAGTAGACGCTCATCACCAGTGATGTGCCGTACACTATACGTTTACATGCGTTGTCTACACATAATCTACGCGTAGATTACATTGGGTTGTAGCTTACATAGACTACGTAGACAATATAAAGTGCATTAAAATTAATTTTCAAAGCTTTCATGAAAAGAAAGTGACATTTTCAACTATGTTAGTTCCTAACGAACTGACAAGAATCCTATTTACAACAAAATGTCTTTTCTCTTCTATCATCAACTATCCCGCGATCGCTCGCGCCTTCATGTGTCACGCGATACCTCGCGTGTTAGATTTTTTCTAACACCTTGTTTTTTTCAGTTATCACTTAATATTTGCAAAATATATTTTATCAAACATGTTTTATTAAACATTGAAATCATTTTACATTGTTACAGCATTCTTCTTTATGAATATTTAAAACATTAATGCAAATAAGCACATTAAAATACAATTTATTATTGATATAAATTCAAATTCAAAATGTTTTATAATTGAGGATGTTTCTAATCAGATTCAGAGTCAACTTCTTTTGCAGCACATTCACGGCAAACATAAACAGTTGTTTCTGTATGTTCTTTACATATTGGGGAGGAACACTTACTACATGAATGATATGTGAATCGATTCTTTCTTTTGGGACAATAGGCACATCGGGACTTTTCCTCTGATTCAAGAGTTCTCTCAGTTTTCGGCAGACTTTCAATGTTTGCAATACTTTTTATTTTCTCCTTCAGACGAAGTTATACATTTGGAACTGGCATCCGTCTCATCATATGTGGTTTTGTAAGCATCATACTAAGTTGCGTAACAAATTTTCTACGAGCCAACAAGTCGCCTGTATTTGTTTTGTAAATTATCTGAGCATTTATTACTCCAATGTTGAGAAGGCTGAAAAATATTGTGAGAGGCCAGCGATTGTTTATTCTTGAAACAGAATATTCAGATTTCATACGATCTAGAACATCCACTCCTCCTTTTGTGAGATTGTAGAAAGTAATCACTTCTGGCTTTTTTGCCTCTCCAGAGTCAGGATCAATGCCGTCGTCATTATGCATGGTGGAAATCATCATAACATTTTTTTTCTGTTTCTTCTTTGGCACATAAGAGCAGAGGAGACAATTATTAGATGGTTTCTCTCCAAACGCAAACATGCTGCTGTTTCCAAGCCTTTCCTTGACAGATAAAAATTCCGGTGGAATTTCTCTTTTATTCAATCGAAGAGTTCCTACTAGTGTCAACCTGTGGTTGGTGTACAGTTCATTAGCTAGAGGTATGGAGGTAAAATAATTGTCCATGGTCACATTCCTTCCGCTGTTGTCAATTGGACGTATTAATCGCAAGACCACGTTTTGTGCATCATTGGGAACTTGGTAAGGCCCAGATGGTTGTTTTCCTGCATAAATTTCCATATTTAGAGTGTAGAATGTTCTAGCATCACATAGTGCATATATTTTTATGCCATATTTTGCAGGTTTATTTGCAATGTATTGTCTGAACTTGCATCGTCCTTTGAATGCTTCTAAGATCTCATCAATGGTAGTGTAAGCACTTGGCCTGTAACTATTCATGCAGACACTAACAAAGTCATCGAATATTTCTCTGATTGGAGATAGGTTGTCTTCTTGCTTCCTTTGTGCTCGTGTAGTGATATCATCAAACCTAACAGCTTGAAGAAGAGTGTGAAATCTTCGTTTGCTCATTGACGCGATGAAAAAGTCTGGTGCAGTTCCATCTGTGGCCCACAACTCATCTGTATTTAGGTGCTGTGACTTCTTTACTCCAGCAAGATATAGTACTCCTAGGAATGCTGAAATTTCTTCAAAATCAGTTAGAGGGCAGTCCCGTGTATTACGTGAGTAGGAAGGTGCCATTTCCTTGAGCTTTACGTTTGTGTATTGGACAATACGTGTGATTAGAGAATCCGGAAAGAACAGTTTCCAACAGTCTAGAATTGACTTCAAATTCTTGGCCCGACCTATCACACCTGGTAACTGTGTGACAATATTCTGTCTGGCGATTTTACTTGGTGGGGCTTTTTGCTTGAACCATATTGTTGAACCATCTTTGCCTCGATACGTATCACGATTCACATGTCTTGAAACTGTCACAGAATCATCAGAATCACTAACTGACTGTTCTGTCTCGGTATGCACTTCCTCATGTTCTGATGGACCGTCTGTATCGGTTTCCCAACCTGTCTCTTGAGGTCCAATGTCCACTTCATCTGTGTCTTCTTCTTCCAGCCACATCATGTACTGTTTAGTTTGTTTGTCAGACATTTTACTGCTATTCTCTTCAATAACACAATGCCAAAAACAACAATCATCAGATTGGAAGAACCAATGCACCTTTCCACTACACTGTACACAGACGGAATAATAAATGAAAGCGGTATTTCCCAAAGGAAAACTGTTGTACAATCATTCGCTGGAAATGCGACGCGATAACTCGCATGTTAGAAAAAATCTAACAATGCACTCGGCTAGGATCAAAGCCGCTAGTATAAGGTTTCGCTTTCAATTTCAAAAACATTTGCTACAGTGTTGACAAGTAGAGACATGGAAGGAGGCATTTTAGCCTTAACGCATTGTTACCTCCAGTAACAATCTAGAAATAACAAAAGTTTTGCAATTGTTAGATTTTATCTAATAGCGCGAGCGATCGCGGGCTATGGAAGAAGATAAATAGTATGCAAGAAAGACAACAGATGGCAGTCATGAGGCAAAACTAGGTTTTTTCCCCATAAAACACTAGAATATTTTACGTTAGGTTTTTTCCTAGGTGAGAAATTGTTCGAATTTGGAAGGAAGAGCATGACAATTTCTTCTCACACATCAGCAACTGATACACAGTATAATTTTGTTTTACTTTCACGGTGCCCTTTGCTAAGTTATCGCCTCTCGCCATTTTGTTTACATAGACTACGTCATCTACGTGTATAAAATAGTATACGTGTAGAATGTAGACTATCGTTGTTTACGCCTAGACGCACATCACTGCTCATCACTGGTTCTGTCTATGCGTGTTTCTGATTGCCCTTTCGTCAATTTCATCGTCGCGATTTACCAAAATGGGAAGAAATGCGACGTAAAATAACCGAATCAATCAATCAATGTAGTGTAGGCTGTAGGATGACAAGTCCAATTTTATTTCTGAGATTTTGACGCTAAAATATTCCTCAACAGTTGTCACTGGTGATGTGTTCATTCATAAGATTGATCTGTTGGATGCGTATGATGCGTTTGCGTATTTGTTACGCACCTCTTCCTGGTCTTCTACGTGAATTGGGTGCATATGACGCATTCAGGAGGACGTTATGTATGTACGCATTGCCTACGCATCTTACTGTTTTCTCCTATTTGTAACCTGATCACGTAGTCATTACGTGTGGCCTTATGCGAACAAGCATTCTGTTCATCATCTTCATTTTCTCAAAAAATAATAAAACACGTGATTTATTACACTACACTTCCCTTGCCGAATATATTTTTGAAGTTCTGTGTTCTGGGTGTTCTGATACGTAGACAATGTTTTTAAAACCTACCACTGTGTATTACTGCTATTAATAATAACATGTGGCGTAACAGCTCGTTAGGGTCAGTGCCTACCTACCGCGGTGTGGTCAGCACGACGAACCTCTAGTTGTTGTTGTAGGTTTCTATGACAGAGTTACGCTGCTCATTCGAAACTCCCCAATTTCCTCGCGATGGTGGGTGGCCTCCGGTCCTATACACAGGCCAAATTCTCTGTAGAAAAAAGTTCTTACGCTTCCCCAGGAGAATCGAACCTCCGCACAACCACGGTGCGGGGAACCACTATGTATTAATAAAACTTAATTTGACATAAATTTTATGTTCATTATGCAATTATACATATGTAATTTCGTTCTCTTCTACCTTTACCCTGTTGGATTGTTCTAAGTTTTGAATATTTCATAAAGGTTTGTGTATTATTTATTTATTTATTTATTCCTTGTTTTGGATGGCGAAGGTAAGGCACAAGCCTTTCCTTCCACTTAACCATCTCTACTTTACATTTTATAAATTGATTTTTATAGCTAACTGTTTGTGAAATATATAAAAACTACAAACATTAAGTACCAAAAAATGAAATATGTAAAAACTGAGAACATTAAAATACAAAAAAAAGAAAAACACACAAAAAACATAAAAACTAAAAACAAAAGAATACATACACACTAAGAAAAGTAGAAAAAATACACGTAAACATAAACACACACACAACAAACATACTCAAATTACAGAAAAAGTCGGTGGGTGTTGGTCCTACAAGTTTACACAAAGGTTTAATTTTATTTGCCTGCTTTCAGTACTGGTAAGTTGACTCCAGAAGATGATTTCTTAATTTTGGTTTGAATTGGCCGAGGGAAGAAGAGTTTCTTATGTCATTGGGGAGGTCGTTCCACGCTCTGGCAGCAGTGGCCGTTAAGGACTTTCCATAAAACGTTGTCTTGTGGGAGGTTGTTGTCTCGCGAACGGGTGGCAAAGACACTAGATCATACTTTTCAGTTTCAACTGTCCATGAGCTCTCATCTCTTAGTCGTAGTGGAAGCTATCGTCTTACGGGGTCCGGGATTCGATAACCGATAGTGGCATGCATAGTGGTTCTTATCCCACTTTAAACTGATTAGCCTACGTGAGCATAAAAGTGTGATTAAACGAACTTCTAAGGCCTCCCCGATGTAGCGTCGTCGCCTTGTAATCAAGGGGTCCCGGGTTCGATACTCGGTGGAGACACATGGTGGTTCGGATCCCACCTTAAACTGTGGGCCCAGTCCCGATTAGCCTTTGTGTGCATAAAGTAGACTTAAAACACCAAATCAATCAATAAACGAACTTCTGTATAGCACCATGCACGATATTATTTTAATTGAAAACAACGAATTCGTAGTGTTAGCTCGTAAAAAATTCTCTATGTTGCAAAGTAGAGCGGACGCAAAAATAATAATCCGCGAATTCTACACCACTGTCGATCGCAATTTGAGGGCGCCGTCGTTCGTGGCGGAGTGGTTCTCACAGCGCGCTACTACGCAAGGTATCCCAGGTTCTAATCCAAGCGGGCTATCCCGATGCCGTAGTGTAACGTCATTGCCTTGTAATCAATAGGTTCCTGGTTCGATACCCGGTGGACCCCCACAGTGGTTCGGACCCCACTTTGAACTGTAGTTCCAGTCCCGATTAGCCTATTTGTGCATCAAGTGGGCTTAAAACATAACGCATACCGAACTCGAATCCCAGCCTGGGGATGAGTGATCTTTACGAGAGTCCCTTCGTCAATTTCATCGTATCATCACTCATCCTCATCGTCGCGATTAGCCAAAAGTGGAAGAAAAGCGACATGAGGACATTGGATTCAAACAAAATCGTCAACAAGCCGAGGACAACGTCTGCTTCAGTTCCTTCAGTATTCCATTTCTTTAAACAACATAGTGTGTAGAATAATAAAGTACAGTACAAACGTACTCACGGACAATTTGCCTACTGTTATCGTTCTTCGCCGTTGGTTGTATATGGTGTATTTGTTGACCCCAAAGTATGGAAGGCGATTAACTAACCTTTGTCGCAGAGTATAAATAAATTGTGTTATTAGAGGTTTCGGAACGTACTAATTTTACACAGGTTGCATGTCGTCCATGTTCTGTTTTATCTCAATCTGACGCCAGAAGTTGTAGTTCTTTCCCTGCGAGTGTGTACCCTGTACACCATGTGGGTTATCGTATGTGGCTCACCTTGAAAACTTGCTCAAGTACAGTGTTTCCTCACAATGACTCAAGTTCACGATTTCTAACCTTTGTTACGCCCCAATATAATTACGTAAAATTGTATGTATGGAGTAGTGCTGCAACAAGTAAGTTACTTTCCAGGAGTAATATCAATTGTAACTAGTTACTTTTTATGTTTTCAGGTAACGAGTTAGGTAAGTAATAATTCCTTTCAAGGATACTTTTAACAGTAATAAACAAAATTATGTTTTGCTGAAAACAAAATATAAAATTTTAATCTTTCTATTGTTACGACCAAATGTTTTAACTTGACTGTGTTTAGTGTAAAAATTACATCGTACTTTATAGAAGTTAAATTGATTGATGTTAAAATTGTGTTAGTACTTGTAATATTTGCCCCTCAAACAATACCGTTCGTTACTTTTAACAGTAATAAACAAAGTTATGATTTGCTGAAAGAAAGAAATATAAAATTTTAATCTTTATATCATATTTGTTACAACCAAATGTTTTGATTCTTTTGACTGTGTAGCGTCGTACTTAATATATAGAATAAATTGGTGTTACAATTGTGTTAGTTCATGTGACATTTGCCCCTCAAAAAATACCAGTAATATCTCTTGAGTAAGAACTACAGTAGTAAGATAAAGGCGATTTATACAGTGCTATATGCAGAAAAATCTTATTACAGCACATACTACAGAGTACAAGAAGAGAATAAACAACAACAATGAACACAAATATAAAATACGAAATGTTATAAGTTAGTTTTTAAATGTTTCGACAATCGAAATAGATATTATGAATCTCCATGGCAACGACTACAATCGCGCACAATTAGGTTCAAGTTTTTGTTGTTAGGCCGGCTTCCATAGTAACTTGGCATGAAAACATGGAATAAAACTTTCCGTACAAATAAACAGAGAGCGTTGATCTGACTCCATTGAGTGTAAAATCACTTCTGTCTTCATTAGTAACGGAGATATGGACGTTTCAAATTTTGGTGAACCCTTCTCTGAAACGTAGGCCCTCAAGGGTAGTATGAAAAAGGTATATTGTTAAAGATAAGAGAATCCAATCATTATAGCAATAAATAAAGTTATCCTTAGTAACGTTATATGATGTTATTAGATTATGTAGAAATCATCATAGTTATAAGTGCTGACACTATTATGTAATTTCGAACACCATATCGTCGCACCAATGCCAAAACAAGGAAAGTGTAACTTTTGAGATTCTCACCTATAGTGAGGTTTCTGACTACTTTTTGTTGATAGATTCCTATGCTAACTTACATGACCTAATAGATAGTCGTAAGCAGGGACATATTTTACCGACGACAACATTTATCCAAATGTAAAACCCATTTCTTCCCTGACCTTGAATATTGAAATGCTTTTATCTCAAAATAAGATTTAGCACATTTGTGGTTTTATCATTGGTGTGACGACATGCTGGTATTTTTAGACTAAATTTTACAAGATAATTGAAACAAGATATTGGTACAGTCAATTACCAATTACTTGCCAAGAGCGTAAAACGGAATCTTAATTTCTGCACGTCGTCTACTAACTCTCGACAGGAGCAAATTTAAGCCACCTCGGTGGCTGACCACATGGTCGATTAACGGACTCCACGCAAGAAATTCCGGGCTCGAGCAACTAACGACCATGGAATTTGTTATGGAATTTGTGTGAGCACAAATATTCCATGTTTCTGAAACATATTCCGGACACAACATGTTTCAGGACATGTGCGAGCTGGAAACTGATGTTTTCAGAAACACAGACGATGCTTCGAACACATAATATCACAAGTTCAATCCCCAACCCCTCCTGTATTCCTGTTTCAACACCCAACAAAAGGCATGTCCCACGGGAAGAAACTTTCCACCCTGCATACCCAATAACAATTTGGTTTGGTTTGATTCGATGTTTCGGGATTTGTGTGAGCTGGAACCTATTTTTCCAGGAACATAGAATTTGTTTCAGAATTTATATGAGCTCAAACCAAAAAGCTTCTCGAAACAATACGTTTCTGGATTTGATTGATTGATTGATTTGCTTTATTTGATTTCGCTTTTTTGTGCCACTTTTGGCTAATTTGCGAAGATGTGGATGAGTGATGATATGATGAAATTGATGAATGGGCACTCAAAAACAACCATGCCCATGCCGGGATGCGAACTCGGGACCCCTGGCATCGTAGCGCGATGTGCTAACCTTTACGCCAAGGGGACCGGCACGTTTCTGGATTTGTGTGAGCTGAAACTAATAAGCTTCTAGAAGCAATACGTTTCGGGATTTGTGTGAGCTGAAACCAGTAAGTTTCTAGAAACAATACGTTTCGGGATTTGTATGAGCTGAAACAAATATGCTTCTAGAAACAATACGTTTTGGGATTTGTATGAGTTGAAACCAATATGCTTCTAACAATACGTTTCGGGATTTGTGTGAGCTGAAACCAGCAAGTTTCTAGAAACAATACGTTTCGGGATTTGTATGAGCTGAAACCAATATGCTTCTAGAAACAATACGTGTCAAGATTTGTATGAGCTGAAACCAGTAAGTTTCTACAAACAATACGTTTCGGGATTTGTATGAGTTGAAACAAATATGCTACTAGAAACAATACGTTTTGGGATTTGTATGAGCTGAAACCAATATGCTTCTAACAATACGTTTCGGGATTTGTGTGAGCTGAAACCAGCAAGTTTTTAGAAACAATACGTTTCGGGATTTGTATGAGCTGAAACCAATATGCTTCTAGAAACAATACGTTTTGAGATTTGTATGAGCTGAAACCAATATGCTTCTAACAATACGTTTCGGGATTTGTATGAGCTGAATCCAGCAAGTTTTTAGAAACAATACGTTTCGGGATTTGTATGAGCTGAAACCAATATGCTTCTAGAAACAATACGTTTCAAGATTTGTATGAGCTGAAACAAATATGCTACTAGAAACAATAGGTTTTGAGATTTGTATGAGCTGAAACCAATATGCTTCTAACAATACGTTTCGGGATTTGTGTGAGCTGAAACCAGCAAGTTTTTAGAAACAATACGTTTCGGGATTTGTATGAGCTGAAACCAATATGCTTCTAGAAACAATACGTTTCAAGATTTGTATGAGCTGAAACCAATATGCTTCTAACAATACGTTTCGGGATTTGTGTGAGCTGAATCCAGCAAGTTTTTAGAAACAATACGTTTCGGGATTTGTATGAGCTGAAACCAATATGCTTCTAGAAACAATACGTTTCAAGATTTGTATGAGCTGAAACCAGTAAGTTTCTACAAACAATACGTTTCGGGATTTGTATGAGCTGAAACAAATATGCTTCTAGAAACAATACGTTTTGAGATTTGTATGAGCTGAAACCAATATGCTTCTAACAATACGTTTCGGGATTTGTGTGAGCTGAAACCAGCAAGTTTTTAGAAACAATACGTTTCGGGATTTGTATGAGCTGAAACCAATATGCTTCTAGAAACAATACGTTTCAAGATTTGTATGAGCTGAAACCAATATGCTTCTAACAATACGTTTCGGGATTTGTGTGAGCTGAAACCAGCAAGTTTCTAGAAACAATACGTTTCGGGATTTGTATGAGCTGAGACCAATATGCTTCTTGGAACAATACGTGTCAAGATTTGTGTGAGCTGAAACCAGTAAGTTTCTAGAAACAATACGTTTCGGGATTTGTATGAGTTGAAACAAATATGCTACTAGAAACAATACGTTTTGGGATTTGTATGAGCTGAAACCAATATGCTTCTAACAATACGTTTCGGGATTTGTGTGAGTTGAAACCAGCAAGTTTTTAGAAACAATACGTTTCGGGATTTGTATGAGCTGAAACCAACATGCTTCTAGAAACAATACGTTTCAAGATTTGTATGAGCTGAAACCAGTAAGTTTCTAGAAACAATACGTTTCGGGATTTGTATGAGCTGAAACAAATGTTAATTGATTGATTGTTTTGCTCAATATTTCTTCGCTTTTTTGCCACTTTTGACTAATCACTAAGTGATCGTCTTTTCATCTTATCACTTTATTTATTTATTTCATTTATTTTATTTAATTACTATCCTCAACAGAGGTAAAGCCTTCAATTACAGAAGGCAGATAAACATATACATATATTTATTTATACATAATTTTCGTAATTAGCCAAAAGTCGCAGCAAAGCGAAATAATGTAAAACAAATCCAAACTCCTCAATGTACAAGTTGTTGATTTTCAGGTACTATATTCTAAAGGAATGTAATAGAACACGTAAAAGTAATAGGAAAATAGAGCATAACAGTATTTCCTTTTCTGATCAGTTTTTGATAGTCGCAGAAATTTGATAAAATTGCATGCGGCTGCTTTTTTTGTGCCGAGTCAAGCGAATTCCTTCCGGAGGGCTCCCCCGTGTGGGTACAGCTCCTGGCCATTCTTTACAAACATTGTGCTTGTCACAGAAGATGAGGGTACCAGTGTGTGAGGTTACGAATGCTAATAATACCTTTATTGGTGGTAGAAACCATGAACATGTATTGTATCTCATTTTAAAAATAACAATCTGACTGCCAGTGATTTTGTACTGTGCCGGACGTATCCACATGGAGACCCTTCTAGTATCGAGGGTATCCAATAGAAACCCGTTATATGGAATATATATATGAAAGGAGTGTTTCTCTGGCAGCAACAAATAGCGACATGATATCAAGATAAAACATGTTTTAAGACAAAAAGTATTATTGTTATGTCGTTTCAGGAAAATTTCAGTCCTCTTGAAGAAATTAGTAAGTCACTTGAAATGTATGCATTGTGATTATTTGTAACTAATCACTGTGAGATGTAGAGATCTAACAAACTTCCTTTTTACTAATCACTGACTAAGAAACTAAGAATAATGGCAGATATAAATATTTATGGAGCAACTAGAAAAATCGAACAATAGCGTTCGCAGATACTAAATTCAAGCCAAAGGTTGAAGCAGTGGCGTAACTTGGAGCCTAACTTTTTTCGGGGGTGGGGGGGCAGAATGAAAAAATCCATCCCATAAAATAGTGTACAGGACCATTTTGATTAATAACTGTTTCACTTCGTAAATCATAAAATTAACAATTTTTTCCCTGGGGTTCAAGGAGGATAACAAAAATGCCCTCAACTTGCAAATTTTAACAAATCTGAAAAAAATTGGGGGAAGTGCCCCCCTTGTCCCCGCCAAGTTACTTCTGTGGATACCCTTGGCATCCCATCATCCAAAATGTAATTTCATAAAATTACCTCATAATTAGCAGGTTACAATGAAGAAAAAATTGTAATTTATGATAATATAACTAAGGAGAACGGTTGCAATAATCTTGACACCAGCAAGATCCACGAGACTTTCAACCTAGCAAAGTACATCAGAATTAAATATATCCAATATGGATAACCTTGGCTGTGGAGTGTTGTATGCAAACCCAACCCACGTGTGCTAGTGACACTGTACGTATATGCGGCTCGACGGAGTTGAATTCACACATTCGAGAGAACTTGTTGCTCTCTAATGATACACAAAAGTGAAAAAGAAAAGATGAAAAATCTACTCTTGAAAAACAAAAGCAAAAAAAAAAAACACGATCTTGTGGTTCCAGCCATACAGCCTGGAGACATTAAATCTCCGAAGCGTAGAATTTGCTTTTGTTCTCGCTCGAGATGGCTTTTGGGAAGACGAAAATAACTGTGTGACGTCAGGTGATTCCGTCACTCATTTGTAACCAACAGAGATTTTGCAGTTCGTTCGTGGAGCGTGCGTTTGTTTCTGTATCGCTGCATCCCACTTGGCGTGATGCTCGTCTGGACCAAAGACGGTGGAGAGCAAGACGCCTCAACCGGACTCTAGAAACATTGTAGGCTATGTAACTGCCTAGTAGTATAGCAGCGGTCCAACAGATGTCTCTGTCTTAAGCGGTGTTCTTCCATCGTTCTAATACATTGTAAAGTCTTTGGGAAGAACAGATGAATGTACTCGCTCCTGCCCGGACATTCTGTTATTCGCGATTAAAATTACCACCTGAGCGCTAGTGTCGCTTCCAATATGGCCGCTCTACGTAGGATAGATCTTTGTTTACATTCAGTAGTAGTAAGTAATAGCAACGTGTTGTCATTGTTGGTATGGAAGAAACGTTTAAATTACGCGTTATATTTAAATATTGCGAATGCGATGTGAATTCCAGGAACTATAACGAAGGTGAAGCTGTGCTGGCGGCGAAGCATTTAATTATGATAATAAAAATAACACAGGAAACGCACACGAAACTAATGTATACGCACTGGTTCTTGAAAGCAGTCTGTTTCATCTGCACTGCACCTCGGTTGTAACTGCCTAACTGGTGCTCTCAGAACTGATTTGAAAATAAAGCAATTCACCTGTATTGCAAAGCTTGGGAGGAAATAAATGAAAACATGCTGTTGCAGTTTTTTTCCCCAAAGAGGCAGGCTGGTTTAATAACAACACCGGATAATGATAATAATAATAACAATAACAACAATTTCATTGAGGCTATTTTCAGTCTTCACTGAAAATTAACATACTGAATGAAACTTCAACATTAGCATGTCAATTATGTTTTTCTGACTTACCTTTATGATTACGGACATTAATTAATTCTCAAACTATTTTCATCTTTGCACTTAATCGACTTGCACCTGTTCCAAATTACATACATAATACATTGTTTTCGAAAATAAATGTTATATTCATAAAGAACAATTTAAAACTTACTTTCATGGCAATAAAAATCATCTTTCCGAAAGGTTATTTCGAAAAATACAGTGAACAGACTCATACATTCTTCGTAATTTCATAGCCGCATTTGAGTTATGCCAATCTTGTCAATCAGTTCTGTTTCCCTGATTTATTTAAACATTTCATTTTGTTGATTCCACGGGGTGGAAAACACATGTAAGCTTTTTACTTGGCCTGAACCAAAAAACGTTTTAGAGCGAAAAACTGAACAGTGTACGCTACTTTTTCGTGTTCCCCATGCTTTGAATGGCTTCAACACGGCGAAGCGCAGCGAAGTCTCCTACGTGGAGTGGTTCCTGAAAATCTCACCAGATGGCATATCGGTTAATTTTAATCGCAAATTGTAACACATGTGTTTCGAACTGTTTTGAAACACATTTTAAGTACAAAACATGTAAATTGGCGATCTGCCGTGTAAGTTGCGCAACTGTCCTTTCGCAGTAGCAGCTATCGTGGGCCCATATGCACCATTTTGAAGAACAAGTCATCAGCCAATCACATTTAAAAGGTCAGAAACAATCAGAACCAGTCTCCTGCGTACTGCTTGAAGTAGTATCGCGCGTGACCAGAGGTGGCAGTACTGTAGATGTGATACGCTTCGATATTTGGGGTATTATTCGATCATCGAGGTGTCTTAGCGACTTCTGCCTGTTTGCATGTGCATGTGCACGCAAAACTGTAATGCAAATAATTTTCATTATACTTATTCATTGAACACCATCTCCTTCAAAACATCAAATGTTCCCGCGCCGCTTCACCAGCGTCTTCTGGCTTCTCGCCTAGACTGTGGCGCTCGCATGATTCGGATGTTGCATCCAGTTTGTCGGCAGACTCGCTCTCGCTGCCCGGCGCGCTATCCTTCGCTCCGCGGTCAAGTCCACCGTGAGACTCACTGTATTATGATTATATAGGACACCTGTAAATCAAACTAAGGAACAAAAATTTGATAAATTTATATGATACGCCCTGTGAATATTGTATGCCCTCGACTACAGCCCTGCCTGGCGTGCACGGCGTCAAACTGTAGACAAACAACGCCATGTAAATAAATGAAGGAGGTCACATATTGAAGCCGAGTTATTCTGGCATGCACTACCGCTTTTTTTCGACCACCAAATGGAACCAAATCATTTTGTTTTTTCGGACGAATTCGCCGCAAGTACAGTGCCGTGCGCTTTTTATGCTTGACTTCTTGCGTTGTTTTGGTGACAATAATAGACAATAAAAAGTTCATCGACTCGGTTTACGAACGTATACCATTTGAAACACATTCAATTCAATTGAGTTCAATTCAATTCAATAGTCTTTATTCTTGGGCGATGTTCAGCAAATGCTCATCTACCACGTAACCATTCAAGAACCGTCACAGACGGGAACCAGGAAACTGTGGCTTAACATTACATTCGTTACTCGAAATATACGCAAATAAAAAGCTGCATTACAAAGTAACAGTTACTTTTTTAAGGATTTCTGACATGTGCGTTTTATTCGCTCGACGGAATTGAGTTCTCATATTCGAGAACTTGTTGTTCCAAAATGCTACACAAAACCAAAAAAGAAATGAAACATTTACTCTGGAAAAGAACACTACTTTTTTGAGTAAGTAGCTGTAATTGTAACAGTTACTTTTTGCAATAGAGGTAACTTTATCAACAGTGACTTTTACAGTTACTTTATGACGCTTAAATTGTTAACTTGAAAATCTTTAAGCTGCACGCAAGCTTAAGAACAGAACATGAAATAGTATTTCCCAATCCAGTTCGGTGATCGAGACTTTCGATCTTGCTCCGGAAGTTCCGAAGTTCGAGTCCCCGCCTGGCCAAACTTGTTCATCAATTTCATCTGTCCTTCAGTCGTCCTCATCGACGCGATAAGCCGAAAGTGGCGAAAACGCGACGTAAAATAGCAAAAATACAATACAGTATTCCACAATCTCGCCAGTGAAGGTTATGGATTCGAATCCACACCTAGTCTTCGGTCATTGGCGAGTGTCTCTTCAACAATTTTACCTGCCGACCTTCGTTGCGGAATGGTTAGCACAGCGCGCTTCGACACCGGGGATCCCTGGTTCGAGTCCCGGCCTGGATATATTTGGGTGATCTTTGTGAGCGTCTTTTCATAATGTTCATCATATCGTCACTCATCCTCATCTTCGCGATTAGCCAAAAGTTGCAGAAAAAGGAAGTAAAATAAATCAAACCAATCAAGTTTAACTATTCATTTCATCCTCGTCGTTGCGATTAGCGTAAAGAGCAGCTGTATAATCACGATAAATACAAGTAGTTCCTGATCTTCAAAAAGTCGACTTTTCTTGTCTGCTCCTTCGGTGTGCAACAACCATATTTGGGCACAATTTCCATCGCTCCCCATCAAAACTGGCTAAATAGATATTCCACAAGTAACATTCTTTTGTTCCAGCTCAAAGTACTCCTACATTCACTTCTCCTTACAGAATGAGTTCGTAGACGTGAAACTTTCACCTGAAATAAAATCTAGCTAAGTGCAAGGGCTAAATCAGTGCTCCTCAACCTTATTCGGTTCAGCGTTGAGTTCCAAGTAAGGCTATTGGTGAACTGTAATCTGCCTTCGCTTTGCCAGGATGTATAAGGTTCGGAAAACGCCATAACGACGGATTTATGTCTTGTCTTTATAGGTGTTAGTCGTGACGTCAGATACATAAAGTCTTCTTTACCGCTCAAGGAACAGAAATAATTATTTCTAGTTATGTAAGTTGGCGCTTCATTGCAATCGCAACCATGATAGCTTGCAGTCTGTTCTCTTTCGTAGTTTCGAAAGGCTCGAGTATGATTTGTGACGTGGGATTACCTGCTGACTTAAACGTTTGTTCGGTTGAATTTTGAACATACGCTCCAAGCACGTAATGAGAATAAAATTAAGGGAAAGTAACCGAAAAGAAATCGTATAATACTACAGAATATTGCCAATAATGAATAGGATTGGACAGAACTTGTCCTTCGTGACGCAATGAAATGCACTGTGGATCCATCTGGTTTGAGAGTTGAAAAGTATAGCCTTGTCTTAGCAAGCTCAATACTAATCACGTGTTACTCCTGTTATAACAGTTGAATGTTTTCCCGCGCGATGACAGGTTCGCTTCCTACTTTATATACGTATTAGAAATAAAAAAAGTATTTTTTCCCAAAACAAAGGACCCCCGGGATCTCTCTCCCCCTAAAATACGTCCTTGTATCCACCATATTCTTTCAGTACGCCCTTGGCTGTGAGTGAAGGATCCATAACTTCACTTCCTGGAACAAATGCGGTTTCAATCACTTTGTGATCGTGAACTGACTTCAGATACCAGCGGTCTGCATTCCAGTGCTTTTGTTTGACCAAGATTTCGTATGATATTTTCCACCAGCGTTCGGGGCGCTTTGCGATCTTGCGATCAGGACAATAACAGTGTCATGGCAAGCATTGGAAAATAACCTCACAAAAGAAACGTATGTGAGAAGTCTATAAAAGTTGGCATTCAAGGTCAGCGATTGAAACAATGCGACGCTTGCTTGAAACTCTTTAGTAAGCGAAGCTGGTAAGCGTATAGGGTAAAAATCCATCTTGATTTTTGTCATAATTTGTCGGTTTTGCTACCAGAAACTGAATGAGTTAGAGTTATTATAAAGTCAACGGATTTGGAATTATATTTCAGGACTCGAAACCAAATGTTTTACATTGTTCTAGTAATCGCAGTACTAATAAAATTAATAATAAATAGGTTAATATGATTAATAGAGCCCGGATGTTCAGGCATTTATTTTCGTTAAAATAGGCAGGCATAAAGACATTTATAATGTGGGAAATAGGCACTAAAAATGAAAAAAAGGCAAAATAAACCGAAAAAAAGGCACATTTAGAAGTTGCTTACTTTTACCTATAATTTCTGGCAAAATGTTAAAATCTAAATTGGAAAGAGCATTTCAATTTTCTCCGTCTTGATTGCACATAACTACAAGGTGCTTTTTAAGTTCTCAACATTCATTGATAGTCGTCTGTCAGAGAGAATGTTTTTAATAATAGAAAATGATCTTTCTACTTTGACAGAAGTTATTGGAGCATACATAAAACAAGCTAATGTAGCTGGACTCATTTCGGTAACAGCAATTTCACCTTTAAGAATATCACAAATTGTTTACAATTGTTTCAAGTCCTCGTTTGCACTTTTCAGCAACAGCTGACCCTTTTTATCCTGGCACTTCCATCATCTGCTGCATAGATTCCTCGAAGATTTTCATGGATGCTATAATTGTAATTGTCTCTGGCAATGCACCATAATGTTCAAGAATAAACTTGAATAGCACAGGAGTTTTTTCACTTCACGAATTGAAGCCGCTTCATTTTCTGGAAGAGCATCGATCACCTCACTGATTTTTTGCAGGTTGTTAGCATAATATATAAATGCTGATATCCAGGTTCCCCATCTGGTCAATTTGAATTTGAATTTGAATTTAAAATTTTGGGAGCGTCAGCACTTAGGCTATTTTGCTCCCGTCACATTATACGGGGGCCAGCCCCTTACCATTACAAATAACAACTCTAGCGTTGCATAACTAAAAATCTTAAAATGTTCTGACTTCTGTTAAAAGCTGAGGCTGTAAACGGGCACTCAGCACACACAAGGACAAAAAACAGGACAACACAAACAAAATTATACTGGTCATAATGCCAGTCGCCAGAGCCTCGTTAGTCTTTAGTCCAGGGTGCCCATCTGGTCAAGACTGGTTGCGGAGGTAAACTAAGCTCAATCGCAACTTCCTGAAATTTTCGGGTTCCAGAGGGAGATTTCAGAAATATCTTTGTGTTCGAAATCAACCTGTCCACTTCAGCAGTCAATCATGCACAAGAAATGTTAACCGAAAGGCAATATCCTGACTCAGCATGAAATACTTTTTTCTCACACTTTTCTCCTTCAGCAATGTTGAAACATGCGTGAGTTCAATATTACTTAAATAAGGCGAAAATTATTCACATAATAAACGGAAGAAAAATAAATGCCAACAACGTTTTTTGGGAGAAAAATAATTTAAATACACATTTTTTTAAAAAAATTGTCAAATTTCATTGAAAAAGGCAACAAAAGGCATTATAATTAAAAATAGGCAGTGGGGTCCCAAATAGGCAAAATAGGCAAAATGAAAAGGCTTCCAAAACATTCGAAACAACATAAGAAACGTATATCCGGAAAAATTTTATCAATATATGCAGTAGAAAAAAAGAGGCATTTTGCCAAACGTCCGGGCTCTAATGATTAATAAGTATATTAGTAATAACATTAAAATAAGTACATTAATAATAATGATCATTATTGTTGTTATTACATGAACAGGTAAAAATATGATACAAGAATAGAGATATAGGAGCACATGTTCATTGTATAGCAAATGTAGACTGAAGATCAATAAAATTTGTTCAAAAGCAGCTGTCCTACGAAATTAATTAATGGACATATTTAAATGCATGATTGAATACAACAAGGTTGTTAGGTCCGGCTGATTATTTTTATGCGTATTATTAGTAATAGTGGTACAAATTAACTTTCGCAGGCACAGTCACAACTTCATATTATACAACAGCAAGAAAATCATGTGATTTTTTATTAAAAAAATAACATTTAAATCACTTGAAAAAAAAATTTACAGAATAATAACACCATTAAGCCTTGTTTCCATGATTATGAACTTATGTACTTGATACAGAGTCTGAAGAAGACCTTGCTAGAAGGTTGAAACGTTACGTTTAGTTTATGTTTTTAATAAAATAAATTACTGCCTTGGGCAGCATATTTATTTTTCATTTACAGAATAATGTACATAAGAATTTTGTAGATATCAGAATCACTTTTGATGAAAGTACATTAATCTCGTAATCATTTAATGGTGTTTATTAAGCTCCTAGAAAGGAAGAGAAAGGCAACAAAATATATATTTATGTACTGATGGGGTGAAGCTCATAAAAAATGTATAATATGTAAACTAGAAACACACTTAAATTTCTCTCGATTTGAAATGCAATAATTTTTATAGGCAAAAATAGCGAACATTTTGTGCAGAATAATGTACAAAATACTAATCGTGTTAAACAGTAAATAGTGTAATTATCATTAAACTGTAAATAAACATGGCAGATTATATACTGAAAACTATCATTAAAAAAATTGCAAAAATTCAGCTAAAAAGACTATAAAAAATATTAGAAGTTTCAATTATATAGTATATCCAGAATGTTGTATTTTCACTAGAAGAAAAGCTACTGATATTATTATAGTTCCATTAATACACTCAACAAACATTTCCATAATAATTTCAGTATCAGAAACGGAAAAATGTATATTTACACATTTTTTTTTGTTTGCTTTGATCAAGCTGATCAAATATTTTACAGGACTGTTTACCAGAAAGAGCCTTTCTATAAAAAAACATATATCTATATACATGTGCTAAAGACCATGCAAGCAATTTTAAGGCTGTTTTTTTTAAAAAAAAACGATTTAAATAATAAAAATCATCAAAAATGATTTTTAAAATAAAAATCATGATTTTTATCCACCCTGTACAACAGTAAACAAATGTTTTGCTTATTTAATTTTCGACTTGGTCATTCGGGGAGGGGGTCCGGACCCCCTCTAAATGCGTCCCTTGTAGTACTACTGTGTAAAAGCACTATTTTGATGAGCCCATTTTAATGTTTTAGTCTTCAGAAACTTGTGCTGATTTTAGTTACGGTAAGGGGTTTGGTCCCTTATAATGTGACGGGTGGAAATATCTCAAGTGCTGACGCTCCCAAACAAAAATTTCATTTCAATCAATCAATAAATTTTCCCCGAGTATCCATCAAGTGAATTATAGTACCACAATGTAGTACAATAGGCTTACAGTAGTTGTAGTTCATTTGGAAGGAAGATAATGTTTGAAAACAAAATTTGCTTTTTGTGTATCTTTTTGAACTGCAGCGCCTTGCTTCTTTCAAATTATTTGAAGGGGTAGAACTTGGATTTACCGATTTTGGAGGCTACTGTACCACCTCCCCCTCCAAATTTTGGGAGGTGTAAGATTGTATTCCTGTACCCTCCTCCCGCTCCTGTTTCCTTGCCTTCCGAAACATAAATCTTTGAAGGGTAACTGTAAAGAGTACGATGTGTGAGGATCTTACTTTTAATCAGCACCAAGTGGAACATATGGTGGTCTGAAGAGATTAAAAAAAAAAGCTGTTTACTGACAGGATATTGAAACATTTTATGTTGTTTTGTCGCTCGCTACCCCACCTTTTGCGTAATCTTACGCATGGATAATAGTAGGCAAATTACAGGGCGCTATTTAACTTCACTCTTTCCCATGCTGAAGAATGGAATTGTTGGATCACAATCTGTCTCCTGCGTCGTTCACCTTTCTATCTGTTTTTATTGCTTTGACCTTACATTCTGTAAAATAAATGGTAAGTAGTGACCCTTCCGTTGACACCCAAATGTCAACCTCTCTTCCACGTAATACACCCTCTAGTGCTTTTTGCATTTAGTGTAGACGCCCTAGACTGACAACATTGTGAGGTTCTCCTATGTACAATTTCAGTCATAAATTTGAAGTCATGTAAGATGTCATGTCGAATGTCTCGTTTTTCATGGTGTGGTCCTTTTCAAAGATTTTTTTACTCGCGGGGGTCCCCTTGGCAAGTGGATGCCCGGAGGGGTGGCAGGACAGTTTACTTTCCCTTGGTAGGTAAGGTTTAGCATAGTGCGGCGCCAAGAGTGGCAAAAAGTGTGTGTGTGTGTGGGGGGGGGGGGGGTAACTAGCCCCACGGCCCACCTAATCGCCGCCACTGCAAAATAGATAAAGTGCACATTTATAATACTATGTATTGATTTCTGATAGCATTGTATTCAACGTCGTCGAGGGGCCTAAGGCTCGATTTTTTGGTTTGAATGTTTGTGTTAGGCCAAACCGGGTGTACTCCTCTAGTAGCGCCAAAACCTTATTTTTGATTACATAAGCGTGTTTATTTGTTTTGTAAAGAGTTGGACTTGTGTAGACAAGAAATGAGTTACTGCTACATAACATAGATCCACCATGGCATTTGAAACCTTGACATGGAGCCAGTGGCGCTAGTGTTGCTAGATTAAGTCATGGGGAATCCATCCTGTAGTTCGCATGTTGTCCGAGGTTTGAAAAGTCTTGGGGCTAGTATAAATATATTGCAAAATCATGTAAGAGATTAGTTTTTTTGATATCATTATGTAAGTATGAAATAAATGCATGCCTACAATGAAGCATTATTTAACAGTAAGACTTAAAGTATTTAATAAATAAAGCTATGATCTTTCTTATTTAAAACTGTAAAAATGTAACATTATCAAGGTTTTAGTTGTGAGTGGACAGCTAGGGATGGCAGGGTAGAAAGTAAAAAGGGAGGGCGCCAAGAATCCACCTCGCCCGGCGAAAATATTATCTTGGGCCGCCCCTATTGATTAAGCTACCATTCAGAATGCTCCAAGCCTCGATTCTGGAAGGGAACATAGTTTTCCTCCATCTTTCACTGTAGTTTTAGTCCTGAGTAGCCTATTTGAACGTACGAATGGACTTTGTATTCACTGAAACACAATCTAAAAATTAGGGATGGACGATACCTGAAATTTTATATCGCGATATCGTCAAGAAGATATTCTTGTTGATTGATTTGGTGTTTTAAGTGCACTTTATGCACAGTAAGGCTAATTGGAATTGGACCTACAGTTTGAAATGGAATCGGAACCACTTGTGCCTCCACCGGGTATCGAACCCGGGACCTCAAGACCACGATATTTTTTCCATATTATGATATTGGCGATATATCATCTCCACGGTATACAATCGCCAAATATCGTGACAATATATCGCCGACACGATATATATCGCCAAATATCCTGACGATATATCGTCTATTTGATGTCGCCTGCACGATATTTTTCAATATCGCGATGTATCGTCTGGATGGTATATCGCCTCACACTACTAAAAATCCCCAAATATAAAACCGTCATCTACAACAAGTCCTTCATTGTTAAAGGGATTAGGGAATAGAACAAACTGCCTGCACTATTGACTAACATTATTTGCCATCAAATTTTTAAAGAAGCAATTAAAGAACTTACTATTGCCCTAACAACTGCACTTGCAGTTACACATCATATAATGCATACCTATCACCCCCTCCCCAACAATGCACTACTAATGACTGTTTCTTTATTCCCTAGTATACATACTAATCAACTCAATGTATTATTTCATCATTGCAAAATCTTTATATTATCTTTTATTGTATTATAATGATCCAGGCCTGTACCCAGGATTTTCTTGAGGGGGGGGGGGCAAGCATGAAATATATGTCAATTATTAAATAATCAATTAATATAATTAAACATGTATAAATAAATTAATTTGGTACATTTATAAACTAGCAAATTAATTCCTTTAACAACTGGTTCAAAATGTTGAGAAATTAGAAGATAGGTGAAATGTTTTTAATAAGTGTTAGATTTTATTTAATTATTGCTTTCTATAAATAATGGTCGCGGTGGCTCAGTCGGTAACGCGTCTGACTTCCATGCTAAAGGTCCCGGGTTCGATCACCGGCCGCTTCAAATCCGGGAACTTTTCTAACGATGGAAGCGGCCCCGTCGCCCACCCAGCGTCGAATAACATGGGTACCTGGGGGAAACCCTGGGGGGTAAAGGCGGTCAGGGGCGTGATGCTGATCACATCACCCCCACTCACGACCGGATCAAGAAAGTGTGGGGCGTTACCCCCACAAACCCTATACGCCTTCATGGCGTGGTGCTATGCACAGGGGAGCACTTTACTTTTTTTTACTTTATAAATAATGGTTAGGGACACAAATTTATGGTAAATAAAAACTGAGGAGAGCGGTAAATAAAATGTTAGATCAGCGGTATATACCAGCGGTGAAAAAAAAATGCACACACTTTTTCATTATGAGAGGAAACAACATACAAAAGAGCAATAAATTGATAAACTACTTCATTTTTATATACTGTACAAATGCACAAGTACTTAGTTGTCCAACCAAAAAGAAAACATCAACACAAAATCACTTCATTTCTAAATTGCATATCTCAAGTGATTTATTCATTGTATGTATTTAAAGAATATCCTTGCTGTCCAACAAATAAAATAATCACTTCTGCACATACACAAACACATGTTAAAAATCACATGATGATAAACAAAATTCATTCATGACTGAACACCAATGACACCATTGTTTCCCTTGATGTCCGGGAACAGACTAATCTTATCGCTGCTACAGCTAGCAAGTTCAATGAAACTGGAAGTTGAGTAGACATTCGGGGGAAGAAAGGAATGCAGCTTGACAGGGAGCGAAGTTTTCGAACTGAGATTATGTGCATGGGAAATCCCAATTTGCAGCGTCTTCCTGATGTGATCGAAGATAAAACGTTCTTCAGCTGCTAGTGGTAGGAAACTTTAGGCAAACGTTTCGTTACAAATCAAGTTTGCGCTCGCAACCTCGATTGCCGGTTTTTCCGTGTTTTCTACTTAATTTGATGATATTTCACGCTTATTTCGCGAAAAAGCGTTCATTTCGTGGAAAAGCACACATTTCGCATTACTTCGCGAATAAAACTCCTGCATATTTCATCATTGGGGGTGTAGTTACGTGCAGAATGTTCAAAATTGAATCTTTTTTTACATTTCGCGATTTCGCGCATCGCGAAAATTCAATGACCCTAATAATGGTCAATAAAATTTCATACTTAGATTTTCGCACCCCCTGCACAGAATTTGCACCCTCCCCCCTGGCCTAGATGAGGTTCGCATACTTAGACAATGAAGACATTTTATGTCTAATCTTTCCCGTTGAATCAGACGAAAATAAAAACTTAGCATCCAAGAAATGTGGCTAATACAAGGACAGTCAGTTATGCATCCCACATCTTCATTCAAGCAGAGTGTGGTATTGTTCATATCTGCAAATTCGATTGCAAATTAAAGATCTGATATACGTAACTACGTGGAGGGGCTAGAAATAAGAGACTTTGAAAACACATTAGTTTCCTATTATGTTAACATGTAAGTGCTATGTTTTATTTCCGACGAGAGGAGGTGAGAAATGAAGGAGTCTAATTTCTGTGTTGCAGGGGCCTAAGGTGACTATAATGACAACCCCCTCCTCAGCTACGGCTCCGTTCCTCACTAGTCCAAACTAACTAACTAACTAACTCCCTAGCCTTCTTAAACCCGAAGGTTCATGGCTGCAGCAACACAGGTCTTCCATCTTTCCCTATCTTGAGCAAGTTCTATATACTCTTTTCCATCCCTACCGATTTCCCTTAGGTCCATTTCAACGTTGTCCCTCCATCTTCGTCTTGGCCTTCCTACAGGTCTCTTACCATCAGGTTTCCCAAGAAGAATCCTGTAAACTCCTCTTTCCTCTCCCATTCGTGCCATATGACCTGCCCACCTAAGTCTTCTTGATTTAATTATTCTAATAATATCTGGACATGAATACAAATTATGTAGTTCTAAATTATGTAACCTTCTCCACTCACCTGTCTCCTCATCCCTTTTAGGTCCAAAGATTTTCCTAAGGATCTTATTTTCAATTACTCTCAATTTATGTTCCTCTTTCAATGTAAGGGACCAAGTTTCACATCCATATAATACTACAGGCAAAATTACTGTTTTGTATATTTTAACTTTTAGTTTCTTAGATATTAAACGAGAAGACAAAAGTTTATGAAGAGAGAAGTAACATGCATTTCCTGAATTAAGCCTACTTTTTATTTCCTCTTTAATATAATTTTCATTTGTTAATATTACTCCTAAGTATTTGAATTTGGAAACTGGTTCAAACGAGTTGTTACCAATAATTAGATTTTGATTATTACCTAACACTTGGTTTCGGCCTGTAAGCATATATTTAGTTTTCTCTTTGTTAACTTCCAAACCTATCTCTTTAGCAGTTTTGAAAAATATTTTAGCATTATTCTTAATTGTATTCACATCATCCCCCAGTAAGTCTACATCATCTGCATATGCTAACAACTGAGTCACACCATTTAATTTTAGTCCTTCTTTAGTTTCTTTTACCTTCCTGGCAGCATATTCTAAGGCAAAATTAAAGAGCAATGGAGATAATGCATCTCCTTGTTTTAACCCATCATGAATTGTAAATTTGTCAAACATATTAATACCCACACGAATTTTACTGTGTGTTTCACTGGTGCATATTTTTATCATACTAACAAGCTTCTTAGGTATTCCAAACTCTACTAATATATTATATAATTTATCTCTTTCGACCGAATCATATGCTTTTTTGAAATCAATGAATAGCTGATGAACATTTTGATTATATTCCCACTTTTTCTCAAGTGTCTGTCTGATGTGAAAAATTTGATCTATAGTTGATCTGTTACGTTTAAATCCACATTGATAATCACCTATAATTTCATTAGCATATGGGGTTAGTCTTGTTAAAATAATGTTAGACAATATTTTGTATGTTGTTGAGAGTAGATAAATTCCACGGTAATCATTGCAGTTCATTTTATCACCTTTTTTAAACACAGGAACAATTATGGATTCTTTCCACTGTTGAGGTATTTCTTCTTTATTCCATATTAAACAAATTAATTTATGAATTTGACATATTAATGAATTTCCACCATATTTAATTAACTCAGCTGGTATTAAATCAATGCCAGGTGCTTTGTTATTCTTTAGCCTTTTAATAGCATCTTTAACTTCAGTCAAGTTAGATTCTGGAACTAAAGGTTCTGCTGTGTGGACTTCATTTACTTCTGATTTATCTCCTACATGGACATTTAAAAGGTCATTAAAGTAGTTCTTCCATCTATTTAGAATATCGCTTGGGTCAGCTAGAAAATCACCGTCTTTATCTTTTATCAAGTTTACTTTAGGTTGCCACCCCTTTCTAAATTCATTTACACCTTCATATAAATCTCTGATATTTTTATTTTTGCTGTTTGTTTCAATTTCATTAATTTTGCTTTTCAAGTAATCTCTTTTTTTACTTCTAAACGTGCGGTTAACTTCTCGCTTTATTCTATTATAATTGTTTAGATTTGTATCATCAGAGTTATTTAACCACCTAAGTCTAGCCTGATTTCTTATTTCTATTAGATTATGACATTCATTATCAAACCATGGCTTACTTTTTCTTGGTTTATGGTATCCTATACTTTCTTTAGCTGCTGATTCTATTGCATTACGTATGTGCTCCCAATTCTTATTTACGTCTGTTTCATTTATATTTTCATCATCATTTAAATCCTGCAAAACATCAAATCTATTTTACAGTTTAATTTGGTAATCTTTCTTAATTCTTTCATCAGCAAACTTTTCTGTATCAAATTTTATAACTTTTAGATTTTGTTGCTTATGATTTATCACTGAGAGTCTCTCTCTTAATTTAGCAATTACTAAATAATGGTCACTGGCACAGTCAGCACCTCTATGTGTACGAACGTCAATTATACTAGTATGCCTTCTCTTATCAATGAGAATATGATCTATCTGATTATGAGTTTTACCATCTGGAGAAGACCAGGTAAATTTATGGATATCTTTATGTTTAAAAGTTGTACTTTTCACAATTAAATTCTTTGAGGTTGCAAAAGTAATCAATCTTATACCATTATCATTACTTAATTCATGAAGACTTTCTTTACCAATCGTGGGTTTAAATGTCTCTTCTTTGCCAATCTGTGCATTACAGTCACCTAACAGAATTTTCATATCATACTGAGAAAATTTATCAAAGACCTGTTCTAACTCTGTATAAAAATCATCTTTAGTATTATCATCTTTATCTTCCGTTGGTGCATGTATGTTTATTAAAATAATTTTACACCACCTACCCTGTAAAACTGCATATGATATCCTATCATTAATAAATTCTACTGTTTTAAGAGCCGAGATAATTCTATTATTTATGAAAAAGCCTGTTCCAAAATTATGATTTTCAGTACCACCATAGAAAAAAGTATAATTTTTAGTTTTACAATTCCCTTCTCCTGGACAGCTACTACATCTAATTTATACTTAAGTATCTCATTAACTGTACACTGAAATGCCCCAGGCCGGTAAAGGCTCAGAACATTCCAGGTGCCTAATTTAAAATCCTTATTCTTAACGTAGATCTTATTCTTAGTCCAAGGACCTCCCAAAGTAGTCCCCACCCGGAGATCCGAACGGGGGACTATTTTACCTCCGGAATATTTTACCTTGGGAACATCCATGGCCTTATATTGCTGTTTCTTGACATTTTTTTTACAGTGCAGAGTTGTCAGCTCTACGCCTAACCCCCAATATGAATGGAGGAACTACTACACAAGACAAACACAAACACATTAGACAGCACAATTACTCCACAAGACGAACACAAACACATTAGACAGCCCAACTACTACACAAGACTCATACAAACACATCACAACTATAACACAATATAAACACAAACACACCACAACTACTACACAATATAAACATAAACAAACTACACACCACAACTACTACACAAGACAAACACAAACAAATTAGATAGCACAACTACTACGCAAGACAAAACAAACATACTAGACAGCACAACTACTACACAAACATACTAGATAGCACAACTACAACACAAGACACATACATACACATCACCGATACTGCACAAGACAAACAGAAATACATTAGACAGCATAACTACTACATAAGATAAACACAAACACTGATGTACTAATAGTCATAGATGTACTAATGACAGTATTCTCTTTCAGAGGGGGGGGGGGAGTTCACCTCGCATGGGTCGCTCTGAGTGTAATTATTAATAATAAGCATATGAACACACTGTGGGGTCACGAATACAGTATAGGGATAGGGTTGTGTCCAATTGGGTTTTGATTCTCTATTTCTTAAAACCACCAGTCTGCAAACATTCTCAGGTATAATTGCTCAACGTTCAAGGATTCAAGTATAGAGTCATTCCATGCCAAATCAACACAGCCCTCAACCTGACCATCTCCGACCTTCACGAAACCTGGGGAGCCGAAACCATGCATGGAACTTATGAGCTATGAAAATACCACAATTGCAGGGAAATTTTAAGGTCATCCGACTACATTATTACAGTTTATGTTATTAAAAGGAAAGAAAAAGAAAAGTATTTATCGAACATGCCGGGAAGAGAAGAGAAAGAAAAATCTTAGGAATTAAAGTGGATGGATATTATGAAGATGCTGAAGGAAAAGGTCATGTGTTACAATTTCACGGATGTTACTACCATTATTGTGAGAGATGTTACGGCAACAAAAATGGTGGAGAGCAGTTAGGTTGGGGTGACACAATGAATGCCCGGAGAGAGAGGACACAGAGAGTTACCAGTCGTCTGGAGAAAAGTGGTTACAAGGTCGAAGTGATGTGGGAATGCGAGTGGAAATAAATGAAAAAAGATCACCCTGAAATTGAAGATTTTGTGAAGCATCATCCGATGACCATCCAGAAGCCTTTGGACCCTAGAGCAAGTCTTACTGGTGGTCGAACTAACACTGCAAAATTATACTACAAAGCTGGTGGCACTGAGAAGATAAAATATATTGATATCTGCTCTCTGCAACATCAATTTGAGAAATTTGTGTATGAAAATGTTTAAAAGAATCAAATAATTCAAATACAACTACACTTATAAAGACACTTTATGGGAGCTTTCAAACAGCGACATGGTGCCTTCAGTTTACAGGAAAATGTTCTCCATGCATGCACGAACAACAGAACTAACGACACGAAACACAGTATTGAGAAAAAGATCTCGGTCCAAGTGACACATGAAGCCTGTCGCATCTTCAGTTTGAAAGGTTGCACTGATTGAGGGTTCATTTCCCAGCCATCATGAAAGCTTGTGTCAAGCATGCAGCTTTCTGTGTCAAACTTGCTGTAATTTTGACACGTGGTAACTAAACTCTATCCCAGGAAACTATGGAGTAAGCTTGTGCATAACGGAAGAGAATGGGATAAAGTGAGTGGGTGCAGTGAAGCAAGCGTGTCAATTCAATCTGAAAGCTCCCTATAATACCTGCAGTACCTATTTCCTTGAGACATTTATCTGTAAGGTCACAAGCGACCACCTTCCCAT
This sequence comes from Lepisma saccharinum, assembly GCF_977018435.1. Taxonomy (NCBI): domain Eukaryota; kingdom Metazoa; phylum Arthropoda; class Insecta; order Zygentoma; family Lepismatidae; genus Lepisma; species Lepisma saccharinum. Next base: position 52,428,257 of record NC_139248.1, read on the forward strand.
CGCTCGGGATGCAGAGTGCCGCTGCCAAGGAACTTATGCCCGTGAAGACCCAGATGTCCAGCACCTTCTTAGCCTTCACAGCCTGCATCAGTGTCAGGTTCAAACTCAGGACATCCTTCTTACTCATCATCACGCCCATTGGGTACTGGGCGGTGGCTTCACACAGTTCCTCCAGCACCGAAGGCAACCTGGAGCAATGAGCTTCTGAATAATTCCTCGCTCGATCATTCTTTCGGGCACGAGCAACTGCGTCCCTCTTCTGGATATTTAATTGTGACGACATTCCTCTCGTAATGTTCATCACGTTCACTGGATAATTTTTGATATAATTATAAAATCTTATCTATGACCAGTGGCGGCGATTGGGTTCCAAAAATAGGTGGGCAAGGTGCCAAAACTGGTGGAGGGGGGCAAGGACAGTCTATCAGTTCAGTTTATCTTGATAGGTAAAGTTTAGCACAGTGCGGGAGCGACATTGACAAAAGGTGGGGAGGACTGCATCCCTCGCCCCCCTAATAGCCGCCACTGTCTATGACTATAGTAGTGCGCTTTAACCGCATGCTGTTACCAGCTCTAAAGAAAGAAAGAAAGAGAGAGAGAGAGAGAGAGAGAGAGAGAGAGAGAGAGAGAGATAGAGAGAGAGAGAGAGAGAGAGAGAGAGATGTATTCAACATTCACACACACACGGACATTATTCTTTGTTCTTCCTTCTTTGTATGTGTTTCTAATATTTTATTAGTGAAGTATGTATGAAGTCAAAACTAATTGCTTATTTTTATTGTTATAACACAAACTCTTCCCCTCGGAAAATGTTGATGGGGGAGGGGGTGAATTTTAATAGAACAGGATCGTTGGTGGGAAGGGGCGCTGTAGCAACGCCCCTCCACCATTGGAATTCATACCCTGGATGTGACCACCAACGCTAAGGTAATATTGCAGCTGGATGCACAATTGTAGTGTTGCAATATTATGGACCAAAGTAACGGGAAAAATCAACTCATTTATAGCCCCCCCCCCCTCTCTCCCTGACCGGACAATCAGAAATACAGTTTCTTACAGAGAAAGGCAGTCGCCTGGCGTACACCTCGGTGCTTATTGCTTACATTCCATTCTCAAAAGTATTTGAATAATACAATATTCACAAATTAACTATGTTTTCAATTTTCTTATACCACCGCCATTGAACAGGCGTGATATGATTTGTTTTGTAATAAAGATAATCTATGATTGCAAAGTAATATATTTATAAGTTAAATGACTTGTATTAGGAATGATTCTTACAATGAAGAATATGTCTTAATGTGAATTAACCAAAACAAATATGACATTTTGTCATCAAGTTTGCATTTCGAAGAAAATCAGGACAGGGATTAAAAATAGTGAACTGTCCCGACCAAATTGGTAAGTTTGATAACTTTGCATAAATGGATAATAAACCTTTTCTCGAGCAAGGCCTCATCTCAAGAAAGCTATCACCTCGCGGCAAGCCACGGCACCTAGCGACCTGTTGAATGAGATGAGTCGAGGCAAAATGGATAATAAACCTTTTCCTGCTCCCACAAAAATAGGCAATAATTAGGCTGGAGAGTTCAATGAACTAACCGATCTCCAACTACGCACTGGTAATGATCAGAGTTGAGTTCATTACTTTGCATAAATGGTTATAAAACTAAAATTGCTAAATATACTACAGTGCACACTTCTGGAGTCTACCTCTCTCCAGAAACAACCCATTCATTTATGCAAGAAGAAAATTGAAATTCTTGCAAAATGTTTTTTTCTAGGTTCGCATTAATATATTTCATGGCTCGAGAGGAGGAACATGGCCCCTTGCCCCCCCCCCCCCCTTGGGTACGGGCCTGTAATGATCATTATTTTCTTTTCTTTGTTGTTATTGATTTATTGTATCTCTGACAAGGGTTGATTGTCAGAACGGCCCATGAGGCAGAAAAACGCTTGTGTTACAAAAATCTAGCATAATAATCATGTATTTGTGAATAATAAACATTATAGGTATTCTACTTGCTCATGTTTTCGCTGCAAAATTTCAAGGCAGTACAACGCCTCAGTTTGCATGGCCTCCTGTTTAGAATTCAGGAAGGAAGTAGTGTTATCTTTTGTCACAAGGGACGTCCGGCTGCAAACAATTAGCCTATTTAAGATATCCACTATTCACCATCGAGTTAAAAATAACAACCGGGGAGCTATTTTTATTGAGCAAAATGGTGGTCGCAGGATGCCGTCACCTAACCCAGTTTCTACTAGGATTATTTACATAAGCGGCAAGTTTCTCGTCTGTGGTAAATATTTATACAGAGTTATTGTTAGATTTTTAACATTGAAGTATTTTTGGAAGTGGCTTCCTTAGTGTTCATTGTGGTGTGAAGTAAAATCTCAGGAAGTGTGACGTGTTGATACTAGTTTTTCACAAGTTAATTTTTATTGGTCGCAATTTTTTACTAGTCAGACAAGAACGATCTGACTTACTTACAGCCATTGATGTAGTCCCAAAATTTTCATAGGGTATACGCTAACTTTCGTCAAACGTTAAATGGATACCTAGTTTCCATTAACTTTGGGTTATGTTTGCATTAAGGGTATGGATTAAGGGGAAGAGTGACAATTTCCCCGAAGTCCCTCTCTCTGAGGCAGCTGGGAAGCACTGTTGCCAACTTAGCTATTTTGGAGCCAGATCTGGCTGTGGCACCCGCCCTCTGCCCCATTATGATGCCATTACTGGCTCCGGCCCACATAGACCAACTTTTGCCATTTTGCACGTGACGTGATATTGTTATATCGGCTGCCTCGTCCCACCCCTCTTACCCCCCCCCCAACTGCTTTTATGTAGCGCCGTGGCTGGGGTGAATATGACAATATTGTTATCCGGGAATCCATTATTTTCGATTTCATACGACCGTCAATAGATTATTGAGATGGATGGTGTTGCCGGATCTAAGAGTAAATTATCATCACTTTAACGTTAACGGTTATACGTTAACGGTTATAGCAGCGCCCCTTGAAAACTAAAATTACCCTAGGAGGCACTTTATCCAGCCTTCCTAAATCTAGCTCCTTGAAAGTTAACTCTAGCTCCATTTAAGGTGAAATTTATCTATTTTATGAGCATCAGGTTTGGCAACACTGCCAGGATGGCCGTATGAAGCAAGAAGAAATGCATTACGCTTATGGGAACATTATTTTTTCCGTTCTCTCGGGAATATCAAATGTCCAATGACGTAGAGAAGTACACGAACGGAAAAGGGACATGTTGAACTATATCTTAGTCGTAGGAAAAGTCGAAACTCCCATTTCATTAGCCGTAACTTGAAGTTCATTCCCCACAAGGCATGCATGGGATTCTGCAAATGCTTATTCATCATATTTTTCAAACATCGTGTCCAGCTTAATAATCGCCTTAGAAAACAGCTTCCACTTTTAACATGGAGAGAAATTCATACTCTCTTGCAAGGTAGGGCCTCCCCGATGGCGCTGAGGTAGCGTCCTCGCCTTGTAATCAAGGGGTCCCGGGTTCGATACTCGGTGGAGGCACAAGTGGTTCGGATTCCACTTTAAACTGTAGGTCCAGTCCCGATTAGCCTTACTGTGCATAAAGTGGACTTGAAACACCAACTGAACTCAACTCAAACTCTTGCAAGGTCAAAAGTTTTTATTTAGTGGTAGTGCCCATATTAGAGGCCTGCATAGTCTGCCTTTTACCTACCCGCTGCCCGCTTGCACGCGAGGACAGGTATACCTGCTCGCCTGCCCACGGCAACGAGTCGACTTGCGTCTTTACCCGGGTTCTTGGTCTTCAAGGCGCTCTGAGCTTACAAGGTAACTGGGCATTCAACAAGACCCGAGCGCCTGCAAAACCTGCTGGAAAGAAACAGCCCTCCGGCAGCGTGTCGCTCCAGGTGTTTCATCACCACGTGGACAGCTGCAGCCAGTGTTGTCTACTTACGTAGCTCCTAAATCCTACGAAGTCCTAGGAGGAGCTCTCTCCTCCAAGGAGAATTTATATACTTAGCGATTTCAATTAAGCGTAAGCAGTTTTTAACTTATTGCCAGGAAATGCACGCAATACTACAGCTTCATTTATCTAAATGAATGATCGAGCAAACAAAAATCTCCTCACTGAAAACTTATTGTTTTTCATTGCATGGTGCCTTAACTAGGCACGCAGTGGCGCAACCAGGGGGGGGCAGGGGGCATTGCTCACAACCTTGGACAGAAATTAAGTCTAGCGGAGGGGCCAGGGTGGGGGTCAAACATTAAAGTACAAGAAAAAAACAGGCTAGCAGGATTTAAGAGTAGCAGGGCTAAAGGGTACTCAAGATGGAATTAATTTTCATATTTTCTTGCATTTTCCTTAAAGACGGCCAAGGGCACCTGCAGAGGGGGAATTGAGGGGTAATTGCAACCCCTTGATTTCAAATTTTATGAAAGTAGAAATATATTATAAAATATTATACAGTCTCATCAAGTTCAATGCCGTAGCAAGGGGGTAGCGGGAGTCGGCCCTGGGCGCCGAACGATGTAAGTGAGAAAAGTTTTTAAACAGAGAATGGGGTGGGGGGTAGCAATATTCGTAAATCTCATTTCATTGGCGATGTGGCTTACGAAGCTTTGAGTTCCCTTTTTTTTTAAGTAGTGAAAATCTATTGCAGTTGGCAACACTGCAGACATGTGTTAGCCCGGTGCAGGTTCTACTCGAAGCAACTACGTCATGCAGAGGGAGGGGCGTGCAGTTGATTGAATGAACGCACTGAGACCTACTAGGTATCTTACGACTGCGGGTACCCGGCGGGTTTTCAATACCTGCCAAGAACGATCTGGGCAGATGGTCAGGCAAGGTGCTCAAGCGAGGGTGTTGCGCAGGTTGCATGGCATTTCAGGAGCGAAGTCTCGCGAACGGGTCTGCTCCAGGTCTTGCGCAGGCCTCTATGCCCATTCCGACGATATTGAAATAAATGCACATCTGGTGCGAAATTGTCACTCTTCCCCTTAAAGCATTTATTTTTTACAAAAAAATGTCATTCATGGTGGAATACTGATGATGATGCAGTACTCATAATTGGCATAAAAGAGGCATTGTACGTAATAGAGAAGACGTGTTTAAAATGTGTGTGTGTGTATATATATATATATATATTGCAATTGAAAACAATATTGATTTAATCGGGCTCAAATAATTTCACTGGACGCCATGGCCTTCTCTCTTTTACAACTTTTTTTTAGATCATTCGGGCGCCTATGGCCGACTCCCACCGCCTCTAGCTACAGCTCTGAACTTGACGAAAACGAGAAAAGCAGATAATGCTAGCAAAGCAAGCAAGATAATTTTACAAAACGTATTTTTATTTGCATAAAATTTGAAATCGAAAGGGGTAATTGCTTTTCTGTGCCCCCCCTGCAGGTGCCCTTGGGCGTCAATGTTTGTCCCCTCTTTCCCCCCTAGAATTGACTTCCGTCAAAGGTTGGAGTGGGGGCAATGACCCCCCCCTGTGGTTGCGTCACTGTATAATACAGACATATTTAAGCAATATATGTTTACTTTAGATACTTTAGGCTCCCTGCCATTGTTAGTCAACCTTATTCCGCTCAGTTTGTCTGCTCGACTAACCTTGTATTAATGCGAATACCACGCACCCTTCCCCCTTTCATCCAAACCGATTCTAAAGACATAAGAGGTGGTGTTTCATTTCAACCCTATCGCCGCGATCACCCACAGGTAGGTAGAAAAACTAAACATAATAACCAAGACTAAAAATCAATAACAAGCCAATCAAACGATACGATCCCCCATCATTTTTGTGTGAAGATACGAGAATATAGAATCGTATATAGAATTGGTATAAAATTTTGTCCCCCCCAAAAAATTCCTGCGTCATGAAACCTCCCTGTGGGGGGCACGACCCCTGAATTTCAATGGAAAAAACAAAAATCTTGAGTTTGCCCCCCCTCTTCTCCCGCTATTTTGGGGAGGAGGCGCGAACTTTAGTATTCCTTTCAAAGAATGGACATTTCTCAAGAGAATGAAACATGTTTCATGTTCTTGGCTGTCATACAAGTTAAATAATAAGCCAAAATGTGATTTTTTTAATTTATTTTTTTTTACGAAAAATAGGTAATTTGCATTTTTGGAGGAAAATTGTTATGACTCTGCAACTATGGGAGCAATCTACTTCGGATAAATTTTGTTTTGCAGCTAGAACATCAGCGCATGCAACCGTGTACAATTCAGAACGCCGGATCGAGGAAGGGGGTATTGGGGGCACGACCCCCGAATTTCAATGGAAAAAATATAAAAATCTCTAGTTTGCCCCCTCTTCTCCCGGAATTTTGGGAAGAGGGCGCGAACTTTAATATTCTTTTCAAAGAATTTACATTTCTCAAGAGAATGAAACATGTTTCATGTTCTTGGGTGCCATACAAGTTGGATAATTAGCCAAAATGTGATTATTATTTTTTTACGAAAAATAGGTAATTTGCATATTGCTCAGAAAATAGTTATAACTCGGGCACTATGGGAGAAATCTACTTGGGATAAGTCTTGTTTGGCAGCTAAAACATCGTTGCATCCAACCGTGTACAATTCAGAATGCCGGATTGAGGAAGGGGGCTTTAGGGGCACGACAACCGAATTTCAATGGAAAAAACATAAAAATGTGTAGTTTGCCCCCTCTTCTCCCGGAATTTTGGGGAGAGGGCGCGAACTTTAATATTATTTTCAAAGAATGGACATTTCTCAAGAGAATGAAATATGTTTCATGTTCGTTGGTGCCATACAAGTTGAATAATAGGTCAAAATGTGAAACTGTTTTTTTACGAAAAATAGGTAATTTGCATATTGCTCAGAAAATAGTTATAACTCGGGCACTATGGGAGAAATCTACTTGGGATAAGTTTTGTTTTGCAGCTACAACATCAGCGCATGCAACCGTGTAAAATTCAGAACGCCGGACCGAGGAAGGGGGCTTGGGGGGCACAACCCCCGAATTTCAATGGAAAAGAACATAAAAATCTGGAGTTTGCCCCCTCTTCTCCCGCTATTTTTGGAAGAAGGTGCAAACGTTAGTATGCTTTTCAAAAGAATAGATGTTTCCAAAGAGAATGAAACATGTTTCATGTTCCTGGGTGCCATACAAGTTGAATGATGAGCCAAAATGTGAAACTCTGTTCGGAAATGTGGCATGGATTTGTTGCGGAGGGGGGTGGGAGGGGAGAGGCTATCACGTTACCAACGTGTAGACAATGAGGAACAGGCGAAGAAAAACGCACAACCGCTGATCGGTCGCACGGCAACTGTGTATTATTTCACTCCACTATAGCCTTTCAGTAACACACACACACAGAGCTGCAAATTATGGCAATCCTAGCCTGCCTCTGTCTTCCAATGCCTTATGTTTTAATTTCACCTCGGCTAAAACTCAGACGGTTAAATGAGATACTCTGACCCCTCTCAGGTACGGGCTTGGTGAATAAAGCATTGATGTGTTTGTGAATCCAGAAAAAAATGAACGACTCTTCTCAAATCTTAAGATTGGCAACTGCATCTTCTGGGAGGTTACTTTGACCTTTCTTTTCATTCATTTTTATCCAGGAGATGGTTCATTTCCAATACATACGAAAGCTTACATTACACTCAGTTACAATTTACAATCCATGAATATTCTTAATTTAAAAAAAAAAATACAGAATCCCCTGTTCGTTAATATTCGATTCGATGAATTCAGAATTCTGTCTCCACGGGAAAAATCCAAATATGTATATGTGCAGGGAATAGTTACGTGAGTATGTGTGTCGCTAGGAGGAAGCCGTACCAGCTAAGAAAACCCTGTCGTTTTTGCAACCGTAGACGAAGCTTACGGCCTGCCATTCAGTAGCAGACAAAAACCTTCGTACGTGCCCCTTCCTACAGTATTGCTACCAAAATGTGTCACGAGTATCGATATTAATACGGGCAGGATTTAAGCAGAATAGAATCTACGGGCTCCACTGAGTACTTGGGATTGAGAAACGTTAGTAGGCAGAGCTTGCATCAAGATACACGCCAATGATGACATTGAAAAACGAGAGACATTACATGTCTAGTCTTGCTACCTTGCCCAAATAAGTCGACGTTGAATAAATTTTGAAGAAGGCCAAAATAAAGTTCTAAGATCTGAAATTCTATCATTTATCCGTAAGAGTGAGAACATATGTGTCGACAGTGACAAATACATGTCCAATAGGCAGGCGTCATTAACCTCAAAGGATTTCGGCCGATCCAACCTGTCGTCCCATAACATTATAAATTTCGAAGTATAAATTGTGCTTGGCGAAATACAGGTATCTTTATTCCCAAGTGTCATTAGATGTTTATATCGTAGAGCCGACGCTGATGGAATGCGAGAAACTAAGCTCCGCATTTACTTATATACCTTTCCAATCGATGCTCACTTGTTAAGCATTACGTAATTTGCAGAGCGCGACTCGCGACATTTCCAAAAACTAAATACTCATCAATGTCTATATTCACAATCTCAATATCAAAGTTTAACTAATTTCCACGTTGCAGCAAAACCAAATAAAATTGTATAAGGGGAACGATTCATTTCTGTTAATAAAGACTAAACTCGAATCATTGCCCGTTGCAACTTAAACCTTATTGAATACATTAAACTTAAAAGAACAGATTCGATCCTCCCATTGTTGCTAAACGAAATCTATGTCAATCTAAATCATAAACATTTTTCTGCCGTGAAAGAACACAGATTTACATATCCAATATTAAAGATTCGGTCAGATAATTAACATATGGATTATTACATTAGGCCGCGTTTACACTTATTGTTACAATAAAGGAAATATTAGTGGATTATAAACCTAGTAATATTCTTTATATTAATCACAAGTTATGAAATATAAAAGATTACAAATACGAAATATTAATAATCAAATAATAAGATCCAACTAATATAAAATAATCCAGAATAATTAACGGCACATGGATATAAGCCGTGAGGTTCATATCAACAGATGGGATCCGATCCTGACCCATGAGTAGAGCTAGGATTTGCATGTAATTGCATATTCTATTTCTTTCTAGATACGAGAAACTCTCTTACTTACCTTGAACACGAAAATGTCAACGAATTATGTAACTGACATCATTTTGCATAAGTTTTATGTTACATATTTTTACATATTTGCCAGGATATTACATATTTTACATATTTGCTAACTTTGTCATAAAACAACATATTTCGGCACTTTTTACCTATATTTTAGATCTTTGAAACATGATGAAGATAATTTGTATCTCACGTGATGTCATATTTTCTAATCAATGAGATGCATAGTGCCTACGGTCACCTAAAATTGACTGCCAAGACAGAAGACAGGCTGCAGGGGGGGGGGGGGGGAAATACTGGAACTGTTATTTATCGAAAGATGCTGAAGTTCTCTCCGCTCCCCTTTCTGGTTACAGATTTCCGTTTCGCTATTAGTTGTAGGCAAGGCACCTAGAAACTTGGAATCGGTGAAAAAGAAAGCTACTTTCCTGTACGTAGAGAGTTACACAATATGTTCCCTTGTACAAAAAAGTATAAAAATAGCTATGTATTTTCATTCGATTGTTTTTTTCTGTTGACGCTTTTTTTTACAATTTGTTTCGAAAGTTACGAAGAGCTCTCGTGCATATTTATATATTCTACAATAATTTGCGATGTGAAAAGTAATTAATAATTGACAAAATTGGTTTCTTAAATTAGTGTACGTTGCTGTGCTTTTTTGAGTTTATAAATTTGATACAAATCTTAATTTGAACAACTTATGTCTTTAAAATTACGTTGAATATGTTCGAATAAATTAAATACCTAGCTGAATTCTTGAAATTGCTTGGATACTCGATTATTATTAATATTACATATTCTATGATACTACATATTTAGGTATATATTTTATCAATTATTGTTACATATTTATGTACATATTTTGTACTTCGATATTACGTAAAATCTGGGTTCTACTCGTGAGTAAGGTTAACCAGAGGACATACGGCGTTTTAAATTCAACCCATTCCTCGATGGCACCGTGGTAGCGTTTTCGGAAAAGAAGACTGAGCCAGTTGATGTGTGGAGTCGTATCCCAAAGAATGATGATAATCGTGCTGATACAGTTCCTAGTGTATCTGAAACTAAATCATGGGCAGATACTATTGCTTGTGAATCTGGCGAGATGAACAAGCAAGATTTAAATGATGCAAAATCAGAACTAATGCCAGAGCCAAAGAAGCAAGAAGTAAAGAATGCACAAGGTAAGTCTTGCGGATATATTTTTTAAAATATTCAGTATAGAAGCTGTAAATAGGAATCAGCATTGTACAGTAATTGAGAACAAATAGTGTGTGCATGTCCAACTGTTCATGGGAAACAAAGAAATTGGAAGCTGTGTACATTATTTATTACATACAGGGTGATCAGAAAGAGAGACAACCTTATGAGGAAACTATTTATTGTACAATATACACAATAAGTGCTGAAAGTGGTTGCCATTGTGAGAAACACAAGTGAATATGGTGAATGAAAGACTATTCTTAACGTTGCTGTGAAATTGTATCAACACAGTTTTGAATATTTGCATACAATTCTGGAATAGTGTGCAACAATTTTGCCTAATCAGCTATTTATGCAGTTTACAGTCTCAGTTCATGCAGTTTTCACTGTTACCACCCAAGAAGCAAAAACATTGTAAAAATAATAATCAATTACATTTCCCCATAAGATTGAGTCTCTTTTTGATCAACCTGTAGCTTACAACAGCAAAGGGGCTTTCTTGAATAACTCTAACACAGTAGAGACAGTGGGTTCTGATCAGTAGGTCATGAGAGTTTCACTTGAGACTGAGGATGAACACACACTTGTGCGTGCATGAAGCTGCTCAGGAAATGATTCGGCCTCAGCCTCTAGTCAGTGGATTCCAGGGGGAGGTGTCCTGTCCAAACCATGTTACTGATCACTAGGGGCATGCATATTTCGTTTTTGACGAAAAAACGAAATTTGAAAAAACACATTGTAGTGTGTGTGTGTGTGTGTGTGTGGTGTTTATATTGTGTAGTAGTTGTGGTGTGTGTTTGTGTTTATATTGTGTTATAGTTGTGATGTGTTTGTGTATGTCTTGTGTAGTAGTTATGCTGTCTAATGTGTTTGTGTTCGTCTTGTGTAGTAATTGTGCTGTCTAATATGTTTGTGTTTGTCTTGTGTAGTAGTTCCTCCATTCATATTGGGGGTTAGGCGTAGAGCTGACAACACTGCACTGTAAAAAGACATGTCAAGAAACAGAAATATAAGGCCATGGATGTTCCCAAGGTAAAATATTCCGGAGGTAAAATAGTCCCCCGTTCGGATCTCCGGGTGGGGACTACTTTGGGAGGTCCCTGGACTAAGGATAAGATCTACGTTAGGAATAAGGATATTAAATTAGGCACCTGGAATGTTCTGACCCTTTACCGGCCTGGGGCATTTCAGTGTACAGTTAATGAGATACTGAAGTATAAATTAGATGTAGTAGCTGTCCAGGAAGTTAGGTGGCCAGGAGAAGGGAATTGTAAAACTAAAAATTATACTTTTTTCTATGGTGGTACTGAAAATCATAATTTTGGAACAGGCTTTTTCATAAATAATAGAATTATCTCGGCTCTTAAAACAGTAGAATTTATTAATGATAGGATATCATATGCAGTTTTACAGGGTAGGTGGTGTAAAATTATTTTAATAAACATACATGCACCAACGGAAGATAAAGATGATAATACTAAAGATGATTTTTATGCAGAGTTAGAACAGATCTTTGATAAATGTTCCCAGTATGATATGAAAATTCTGTTAGGTGACTGTAATGCACAGATTGGCAAAGAAGAGACATTTAAACCCACGATTGGTAAAGAAAGTCTTAATGAATTAAGTAATGATAATGGCATAAGATTGATTACTTTTGCAACCTCAAAGAATTTAATTGTGAAAAGTACCACTTTTAAACATAAAGATATCCATAAATAGACCTGGTCTTCTCCAGATGGAAAAACTCATAATCAGATTGATCATATTCTCATTGATAAGAGAAGGCATACTAGTATAATTGACGTTCGTACACATAGAGGTGCTGACTGTGCCAGTGACCATTATTTAGTAATTGCTAAATTAAGAGAAAGACTCTCAGTGATAAATCATAAGCAACAAAATCTAAAAGTTATAAAATTTGATACAGAAAAGTTTGCTGATGAAAGAATTAAGAAAGATTACCAAATTAAACTGTCAAATAGATTTGATGTTTTGCAGGATTTAAATGATGATGAAAATATAAATGAAACAGACGTAAATAAGAATTGGGAGCACATACGTAATGCAATAGAATCAGCAGCTAAAGAAAGTATAGGATACCATAAACCAAGAAAAAGTAAGCCATGGTTTGATAATGAATGTCATAATCTAATAGAAATAAGAAATCAGGCTAGACTTAGGTGGTTAAATAACTCTGATGATACAAATCTAAACAATTATAATAGAATAAAGCGAGAAGTTAACCGCACGTTTAGAAGTAAAAAAAGAGATTACTTGAAAAGCAAAATTAACGAAATTGAAACAAACAGCAAAAATAAAAATATCAGAGATTTATATGAAGGTGTAAATGAGTTTAGAAAGGGGTGGCAACCTAAAGTAAACTTGATAAAAGATAAAGAAGGTGATTTTCTAGCTGACCCAAGCGATATTCTAAATAGATGGAAGAACTACTTTAATGACCTTTTAAATGTCCATGTAGGAGATAAATCAGAAGTAAATGAAGTCCACACAGCAGAACCTTTAGTTCCAGAACCTAACTTGACTGAAGTTAAAGATGCTATTAAAAGGCTAAAGAATAACAAGGCACCTGGCATTGATTTAATACCAGCTGAGTTAATTAAATATGGTGGAAATTCATTAATATGTCAAATTCATAAATTAATTTGTTTAATATGGAATAAAGAAGAAATCCCTCAACAGTGGAAAGAATCCATAATTGTTCCTGTGTTTAAAAAAGGTGATAAAATGAACTGCAGTAATTACCGTGGAATTTCTCTACTCTCAACAACATACAAAATATTGTCTAACATTCTTTTAACAAGACTAACCCCATATGCTAATGAAATTATAGGTGATTATCAATGTGGATTTAAACATAACAGATCAACTACAGATCAAATTTTTCACATCAGACAGACACTTGAAAAAAAGTGGGAATATAATCAAAATGTCCATCAGCTATTCATTGATTTCAAAAAAGCATATGATTCGGTCAAAAGAGATAAATTATATAATATATTAGTAGAGTTTGGAATACCTAAGAAGCTTGTTAGTATGATAAAAATATGCACCAGTGAAACAGAAAGTAAAATTCGTGTGGGTAATAATATGTCTTGACAAATTTAGAATTCATGATGGGTTAAAACAAGGAGATGCATTATCTCCATTGCTCTTTAATTTTGCCTTAGAATATGCTGCCAGGAAGGTAAAAGAAACTAAAGAAGGACTAAAATTAAATGGTGTGACTCAGTTGTTAGCATATGCAGATGATGTAGACTTACTGTGGGATGATGTGAATACAATTAAGAATAATGCTAAAATATTTTTCAAAACTGCTAAAGAGATAGGTTTGGAAGTTAACAAAGGGAAAACTAAATATATGCTTACAGGCCGAAACCAAGTGTTAGGTAATAATCAAAATCTAATTATTGGTAACAACTCGTTTGAACCAGTTTCCAAATTCAAATACTTAGGAGTAATATTAACAAATGAAAATTATATTAAAGAGGAAATAAAAAGTAGGCTTAATTCAGGAAATGCATGTTACTTCTCTCTTCATAAACTTTTGTCTTCTCGTTTAATATCTAAGAAACTAAAAGTTAAAATATACAAAACAGTAATTTTGCCTGTAGTATTATATGGGTGTGAAACTTGGTCCCTTAAATTGAAAGAGGAACATAAATTGAGAGTATTTGAAAACAAGATCCTTAGGAAAATCTTTGGACCTAAAAGGGATGAGGAGACAGGTGAGTGGAGAAGGTTACATAATTTAGAACTACATAATTTGTACTCATGTCCAGATATTATTAGAATAATTAAATCAAGAAGACTTAGGTGGGCAGGTCATATGGCACGAATGGGAGAGGAAAGAGGAGTTTACAGAATTCTTGTTGGGAAACCTGATGGTAAGAGACCTGTAGGAAGGCCAAGACGAAGATGGAGGGACAACGTTGAGATGGAGCTAAAGGAAATCGGTAGGGATGGGAAAGAGTATGTAGATCTTGCTCAAGATAGGGACAGATGGAAGGCCTATGTTGCTGCAGCCATGAACCTTCGGGTTTAAGAAGGCTAGAGAGTTAGTTTAGTTAGTTATCCCACTTTAAACTGTATTCCCAACTCCTGTGCATAAAGTGGTCTTAAAACTAAAAAGAAAACTTTAAAAAACTCGTTTTTACGTACGTACATCACATTCTGAAAAACAGACTGAGTAAAAATTAAAATGAACAATTGGCCTACCATTTCCTTTGCCGTTGGGTGTACTGGAACAATTTAATAATCTATAGATCTGCCGTAAACAAAACTGAGGACCACTCATCACCTGCAAGTAAATGCATATATTATGACTAGACTTGGGATTTTTTGTTTTTAACCTATTTTTTCCTTTACAGGTATGTAAGAAATAATAAGTTATCTCAGCATTTCGTTAAAAAATGCAACAACTGATGAAGTTTTATAGTGCCTAAAAAACCTATTTTGCTTGTTAGAACCTATTTTAGGTTTATGCGCCTAAATCAAGCCTTTTTTTAGATTTTTATATATTTTTAAAGGTTTTACAGGATTTTTATGCCACACGGAGTCATATGCTTTGTTTTGTCACGAAAAAATTCAAGGACGAACGTGTTTGAAATAAACTCTCTCTCGACTTCCTTTCCTCCAAGTCCATGGTGATATTTCAAAGCTCCAAACAAAGCAAAATGTCTGGTGCCACTGTTACCTGTACAATCCAAAGTGGTCTGATCTGTGTTGTCTTGCTCACTTTCGTGTCACTTCGGTGCTTTGTGGCATTCACGCCTTGCAAACTAATGTTTCAGCATTGAAGTTTGCACCACTGACTATGTTTTTGTTGAAAGATTTTTTTCAGCAAGATGATCCTCACAGACCAAATTGCGGAGTTTGACTGTGGATAACATGAAAAGAGATTTTTGCCTAACTATACGTCGAAGAGTGGATTTTAATAGCAAATTTCCAATGGTAAGTTCTGCCATCGCCGTGGGTTTAGGCAATGCACATAACTTTAGGATTTTTCGAACGTATTTTAGAGTTTTTAGAGCCTATTTTAGGACTTTTAGAGCCTATTTTAGGATTTTTGGAGCCTATTTTAGGATTTTTAGAGCCTATTTTAGGATTTTTGGAGCCTATTTTAGGATTTTTAGAGCCTATTTTAGGATCCTAAAAGCACACTCATTAGAACCTAAAAATCCGAGGGCTGCTTATGACGGGTTCCCAGACTTTTTCGTTTCACGGCGCTCTTATTGTTTAAAGATCTTTCCGAAACACCCAAGCCAGAATATAGGCCTATTTAACACTTGCAACGCTCAGTTAGTGTGGTTAGGTTGCTTGCCTTAAGTTAAAATATAAACACGTATTCCAAATTCAGAAACATTTTATGTATAAAATTTACTAAATGAGCAGATATTTTGATTGATGCGATGGTCCGATTCTGAAACCATGTGCAGACTATCAAGTACGAATAAAAGTGTCATTTCAGTGAACATATTGGAACATTTCTCGGCGCCCCTGTATGCCAGCCACGGCGCTCCACACTTTGGAATCCACTGTCTTATGAGTTAAAATTCTGGGCTATTCTCGTGAACCTCATATTTACTTTAGTTTCCTCTCCTTATAGATCCCGAGAACTCATCAAAGCGGCCATATTGGACAATGACTTCATGAAGAACTTGGAAATGACGCAGATCCGCGAAATCGTGGACTGCATGTATCCTGTAGAGTATGCAGCTGGGAGCCTCATCATCAAAGAAGGGGATGTTGGCAGCATCGTGTACGTCATGGAAGGTAAGTGCTTGCTCTTTCTGTACGTCGTAGCGTATTGTCAATTACTTGCAGTGAGGATCGCGTCATGTTGACGCTCTGTCCGAAAGGTCCAGAATGCAAGCTTGAAGTACGGTCTTGTCGGAAGTGACGTCACCTAGTGCAGTTCGAAAGTGACGTCACGCAGTTTAACGCGTTAAACGAGTTATGGCAACTGGTTGTCCCATAAGTGCTTCCGTGCGTTTCGTGAGTTTCATTATGCTGTCCCAAAAGTCGCATTCCGTGCGTTTCGTGCAAGAACGAGATTCACCAAACGCAAGGGCCAGGAGGCTGGTTTGTTCGGTGAGAATCGTCTGCTGCTTTCAGACATCGCGCGTGCTGATGGATTCAAACTGCTCTAGTTAGGAAAATATATTATAATTTTAACAGATAGCCATATGAAGCAACGTGCACAAGATAAGCATAACTTAACCGTTCTTAGAATGTGATGAAAATGAGTGAGAGTGTCCACACTAGAGTTTATTTTTGCCATAAGAACATTCCTTCCGCTGACGCCATGCGGAAACTTTCCTGCGCTTTCGCCTAGAGTGTCCCATAAGTCTGTAAAATAACTGCCTTCACCAGATTCACGATCCCAGTTATTTTCGTTGAATGCGTTCGTTTCGTTAAGACTTTCGGAACGTACCCATTGTAGTATTCTTTACTAGACTTCTGCACTTGTTGTTCACTTGTTTCAAATCGTGGAAAGTTGAAAGTCAGCCAGATGTTGGTTGTAGTTATTCTAATATGTGTGGGGCCTCACCGATGGCGCACTGGTAGCGTCGCTGCCTTCTAATCAAGGGGAGTAGTATAGGAATACGATAAGGCCGGTCGCTATTTATTATTCGCAATTCATTTGCACGGGTGTTAATTAATTTGCACGTACTTAGAACTAATTTGCACGTACTTAGAACTTATTTGCATGTACTTAGAATACTTTACATTTATGTATTTGCATGTTTATAACTTTTTATGAATATATATTTATTTATTTTATGAAAAATATGTATATAGAAGGTAATTAGAGGTACTAAACGCTATGCATATGGTTTTATATTCATTACTGCAAAGTATGTAATGTATAAATGTATTTTTTAAATATTCTTTTACATAAAAAATTCAAAGTACATTGTTAAAGTCAAAGTGTGTTAAAATTCAATTTTTCAAAGTTAAAGTTTTAAAAATACAATTTTCTAAAATTAAAAGTTATAATAGTACATTTTTGTTAGTAGAAGTTTTTATACTAGGGTAAATTGTTTTGTTGTTAAAGTAAAATATGTTAGTTAATGTAAAATTAAAGTAATTAAAATTCAATTTTTCAAAGTTAAAGTTTTAAAAATACAATTTTCTAAAATTAAAAGTTATAATAGTACATTTTTGTTAGTAGAAGTTTTTATACTAGAGTAAATTATTTTGTTAAAGTAAAATATGTTAGTTAATGTAAAATTAAAATAATTAAAATTCAAAAAAATAAAAAATACTGAACAAATAAAGATCTAAGAAAACAAGCAAACAACCTAAGTCAAATTCAAGCAAAAAGAGGAATACACAGAAACCAACATGGCATCCAGAAAGAGAAATCAATAGTCACACCCATAGCACAGTTTAAAAACTACATAGCTGAAACCTTAGAGAAACATAAAACTGCAAACACAATATATCTAGATTCTTCCAAGGCATAGGATAGAGTAAAAAACATGGCTTGCTTATGGACAAACTCAACAACACAGGAATAAAATAGACAAGCAATCCTTTTTTCAGTAGAAAATTCCAGTTACTCAAGTAAGCTACATCATACGTAGTACATAAGAAGAACAAATAAACATCATCAGCAGTAAACCATCATGCAACTTCTACCTGCTGAAACAACTAAGTGAGTATAATTTATCAGAAAAACTGCCTACGTTTCAGCCTAATTTACCTCTACATTAATAATACTACCAGAATACTAATGCTTCAAAAGTGAACACTAAGAATAATATTCAGACTAAAGTATAGGGCATCTTGCAAAGGATTATTACTCCCTACATCTACAAGTCAATAACAATTATTCTAAATACTACGAACTTGGACAAAATATAGTCAAATACACAACACAAGAAGGAAAATAATTGCAAGTAAAACAGCAGACACTCAATATCTCAAAACAATCATGTAAAAATATTCTACAACAAACTGACTCATAACATAAAACTGCTAAGTCCCCACAACATATACAAATACAATCAATAAAAACTACTTGAAATGGGAAAAATGACTACAGTCTCACAGACTTGATGTAAAATAACAGCAAAACTTAGAAGCATGCACAGTCAATAATGCTCAATTTGCATACAGTTCACATGCAAACTATCATGAAAATGTTCAAAACAGTCTCCCAGCTCAGTTCTCATCTATACTTGGACAACAAAATCCTGCAACAAATTCTCAGAAATCCTACCTTTCCTACCCTTGCTTAAATAGCTAAAGTGCAATCTTCATACTAAAATATTGAAAAAAGGCAAATATCTATTTACATAAAAGTGTGAACACATGTGTTTGTCTGCGTGTACTCTTAGATAAATTGATAAAAAAAGCAATATAGTTATAAATCAAAGACTATACCTAATAATATTAATTTCAAAATAAGCTGATAGAAAAAGATATAATAACTACAGTATAAGCTTTTAATTTTTGTTAATTACAAAAAATAAAAGTTAAATACAGTAAATAAACTTGGTCCCTTACATTGAAAAAGGAACATAAATTGAGAGTATTTGAAAATAAAATCCTTAGGAAAATATTTGGACCTAAAACAGATGAGGAGACAGATGAGTGGAGAAGGTTACATAATTTGGAAGTACATAATTTGTATTCATGTCCAGATATTATTAGAATGATTAAATCAAAAAGACTTAGGTGTGTAGATCCTGTGGTACAAATGGGAGAGGAAAGAAGAGTATACAGGAGTCTTGTTGGGAAACCTGATGGTAAAAAACCAATAGACAGACCAAAACAAAGATGGAGGGATAATGTAGAGATGTACCAAAAGGAAATTGGTAGGGAAGAAAAGGAGTATATAGATCTTGCTCAGGACAGGGACAGATGAAAGGCATGTGTTGCTGCAGCCATGAACCTTCGGGTTTAAGAAGGCTAGAGAGTTAGTTAGTTATACATTAAATAAGCATAATATTTGAATTGTAAGTAGAGAATATAACAAATGTACAATGCATTGTGCGAAAACTATGTCAACTTTGCATTATAAGCAGAAAATTAAACCAGTTTGCCTTAGAAATACATTTTAAAAATAGCCCAAAATAGCATGCGTAATAGAAAATTAAGAAAACTTTCTGAAGCATAAAAGTACTGACTAGTGCTGAATGAATCAATTACTGTAAAATATTATTCTCTGATTCAAGTAATTTAACTGTAAACATCATCTTTTGTGTGTAAAATATAATTGTTAGTTGAACTGATAAGTACAAATATTAACTTTATACGCTTTGATACACTCTAAATAACATAACTTTGATATATAAATTAGTAACAATTTGTTAAAATTAAGTTAAACTGTAGAATTGTTTTCTTAAATAAATATAAATATAAAGTAAAAATAATAAACAAATAATTCCTTCTTTTCCTATTTAAAAATGCCAAATAGTGTAAATCAGTTGTTAGTGGCTAAATAACATAAAATTTGAAGGCAGTAACAATATTTTTTTAAAAATACTGCTTTTTACCTAACTTTGTAAATTAAATACTAGTACATTTTGTCAAATTATAAATAAAATATACCTATTTCTTTGGTATTTGTACTAAAGTGAAGAAAATGTTACTAAAACTTGGCTAGTACAGTAAATCTAAGAGTTTTAGCTTTATTTGTCCGTAACTGGATATAATTGTAACTTGTTAATCTCGCCAAACACAATCTTTACCTCAATTTTGGAAGCTAGCTGAACTTTAGCGTTTCGAATTACATATAGTGAAGGCCTCTATAGTGGAAAAATACACCCAGTCTGTAAAAATTTAGAAATGTTGTCTCCTTGTCTGTCGAACCAGACCAAAAGTGTTCTCAAGTGTTTCAATATATTTCTTAACATAACTAACTTTTCAAAAAAAAAATACCTTGTGCCCAGATAGCTTAGTTGGTATAGCGTTAGGCTTTTAACCTATCTGTCCAGGGTTCGAGTCCCTGTCTGGGCGATAACAATTTTTAAATTTTGTCATCGGATCTTTTGCAGAATGGATATAAAATATGTTTACAGTCTAACAGATTATTATTTATCTAAAATTTTGCAAATAAGCTTTTAAGTTTCTCAAATATCAGCATCTTTAGCTAACAGTACAGCATAACCAGTATTATTATGATAGAAATGTTCTGGTGGAAGAACCTACACCTACTGTAATATCTCTGTGGTATTAACTTACATGCAGCCCATAACTTTTGGGATTGTTTCTCCTCCGTTACATTTCCTGACCATTTACCCTTAGCGTCGCGATTAGCCTCAGAAGCAAAAAAAAAAAGCGAAATCTTATATTTGTTCTTTTTATATCTCTGAAACCACCTATACAATAGAACTACATTTAATAAATTTTGCAGTCTTCCTGTTTGATATGTTAAATAATCCAGTCAATAAAAATATACTTACATTGAAAAATCTGTTTTTCAGATACTTTAATCTGGTAATCTGCTTTTGCGTACTTCCTCAGAAATATACACAATCATAGTTCTTTATAAATTTAGCACCTGATATAGAATAAGTCGAAGTCTAGTTAGAGTTGGCCTGTAAGTGCTTCTGGTACATGTAGTTACTTGAAAAGCAAATATTGGGTGTATAAAAGATAGCATTCTTGTGAAACAGTAAAAAATTAACATTATATCCTCATAGCATTAGTTGCAACTGCTTCTTGCAGATTAACAAAGCTCTGGCGTGTGGTCGTACGTCACCTATAATCCTTTGTAAGGTTCGTGTTGTCCTATAAATTGTCGATATACATGCTAAGTCCCTAGTTACAGCCTAAGCTTTTAGCTTCAATAAATGTATTTTAGTCCTCGGAGACATATATTGATCTTAGAGTAAAAAATAAACCTCGTATAATAAACCAAATGGAAATAACCCAAGTGTTGATGCACCCAAAGAAGCCAGTAATACTTCAAAAATACCTTGAAAAAGGCTATAAAGCTAAATAATTCTTCTAGAATAGTAAAAAAGTTTGGAAAGTGGACCTAGGCCCCTAAGCCGTCTGTTAACTTCGTATTATAATTATATTCTTAAATTGTTATATGTAAGGGGAAAAAACAATATTAGTAAGCGTCCAAATATGGACCCTCGGTAAAGGGGTTTCAGACCTCATAGACACATCATAATTTTCGTTACACTAAAAAATTGCCCTCGTATAAAAGCAAATAGTTGAAATGTTAAACATTTCGTGTACTTTATCCAGTAAACCTTAGCTAGAACTACAATAAATGCGTTACAGACATAAAAATTAAGCAAGCTTTGATATTCTAGCGACACATAATAAGTATAAAATATCCTTTAAAATACTCTGACAAATAGTTGTGGGTTGTCTGAGATCAAAATTTTCAAGTCCTCTCTCCTCTCTCCTGCATAAATAGGCTCTAGAATTCACTAAGCCTCAAAATAATATTGGGTACATAAAATAAAAAGCAGATGGAGAGTGGTGCTGATCGCATCATCTCCAAAATAGCAAAAACAAAAGTATATAGAGCTCTATCTGGTATATTTAGAAAACTTTTACCTAGTATAGCAGTAACAAAATACTCAGCAAACTCTAAAATAAACAAACTTTCCTACGTGGCAGGCGTAACCTGCCCTAAATAAATACATATAGAAATACAGAACCAAAAATAGCATAGTGGAAATCAGTAAACCCTAATAATAATAATAATAATATATTCTGTGGCTTACGTTTTAGCTAAAAGTACTTTTTTTTAGTGTTTTTGAAAAAAATAAATAAATACTAAACTCTAAGTTAAAAATTTGTAAATGTATATATGATACAAAACAAAATAAATAAAAATTAATACATACCCTGCAAAAAATCAATAAAAAAGTTGAAAACCTCTCTTTGTGCATCCAAAATATAATAACAAATCCTTCCTGACTGGATTAAATTGTGTTATTTGAGTAATAATAAGCCTAAACTTGTAAAATAAAAGGGTAGAACTTGTCGAAACATACTTTTGCATCCAAAATATAATTCAAAACACATCTAAATTGTGTTATTTGAGTAAAGTAGAGAATAATCCTGTAAACTTGGAAAAAATCTCTCTCTCCCTCTCTCACTCTCTCTCTCTCTCTCTCTCTCTCTCTCTCTGTGTGTGTGTGTGTGTGTGTGTGTGGATGTGTGTCTTTGAGAATCCAAAATGTAATAAAAATGGTGCCTGAATAATATAAATAGTGTCATTTGAGTAAATATTAGGCTAAACTTGTAAAATAAACAAATAAAAGTTGAGAACACACACTTTGTGTGTCGAAAATGTAACTAAAAATCTTTCCTGAACAGATAGAATTGTGTTATTTGAGTAATAATAAGCCTAAACTTGTGAAATAAACAGATAGAAGTTGAGAACACACACTTTGTGTGTCGAAAATGCGACTAAAAGTCTTTCCTGAACAGATTGAATTGTATTATTTTGGTAATAATAAGCCTAAACTTGTGAAATAAACAGATAGAAGTTGAGATCACACACTCTGTGTGTCGAAAATGTAACTAAAAGTCTTTCCTGAACAGATAGAATTGTGTTATTTGAGTAAAAAATAGGCATAAACTTGTAAATAATAAATTAAAAGTTGAAAAAATCTTTGTAAATACAAAATTTAATAAAAAATGTTGCCTGAATAGTACAAATAGTGTTATTTTGGTAAAAATTAACATAAAATTGTAAAATAATAAGTTAAAAGTTGAAAAAATGTCTTTGTGAGTCCAAAATTTAATAAAACATGTTGCCTGATTAGTACAAATAGTGTTATTTTGGTAAAAAATTAATATAAAGTTGTAAAATAATAAGTAAACGTAGAAAAAATGTCTTTGTGAGTCCAAAATTTAATAAAAAATGTTGCTTGAATAGTACAAATAGTGTTATTTTGGTAAAAAATTAACTTAAAGTTGTAAAATAATAAGTTAGAAAGTTGTAAAAATATCTTTGCGAGTCCAAAATTTAATAAAAATGTTGCCTGAATAGTACAAATAGTGTTATTTTTGTAAAAATAAGGATAAGCTGTGAAAATGTTTGACATAAAGTCAAAGTTTGGTAAAAAATAAACTCAAAATTAAGTTAAATAGCACACAGTAAGATACATTTACTACCTAAATCAATAATCAAAGGGTCCTAGGTTCGTTACCCCGTGATAAAAGCAAATGGTGAAAACTGTAGGCCCCGTCCCTAATAGCTCTCCCTTCTTCATAGTACAGATAAAAAAAACCTGCGCTAAAGCGTCCTGTGCCTTGAAGGCAAACCTGAGCGGAATATTAATTGGCGGCGGAAACCGGTTCTACAAGCGACGCATAGCTTCAGAGATTTGACCCTTGCTGTGCATTTCCAGACATCCTTTGTTGTCTGGTTGAATCCCTCCCCTGCCCTACAGTATTGCATAGCTTTCCCCTGTTCTTGCGTACTGGTTAACCTTGAAAAAACCGGTTCTGAAAACCTACCGACGCGTTCTCTGATTGGTCAATCAGGTTCGTTCTTTGTCCTGACGTTGTGACGTCATTTGACCTTGAACGCACACTCCCCAAATTCCTTTCTCCTCTACCTGCGCGGAATATTAATTCATTCTCTCTGTCTGGCATCAGAGCGGAGTCGAAATTCTGAGACAGTATTCTGTCTAGCATGTCGTACCATCGTCTTTCATACCATAATAACATACATTATTACATAGTACTAATTAATAATATTACATATGGCGGGTTCGAGTACCGGGACCGTCTTCTTTCGTACCATTACCAGCGTTCATAGCGGTTCATAAACCATAGAAAACTTATTTTCAATATTATAAACATTAATTATTATCGATTTATACATTACATACTTTGCAGTAATGAATATAAAACCATATGCATAGCGTTTAGTACCTCTAATTACCTTCTATATACATATTTTTCATAAAATAAATAAATATATATTCATAAAAAGTTATAAACATGCAAATACATAAATGTAAAGTATTCTAAGTACATGCAAATAAGTTCTAAGTACGTGCAAATTAGTTCTAAGTACGTGCAAATTAATTAACACCCGTGCAAATGAATTGCGAATAATAAATAGCGACCGGCCTTATCGTATTTCTATACTACTAAGGGGTCCCGGGTTCAATACACGGTGATGACACATAGTGGTTTGGATCCCACTTTAAACTGTAAGCCCAGTCCCAATTAACCTTACTGGGCATAAAGTGGACTTAAACCACCAACTTAATAAATCAATCAATCAATTCTAATGTGTGGAAATGTAAGTATAGTAATTTTTTGTGTAGTCCTATGTGCTTTCTGTGGTGAAAAACAATGTGTTCGTAGTTTTGTCTACTGATCGTATTTGGTGATGCAGTCGAAGTGGAATTCGAAAGAATTCTAGTCCGAGGCTTCGAGACTGAACTGAGAGACCACCGTTCTCGAGGGTTCTCGCTTCAAATATGGTCTTGCACCTTTCGGACACGGCCTAAGTTGGAATGTGGTGGTCTCATGTCTCATTGTGCCGTCGTAACGATATTCGAACGGGGATCGAAACCAGACGCTTCGTGTCTTGGCGAAATGAGCCGAGACGTGGCGATTTCCGGTGGCGGCATCCTCGTTGCCATTCGTTAATCATTTGTTTGCCATCAGATTTTTATACCCCATCGTAGACCTATTATGACTTGACTTGTATGTAATCCTTGATATGTTCCTTCTCGTGAAATGTCTCGTCATCATTGAATTATTGTAAGAATTATAGTTATTATTCCTATTAATAGTTGCATTGCAGCGCTATAGAATGGCTATTTTCACCAAAGATATGAGTTTCTCGTTTACATCGTCAATAAAAATGTGTTTAGAAAACCTTTAAATTTAAGCAGTCAGTCATAAGTTTTCGAAAATTACATTCTCCTGAACCTAAGAATTAATATATTAAAGCGCAACGGCAATATCGTATGTTTATGCACAAAAAAACGTTAAACGTGACGTCACTAGGATCGATAATACAGAAATTTAGATTATACACTACGCTTTAGGTTTATTCTGGTTGAGAGGATGTGTAATTCAACGACTTGGGTAGAATTCGAATAAACTCCCCAAATTATCCAGAAAAATGTATTAAGTATATATGCGCATGATATTTATTATTATACACTATACTATATCTAATTTTCCTTGTATTAAGCATTTTACCTTTGTATTTTCGTCCTTTTTTTTTTATTACAACACTTTCAAAGTTATAGTTCCTGCAAATATGAACGCCCTAGAGTTTGCAACACATGAAACAGAAGATAAAATATTTTTTGCAATAACTTTTCTTCTCGATATATGTGTATCTATTAACCATATTTACTAACCATGTCGAGAAGTGTGATTGCGTAAAAAAGCAAGAAAGGTCGGTTATTAATAACAACTGTAGAAATAATAGTACAATCGCGCATAATTATTATGTATTATTCTTTAACGGACTCGCAACCATAAAACACTCAAAAATGTGAAAATTGCAAGTGGTGTAAACATGTATTTTGGAAATTTTATCGTTTCTTAGTTCCTATATCTTTTCTGTTGTTGACTGTTATATTTTTTAAAATCCTAGTTTTACAGCATTGATCGTTCATCTATCATGTTTGCGATCTAATATAATAGCAAATTCCCCACGGGAGACCTATTGCCCATCAAAACCGTGGAGACAACAGGGGTGCTGCCACCTACAATACCTTTCGTTGACCAGGCCCAGTCGGGAATTTTCCCAGGATCGGAAAATTTAAGACATAATCTACGAGAAAGGGAAAAGGGGAGAAACATCTAAAAATGTGTAAGAAACAGGGAAATCATGTGTCATGCATTAATGCATGTCGTTTTCATAATTCTTGGCATTGCCACGGTAAACTGAATGGTCAGATATGAGGACTAAGACGAATGAGCAAAGAAAACAAAAACCTATCCTCTCAAGAGGTTTCGGGTTCGATTCCCTTTCGAGGCATATTACACATTGTTTCGGATCCAAAATTAAAATTTAGATCCAGTTCCGAACAGCCTGTGAAACTACAATAATATATTCGATCCTGTTAAACTTTGTGATTTTATGTTAGTTTTCGAAAGTATTAGGAATAATAATGCATCCGAAATCCTGGCAGTTGGGAGGGGCGATCACCAGTGGCGTCGCGTGCGGTTCGCATACGAGTGTTCACAGTAATGTTTTTGTACTGAATGTACTCCCTTGTAACTTCATCTCCAATTGAAAAAGTGAGAATAACAGTTCAATTTATTTTCAACAATTTCCTCCCAAAATCACGCTATATTTGAAGTAATGCAAGAAGGACCTAGGAGAAATTGTCTCTCTGCCCTTAAAATCCGCCAGGTTTAGCGAATTGTCGCTAAAGTTTGCAAATATGTAGCACACACCTTTTCCAGTCCCCCTAGACATGCGTTGCTTGCATCAGTGTTCGCACAACGAAGTGAACATCTTCCGGGTATAGTGGCCTACAGCCCCTCAGCTGTCAGCTCTATGCAACACGCACAGCAATTATGTTCAGCGCCCTCCGTGGGAGTCAGTGTTACCAACTATCTAAAAAAAAGTTATGAGACGTGAAAGAATTCGTGTCAGAGTAAATTGTGTGTATATACTCGTACATCAAACATAGTATTTCTCAGAATAAATATACGTATGTGTCTGTGTGCATTTAATATGTACGTAATTTAAGACATATACATGAGTGTTCACGTGCTCATGCGAACATTATCAGGCGACGCGCCTGGCGATCACTCCTATCGCCCTCGCCCGTAAGTTCTACATTTCTGTCTTCCTCTGGTTCCTTGTTTCTCTTTCTCTTTCTTAGTTTCCATCCCATTCTCTCCATTTGTCTTCCATTCTTTTCTCTCCATATTTTTTTCTCCTCTTCTATTTATTTCACCCTTTCTGCCTGTTTTTCTTTTTATTTGTGTTCTATATTTCTTTTTTCCTCTTATTCATTCTCACTTCCTCTCTCTTTCTTCTATTTCCTGTCTTCCCGGTTTTTCATCTCTTTCTTTCGATTTGTGTATCGTTTTTTTTCTTTCTCTCGTCTTCTGTGCTGCTTTATCTCTTTCAACCTTTCCGTCTCTTTTATTCTGTATCTTCGTTCTATATTTCTTTTTTCCTCAGTTTCTATCACGTCCTCACTATTTCTCTCTTTCTTTTCATGTTTCCTTCTCCCTCCTTTTTTTCTTTCTATAACTTTCTCCCGCTTTCTACTGTTTTCCATTTCTTTGTATGTCCTTCCTCAGTTTTTCCATCTCTTTCGATCAGTTTTGTCTCAGAGTACGAAATTGTCGTACTTAAGATCTTAATTTACACATACACAAACACTCCCGGCCTGGGCATGGATATTTGTGAGTGTCCATTCATCAATTTCATCATATTATCACTCATCCCCATCTTCGCAAATTAGCCAAAAGTGGCACAAAAAGCGAAGTAAAATAAAGCAAATCAATCAATCAACACACACATATATATTATTAGACACATGTAAATAAATTCATTCGTTACTTTTATCCATATATCAGATATTTATAAATTGGCAAATTAATTCCTTTACCAAAAGGTGTAAAATGTCAATAAATTGCAATATAGTTGATGGTTTCATTATGTTTAAGTTTTCCTTTACTCATTCACATAAATCAATTAGATTTCGTACTTATATTTGTCTTGCATTGTTATTTTATTTTTAATGTGTATATATTATCAATGATCTAGATCTGTTAAGGCCTCTTTACACAGAGAGAGAATGGGGGGGGGGGCGTTAAGAGCATGCAACACACACACACACATACAGAGACAGACTTAGTTCTTTGTGCTTTTGATAATTTCTTAGTAAAGTATATTTGAAGTTAATATCTAATTGCTTATCTACATTCTTATAACATAAACTCTCCGTTCCCGGAAATTTCTGGCGTTTTTTTTTTGGAAGAAGATTGTTGGTGGAGCGGACCCCCCCCCCCCCCCAAGATTTTCCATCCTGCTTTGTCTCCATTTATATCTCTCATTCTTTATTTCGTCTTGTCTGCTCCTCTCCCTCTTTCATCCTTTCTATATCCTTCATTTGATTCTCTATTTCTCTTTCTTTGTATGCCTCTTTCGTTCTATTCGCGATTAAAATTATCCGATATGCCATCTGGTGAGATTTTCAGGAACCACTCCACGTAGTACACCTCGCTGCACTTCGCCGTGTTGAAGCCGTTCAGAGCATGAGGAACATGCAAAAAAGTAGCGTATACTGTTCAGTTTTTTGCTCTAAATCGTCTTGTGGTTCAGGACAAGTGAAAAGCCTACATGGACGGGTTAAAGTTTATATATAAAGTTAAAAAAATATACTTAGACACAGAAACCAGATCTAGATAAGTCAATCTGTTAACAGAAAACGTGGAGTAAGCCAGAGATTCATTCAACTGGCAACAGATGACAGTTTAAGGTCTAGTGATAAAGGAAACAGCTTTTGTGTTGATCAGCAAAGTGCTGTGAGTCAGACTCTTTTTTTTTTCTTCTTTTTTTTAAGTGACTTACACCACTGTAACTTTAACCCGTCCCCACATGTGTTTTCCACCCCGTGGAATCAACAAAATGAAATGTTTAAATAAATCAGAGAAAACAACTGATTGACAAGATTGGCATAACTGAAATGAGGCAAGGAAATTACGAAGAATGTACGAGTCTGTTCACTCTATTTTCCGAAATAATCTTTCGGAAAGATGATTTTATTGCCATGAAAGTAAGTTTTAAATTGTTCTTTATGAATATAACTTTTTTTTTCCGAAAACAATATAGTATGTATGTAATTTGGAACAGGTGCAAGTCGCTTAAGTGCAAAAAAAGGTAAAGTGCTCCCCTGTGCATAGCACCACGCCATGAAGGCCTATAGGGGGTATCGGGGTAACGCCCCACACTTTCTTGATCCGGTCGTGAGTGTGGCTGATGTGATCAGCATCACGCCCCTGACCGCCTTTACCCCCCAGGGTTTCCCCCAGGTACCCATGTTATTCGACGCTGGGTGGGCGCCGAGGCCGCTTCCATCGTTAGAAAAGTTCCCGGATTTGAACCGGCCGGGGATCGAACCCGGGACTTTTAGCAAGGTAGTCAGACGCGTTACCGACTGAGCCACCGCGGCCACAATTAAGTGCAAAGATGAAAATAGTTTGAGAATTAATTAATGTCCGTAATCATAAAGGTGTCAGAAAAACATAATTGACATGCTAGAGTGAAGAAAATAGACTGAAAATAGCCTCTATGGAATTGTTGTTATTGTTATTATTATTATCATTATCCGGTGTTGTTATTAAACCAGCCTGCCTCTTTGGGGAAAAAAACTGCAACAGCATGTTTTCATTTATTTCCTCCCAAGCTTTGCAATACAGGTGAATTGCTTTATTTTCAAATCATTTCTGAGAGCCCCAGTTAAGCAGTTACAACGGAGGTGCAGTGCAGATGAAACAGGACCGCTTTGAAAAACCAGTGCGTATACATTAGTTTCGTGTGCGTTTCGTGTCTTATTTTTATTATCATAATTAAATGCTTCGCTCTCAGCACAGCTTCACCTTCGTTATAGTTTCTGGAATTCACATCGCATTCGCAATATTTAAATATAACGCGTAATTTAAACGTTTCTTCCATACCAGCAATGACAACACGCTGCTATTACGTACTACTACTGAATGCAAACAAAGATCTATCCTACGTAGAGCGGCCATATTGGAAGCGACACTATCTTTTCATTCTCACTAGTGACGTATTTTGAGACCCAGAGGCCCACGTAGTCGAATGGTTGCACCCTCGCCTTTGGTACGAGCAGTCCTGGTTTTAATTCCCGGTTGGAGATAAAAAAAAAAAAAATCGGCGTTGATGTATCGTCGTGAGGACAATTGGGAGCTAATTGAAAAGAAGTAGCAGCCTCCGGTCTTGAAAGCCAGAAAGCAGCGGCGACGGGACTCGATACGCTGACCACGCGTCACCCAATGAAAAAAACCGCTCTGACAGACCCTTGCCCTAAATGTCTGTTACACCATGGAGTTTTTTTTTTTTAAAAAAGTTTTCTTTAGGTATTAAATAAATGCATGCATACAATATGTGTTCTTTAACAGTAATACATAACATAGTAGTAGAGGAAACGAACGGTAAAGAAAGGCCTAACCCGGAAATAATTCCAACAGAAATGTATTTTGTGCCAGAGTGTGCGGAATGGTATAGTGAATAAGACATTAAAAATTCATCATCCACATGTTCGAGGAAAATCCGCCATTTTGGAAAATTGCACCAGAAATTCACTTTAAAAATTAAAAAAAATATATAATATCTCGAAAACGGTGCATTGCGAACAAAAAGTGAAGATAACCAAAATGAAGGTGCAGAAAATTTGCTAAATTGTAGCTTTTGTTTGATAGCGCTACCATAAACCTTAATCGAATTAGAAAGATTCAAATATTTTCTTGAATATTTAGAATTAGCGTAAAAGTTGGTTTCCAACACAAAAAACAACAAATATGTAAGAAACTATGTAATTTACGCCCCAAAGTCACTGAACCAAATTCATAGCTTATGATTTCCTCTAGAGATTGGTTTTTCTTTCGTGGCTTTAGAGTGAGGGGTTGAGGAGATATGTAGTTTAATGCCGAGTCATGTGTTTCCCTAAATTTTACGTGCTCTATTTCTTGATATTGGTGAGAACGTAATATTTTTTTTTCTGCAGTGTTTCGTTCACTTGTGTATGTTACATGTTGTTCTTGTTGTTTAAAAATGTATGCCTCCACCGGGTATCGAGCCCGGAACCCCTTCATTACAACGCGACGACGCTACCACTTTTTTTTTTTTTTTTTTTTTTTTTTATTTTACTATTCTGTTTACATCTATGGATAGTTTTCTTTCATGTTTACATACAATTACATTACATCGAGATATTTACCAAAATATTGTGACAATCTGACATTTTGTTTTTTTGATTGTTTCCATCTAGATCTTTTAAGATACATTGTATATAGGGTAATATTTGGTTCAAACTTTTTGCTGTATATATAGTATATTGTATGTGCTATTAGCCACACAATGGCATTTTGTTTCTTCACAGGGAAATGTTTGAAGTCTGGTAATATACATATTTTTGCTTGAAAGCATTGTGGCGATATACGACATATTTTGGCAAGGCACATAATGAGAAAGGCCCAAATTTCTGAAATTCCTTTACATGTAGTGAGGCGATGTTGATTTGTATCCACCTCTCCACATTGTTTACACTCATTTGTTGGTAATCTTTTTATTTCATTTAGTCGAACATTTGTTGGAACTAGATCATGCACCAGGGTATACCACAAACTTCGTATGTCCGTGTCAAGGAACGGCTTGTGAAGATTTTGCCATACATTGGACCAAATAACATTAGGAAATTTTTTTTCTATTCGACTCTGCTGCAAGCTAAGTTGTCGTTGAAAATGTTCATACAAATATTTTGACAGAGTATTCTCCTTCAAATCCATGGGAAACTCCACATAACTCCATTCTTGTACAAATATTCGTACATACATAGAATTCTTTGTTAGTCGAGACAAGTTGGGTGGATTTTGTGGTGGAAACGTATCGGTAAATATACGCAACCACATTGATGTAATCGACCCTTCAGTTAAGTACAATTTATAATTTCTAGCTAAAAATAGCGACTTACATTTATTTTCAATATTCCATAGGTCTAGACCACCTGTCATGTGTGTTTGACACATGATCGGGAAAGGTACCCGAAAAAAATGTCCGTACCACATGAACCATCCCACAGCAGACTTTATTTGTCGGAGATATTGCTGTGTGATTGGCAACACTTGCGCGACATAATTTATTTTACTAAAAATAAAAGTGTGTAGGAACCAAACACGCTGAATTAAGTTGAGTTGTCTTCCTCTCATTTGATAGCACTGTAACCGGATTTCGCTTACTATTTTCGTCCAGTTTAGATCCAACATTCTGGATTCGTTACTATGATAAGTGATGCCTAATATTTTAAGTTCGTTCACATATTGTATCCCTATGTCCGGATTGTCTTGTTTCCAGTTGCCAACAGGTAAAGCCTTTGATTTTGTCATGTTTACTTCCGCTCCGCTGGCAGAACAATACAAACACATTGCATTTAGTATATTTTGGAGCTGGTTCGTTGTTGTTACACAAGCTGATAAATCGTCTGCGAATGTAAACACTTGCGTTTCAAGGAAAGCACTCGCTGCCGGCGGGGCTCGGCACTGAATATATCGAAGTAACGGGTCCAAGGTCAAAGCGAAGAGAAGCATACTCAAGGGGCACCCCTGGCGAATGGATCTCGTCACGTGTATTGCAGGAGTCACGAATCCATTGATAAGAAGACGGGAAGTTGCCTTTCTATAGAAACTTTGCAAAAGAGATATAAAGTCTTCACTGAAGCGATAGGCTCGAAGTACTTCAAACAAATATTGGTGAATTACAAGGTCAAAAGCTTTTGTAAAGTCAAAGGATAGTATACAAGCTGATGTTTGTTGCATTTCATAATAAGACATGATATCACGTATACCCGCCACCGTTGAAAATATATTTTGAGTTTTACTGACACATGTTTGCCGTGAACTGAGTAAGGAAGATAATATAGGTTTCAGTCTATTAGCCAAAACTTTTGCCATAATCTTATAGTCACAGTTTAACAAAGTAATGGGCCTAAAGTCAGTAACTGCACTCGGACGCGTTTTTTTGGCAATCAGTACAATTATACCTTCATTTTGAAGCACGCATTTGTTTCGAAATGCATCTTGTATTATCATGACCAATTCATGTTTTATAATATCAAAAAACCGTATATAAAATTGATAGCCTATGCCATCGTTCCCAGGAGTGCGCTTAACGTTACAAGTACGCAGTGCCTCATACACCTCCTCGACGGTGACGTCACTGTCTAACAAAGTTCTGTTTTCGTCCGTTAAAAATTTATTTACCGATGTGAGCAATTGTTGTACAGCCAATTGATCTACTTCTTTACCAGTATACAAATTAGTATAATACTTGTAAAACACTTGTGATATACCTTGTTGGGTTCTAAGTGTATCTTCGCCGGAATCGACAATATTATTTATCAATAGAGCTCTCTTTTGTTTTTGTGTTTGTACATAGTGAAATAGAGAGGTTCGTTCATCTTGCAAAGATGACGCATGAGTAGCTCTTATCTTTATACCCTCCAAGTGATGCCGTTGCAACGTAAGGATTTGTGCTTTGTATTTTTGTATCTGTGGATAATGTTCGGTGACATCAGGTCGCATACATAACTCATGTAAACATTTGTAATAGAAGTTCAACATTAAGTTCCGGTCACGTGCACTCTCTTTCCCTAGCCATTGAAAATAGGATTTAATTCGAGGTTTTACGTATTTTACCCACCACGTATTGTAATCAGTATAGTGTTTTTGTTGCCGGCACCAATACTTCCATTTTTCTTCAAACATATCATTCACATTAGGTTGTTGAAGTAGGGCAGAGTTCATTTTCCAATAGGACGGACCCCAAACTAATTTAGATTCTTGTAGATTAATACTCATTCTGATTGCTATATGATCTGAAAAAGGTACCGGCAAAGCATCTATTGTCGTCACATATTTTATATTATGACCAAGTGTATAGAATCTGTCCAATCGCGAACCTGCTTTGTTATTGAAATAGGTAAACACTACATCCTTTCGTTTTTCGGTCCAGATGTCCTTCAGCTGTAAGTCGTTGATTAAGGTCGTTAATGCTAAACTATTTTGAAACTTGCCTACACAATCACATGATCGCAGCACCTGATTAAAATCACCACCTAGGATTATACACGAATCATTATTTGGAAGTAAGTATACCAGCTCATTCTGGTAAAATTGTTCCCTTTTCCATCTGTTTTGCTGTCCGGAGGGGGCGTAGATATTAACAAAAGTATAACGTTGACTTTGAAAGCTGATTCCCCTCCCATCAACTAATTTTTTTACATTTTTTATTTCTATCCCACTTCTGATTAAAATTGCCGTCCCTCTCCCGCTTGTTCCCAAATTTACAATCGCCTCGTACCCATATATGAAGTTAAATTCTGCAAAACATACTTCTTGCAAATATAGAATGTCAATCGAATGTATTCGGACAAAGTCCGCAAGCACTTTGCATTTTACTGGCGTCAGGATCCCATTGATATTAAGGGTACAAAGACGCGTGCTGTAATTCATGCACAAAAAGATATTATATAAAACTGTATATAAGGATACCACGTAGATGTACATTTTTGGTGCTCAATTTGACGAAAGTAAGTATTTGTCCTAAGTGGGTTTCGGAATGACAATAATCGTTCTTGTGCATGACACAATTTGCACTATTTTTTCTACCTGTTATTATATCGATATTCATGTTGTAACTCACTAACATGTAATATGGAAATTTATGCTGTACACACTGGGAAAGTAACAAATTTATGTCTCGCACTACACCCGGAAATCATTCTCATCTCAAAAGATAAACAAACATTTCTCCTTACACTAACTACAACACTATCACGCGCATCAGTAATTTTCATGAGGAATTATCTTTTCACTAGCACTAACATTAGCACCTAGATTATTAACACTTTGGGACCGGGTAATTCGCACTGGGGAGGGAGAGAGGGGGCGTTGGTCATCAATCTTCTTGGTCGGTGGGTTGATTTCCGCATCCCTTTGAGAACTTTTCTTGCGCTTCTGCTTCGTCAACTGCTTCTGCTGTCCTTCCATGGATAGCTTCCTTCTGGTGGCATCCTTCAACGGGGCCCTTGGAACAGCAACAGGCTTCACATGACTTGGGACTTCATCTGGAGTCAGCTGGATATCAGAATTGTCATGCACATTCATCTGGTCTTCACACTTGATTTGGTGGACACCCTCTGGTAGATCTTCATGTAGTTCCATTTGTACAGTTTCTTCCCGTTCTACTTCATCAGCCCATAACAGTGAATTTTCCATGGTTTCGTCCGTCGCGTTGTTCCCCGAAAGTGTTACCACTGCAGGATCGTCTTTCGGTGCGTTCTCAGTTGACGCTGTTGGTACATCACCCTCTGTCTTCTGCCTCAATGTCGTTCTGGTGGGTATTGGCAACACTGTGGGTCGAGAGTCCAATTGTGTTTCTTTGACAGTGAGTTGCGTTGGTGGTCGATTGACACGTTGTGCATAGGTGCTGGGTTCCTGGTTGTTCATAGATGTGCCCGCTTGGACTGCGGTTGAACTTGCTACGGTAGGAGTAGTGCGTCGTCGTCTTTGGGGACACATGGCTGCTGCGTGTGTCAATTCGTCACAGATCTTGCAAGACGGCTGCTGCCCATAATATGTGACCCAATATCTCGCACCTTGAATCGTGACGTAAGACGGTATTGACTGCTTCAATACCATCCTCAACACTTTTATGCCCGTGCGGGTACGATAGATATGTTCCTGCGAGTAAGTCTCGTCGTCGATAGACTCTATTTCTCCATATTTTATGAGTACCGCAGCTAATGCCTCATCCTTAACTTCCATCGGGATGACATGTAGTCGCACCATTGTTGTTATTCTGTCCGCCCATTCCAATCGTACATCATGATCACCATCCTCATCACGAAACACCAACATTCGTCCACACTTCCGTATTATTTGCTCACCTAACAGGTGTGATACCAGTTTTATGTATACACACTTACGAAAATGGTCAATTTCAATGCTTAGAACCTGGTCTTCGGTGAGAGCCAGCGTTTCACTAATCCAACGGTGTAAATTCACTGACGTGGGTCTCTTTTGAGCACTCGAAAAGGACAATTTTAACGTGTTAACACGACGTGTTTCCATTATACAACAGTCCGAATTACTTCTATTTGACTCGTAACTAATATTCCTTTCTACTCACCAGGACACGGCCTCGTTCGAACCAAGCTGCAAGCACCACGCGAAACGATGTTTCTCGTACGGCTGCTTCCGCTCGACTCTCCACTGAGCTATCAGGGTGAATATTTACTTTTAGCTACCAATGAAGAACATAATATTTTTTAGAGATATGAGAATCAAAAGTAATGAAATAAAATGTAAAATGCCACCCACCATGCGAAGAATTTATTTCCTACGAATTGCGGCCAGAGTTAGAAATGTTGCACCATCTCAATGTCAACTTCTTGCTGAAATACAAACGCACCAAATATTTCGTTTATGTGCTACGAGATGGCGCCAGCGTAGCAGCTGCGTAGTTATTGGGCTACTACATATTGCCACCTAGCGGCAAACGTGTGAAACATTTGTGAGAGAGACTATGCGAGGACGGAAGTGAAGATGTAATGATATTCTGCTTGACCATGCTTTGACAGAAAAATTTGCGTAATGAAAAATTTGATGTGGATTCCCAGTTACCTATGTTTTATGCGTGGATGATTTTTTAGTTGGGAAGGGGAGAGGGGAATCTTCCTTATCCATTGTTGGATTCTTGTGAAAGACATCCGTAGACAAATGCATTATTAACTGACCCCCGTGTCGGAGTGGTTAGCACATTGCGCTACGACGCCAGGGGTCCCGGATTCGAATCTCGGCCTGGTCCATGGGCGTCCGGAAGGGGGGGGCAAGGGGGCCGTGCCCCCCCTGGAAAATGAAAGTCAACCAAAAGTTATATATTTCACACACATAATTTCATTTCAGCCACAATAAAGTGTGTTAATTAATGGACGAACATGATAATTTCCAATTTAAGCAAAGTTTTTGAGGAAACAACACTATTATTGGGAAAATTTGGCTTGTTTGGCCCCCTGGATAAAAATACCTTCCTTGCCCCTCCCTGGGAAAAAATCCTGCGACGTCCATGGCCTGGGCATGCATGTTTGTGAGTGTCAATTCATCAATTTCATCATGTCATCATCATCATCAATCATCCCCTCTTCGCAAATTATCCAAAAGAGGCACAAAAAGCAAAGTAAAATAAAGGAAACCAATCAAACAAACAAATGCATTATTATTATTATATTATATATAATTTGCAGAAACTATGTGTATAATTTCTTCGCATGTTTGTGCTTTTCTTCCGCACCAACAAACGTTGCTGGTTTCGTTATCAGATACACATTCAATCAATATTTGTTGGATCTTTATGCACGCGCTCGAATACTCGGTTGATTAAACGAGTAATTTGTTTTGATTTGTTTTAATCATCTTAATCATATGTTTGTGACTGATCCATCTGATCTTATCACCAATCTTCCCCATCGTCACTACCAAAAGTGACGCAAAATACGCAAATTCTTCTTCTTGTTGTTCTACCTTTTGCAGAGCTGAGTATCCAAAGCCCTTTCTGCCACTACAAAAACTGATCATTCCATCCGTGATATGGTCTTCCTAAATTTATTTTTCCTTTGTCGTGTAATTTAATAATTTTCAAGGCAAACAGCTATCTGGCATCCACTTTAACTGATATTTTTGAAATTTCTACCATTGCTTCGACCTTCCATTTATTTTGGATTTCTTCACTTCTAATTTTGTCTCGTAAGGTTACTCCACCGCAAAAATCTCACTTGTGAACAATTTATTCTAGTTTTATGATGTTGACAAGAGTCCAACTTTTTCTACTGTATAGAAGAGCCGGTTCTCAAATTATGTTATGGTATCTAATTTGATTTTTTTTCTCGTTTGTTTTGCAAAATGTCTTTTCAAAATTCCATTTAATCTATAAATGTTTCTCGCTCACAAACACACAGACATAACACAGCATATGCTCCACAGAGGAGTATACTGGCTGTGAGTCCAGACACCAGAGCCTCGTTAGTCTGCAAAATGCAGTCCAGGGTGCACTACGTTACACCCCGAGGCATCTATTAGCCAGTGTCATAGGCGTAACTTGGCGGGGGCA
Organism: Lepisma saccharinum; assembly: GCF_977018435.1. Classification (NCBI taxonomy): domain Eukaryota; kingdom Metazoa; phylum Arthropoda; class Insecta; order Zygentoma; family Lepismatidae; genus Lepisma; species Lepisma saccharinum. The sequence continues at coordinate 52,466,438 of NC_139248.1, forward strand.
AGGGGTGGTGGTGAAATACTTCAGGACTCAATGTGTTGTGTGTGTGCGTGTGAGGAACATCATTAAAGGCTCTTAAGAGAATATTTTCCAAATTTGAAATGAATTGTTCAAAACATTCTTGACAACCTCCGTGAGTTCAGGATGCTGTGAGCATTCTATTTTGCCCTCGAAGGCTCGGGAGGAATACACTGTACACTCAACACTACTGGGCATGAGTAGTTTTGTATATTTAAAAACGTATGATATTAATAGGTCCAAAATTGTAAATGAATTTTACTCCGAAGTAACTTCGAGAAAGGACACTGAAACTTCATTAGAACCAGAAGCTTCACTCATACTTCTGTGCTATATGTGGTATGTGGCGGGGCGGATTTATATGTACAGTGGGATCCATGAGTATTACCGTGCAAATTGTTCATCGTGCACTTTATTTGATCCAATAAGAGCTTCAAGAATTAAAAGAAAACTCAAAACAAGCTGTTGACAACTTCTGCACAGCATACATAAAAATCCATTGTTTAAAAACACATAGGATGTAAGAGAAACATTAATGAAAATAGTCATGGACAATTTGCACGGTAATACTCATGGATCCCACTGTACCATAAAGATCGAAATATGCATTAAAATTGAAAAACACACCTTAGAAATTATATTATGGGTCCATATTCGCTTTATGACATCACGGATACCAAATATTGAAGGAATTCCCGTCTAAAGGCCCACATTTCTTGCGTGGCTGGGTGATATAATTTCTCAACATAGATAGCTTGTATTTTAAGAATAGAGATCGTTTACAGAGGAGAAATTGGTGACCGGTTGCTTGGTTTATTTAATGTTTTCGTCTCAAATAACAGAACCATTATGCACTCGAGCTATTCACTGCTCAACATCAGTGACAAAGGTAGCTGCAAACAAATTGCAAAATAAATTAATATACGGTATATTTCACAGCTGCCACAACGACGTGTTTTACACCCCAAAAAAGATAGTTGAACTATTTTTGCAAGATAAATCTAAAGTCATGCAAACAACCTCACACAGTACTGCATACTTTGCACACCACGGCAGAGAGTTTTCAAAGGACTGAAATTCTGGCCGAACTACAAGTTTTCCTGAGAAATATTATTATTTAATGGGGATATAGGGACAAAAATGATGATAATTAAATAATTCAGAATTCACCACTTTAGACGTCAACATGGATAAGTGGTTGAGCAATGATTTCTTTTCTTTAAAAAATGCCAGAAATACAATGACAGGCGTGTGAAAACCACCATAAAAATCCATAGTTCTTTCCAGTTCAAGTGCTGCGACGGTCACAGTGGATGGCGAAAAGTCAATGAATCTGTTTCATGCTGTGTCACGCATAAATTATCTTGTTGATTTGTTGTTTTAAGTCCACATTATGCACATATAGGCTAATCGGGACTGGACCTACAGTTTAAATTGGGATGCGAGTCACTATGGGCCTCCACCGGGTATCGAACCTGGGACCTCTTGATTACAGGTTTAAGACTAGTGAGAACAATAGTAAGTGTAAATTCCCACGTCAATAACCAGGCATTACTTTAAATATCTAAAGTGTTAAATTGAATACTTACATGCGGACAGTTTGCTTTAACCTAACCTAACCTAACCTAACATGCAACTACCATTTGAAACAAGTATTTCTAGGCGGGGAAAGCCACGATAAAATATGTCCCCAAGGACTAATATTTGCAACCATAAAGGAGAATACTATTTTATCTCCTAAATTTAAACAAAGTTTAAACAACAAAAGTTTACTGTGTCTTTAAAATTTGCTTGTTAATTTTCCAATAAATAATTAATGTTTTTAAAAGTTGAATTAAAAATTAATTGTAGTATATTAGTCAAATTGTAGTCAAACATAATTATAAATTATAATAGTTTTGTATTAATACAAAAACTAAACAAAAGCTTGTAACAAGACTATATATATATATATATATATATATATAACTAATTAATTACTTTATGTGTATTTAATAATAATGTTTTTTATAAATATTTAGTAATTTGAAAATGTCTGCATGTTGTATTGGATGATGGGGAACATATGTATAAGTTTGAAAAGTTTAGAAAGTAGCTTTGTATGTGTATGGGCTCTAATAAGGTATAAATATTCAAACCATTATTTGAATTTGAATTCGAATTTAAAATTTTGGGAGCGTTAGCACTTAGGCTATTTTGCTCCCGTCACATGATACGGGGGCCAGCCCCTTACCATTACAAATAACAACTCTAACGTTGCATAACTAAAAATCTTAAAATCTTCTGACTTATGTTAAAAGCTGATGCTGTAAACGGGCACTCAGCACACACAAGGAGAAAAAAACAGGAGAACACACACTAAATTATACTGGCCATAGTGCCAGTCGCCAGAGCCTCGTTAGTCTTTAGTCCAGGGTGCACTACTACGTGGAAGTGAGGTTGACTTTTGGGCGCCTACCTGGAAGGTACTCTACCCCTTACACCCCTCAAACTATTATTGTCTATTTTCTTAATAATAATGAACTGAGTAAGTAATAACCGTTTCAAGATAAGTAGTTGGATGTTTTGCTTAAACGAATTGAAAAGCGACTAAATTGAAAATGCAATATTTACGTACGGTATTTTGTTATTTTCACATTTTTGAACGTAATTGGATAATAATTGTTTTCCGTCGTTCCCATCAAATTCCTACCTCTCCTCCGTAATAAATTCTGACGCTCATGTTTTGAAATACGAAAAGTCTACATAATTCCCTTACAGTAGTTTTCGGGGTGAAAATAAACGTTCTTTAAGTTCCCTAGCAACGTCCGTTTCCATGGACAACAACAAGCACGGCAAATACTCTAAATAATTGTTTGTTATTATACCTCTAAACATTTAGTTAAAACAACCACGATGTAGATAATATTTTCGCATTGAGTTTACCAATATATATGTAATTGTATCTGGGCTGATACTCCTTATTATGTAGATGTCACCCTTGTTTGAGCCACCTTTTGAAAGCCAGGAGTTGATTCATCTGTGTGTTGTAGATCTGTGAGAACTGTATAATGTATCTCGACAATTAAGAATTGAAGGAAACAATGTGTGCAAGAGAAATGCCCGTGGCAACCGTTGCTAAGGACGTGAAAATAAGGCATTTTCACCCTTAAGGAAGGGCCGATTGAGCGTTTTTTAAAATTTTCTCTGACTTTTGGGACGATTTCATGGGGGATCGTAATCGCGCATTTTTGGCCTCCGGGGCTTCCTTCATGGAGAACATTTACGTCAGTGAGTGGTGGGATTGGGGCTATTTATACAATATATTGGATTAGGATTATAGGACAGTATCCTGCATTTGTATTTGTGATTTAACAATAAGAATAAACACTGGGTAAAAAAATCAGTAAACACTTTTTTTAACTTTTTTTTGAAGTTTGGAACATTTATGTCCCATGTTATATTGTTCATTTGAAAACATTTTTGTAATCCGTAATTTTTAAGGCGGTATAGGCTATTGTTTGAAATAAAATATTCCAAACCATGTATGGGGTAGAATTACACATATTGTCAACTGACCCCATATACGGGGTGAATAGACAATACTCACACGCTTCGAAAAAACAAGCAATAACTTTACAACTTTTAGCATCATGTTGTAATAAAAATTCACAGTGGTCAAGGAAACTACAGGTATTGCTCTTAGCATTTCATCAATAGTAGATAGTGATTTTTAAGAGCTGCAGAAATTTAAACATAAAAACATGCTCAACTCACCCCGGTCTTCGCTATAATTCTCTCAAAATGTCTTTAGTAGTTCACGATGCATCACATTGACATGGTATGTATGGAAACAAAAGCGCTTTTTTATTTCTTTAAGAGACAATGCATTGTTGCATTAAATCTACATTTTATATTTTGCCTGACGAACAATTTTGTTCATTCAATGAGAATATTCCTCTACATTATAGAAATTTGAATGTATCTTTCGCGATGAAAAATATCTACTCACACTGCACTCAAAACTGCTGTCATTCACGTTACCAGTTTATCAGATTACGAAATTTCCAATGTAATTTAGCACATTACAATTTCATTATTTCAAGATCATTTTTTAAAATATACTAATAAAATTGAGAAATTGATTTAGTAAAATCAGTGGCGGCGATTGGTGGGGGCAAGGTGCCAAGACTGGGGGGGAGCAAGGACAATGTTATTTTCCCTTTGTAAATAAGGTTTGGTATAGTTCGGAGGCAAAAGTGCCAAAAGGTGGGGGGCAACTTCCCCCGCGCCCTCCCCAATCGCCACCACTAAGTTTTACTATTTCGAACCAAAGAACAGCATAGAAAAAGAAATGAGAAAGGTATTTTAATGTACTTACATATTTTTTCATTCCTCATTATATTTATATATTTTTACATATTTCAGCGATTTTTGTACATATTTATGTACATATTTTGGTTGTTTTGCCTGCATAAAAATCCGAGCCTAAAGTATCATGATATCACGTGACTCAGCTAGCATCTGAAGCATGATGATTACGGAGCGAAACTGCGTATTATAAATGGTTCGCACAGCCACGAACGCGAACCTACATTCACAGGATGAGGAAACGCTAGCGTCCCCTACGATTCGACTCCGTTCCCAATGAACATATCGGATTTCGCAACAGAATCTCATAATTTTTACGTTCTTATGACGTCATCAGCATACGATTTCCACGAGGTGTGGGAGTGTTCCTTTTTCATCTCATGTTTATGATAATAGCGGAGGAAGAGAGTATACGTAGAATGGAGCCCGCAGATTTAGAAATGATAGAAAACCACAACGCAAGTCACGAAATATGATTTCATGTTCTAAGTGGTAATAATCATTCGTTATACTGTGGAGTAACATTTATTACCAATAATGGTGTCATTCAGCAGCTCTGTCTTGTTTCGCCCGAACTGTTTCTGTGGAGAATGGAGTTTCTGCTAGTTCCTGAATATTCCATTGATCGCACTACGACGCCAGGGGTCCCGGGTTCGAATCCCGGCCTGGGCATGGATGTTTGTGAGTGTCCATTCATCAATTTCATCATATCATCACTCATCCTCATCTTCGCAAATTAGCCAAATGTGGCACAAAAGGCGAAGTAAAAAAAAGCAATTCAATGATCAATAAACAATAAGAATATTCCATTGAAAAAAAACAACAAGAGACGGCTGTGTGATAGGGAGTAGAGATAGTCTGGATACAATTGGCGAGATTTGTCAAACTCTCGTGTACAACGTCTGTCTCGTTCTCGTGTCGAGCTGTAAATGCCGGTCTCGTCATACACAGTTCAGAGTGTTTCAAAAGTTGCCACCCTAAATTTGAGTAAGAATCTAAGAGCATGGTCAGTATAGGCTTATAATTTTGGTTACTGTTTCGACCAGGAGGGTGTCGCCTGCTGAACTTCGTTATCTGAATCCCAGATTGAGCCTCCGTAAGAGATCTGATCGCTAGGGACTAAGTCCGGAGAGTAAGGAGGGTGTAGGAAAATTTTCATTCGTAAGTCAGCAATGTTCTGAAAAGTCGCAGCAACGGTATGTGAATGGGCATTGTCATGTTGCAAGCAAATGTCTTTCGAAGCAAGTTCATGACCTAATAATCGCTCGTAATTCTAGACTGCTAATGTTAAATCTCCATTACTGCGGAGATTCCGCGATTAACCCAGGAGGTTTTTTTAAAATGAAATTTCACCTAGTTTCCTACATTACATTATAAATGTTAGTCCGTTTAGAGATTTTAAATATCATTGAGTGCAAGTTAATTCCATACAATACATTTTAGAAAGTAGTTATTGGCTGAAGTGAAACAATTTTTCTCCAGAATGCTCATTCTAGAGAGAAAAGGAGATAATAAATTACCACAGGATCATAATTCGAAGTTTTGCTATCGGCAACAACTTATTACGTGGTTTACAACCAATGGCGTTTTGACCAGCACGTATTGAGTTTACAATAGCCATTTTATGCGAGAAGTTTAAAAAGTTACATTTTAGTCTCATATAATCTTGGTTGGCAACACTAGCAGTTCCGATTTTTTTCGGCAGACTCAAACAGCATGTGCCGAAGAACTGATCATACCACATTGGAATCCCGGCCTTGGCATGGGTGTCCTTTGTTGGGTACAGTCACCATTTCAACCTCATCGTCGCGATTAGCCAAAAAGTGATAGAAGGTGAAGAGAAATAAAGAAATGTACAAATAATTTTGTCACAGCTGCATTTCGCATTCTACATTGGTCATTGCGACAGTACGCTATTTAATTGATGGTGACATGATACCTCAGTGATGTTCGTGTTCTTGAACTATTCAGCAAATGCACAAGTGAAGGGACCCTCTGAAGAGAAAGGGCGCCGAGCCGCGTTGCCAGGCATATTAATTTTGCAGTGTACGGGACGAGATTTTTCCAAATTAGAAGCACCAGATTATTATCTCAGAAAATCAAGATGGTTTATAAATGTATTTTATATAGAATTAAAAAACTCATCAAATTGTACTAACTCACACGTATATTTACAGTATATTTACAAACTATCGTAGCAAATGATAGTTTAGAACGAGGAGAATGTAGTTAGCTATATGACACGGCTATTTGTAATGAAATATAATTTTCAACGTAACAAATTATAAACTTAAAGATATTTAAATTAATATCCATACAATGATTAATTCGGAGTTTTATGAGCTAATACAGCACACGAGTGTCCTTGAATATCCATTTATTGGTCGATTTATCCATTTGGATATACTTCATGGACTGTTGTGAATCACAGCAATGCATACCTATTTCTAATAAGAGGGAAATATTATCAGGACCTTTGGATTTCATTGAAATATATTGTGGATTACATAAAAGAAAATCCCATACAGATAACAAGAACGGATGCCCAAAATTGGACAAGTTTTTATTCTGTTTAGACATCTAAAAATTGTTAGAAATATAATTCTAAAACTGGATATTCAACGGATGTCACTTATTATCAACCATCGTCGTGGTTGCTTTCTGCCCAGGGGAGGTCTTCCCTTGCAACCTCCATGCTGTTCGATCTTGAACCCTTTGCTTTCTGGCAGCGTTGGACCCATTTATTTTGATGTCAACCATTTGGTATTTTCTTCTTCCCAGGATCTTCTTTCCCCCCCGAGAATTCCATCAGTAGCATCCCTTAGGATATAGTTTCTTCTCATGCAGCGACCTAACCAATTTATTTTTCTCCTCATGGTTATCTTCAGCATTGATCTCATTTCCCCCAACTCTTTCTAGCACTGTTTCCTTTCTAAATTTTTCTGTCCATTTCACCCGTTCCTTTCTACTCCATAGCCACATTTCTAGAGCTTCCAGTCGCCTTTTCTCACTTGTTCCTCAGTGTCCATGTTTCCGCACCATATAAGCTACACTCCATACTCATCAGTCTTTACCTCAGGTCTTTGTTCATAGATCCACAGAAAATATTTTTCTTTCTATTGAAGGCTTCCTTCGTCATCGATAGCCTATTCTTACCTTCATTTCTTGACTGCATTTCATATCATTATTATGCATCCAATATATTTAAAGCTATCTACTTGCTCGATTCTCTCACCTCTGATACTCACATTTGCCTTCCTCTGCTTTCTTCAGATCACCATTGCTTTCGTCTTATTCACATTTATTCTCCTCCCGAACTGTTCACAGTGAGTATTCATTTCTGCTAGCATGGCATTTATGGTTCTTTCATTTTCTGCCATCAGGGCCATGTCATCTGCAAATCTGATACAAGATATTTCCCTTCCTCCTACTGCTACTCCACCCTTGCCCTGGAAGCAGTTTTGACTATTTCTTCTAAATAGATGTTGAATAATGTAGGGGGAAAGGCAGCAGCCTTGTGGTACTCCTCTTCCAATTTCACTGCCCTGGCTCATTTCTTCTCCTATTCTCACTTTTACACGTTGTTTCATATATACGTTGCAGATAAGGTGGTTAAGACAAGGGTAGAAGTAAGCAACTTCTGAGATATTCTCCCCCTCCCCCTTTCAACGCTCAGTTGCACGCTGACGCCGTCGTGCACCGAATTTCCATGCCGGTAATCTGGCAACACTGAACTGCATCAAAAGAGAAAGGTACGGACAATATTGCCAGATGCATCTTCCTGTACCTTGCACGCCCCTTTCGGTGATAGCGGGAAATAGGCATTGCGTAATGTTCTAATGACTATCCGTGAGCGAAGGGCGGCGGGTGAATCGTCGAGGAAAGCGACAGGCACCGAGATATTTTCGAAACTGTTGTTCCTCCTGCTTGAAAACAATGATTTCATCCACTCTGAGCACCAGTCACTGCTAAGTTGTGTGCATTGCTTTCGTCTTCGGTCAAATCGACCTTGTAGATGGGTTCCAAGTAACCTCTTGGTGCAGCTAAAGTATTGCTTCATTCCGTCTACTACCTGGCTTTCTGTCCTACATAGGGAATGCAATCCCGGGATCACGTTTCCTTTCTGCCGTCCAGAAATCCCGGCATTACGATACATTTTTGCAAAGTGTCGATTGATATTTGCGATAAGTTCCAACGATGCTTCAGAATTACTGAGACTTGAGCTTCTTAGTACACGAAGCTAAGGAAAGATTTTAATTTTCCGGCAGAATTTGGAGTCCCTAACAGCATACGAAGAACCTATTTTTTCATACCGGGTGTCCACAATTAATGTTGCCTTACTCAGAGCCCTCTGGAGTCAGTCAGAAGCATTAGATTGCGCTGAACCTTAGTACAGAGGGTGTGGAGATCGTGAGCGCAAATAAGGCGCTGAAGTAACACCAACCAGTAATTTGAGTTCTAGTCGGCACAGCAGTGTTCAATGTGCACCCTGTCAACGTGAATTACTCTTTGGAAGCGTAATGCAGTGTGGTCAATGGTCGCACGAAGCGCTTCCAGCGCCACATTTCAACCTGATGCTGAAAATTGGAACTTTTTTTATTATTATTCAGATGAAATACGACTGATTGGTGTTAGTGTTTAAAGTCCACCACTCTGTGCACAATAAGGCTAATCGGGATTGGACCTACAGTTTAAAGTGGGATCCTAACCACTATGTGCCTCCACCGGGTATCGAACCCAGGACCCCTTAATATAGGTGACGGCTCTACCACTACGCCATCGGGGAGGCCATAGATGAAATACAAGATCAGTTGTCTGGGCATAGCTGATGAATTTCAACCTAAAAGCTCTAAATTTGCTGGAGTTATCGTGTTTCAGAGAATTGGTAACATATTCTCATTCCGACCGCTAAACTCCTCCAAAAGCAACCGCAAAGGTATTAATTAGAAGATTATAGCGCGAGTGGCGCCCTAAAATTTGCATAGATTTTCGATTTTTAATCTCCTAGCCGAAGTAAATACAGTATGAGAACAATTTGAAGCTCTCCCAAGATTAGGGAAAATGTCATGTTATCGTCACCATTTCGATAAATTTTGACCGATTTTGCTGAAATGCACACCAAAACTAATCCTCCAAGGTACGTAGCCACTATGGAAATTTCAGATTCAAAAGCTAAAAATATACTATAGTAACCATGGTCACAACATGTGCGACTTTGCCCCAACTCCCCTACTAAAGTATAGTTGAAGTCCTGATTCCAACGCCTGTTCGGTATCTTTGACATAGCTCGAGAAGAAGCCGACGAGTCGGGTATCTGGTTTCGAGCCAGAACCTGTTTTTCTGAAAAGCGCTTTTCTCACTTTTACCTGCAGTGTTTAGACATGCAACACGAACTGCGACGATGTTTCACTCACAAGGTCTACACATTGTATTAAAAATAAGAGCACAACACAGTAACACAACCTAGCAAGGATAACCGCAACCTCAACGTTATGAAATCTCTAAAGAAACTGAATTTGTAACATTACATTTACTCCACATGGAATTGAATAGTATTATGGACATCTGAAAGAAACCGATGGTAACTGGAGAATAGGAACTAACGAAGAACTCAACAAATTAATAAGGAATGAAAACATCGTAAATTTCATAAAATCACGAAAAGTAAGTTTGAGCACGTGCTATAGAATGTCTGATGAAAGATTAGTAAGAGAAATATATAAATGGAAACCACTTGGGAGACGAGCCTTAGGCTAGCCAAAGAAACGTTGGGAAGGTGAAATAATTAAAGATCTGAAAGACATGAAAGTAAAGAATAGGACGAAGAGCATCCAGGATAGGATAAAGTGGAGAGGTGTTGTTGAGAAGGCCAAAACTTTCAATAAATGAAGTTGTAATTCCTCAAGAAGACGAAGGAATTTAAAAGTACTGTCAGTTCCTAAAACGGACGGTATTGGTGGGAAAGGTTTAAGGGGAGGATATACTGGGCTCCACGTGGACTGACATATGAAAGGCAAACTGATCTTTCGAACTTTCTTTGAAGAAAGTGGCGTTCGAATCAGGACCTCAACTATACGCATCATATTTTTAAAATTTTGTCCAAAACTCGATAACGTTACTCTAAGTTTATTACTTGGAAATGCTGCTATGGTATCTTGAATGAAAACTATGGCTAGAGACCTGCACAAGACCCGGAAGAAACCCGTCTGCGAGGAGGCGCGCCTACAATAATATGCAACATGCACGTCAAGCCCAGGTGTTCGACATCGCGCAAGCGAGCTTCACGTCACAGTTGTACACAGGCATCGATGCCTGCCAGTAGTTCTTGCAAGTAGACGCGAGCACTGCTGTCAGTGTTGCCAACGGCCATTATATTTCACTACGCATGGAAATATTTGAATTTCTGCTAGGCGCAGGTGCCTTGAGATTGTATAACCATTGGCGTAGCAAGGGGTGGGTGAAGTGGGCGACCTCCCCGGGCCTCGCGCATGTAGGGACCTCGCGTCCCATGAGGTTGATACGAAAAACGTAATAAATGGAAGTGAGAAAGAGAGAAAAGGCTAATTTTTGTGGGCAATAAAATTAAAACATTTTTTATCTGGCTTTATATTCTAGTTTAACGTTATAATTTGAATGAATACGTCAAATCAGAGGCGGGCCCCCTCAAAAAGTCAAAACAATTCTCATTTCTCATGTGAAACATTAACGCAAAAATTGCTTGGACAATTTTATCGAATTATTATTTTCTTGAATATTTTCTTGAATAGAAAGCGCTTTGTCTTGGCTTTTCTTCTGTCTCGTGACCTTGCATAGCCTACACGATTTTAATATGTTAATGATAAAACACCTCAAACTGCCACGGAGCAAAGTATGGGGCATTTAAATGCTTCCGGTGTTTTAAACTGAAGAAGGGTATGGATAATATTAGCAGTTCTTCCTTCGTTCCTGCAACTTCAGATGCAGCTCTTGCCCTCTGTAACGGGCACGAAGATGATTTATCTTCAAAATATCCTGATAAAGTTTTACGTTTCAGGAATGTGCTGAAATCTGGAATCAAGTGCTTTGGCAAAGTTTCTTTTCCTTGATAGCTCTACACTAACTTCCAGTGTTCTCTGTATCCTGTACCGCCTTCTGTTTGTTTCCTACTCTTCAAGTAACAACCACGAAAGAAGTACTAACTTTCTCAAAATTGAAACTTTGGAAAAACTTCTGGAAGGTAGTATCGAATGGTATGATTCAGCCCAAATTTACCGGACTCAGTAATCTCACTCTTGAACGAGAAAGGGCAAGATCTAATGTAAAAGTATCATTCGCTGCCCAGAAGCCAGCTTTCTGTTAAGCAAGGTGGTTTGATTTAAATCAAAATTTAAATTGGGGAATTCTATTTTAAAAAATCACTTATTGAAATCACTTTAAATAAAATTACAGAATAATGTACACAAGAAATTTGTAGATATCAGAATTTGAATTTTGAATTTGATTTTAAAATTGTGGGAGCGTCAGCACTTAGGCTATTTTGCTCCCGTCACATTATACGGGGGCCAGCACCTTATCATTACAAAGAACAACTCTAACGTTGCATAATTAAAAATCTTAAACTGTTCTGACTTCTGTTAAAAGCTGAGGCTGTAAACGGGCACTCAGCACACATAAGGACAAAAGAACAGGACAATACAAACAAAATTATACTGGCCATAGTGCCAGTCGCCAGAGCCTCGTTAGTCTTCAGTCCAGGGTGCACTAACGTGGAAGTGAGGTTGACATTTGGGTGCACTACGTGGAAGGTCACCCCTTACACCCCTTGTAGATATCAGAATCACTTTTTGTGAAAGTATATTAATCTCGTATTTATTTAATGGTGTTTATTATGCTCTAAGAAAGGAAATAAAGGAAACAAAATATATGTCCTGATGGGGTGAAGCTCATACGAAAATAAAAGTAATATGTCATCTGAAAAAAACACTTACATTTCCCTTGATTTAAAATTCAATAAATTGTATAAGCAAAAATAGCACATTTTTTAAATAGAATAATATACAAAATACTAATCATGTTAAACCATAAATAGTGTCATTTTCATTAAACTGTAAATAAATATGGCAGCTGATATTTGGCTATCATTAAAATCTCTAAAATTCGGCTACAAAGACTGTAAATATTATTTTAAGTTAAAATTATAAAGTACATCCAGAATTTATATTTTCACTGTAAGAAAAGTTACTGAAATTATAATAGTTTCATTAACACACTTACTCGTAACAAACATTTTCATATTAGGTTCATTATGTTCAGTTCCAGAAACAGAGAAATGCATATTTACATGTAATTTGTTATTTGCTTTAACCAAACTGTTCAAATATTTTACAGGGCCGTTTATCAGAAAAAGCCTTTCTATTTAAAAATATGTCTATATGTACGATGCCAAAGAAAAGATCGATTTGAATAAAAAATATAAAAATTATAAAAAAAAACATTATTTTTATCCACCCAGCTGTTAAGAGGGGCGGAGAAGGGCATAAGTAAGTATTTGTATTTTCTTCTTTTGAATACATAAATGTCAAAGAAAGATATGTTGTAATATGTGAAAATTCAGAGGTAGAGCATCGATTTGTATAACTATTAATGTAAGTGTAGCCACAACCAGCCATTCTAAGTAATTACATACATTTCCTGGAAGAATCTGACTGTACTTGAGGGACCCAAATTTGTTTCTTGCGGACGCGTATTTTACGATTTTGTTACGCCACGGCGTCAAATATTTAATATTACAAGAACATTAAGACGTAACAACAAAATGAGATTCACAATTTTTATTATCATCTAAGCCCTAAAATTCAAAGTAAACTGGTACAATTAATGTGCAACAAAGTCAAAATTGCTAATTAAAAAAGTCAAATTAGTTGTATCAATTGATTACACCAAAGATTTCACACTTATGGTGCAAATGACTATCGTTTTAAGATTTGTTGATGTTGAAACCGATTGTGTCGAAGACCTTGAAGGTAGATACTTTGGGCCCCTAGACAGGATTGTGATTTTGCGCAGCCCCTTCCCCCCGCTCTATCAAGCACAGACATTTTGTGTGCGTCCTTCGATATTTTCTACTTAAGCTATGGTTTGTGACATTTACATCCTACAAATTTTGAAATGAGGAAACAAAGAACGATTCATTAAATAATATATAGGTTATATTTAAATGTTCTTATTTAAGGATATTTCAGTTGTCTTACTGTCTAAAGAACATCTTAAAATACGTACTATTACTACTGCCTTGTTTAATGAAAATTCCAGCAGCGTGTTAATGTAGCTCTGCCAAGTGTAAATTTCTCTGTCGCGTACTATTAAATATAATTTTCGTCAGAAATTAATTATTATTATAGGCTATTATATAAATATAATAATTTGCTGACGTTTCCTTGATGACTGTATGTCGATTCATAATGATATTTCAAACTTAAAGAACGGATGGAGCCTTGCATTCTAATCTCGCCCAGGGCCTCGCGATATGTTGCTACGCCACTGTACCTAAGATTTTTGTAACTTCTCAAATTAGTTTCATTATTATGTCAAACCAACTACCACACATTTTCCAAATTTGTTTCGAAGGTCTTCAAATATGTTTGTGTGTCTTGTTCATTTTATGTCACTTTTCTGGTCTTGAAATCGTAAATCTTCTCTCGGTTTCATTTTTACGTTGCTTGTTTGTTGACATGTGTCAATAGAATTGCCTGCTATTTGCACCCGTATGAAGATAAAAGCTAACAATTACATTTTGCATCGTATTACTGTAGATGCGGTCTGTAGAACTAGATAACTAGCAACAACAATTATTTTTTTTGTACTGGGTACAGAGTCTGAAGAAAACCTTGCTAGAAGGTTGAAACGTTACGTTTAGTTTATGTTTTAAAATAAAATAAATTTCTGCGTTAGTCAGCATATTGAGTTTTTCATATCATGGAAACAAGGCTTAATGGTGTTACAACAACATGAGCGAACGACGATTTGTTGAAAGAGATGACAATATTCAAAAGCCTTTTATAATGCAAATTCTGATTTCATGTTCCATTTTATGGACCATCGTGCCTTAGTATTCAGGGGATGGGGGGTCTTGAGCAACTAATTCGGATATTGAATTGGCAAAATTACACCAGAGAGAAAATCTGATTGATTGATTCATTTATTTGGTCAATTTATGCACAATAATTCTAATCGGGACTGGACCTACAGTTTAAAGTGGGATCCGAACCACCATGTGCCTCCACCTGGTATCGAACCCGGTACCCCTTGATTACAAGGCGACGACACTACCACTGTGCCATAGGGGAGCACCCCCCAAAAGTATAATGTAGAACAACCACCAGTAACACAAAGTTCCAAAATATTTACGATGGCACTTTTTGCGAAACTTAGTTCGTACTCCTTTACAGGTGTCAGCAGTGGCGGCAATTAGGGGCGGGGCGGAGAGAGTGCAGTTGCCTCACCCTCCCCCGACTTTTTGAAACTTTTGCACCACGCTAACCTCATGTATCAAGGGAAATTAAACTGTGATTGCCCCCCCCCCACACTTTTGCACCTTGGCCCCTTAGTTATGGAACCCAATCGCCGCCACTGGGTTTGAGTGCTACAAATGTTTTCTACCAAGGAATAAATGTCTGCAATTTCAAATTGATAAAAGTGATGAACATTTTAAGTGCTCCTAGAAGAGTTTAGAATCTAAAAGTTGGCAACGGTGACTGCGTGACTCATGTATCTGGAGACTGTGCAAAACCGGAATGAGCGTTCGCTGAAGATAAGCGAGCTTCGTCTTGCAAGGCCTTCCAGTTACCCGTGGGCTTTCGATGCTTGATGGGTCAAAACTCAGGTATATAGTTTTACTCGCCCGCCCGACCAGCCAGGCGGGCCTAGTAAGCGATTCTGACCGATATGCAGCCCTCTGACTATGGCCGCTTCTGCCGACTTCGTCCCGAATTTTGCGCGCTCGCATATTTTTCATCGTGAATAATCAAACGTTACAAATAAAGAACGTTAAAGAAGTATTTATTAGTGTGAACTTTTTAGTCGAAATTCTGGTCTGTTTGCAGCAAGCGACCCTCTTAGCAGTTGTTTCTTCAACCACGTTGCTATCAGTGTGGAGAAAAGGGACGCACTTTACATATACCCTCTACGGGTTTATTTAAGCCTGGCTATCTTGTACTTTTTGTATCTGGCATTTTTCGCTGTTGTTTCCTCCAAAGGTCTATTTTTTCTTTGTTTTGCCTCGCATTTTCTTTGTTCTTCAGCGCGTGTTGCATCACAGTCTGTTCACAGACCACGCCCTTCCGCAAAGTCCCAGGTACCTTGTTCTGCCGCGTGTAGAGGGAGCCTCTCCTTTCCAGTCGGCAATTCAACTCTCTCTGTACATGACCTGCTTAAGACAAGAAATATAGCTAATGGAAAGTTTCTTCTACTTTATACAATTGGATTACTGGAAACTACTTCTTCTAATCAGACTAACGAAAAGCTTCTTCTTCTTTCATCCTTCTGCTAATTTATTAATGGAAAGCTTCTTCTTCTTCTAATGGGCTAATGTAAAGTTTCTTCTACTTTATACAATGGTATTACTGGAAACTTCTTCTTCCAATCAGACTATGTACAAATCGCTTAATAACAATGTCAATTTAAGCCTTCCCTCCTAATGCGGAAAGATCTTTCTTATCTTTGCTCCTTTTATCATCATTGTTACTTGGTTTGCAGTTCTCGTAAATGTGTCGCGATGATGATGATTCTTCTATTGGCACCCGCTTAAATTCTTTCTCCTTCTTTTATGTATCGCTTTTCAGACCTAACGGGTCATGACTTATGGCGGGACGTTGTATTGTCTCTCCTCCTTCTTGTTTCTTTCTTTCAAGTATAAATTCTCGTACTCTTCTTCGTGCCCCCTTTTCCCTTTTCTTGGGCATGTCGGCCTAACCAAGATATACAAAACAAATGTTTAGGGGCGTCTAACTATGGAAAGACAGCGCCACCTCCAAGGCCAATCCAGATAATAGAAGGAAAACCACAGATCGCTAACTGGAAGCGCTAGCTGTAGCCTAGTTTCGCTAACATGAAGCGCAACCAAGAATGTGCTTTGGTGCGACTAATTTATCACAGCGCAACCATAGACAGAAACAAACGAAAAAATCTGACAACCTACTTCTTTGCCAGTGGTATGAAAAATATTCCGATCCAAAGATCGGAAAAGGACACATTCTTGTAATCGTTTCTTAGATTATAAACTTTTCTTAAATTCTCACATATGAACATATACTTTACATTAGTAATTTACTATTTACAATATGTCTCTTGTTTATTTATGCAATTTTTATATTGTTACCACGTTTCTTTTCTAATTATTCTCATGTATACATCCATCTTTTCCTTCATCCAAAAGCTACAATTTGTCCTCTCATTCACTCTCGGCGCACTGACATCTGTTATCGCTCTCGTGAAACTAATTCGTCTCGCGCATAGTTTGTGTTTGCCCATCAGGCCTTTACAATGTCCAGTACACGTATGGAAAAATATTTTACTTGTTTCAATTGTAAACACCGCGCACTCACTATTGTAACTCGACATGCTGTATATACGTATTATACATTGTAATCGCAAACCAAAACCGAAATGATTCCGTCTAAAGGGGACCTAATGTCTGAATCACACGAAGCTTGATTTCCTCCTGGATTTTCCAGTTGGTTGTGTGGTATTAGCTCATCTGCTAGTTTTCGCCTCACACGATACTCGAAGTATAGCCTAGAAATTGGCTGGCAAGAAGATATGCACTTTTCTCTTTCATTGAGCAGCGAACAAAAATATCTAACAGTCGGAAACCACACAAAGAGAAAGCAATAATGCTTCATCGTTTAACTATCATATTCATACTTTTTAAAGGATGCACAATTTGGAACAAATTGTTGGTCAGTGCTAACTAGGGAACGGATTTTTCGAAAAATAACGCTGTTTTCATACCGATCCTTTGAGATATGTATTTTAGGACATGATATCAAATAAAATGAACACACTTTGTTGCACCTCTCTGCAGCTTTTCGTGAGATTAGCACATTTATCCCTCTTTCCCCCCTCTTTGATGCTTCCGCACATTTTTCCTTCCTTTTCTTTCATGTTTTGTTAAAAATTATTTTCACTCTTCTTGAGCAGCTACGTAAAATTCTATACTATCATTTTGTAGAGTAGAACGAGAGCTATAAAATGGTACAGTGACGGACTCTGCTGGGTTGTAACGATTCCATTGAAAGTCAATGCATTCATTACAACCCAGAACTGTCCGTGACTGTACAATATAATTATTGCAGCCCCAATATTTCCCAAGATAATGTAGCAAATCCCGCGAGAGAAAACACAAAATTTCAACAAACCTATTCGCTCGAACTACAGTTCTCAATGCGGTCCGCGCGCATTGTACCTAGTCTGGCCATAAATAGTGTTACAAACTTTCGGCTTGGAGTATACATCCGGTAGTCAGGCTCATGCACCATGCTTGTGCCTGCTTGTGCTGAAGTTCACTCCTGACCATTGTGTGTTCAGCTGTGAAAGAGCTAGCGTGTATCTTCTTGTGCTGAGCATGGAGTGGGACGAATATGCAAACAGAGTAGCCGTAATTGTTCTGCATATGGTTGGGATGTCACTCACGGAGATTTTCCAGCCCCTGAAAATCCCGAAGATCAGCAAAAGATTTGTGTATCAGACAATCCAGAGATTCACTGATACTGGTAGCATGAAGGATCGCGCAAGAGTTGGTCGACTTCACACTGTATGAAAATTGGCGGCTGTTAAAGCAGAGGTGGCTCGCATCCACCGAAATCCCATCCGGAAGCAAGTGATAATGGCACAGGAGCTGAACATTTCACAACAATCAGTATTCATGGCACTAAATGAAGACCTTGGAATTGGAGCTTACCGGTGGAGTACTGGAAATTTCCTGACGCCACAAGTGAAGAAGCAGAGGGAACTGAAATCGAGACGGCTCCTGCAGCGGTACGTTGCCAATGTGCATTGCAGGATTCTCTTCACTGATAAGAAATTGTTCATTACTGAATAAAGTTTTAACCGCCAAAATGAAAGGGTGTATGCTTCAAACTCTCGAGAAGTTTGTGAGAGAGTTCCCAAAAATCAGAGATGCCACCAGCCCTCCTCAGTTATGGTTTGGTGGGGGTGAGCTATATGAGAGTTCCACCAAGCCTCATTTTTTAGAAAAGGGCTTAAAAGCCGTACGAAAGTGTACGTGAAAAGTGTCCTGGACCCTCTCGTGACACTGTTGAACCAAACAATGTTTCAAAATGAATCCTGGATGTTCAAGAATTATTCTGCCCCAGCTCATAAGGCAAGGTGACTGGAGACCAGTGTACTCGATTTCATCTCCACTTTTGATTGGCCATCTGATAGCCATAATCTCAGTACCTTGGACTACAAACTGTGCCCAGACCTAGAGAGGGACTGTCTGCAAGAAGAGGCACCCTATAATTGAAAGTTATAAGCGCTCCTTGATAGCTCCCATCAAGACCATCCGCGCTGCAATAGATGCCTGGCCAGGGAGACTTCCAGCCTGTGTGAGGGCGAAAAGTGTACATTTTGAAAGCTGATTGGTGCTATTTGTGTGTAATTATGTAAGTGTAACATACTAAAAGAACATTTAAAAATCTGAAACCATATTAAATTTATTCACACAATAGTGTGTAACAGTATTTATGGCCAGACTAAGTATACAGAAAGCGCAGAGAAAGACATTTCATCAGCACCTTTTTTTGCACTTTTTTGACAACATTTTCAGAACCGTTTTTTACTTTTCCCGACCATAATTTTGCACCTTAAAATCCTTTCCATACTAATGACGATCGTGCCATCTGGTGACAAGAGCGAAGTACACAAGCTGTGTGCACGTCCCAGTGAAGCATCTAGTTTTTCCTCTTTACACATAGCTTATATATGTCTTTTTTATATATAATTGAAGGGCTCGGGTGTAAAACATGGTAAGTGAAATTTTGGTCATTTTTGAGTTACAAAGTAAAATGTGCCATCCATCAATTTTCGACTGAAATTGCCATATCATACAATTTGCATTGGACTCAGTGAAACCTTGTGAAATTGGTAAACACAACACGAAAACAATTTATCTACAGTATTGTTGATAACAACCTTTTTTTCTTAATGAACTTAGAAATTACCAAAATGTCACTTACCGTGTTTTACACCCGAGCCCTTCAGTTGTAAACGTTTTCTAACGCTCAAGAAATTATCATTTACCAGTTACGCGTACTTCAGTGTCGAAAATAAAGAAAAAAAATAGTCGTTTTCCGAGAAAGAGAACAATATTAGAAAGCGTTTTTTTTTCTCTCCCAAGCAAAGCTGCACGAGAGTATCTTATGCAAGGAACCAAGTACTTCCTCTTACAGATACGTAAATAAACACTCCGCAAAGGGACATGAAAAAGGCATTGAAGCGAGAAATAGTTGTCCACGATTTCTGTTCTTCAGGTGAAAGTGTTTTTCGTTCCCATGTTGGGATTGCAGTCGAGGGCATAATGGTTCGTGGATTATGGATCCTGTCTCCGCAGCGCAGGATTTTCCCATGACTTGTTGTGAAGGACGTTTCTTGACAAAACTACGCTTTCCCAACCAGAGAACTTGTAAAAAAACAATTTTACCCCATGACAGGGATGTATTCCGCTTTATGTGGCAGGAAATCACGGCTTTCGTTCGATTGTTTTGGCATTTTAGCACCGTTTTCGGAAAGACATTAGTTACGTCAGCTGAAAGGCAATCCAAACCGCAGATGCGTGGTTATTGTTGTGGCGTCGTAAGTAAAACGTTGCAGACGTCGGTACAATTTCAACGTTTCTGATTAGCTCTCTCAATCTTACTTTACTCCTCTCGTAACCTGTGCGCGAAATAAACTTTTAATGCAGACAGAATTTGACCTAGCAATCTGAAAAATCTGTTAAACTAAATTGTATTCAAACTAATCATTACAGGCGCGTACGGGAAATGCACATATTTGGATGGAAGTCCACTCTCATTTTGAGGATCGAAAAATGTATATGATTATTAGGGTTAGTATTTTCATGACTTAGCATATTTATTTTGGAAAGTGTGATGTGTTCCCTAAATATGTAAAAATTCGTATTATGAAGAAATTAATTAAATTAGGGTGCTTCTTAAGCACATACTTTGATGGATTTTCGGTCATATTCAGCATATTTTCGCTTTTTCAAGAAATTTGCAGTCATTTTCAAAGTGGATTCGTTCTTACTCCCATGTTCACTCGAGGTTGTTTTTTTTTTTTTTTTTTTTGGACTGCAGCAAAATCTTTTTCATTTTCATTTGAAAATTTACAGAAAGTATTCATTGTGGATTACATCTCAGAGCCCATAAAGTGAAATAAAATTGTACGTATGTGAAAATATCTCAGCATTTAGATATTGATGTTTGAAACAGTCCAGTTATGAGGGCATATTTTTTTCAAATTATAGTGCATATTTTGTACAATTTTAGGCCATATTTTGCATATTTTGGTGATTTTTAGGTCATGAAAATCCTAGCGCTAATGATTATTATTAACAATAACAAAACATTCATTAACAACAAAACATTCAAACAATGAATAGAAACTCACAATGAATATTTGAAATTAGATGAATTTATTTTATCACACCAGAGTGATCCAGTGGCTCAGGAAGGTTTTTTGATTTGGGGAGGGGGGTGTACACTCCAACCTCCATGTAAGTATTACTTTATGTGCATTTAATTGAGTGATTACAGAATGTAATTGGTTTGGTTTATTTTACTTCCCTTTTCTGCCATTTTTGGCTAATCGCGAAGATGAGAATGAGGGATGATATGATGAAGGGACACTCACCTGTCCAGAACAGGATTCGAACCCTCGACCTGTGGCGTCGTAGGGCACTGTGAAAACCACTCCGGCTACGGAACGCACGCAGGTTCGAGTCTCCTGGGGGAAGCGTGACAACTTTTCTCCTGAGATTTCGACCTGTGTATGGAACCGGTGCCCACCCACCATCGTGAGGAAATTGGGAAGCTACGAAAGAGTAGCGTAACCCGGTCATGGATCCCTACAACAACGACTTCTGTTTTTCAGCCAGGAATAACAAATACTTCAGATACTGTTGATTAATTGTTTCTTGATAATAAGATGTGTGTACATCGCCAGTGTTGCTATATAAGATCGTGTCAGTACTGATGAAGTTTGAAAGCACGCAATGATGCATGAAGAAGCTTGAATTTTAAAACCCGGTAGAATTATTTGGTACAAATATGACTGTTATTTATGGAAAGGCTAAAATTATCCCTTACGGACATAACAGTTCATTTCTGTTGCTAGGATTAGTCTGATCTATTGGGAGAAGAAAATTCTGGCATTCTATCCCCTCATTAATTCACATCATGCTCATAACCGTCCTATGTGATGTAGTGGTAAGTATAACGCTCTGTAAACAGCTCTTTCTGATATCTGTAGTGGAAAAAATCTTTTGTCCCGCCTGTTGAACATATATGTCCATAGTTGTTATTAAGTACGGACTTTATATTTTTTTGCCTTGCACGATCTAACGGTGTAAATGTACAACGTGAAAATAAGAAACAAATTCTTCACTGCCACAAGAAGCTATTATCTTGTATTTTTGATGTTTAAAGTCCCTTTTCTACCTCTTTCCCTAGGGGGAGTTCGATGAGGATGAATGATGAATAGGTAGGGACGTGAAGTTTTCATTTTAACGATAACGCTGAATAGTTGAGGAAAGCAAAATAAAGTTTTTAAAATGTATTTGGGTAGGTAAAGAATGTAAGATTTTGGTGTTTCGAAATCGCGAAATGACGCGAATTATGCCATTTTTCAGAAAAACAACTAATTTTACACTTTAACGCGAAAAATGCCGCGAAATATGCAATATAAACTGGGGATAATATTTCTTCTGTTAAAAAATAACTACCTGAGGCGCTATTAGATCTGTCATTTGTAGTCTAGCTGGTGATACGTAGTTCGATTAAAAAGAGATTGTCACTCTTCATTTTGCAGTTTGGCACAGACATGAATGACAGTCTTTAACCTTGTCCTGAAATAGAATTCTCTCGGGGGTCGGGGAAGGGATCATCCCAGAAGGGATATTTCGTAGGAACGGGAAAATTTTCAGGGGGCGCGTAGTACACAAAACGGTATTTTGAGGTCGCAGAGGAATTTTTTGGCATTGTTAGGGAAATGTGATGTTTATGATTGTGTTGAAATATTTGGATGTTATCGTTCAATAAACGTTTCATATTTAGTGGATGATGAGACGAAATAGTTTTTCAAATTGAAGAAATTTGGTCATTTCTCACGAAGGTAAGCCACAATTTTTTTTTTTAAACTAAAACTTCTCTCAATTTTCCAGAAAATCTTAAGCATAGAAGGAACAGTAAAAATTCATGTAAATATAACACCGATTTTAAATTAATAACACCAAATTTTGCTCTAAAGCGCGAAAAATAACACTGAATTGCAGTAAAAAAGAACATCGAAATTTAGGGGGAAATAAAACGAAACCTTTACGTCCCTATGAATAGGTATAGTAGAGATAGCAACACGCATAAAGCAACGCTCATTTCAGAGGAGGTCTTATGTCTGATGAATGTTCCTAATGTTGTATATGTTCGCCCATATCCTGTCATCTTTTGAATTTTGAATATGGGATGAAAAATCACACCGTCAAAACTCACCATTTTCACTTTCTGCACCAGATTAAATAATAGCTTTTTAAAATTTACATTCACAAGAGTTTGTGGTTTAGTACTATACTTTCCATACACTCACTCCATTTGCAACCTAAAATAGTTTTTTGCAATAGAATGGAATATTTCAGCTCAGATGTTATGGGCATATCTGAAAAAAAGTATCAACAAAAGTACGACGTCTCGTGATGAAGAGAAAATGCACTGTTCTGACATCTATGATCCAATGGGCATTACTACAAGGCTGTAGCGTTAGACGGATATATTTGTGCGATAAACTCTCGAATTCCGATCCACGATATGGAAAACAAATATCTAATTGCCGATGAAAGTTATGGTGTACTGTTCCAAGAACGATGTCTCTAAATTGACGCAAGTAATTCGCATACCCCCAAATACTAATAATAATAATAATAATAATAATAATACTAACATTTATCGTTGATGTTTATTTTATCCGTTAATTTTCTTATCAGTTAAGATCGTGACTGTTTTTAATTGCAGTTCAGAAAGATACTAATTAATTGATGTGCCCGCTGTTTGGTGAGCTTTCGCCTTGATTTACAGTTTCAGGAGTGAAATTTGTGAAAGACAGATAAGGAAAGCGATATGTGCGTCACGCAGTCACAGCAAAATATTTAGTAGAAAATCACAAACTGTTATCTTTTCTAATTCCGTTTCACTATTTTCAAAAGGCACTAATGACATGTTTAATCTGCAACGCAAACTCCACAGTTTGTACAAAAATTATTTTAAAAATTCCTGATTTAATGCCTCCGTACAGGGTGTTCGAGAAGTCGCTGTACCCCTACTTCGACAGTGTTGAAAATTGTCCGGTATTCGGTTGCTTGGGAGTGATTTGGTTTTCGTGGTTGGTATTCCTGCTCTGAAGGTCACGTGGAACGCTCGTTCGAATTTATGTCGGTTGTTAGGCCATGGCTGATGTGAGCGGACATAGTTTACATTGCTGATGAACGGATCACACATTTCAGGCACAGATAGGCTAATCAGGACTGGACCTACAGTTTAAAGTGGAATCCGAACCACTGTGCAATGTGCCTCCACCAGGTAACAATCAGGAGAAAATTACAATGCAGTGAAATACAATTACTTACATAAGTAATGTCAGATATTTATGATTAATAGAAAACGAACTTATACGCAAATACATATCTTCACATGGTACTAAAATCAATGGTTTTTTTTGTATTATCTTTGGTAATCTTGGTACGTGAGCTCGAAAAATGCTATTATTTTCCATTAGCTTTTTGCACGTATTTTCGTTGTTTTTACATATAATTTCTATATTTCCAAACGTTCCGACATCATACTAACATTTTTACTTCATTTTCTATTATTGCGTTAAATACTCGTACCAAAGGTTTTCCTTTCATCTGTATTCTGTTCATTTTTACTTGACATAGACAACGCATCTGTTATTCTTACATTCTTGCAGTGTCGCCACAATTTGAGGGCACAATTTCCCTAGAAATCACATAGCCTAATAATAATAATTGAGTTTGGTGTCTTAAAATTTTCATGGAATTTTGGTGTTTTTCATCCCATTTCGCTTCATAAGGGGAAATTTCCCTTCATGGGACAACACTGCATTCTTATCGACAATTTCAATGCTACCTAAGCTACGTGGCTGGAAGCGGAGTACACTCTGAGGATTCAGCCTCAATTGAATCTGCGGAATCAGTTGTCAGTGACACAAGTGTGAAGAATGGCTAAAGTTACATTCAACGTACTTCTTCATCCATTACAAAAGCAGTAAAAATATCTTCAGAACTGGCATCTTTCTTTGAAAGTTGAAATTGTGAATAAGATTGGTAAAGTATTAAATGATTGTGAAGGGCAAGTTTGCAAATGTGGTTAAAATGAAGGTGGAATCTGTGTTTTTCAAGAACTCTGGGTATGAAGAAATTCAGAAGGTTAATACAGTTTTACGCCTTGTTTCAAATGTGAATATAAACTTGAATCTATCTCCAAAAGGCATTGCATATTTTAAATACAGTCCCATTACTTCATGTGATATTGAACGCGGTTTCAGTGAATACAAATCTATCTTTCGGGGATTCCCGTTTAAGCACCTAAAGAAAGTTTGGTAACCCATTGTTTTGGTATCAGAAAATAATTTATTTTTGAATTTCGCATTAGAATTAGTGCCATGCAAGCCTTATGCATTTTATTTACGTAGCTAGCTGAGCCGCTCGCTTAATGAAAATTATATTTTATCACAATTGTAAATTGATTTAAATACTCTTAAGTGTCTATGATACGTGATAACACTTTTTATTTGGAAACGGAACTAAGCTTACGTAATACATTTGATCTTTCCGCCGCGAGTTGACTTAACTTCGTATACATAACTATATGATAGAGTTCACATTTTTATTTTTATATTCCGCACATTTCAGTGTATTACTTTTTATGGGATAATGCAATAACTTAACTAATTAATTCTTGATTCGTCTCATCTTAGTCACTTCATTTCATGAACTTGTTCGTTTTAGATTTTGGTTCACTTTTGTTTGGCGCCATCTTTGATCCTCCTCAGAAACTATCTGTCATAGTTGCAGTGCGTCAATCAGAAGCGTCGAAGGCAAACTAGGCAAACATGCGCGTGGTACTGATCACATCATCTCTACTATATGCAGTGGTTGCGATTGGGTTAAAAAAAAACCTCCGGGGGCAAGGTGCCAAATACTTGCCCTTGGTATACAAGGTTTAGCTGCAAGGGCAAAAGTGGCAAGAAGTGTGTGGATGGGGCAAATGCCCAACGTCCCCCTAATTACCGCCACTGACTATATGTAAGACTTTCTCGTTTAATTAAAGATTTCTGGCCCCCTAGGATAAAGTTTTTGCACCCCCCAACATTCTCTCAATTATAGGGTGTATCAAAAAGAATCATCCGATTTAAAAATGCTATATTTAGGAAACCAATGGACATAGAACCTTGCAGTAAGTTGTAGAATACATGCTGGAATATAAAGTTTCGCTTGCAATAAGTTTAACTTTGTTGCAGGTAGGTGCCACTGGTGCAGCTCACTCTTTAGTCCGCGTCAGGATGGCAACCCAGCAACAGGCAGCATTCTGCGCGCAACGTCGAATACTGTAAGCAGTAGGTGGTGCAGCACCGTATTTACGACGAAACTCACGCTGCACAACTGTAACAGACCACATTTGTTGAAGTGGAGAACGCAGAAAGCGTTCGGTTGTTGGGATACCATCTTGAAGCTGACTAAAGAGTAAGCAGCACCAGGGGCCCGTTCCGAAAGTCGCACGAGTTGAACGCGTTAAACGAGTTATGGTAACTGGCCGTCCCATAAGTGCTCTCGTGCGTTTCGTTATGCTGTCCCAAAAGTCCGCTTTCCGTGCTTCTCGTGCAAGAACTAGATTCACCAAACGCACGGACCAGGAGGCTGGTTTGTTCGGTGAGAATCTTCGGCTGCGTATAGACAACGGGCGTGCATGATGGCTTTAAACTGCACTAGTTCGGAAAATGTATTATAATTTTAACAGAGAGCTATATGAAGCAACATGCGTAAGACGAGTGTGCCTCAACTGTTCTTACAATGTGATTAAAATGAGTAACAATGCCCACAGTAGAGTTTATTTCTGCCATAAGGACATGCCTTCCGCTCGACGCCACGAGGACGCTGCGCCTGCGCTTTCGTCTAGAGCGTCCCATAAGTCTGGAAAATAACTCGTTTCACTAGGTTGATGAGCCCAGTTACCTTCGTTAAATTCGTTTCGTTAAGATTTTCGGAACGTACCTACCTGCAACAACGTAAAACGTACTGTAAGTGAAACTTTATATTCCAACATGTATTTTACAACTTACTGCAAGGTTCTATGTCCATTGGTTTCCTAAATATAGAACTTTTAAATCGGATGATTCTTTTTGATACACGGTGTACTAGCCAATCACAAATTCATAAAAATAAATATTTGGAATTATGTATACCACTGTGATAAAACCAGCAGCGCGTTGTGACAGGCTTTGTAATTAAGGGCCCTCGGGATAGATTCCCTGTGAAGGCACATAGTGCTTCAGATCTTACTTTAACTGCAGGTGACCTCCATAGCGAATAGGTTATCACAGCACGCTACGATGCCAGGGGTCCCGGGGTTGAATCCCGACCTGAGCATGGGTGTTTTTTGTCGGTTTCCCTTCATCAATTGCACCCTATCATCCTCATCGTCGCGATTAGCCAGGAGTGGCAGAAAAGCAATGCTAAATAACAAAAAAACAAATCAAACGCTGCAGGTGCAATCCTTATTGTTCTCTAGCTATGCATGAAGTGGAGTAAATAACTTTGATATTTTCCAGTTTTTTAGTCACTACAGCTGAATACTTTATGGTACCTTTAACGAACGACAACGACTGCTTTTTTCAGCTTTATTTCATCCGTTCTGTCACCTTTCAGTTGTGATTAATCCCATGGTGCAACTGGGCGACGTTAGCTGCTCCTTTCAACCAACAATCAGCTACTCCGTTGTAAAAACAAGGAGGATGTCACGTACCCGTGTCCGGCTCCCTTGGACATCCCGGACTCTCAGTAAGGCAGGAGTAACACCTAGTCCGTTGCCGACGATACAGGTCGGAATTTACTTGTTCTATCCACGAACAGTTTTTTTTTTATATCATCTGTTTATTTACTGAGATGATTTAGCTGTCTTTATAAACGGTTTTTAGTGTGTCATCAGCCCTTGTTATACCGCTATTCCGAGAAGAGATTTGCGTTGATCTTTCGTTGATTAATCCTAAAAAATTCTAAAGACTCGTTAGCGGTGAGAATCAGGTACCCCTGGGTGAAGACCCTGGGTCGCCTTATTACTGACTCGCTGATGATTATCACATGAGGGCTCTTGGTTGGGTTTAGGTGAAGACCTCGTCCCCTTTCCAAGTTTCCGCAATGAGTTTGTCACCAAACCTTTAGAAAATAAACTATTGTTGTAATAACTCAACCGTAATGATGATCATGATAAATTAGAAGTTATCCATTGCTCGTTGTTTCAGTCTGGTACTACTTTTTCGTTGTACACTCTGCAGCTCTTTCCTGTATCGTTTGCTGGCGGAAAAAGCATCAGAGCTGACGTAGCCAGAATTCAACATAAATCTCTCAGTGTGATTTTTTCATGCGAAGCTTAACACTTTCCGCACTGGAAGCCCCATTGAAATTCAGAGTTTTGCTCAAGTGGCCATTGTTTGCTTGCGATGAAAATGAGTGGAAAGCGAAGTGTTCTGTCCGGCCAGCGAAAGGCGGAAGTTGAGATGCAAGATGATTTACTCGAAGGAAAAAAAAACGAAGGTTAACTTGTTTGTTCTCCCAGCTTCGTTCTTTCCCTTTCTTTAACATTGGCGTGCGTTCGAAAAATCACAGAAACTTAAACTGCCGTGATTTATTTCCATTAGAGGGGGAAGTGCGTTCGTTATGCGCTCTTGTGGAACAACCGAGCACATTTTTACAAAGAGAGGAAAAAATGCATCTTAAAAATGTTCCAAGTAAGCCAGCAGTATTTTTCCTTCATGACTAGGGAATGGATTTATATGTTAAGATATTGGGCCTCCCCATGGCGCAGTGGTAGCGTCATTGCCTTGTAATCAAGGGGTCCCGGGTTCGATACCCGGTGGAGGCACAAGTGGTTCGGATCCCACTTTAAACTGTAGGTCCAGTCCCGATTAGCCTTACTGTGCATAAAGTGGACTTAAAACAGCAAATCAAATCAAAAAATCAAATATGTTAAGATACAATATCTTCACAGGATACTACGATCAGTGTTATTTTGTATTTTCTTTGCGAATCGTTTTAAGTATCTTTCATTAAAACATATATCGTTTTAAAGGTTAAAAATCAGGATACAACTTTTATTCGAAACAATTTCCTTTCATTTAATTTCTTCGAAAGTTACAAGGCAAAACTTTAAAAAGTACTAGAAAAAAATCGCTTCGTAAATATTATTTTTTTAAATTACGGCAAAACCACTGACATTATCGAAAAATTAAGCAGAACCTTTTTTGTATCCTATCTAATGAGGATTAAGACTGAAAAAATTATCTGCCTATGACCACTGGTTACGGAGATGTAGCTCAGGAACTGAGAGTCTGCGTTAATTGATGTTGGGAAAGGCGGAGGGCGCTGGGGGGAAAGCACCGCGGGGAGGGGCGGGGACTTTATACGTATATGTATATGCACGTTTGGTTTTTGTTTGTAATTTTTAAGGGTGACTGATTTGAAAAACAAATAAATTAAATTTTATTGGAGAGCGATATTCAAATATATGTACCCCTCCCCCAAAAATATTTTTTCGAAGTTTTTGAAAGTAGACGGAAGTTCATAGTATGAAACGTTTAAATGGATTTAAAATAAAACATTTTACATTATGGCAAGAGTACGTGAAGCAGATGGCACAAAATTCTTGCCAGAAAAATAACTTAAATGATATTTTAATGAACAAAAGTACAAAACTTTTGAAAATGAAGGAAGATACGTATGTTTTAAATAAGACAGTCCTGGTCGTTTAGATTTTAACCTGAATAAAAGCAATAACAAAATTAAACCTTCTGGGACGTGTTAGGCAAGTGTTTCCCAAACGTATCTTTGAAAATGTCCAATTTCTGACTCCATGAAAATCTTTCATCTTGAGAAAGGTTGTATTTTATGCATCACGTTAGTGTTTCTGCCATATCTCTCATACTACTTACTCAACATGGACCGGATGTTATTTCTTGAACTTTTTTACATGATACCTTTCTCTCTAGCAATAGTTTTCTCATAATTTCAGAATAAATTTAAAAAATAATATAATTGAAATGAGATACAATAATTTTTCTTTCAGAATAACTTTTTATGTACAAAAGTATGAAAAGGTAAACCAAAACTATTGGAAATTATATCAAATCATATACAATAGCAATCGTGATGTATCTGTATAAGTTATCTGTAATATCATCTATAACGTCATCGCGGTAATTTAATACCATAGGCCAGCCAACCGATACCACATCACATCCATAGGGATTTTTTGACACCTCATTAGATACATTACTATGTGATATTGTATGTTATATCATTTTAAACCTTACTATGTAATAAATGTAATACAAATGGTTTACCACTTATTATTTGCACGTTAAGAAGATGGAGGGTAGAGGGTAGAATCTCATCCTATTCATATAATATTAATAATATTCTGATATGGTCCAATAAAGATCACCATTTCTTCCTACAGGGAATGTGTACATCACTAATTTTAACATTTATTGTAAATAGAACATAATTCAAGTTATTTGCCACCAGGGAGTTGCACTTCAAATAGACAACGGTGGGAGGTAATGTATATTATTATGACAGGGTCTGCTTGGTTTGTTCTAACAACAGATACGAATAAATATGATACTTCTATTTACTGATAATGGAAACATAGAATGCACACCCGTAGTATTTAATATAAACGCATTAGTTATCTGAATAGAATTCACTATAATGGTAAAATACTTGTTCCAGCAATAACACTTCATGATTTTATTTTGTGTTAATGGAGCAAGCTCGCATACTTTCATGATTTCCTACGCATTATGATTTTAATTTCACAAGTCATACAGGTAAGAATTCATTATGTATTAACCACGCTGGAAAATTATGTACAAGAATTATCACGCGCATCGTAAGAAGAATTCATATTGTAAGCACTGACAGTGCAATATTATTTCCTTTCTTTTCTTATAATCTTATATTCACCAGTAATGATTAAAAAATGTAAATTCCTTTGTGAGTTCAACATAATTTTAATATAACAATGAGAATGATATTCCATTAAAAAAAAGGAAAAACTTTGCAAAGAAAGAGGGAAAGTTACTGCTGTGGTAGAATTATTATTGTCGTTGGATGGGCGTCAGGATGGGGAGAGTCGAACTGGTCTGTCGAATCCCCCCCCCCCCGTAAGTTGACACCCTTCGTTTCAAATTAGAAGCAAGAAACAAACTAACTTAACTAACCAACTCTCTATCCTTCTTAAAACCGAAGGTTTATGGCTGCAGCAACACAAGCCTTCCGTCTGTCCCTATCCTGGGAAGATCAATCCAATCTTTTCCATCCTTACCGATTTCCTTTAGGTCCATCTCAACTATCCCTCCATCTTCGTCTTGGCCTTCCTACAGGTAAAGTAACACACATTTCCTGAATTTAGTCTGCTTTTTATTTCCTCCTTAATATCATTTTCATTTGATAGTGTTACCCCGTAAGTACTTGAATTTGGAAACTGATTCAAACGAGTTGTTATGAATACTTAAATTTTGATTATTGCCTAACACTTGGTTTCGACCTGCAAGCATATATATTTTTTTTTGCTAACTTCGAACCCTATCTCTTTAGCTGCTTTTAAAAATATTTTAGCATTATTCTTAATTGTATTTATATCATCCACTAGTAAGTCTACATCATCTGCATATGCTAACAACTGAGTCAGACCTTCAGTTTTAGCCCTTCATTAATTTAGTCCTTAATTTTTTTTGTTTTTAGAAGCAAAAAACAAGAAATATTAGTATGGTCATGTTTTTTTCATAAAGTATATTTGACCAATTAATATTCCACCAAAATAATGAAAGAGGAAATGTATTAGATGGAAAATTGATTGTAAAATGCATGAACCAGATCAGAACTTCATTTTTTTTTTTTCATATTCTATCAGAATTTTTTCAGTCATTTCCTTGTTTCTGTGAGGCTCTGAGGCCCACCTAGCCTCGTAGGTAAAGGCGGCCGGGCGTAATGCTGATCGCATTATCCCAACTATAGTCGAGATCCAGGATATGTGGAGTTCTCTACCTCCACATCACCCCATATGCCTTTATGACATGTGTTCGAACGCACCTTTTACCTTACCTTACCATTTTCAAATATTTGTTTTCTTGATTTTCCTTGCATCAAGATAAATTTTTCCTTCAACTTACAATTCTGACGAAAAATAGATTTTTGTAAGTTTTTCATTGTTGTTTTAGTGTTTCTGAAATGCATAGTTATTCTATTTTGTTCTTAACTTCGTCCAAGAAAAGCTTTAAAAAGGATAGGTTGGAAATATTACTCGTAAAGTTTGTTGCGTGACCTGTCTCGTGAAACTCAAATATTTGGAATTTTGAAACCTTTTATTCCTTGGATTAATTGGTAGCATGTGAAAACAACCTGGCTCCTTTATTTTATACTCAATATTTTTGATCTAGCACATTTTTTTACTTTGGTTGTTCTGTTTGAATACTAACTAACTGAACTTTACTTTTATTTTACCAATAAAAAATAACAAACTTTTTTTTCTTCAAAACTTGAAATGAACGATGCCAATTCCCAGAAGGGGTCGAGGAACCTGTTCGACCCAACACTCCCTACGCCGCCAATGTAATGTAGTTTCACTTTTCCGAATTACACCTTTTACGCAGAGTGTAGGGTATCAAAAATTTAATCTTGTTTTTAATTAAGACACGGTGTTATAGACACGCATGCTTGCCTCTCCCCTCCCCAAAGAAATCCTTCGAAATTGTATTTCTGGTTTATCCCATTCACTGCACAGACAACACAATCCATGTTTGAGTAGAATGCTGTCATTTCACCAATCGTCATAAAGTCCAGTAATGCTCGCAACGTTTACACCTTCGATGACTTTTTCCTTTTAATTAATGGGGCCCCTACACAAAGTTACCACTGTAAAGATTTGTATCAGAGAGATTTCTATCTTCATGCCTTTACCATTTCCTTATTCGTGGAAAGTGAAGTCGGAGGAAATGACCATGACCTCTGGAGCATTACACTCTAAGGCCGACCATACACGATTCAAATTTAACCCTAGCTTAATCTTGCCGTTGAGTTGAGATGTGTATTTTATGCACATATAGGCTAATTGGGACTGGACCTACAGTTTAAAGTGGTATCCGAACCACTATACCTTCACCGGATATCGAACTCGGGAACCCTAGATTACAAGGCGACCATGTTACTTCACCGTGCCGTACAAGAAAATTACCTGAGGGGGGAGGAGGGGCTCAGAGGCCCACATTTCTTTTATCACTAAAATTCAAGAATCCATTTTGTTATTAAAACACTGCTTCCTTTGATGTTTATAAAGGTACAGTTACATAATAATTTTTAAAAAATACCATCGTTAATAACAAACAAGAACCAATTATTGCATGAGTGTCACACGCATGTACTTTATCATTCACTAAACCTACAAAAAAAAACAAAAAACATTAATGTCGCATCAATGTTTGTTTTGATTATACAGATGCAGTTACTTGGTAATTATAATAATTACAACAATTACCATCATTACCAAGAAATTTTGCACTGTTGCTGGCATTAGTTCCATGTCGGGACACATATCCCAATGCGGGGGGGGGGGGGGTAAGCCCACCGTAGAATTTTGTTCCTATGTTCTTTACCTTTATGATTTTGTGAACAAAAGTAATACAGAAACATTGGAAACGCCATAGAGAATAATGTAATTTATTTTCAATTTCTTTCAAAATGATCGCAGTTGATAAGTCGAAAAAGAGGAGGTGGTGGGCCTGTCACCCCATTCTTTGGTAAGGTAGGATTAATTGAAACAGAGCAGGTGCAAGATTGAAAGTCTCGACAAGAAAGGATTCAGTATAGTATCCGCTTCAGGTGTACAGGGTGACGAACTCAGGTCATAGATTAAACCATGGTACATTCCAGCGAAACGGACGTTACATTCAAATAGCATTCTTTCGCTTTTGTTAGTAGTCTCCATACAGTCAATTTAAGATTCGGAACATAAAAATGTACTCATATGTAGCAACTTCAACTTCCCTCTTGGAGAATGGAAGTCAATCTATAATTTCATTTCTGTCAGAGTAATTGTTTAATTATAGGGCTGAGCAGATACTCTTACCGTTTCCCACCGACACCGATACAGATGCTTGAAGATTTGCAAAAATTAAAAATAGTTCAAAGTATTGAATAATATTAGGTAGTGACCATTCCACTCCAATTCTAAGCATCAATTTCGAAGAGTTTTGTTTTCAAAACTTTAAAAAAAAATACATCCAGGGTGCGAAATCCTGCGGGGGACGGTGGGATTTCCCCCCCCCCACCACCACCAACAATCTTGGCCTCAAAAATCCCCCCCACCAAAAATTTGCCGGGGAGGAGAGTTTTTGTTATAACAAACAAAAGATAAGCAATTTCTTTTAATTCCAAATATACTTTACGAAGAATAATATCGAAAACACACACAAATTAGTGTACTTGTGAGTATTAAATGCTTTCTCTCTCTCAAGAGATCATTAACAAATCTACATCAATACGCACAACAAAAGTAAAACAAGAATGCAAGGAAATAATAACTATGAAATCTAATTGATTTATATTAACATAAAGCACAAAGTAAACAAAAACTTATACATAATAAAACCACTTCAACTATTTCATAATTTATAAACATCTTTAACCGGTTAGTAAAGGAATTAATTAGCAGCTTTGCAATATCTGATATGTATAAAAGTAACAAATTAATTTCCTTTATGTAATTAATATTAGGTAATAATATATTTTAATTGAATAATTTATTTTTACTTCTAATAAGATTACAAATATGTATTTTGTATAATTTACACATATGTTTGTGGGGGAGGGGGTTTGTAGATGAAGAACTTTATCCCACAGCCCTCGTATAATATAAACAGTAAATAAGTCTCACGCGTCTGCATACATATTCGTGACGGTGCGCAATGTACACAAAAGACTTGGAAAGGAGTGATTATTTCACTAATAAACTGTAGTGATCACCGTTTAATAAAGCGATTACGATAACTAAAGAGCATTTCATAAAATGAATGTTCGATAGTTAATCTACAAAATAAATGCTGTTAAAAATCACAAAACGTATTACCAATGTTTAATGTTGGTGATAATAGGATATATTAACCCTTTGTTGGTATCCGTGTTTCAGAGTAATGCGGTTGTTATACGGTGAGCGTGGCGCTCACATATGAATTTCATTGTATTTTGTCATTTTTTCGAATATAATTTTACATTTATCACATTAGAAATAGTTTATAAATATATATTGCCTAACACATATCAATTATATGTTAAAATATTTCTTATTTAATATGTAGTAATAAAATGGTAATATTACTGATTACCTAATATGAGAGAGAATTTATCACAAGAAACGCAACAATTTTTATTTTGAATTTACTTTTGATGTTAACTAATTTGCATAACATTAGTAATAAATTCAACAATTTATTACTTGTTGGCGAGAGAGATGTACATTCTACCTCATAGTTTCATCCCGCCCAATATATTGAGGGAAAAGAACACGTAAAAATAGGCTCATTTTCATAAGGAGTTTGATCCATGTTGCTATCATATCGCGTTTCGTTGACTTCTGTGCAATATTATCTTCTAGGCCCTGAGAATCAAACATTCTGCCCAGGTCTTTTTTTTTCTCATCACTCGGTTCAGAAAGACATGCTACGAACTCCCATTGTTCATTCGTAAGTAAAATAAGGTTTCAAAGTCAATTTAGCAAGAAATAGTGATTGTAATAAGTGAATTAAGTCAAATAAAATAATTACCGAAGAATCAAAGCAGAAAACAGAAATACAACACGAATTCAGTACAAACAGAAGTAAAATATGCGTGCAAAAAATGGTTACGCGGTTGGTATACGTGCGAAGGCGGCGCTCACAAAACATGGACTGTCACCAAAATGGCATGTCTACGCAGACAGAGAACAATGCCTGTATAACTGATATCATCTGGTCATAGACATTACAAATGACAGCTACACATGACCAGAAAGTGATATCATTATCTGGGCCCGAAAAAAATTACAATTAAATCCCAGGGTGAGCGCCACGCTTACACGTATACCAACGGAGGGTTAAATAATATGGTTTACATACTCTGTTGGTGGGAAATAAGTATTTCTTCAGATGTGTCATTCAAAACCAGAGGGTGGGATGATTAAAGACAGATTGAGTGGCCCCATCATCCTGCACATCACACCTTGCACTTGCCTTCTGAAAGTTCCATGATGAATTTTCTAATTTTTTTGTGCAGTTTTTCTTTCCTTGATTACTTTGTTCTAATGTCGCATGCGTTTTTTTTGGGGGGGGAGCTAATGTCTGATTCTGGAGGGCTTAGCCCCCCATTGCCCCTACCTAACTACGCAATGATACACCTCTGTGGGATCGTGTACTGGGTGTTGAGCAGGAAGTGAAGATAGGGAGAGTGTTGGCACGAAAAACGAAGACAAATTGCCCAGAAGAGCCCCCAGCATTTCCACAGCATGCATCATTGCATGTTGTTTTCAAGGGCACGTTTCTGCAAAACTCAACACCTCGGGGTAGGATCATCAAATGATGAATGCTCCATCCTTTTGTCCACAGAACGAGTACCACGCTTGTGGTATATTCTTGCAACAATACCAGTATCGTGTATCCAATTGCACCAGTGTGCGAATTAACGTGGGGGATGCCGGGGACCCCTCCCCTACCCACATAAATTTTTATCCCTGGCAAAAGAAAATTATTTTCATCCCTGCCAGGGATGTTTTTATGCCCCTCAAAGAAAATGGAATTGAGAGCATAGCCTACAGTATAATATGTCTTAACTATGTAACAAACGCAATTGAGAAATCATTCCGTGTCCATTAATGGTCCAGTCATCAAACATTTAACTTCCGAAAAGAAGGACACCATTCTGAAACTGAACAACTCACCGAGCTGAGATGACATTGTGCATAGGTTTGGGTATTCTCAGAATGTAACTAAGTATTCCTAAATTACGTATAAATGTTATAAGATGTAATGCCTAGGTTAGAACCAATATTGTAAGGTACGGGTACTTAGAACCAGGGACGCCGAAACTAGCCCCCCCCCCACACACATTTCGTTTGAGCCCTTCTTACAAGCGGCCCAATGTAATAACTTTCAACTTTACTTCATTTTGCAACATATATATATATATATATATATATATATATATATATTATATATATATATATATATATATATATATATATATATATATATATATATATAAAATGCGCACAGACAGGAACTTTGCACACAAAGAGGCTGTAAATTACGCAGAATTCTGTTCTGAAATGGGCACATCAACAATGTGTCTATCACTGAATCTTTAAAGAGCCAGCATGTCCATCCGTTATTTCTTCTTTCGAACACACAGTGAATTAAGATAAACGCATTATATGTTATGATTTAAACAAACTTTAAAATATATAGCATCCTCTTCTTGTGATGGCCTTCGATCGAATATTGAACCTTTTTGCCTAACAAGATGTCCTCGGTCGTGTCTCACCAAATGTATGGACAATACAACAATATGGACTTTTCCTCTCCGCTATTGAACTTGTGAAGATAGAGGGCAACAGAACGGCTTCTTGACTGTGGAAAGAACACTGTCCTTGGCCTCTAAGTTTGCCCCCCCCCCCTCGCAAACTGATATAAATCGGTATTTATGTCTAGCCTAGCTTTGCCCCCCCAAATATCAGAAGAAATCTGCGCCTATGCTTAGAACAGCAAGGCAATAGTTTATTTTGCTGACTTGTCACATTATACAAATTTGCATACTTAAAAAGTCTTCCCCCAAAATGAAATCACAAATACGCCACTGAGTGGGCATCCCCCCGAAAGCAAAAAGCTTAATTCGCACAGTGAATTACACACATGAGGGTTCCATAATGTCAGATTTGAGTAAAAACAACAAATTATCAATAAGTATCAGTGGCGTATGCTGAATCTAAGACCTGGAGGGCTAGCTATGGAGGAAGGGAGAAGACTAGGTATGCTCATTCTAGACGTTTTCAAGGAAGTCACGTTGCCATCCCAAAGTTAGTCAGGTTGCAAACTTATAAAAATTCAGGTTGCCAACTTCTAAGAATCCAGATTGCTAACTCCTAAGAACTCAGGTTGCCAACTCCTAAGAACTCAGGTTGCCAACTTCAGAATCGCCATTATCTTCTTTCTGAAATCAGGTTATTTCAGTTTCTAATAGATTTTTCTTCAGTATTTTACTTAGGCTTCAGGTTTCGCAGATAGCCTGGAATATACGCTCATGAAGCATATACAGGGTGTTGCAAAATACCTGTTACAACGCTTGGGAGGTGATTCAACATGTAAAAACAAGGAAAAAATGCCATGTGAAAAAATGTCGAAATCGGCACCGTTTTCGAGTGACAGGCGTGCGAAAATCGCCTCACACCATCTGTAAAGCACAATAACTCAGGAAGCAAGAAATATATCAATGTCGGGTTAAAAGAATAAAAAGAAAGTCGTGCCTGACGAATACAATGGTGCAGCAATTGAGGCCCAGTGTACATTGCGCAAGGGGACTCTCAAAGAAAGTGGGGAATCCCCTGATGGAAAATATAGGAAATTTACTACTATTCTTTACATAATGTTGAGATCGGAATGTAGGCAGTAAAAAATGACGACGTATGTTCACATGTCCCACTTCTGCTGGGCCACCGTCCCACACTCGGAAAATAGGAAATTCACCCGAAAATGACGCTATGCCGTCAGGTTACGCTGAGATTGATTTCAGCTGATTGCTACAGAAAGCCCCACTAGAGGCGCTGGGAGTGTAGGTCACCTGTTGTGTAGTTGCGTTGGTGGATACTATGTAGAGAGTGTAGTCGACCGTTGTTCATCCTGTCTGTTCTGCGTGTCGCAGCGTGGAGTTTAGTTTGGCGTGTGTGTGTGGTTGAATTGCACCAAGGTAAATTGTACGTAGAGTACGCATTCGCGTGTTCTTTCTCGGTTTGCAACAACTGCGTGGACACCTGTGTGACATTACGTGGGTGCTAATCACGGTAGTTGTGAACCGTCACTCGGAGGGAAAGTGCCCCTGTTGCTGGGCAGTTCTCGAACAGGACAATGGAGGAGTACTATACCCACGAGCTTGCTGATATGCGTCTCGTTTATGAAGAGGCAAACCGAAACAGCCGTGAGGCACGGCTTTCGTATCACGAACGTTTTCCCAATAGGCGGTTGCCAGCACATTCACTCTTTCAAAGACTTGATGCTCGACTGCGTGAAACTGGATCTCTACTACCCCGTAGGTGGGATTGTGGAAGACCCCGCACTATGCGCACTGTGCAATTTGAAGAGGACGTGTTGGACGCGATACGAGAACGTCTTGGCACCAGCACACGTGTCATTGCTCGTACGCGACAAACCTACCATAGCAATGTAATGTGTTCCGCGTTCTTCAGGAGGAGGGATTGCACCCATACAAATTGCATAAAGTGCACCACATACTGCCCACGGACTTTCCCCTATGCATGGATTTCTGCCAATGGTACGTGCAACAAACTCTTGCCATTCCAGATTTCTCAACAATAGTTTTGTGGACCGATGAGTCAATGTTCGCCAGGGACGGCATGTTCAATGGCCACAACAGCCACGTCTGGAATGTGGACAATCCGCATGCAATCATTGTGGGCCATCATCAACATAGGTTCGCAGTGAATGTGTGGTGTGGAGTAGTAGGTGACCACTTGATATGCCCGTACATTTTGCCCTCTACTTTGTGTGGTGGGAATTAATGGGTGTTTCTACATGACGTATTACCTGAACTTTTGGAAAACGTACCACTGGCAGGTAGACAACGTATCTGGTTTCAACACGACGGCACCCCCGCGCATTTCGACCGGGGAGCCAGGGTCTTACTCAGTGATCGTTGGATTGGCAGGGATGGGCCTTAACCGTGGCCACCTCGCTCCTCCGACCTCACACCACTGGATTTCTTTGTGCGGGGAGAAATTAAAAGGCTCGTGTATGAAACCCCTGTGGAAAGTGCTAAGGACCTCGTTGCTCGTGTTAGTGCCTCTGCTGGGACAATTGGTGACATGCCAGAGGTATTTGCGCGTACCAGACCATCTGTGCTTCGCCGATGCCATCTTTGTCTTGAAGTCAATGGCGGACATTTTCAACAACTCTGAGTATACCGGTGTTTGTGAGCACCGCATAGTGTCCTTTAGTGAAAGGTGCGAGTGAAGATGATGGAGGTCGCTGTACTACATGCCGTCGACCTGCATGTGCGGAGGTTGTGCGCTTCTCAATGGAATCGCTTCAAGATGTGCTGTCCCTGGAAATGTTACATGCCATTGTGTGCGTTTTCTTGCCATTCTCCCTCTTCATTCCTTCGTGGATTACCCAGTTTGTTTTGGGGAGCTCTCTTGTAGTATGTACAGCCTGACGACATGTGGCCATTGTTTAACTTTTGTTTTTCGTACTGCAAAGTAGTGTGTCAACATTAAGGAATTGAAAACGTTTTTTATGGTTTTCCCGTGTTTTTTTTCCACTTGGGATGGTGTCCTAGCAGTAGTGGGACATGCGACAAATTGGTTTCTTTTCTTCTTCGTACCGCAAAGTGAACCGTGTACAACAGGAGATTTGCAGTTATTTTCCTATTTCTCGGGTGTGGGACGGTGTCCCAGTAGTAGTGGGACATGTGGAATACGTCGTCATTTTTTACTGCCTACATTCCGATCTCAACATTATGTAGAAAATAGTAGTAAATTTCCTATATTTTCCATCAGGGGATTCCCCACTTTCTTTGAGAGTCCCCTTGCGCAATGTACACTGGGCCTCAATTGCTGCACCATTGTATTCGTCAGGCACGACTTTCTTTTTATTCTTTTAACCCGACATTGATATCTTTCTTCCTTCCTGAGCTATTATGCTTTACAGATGGTGTGAGGCGATTTTCGCATGCCTGTCACTCGAAAACGGTGCCGATTTCGACATTTTTTCACATGGCATTTTTTCCTTGTTTTTACTTGTTGAATCACCTCCCAAGTGTTGTAACAGGTATTTTGCAACACCCTGTATATTAAAATAAATAAATAAACCTGGAAACAGATGCTTTCCATACAAATATGTTCATACATTGTGATTCCACTAAACAGAAACCGCAATGGAGGCAGCACAAAATCTCCCCTTTAAAACTGTTGTACTGAGAGAGTCACAATAGCCGTGATCAGGTTCCAGCTTTTGGATGCGTCCACTAATGACTTCGTCACGTGGTGCAGGAGGAAGGGATGTTTGTAAAACAGGTGAAACACGTACGAAGAAGGGAAAGGTATTATTTACCATCCGTGTGTGAAACGATGAACGCGGTTTCATTGTTGATGAAGAAAAGTAGCAGACTAATGTTACTGCACTTTTTGTGGACGTAGTCAGTATGCTGGTGCAAGAAAATAAGTACCTACCATTACAGAACGTTTGTTCTACTTTTCTTTGCCTAGACATTTGACGCATACAACTACCTTTAAGATTTGCCTTTGTATATTTCTTGCAGAACTGTTTAGCAATTTCGGATTGCAAATAAAGATTATTTACAGGGCATACACAAATGAATGGTGCGGATGTCAATAAAAAAAATATTTTTCAACTTATGGTGGTTACAGCAAACACTGTCACAGGCTAAAACTGTCACAGTTTTTGATATGCGAGTTAAAATTACAATATTTTTGATACGCTGATTCCACATATGGCCTCCATTTTTCTCTATCACGTAATGATTTTCCACAAAAAAATCACATTCTCTCTTGGCCCCCTCGCTCCCCGGATCTTACGCCGTGCGATTTCTTTCTATGGGGGTTTATTATGGCACAACCAATGTCAATTTCCATCCAGCAACTTCGTGATCGGATAATGCATGCATTGCGGGACATTACAGTGGACATGTTACACCGTGTCTGGAACGACTTTGATTACCGCGTTGATACGTGTCGTGTGACTGACCAGGGTAGCCCTCATTGAAGGATTGTAATTTTATCAATATCAAAAACTGGGACAGTTTTTGCTGCAACCACGTAAATTGATAGTTTTTTTTATTGACATATATAACCGCACCATTTATTTGTGTATACCCTGTATATACATACGGTCGTATGGCTGTCCTTGGCTCCTATACTTTTAGTGTAACAATAATAGAGATGAAATTGATGAGAGCCTCATTCCATATCAAATCAGCCGATTCGGGAAACAATCTTCGGACTATCAAGCCCACCATTGGTGCATGACGCTCCTCGTACTTTCCCTCCCGTCGAGAAGAGGTCAATTTAACTCGGCTTTGAATTGACACAGCCGTCGTCTTACCCATGGTCATTTGCTGCAAAGGCTGACCCTTCAATGTGTCATGTACGTAGTGTAAATTGTAATTTTAAATGTTTGTCATATTCTTATCGAATGTACCGATTTTACTTTTTACGATTTTATTTTCTCAGACAAAGTTTTAATCTTACGAAATGTTTTTCGTCCATGTTGGGTGATGATGACTGTGTTTTAACAAGTGTTTTTTTTTTTTTTTTAGAAGAGCGGGTCTCTTACACTGTTTCTGAGAAAGTTTTTTAATAGCCCCGTCTAGTTGGCTGCACGTTTTGACACTAGGTGTAGTGCAGGTTCCGGTGACAGGCTGGTACGTACAAGCAAATGGCGTTCAACCAAGTTCAGAAGATTCAACAAATGACTGTCTGCTGCTTTAAACGTTCATGTGCACCCGCCACGTGACAATACACGACAAATTACACCGTTCCAGAACCTAGTACAAACTGTGCAAGCACCAAATACACTATTTTGACACCAAATGAACGAAGTAGACGAGTAGGTGTTGCACCGTGTAACCAACTGGACGCACGAGTGCAGAGAAAGTCCAAAGTGCTGCGAACTAGGCCGTGCTAGTGTGTTGTGTACGTCCTGTAAAGGTCCCTGTACGGTGGGATCCATGAGTATTAACGTGCAAATTGTCCATGACTATTTTCATTAATTTTTCTCTCACATCCTATCAGTGACGTGCGGTGACGTCGACACTTGGGGTAGCAGTCAGTGGCGTGCTCAAGGGGGGGGGGGGTTGGTGTGGGTCACACCTTTCCACCTTTTAGGGCCAGTATTCCTACAAAAAAGAAGAATGTCAATAACAGGAAAAGATTGCAAAATTATGAATGAGTACCAGAAAAAAGTACACGTAACCCCCACCCACATTGGAAAGTAAAAAACTATTTGATTTGACTCTAAGCCAGAGATCCTGGGTTCGAATCTCGGATTGGCCATTTGTGTTCTTTGTGTGTGTTCCTTCATCTATTTTGTTGTACCAAAGGTGGCGGAAAAGCGAAGTAAAATGAACCAAATTGAGCAATCAATCAATGATTTGATTTCATTTTTGTTACTTAGCGTCGCTTTTTTGTCACATTTTGTTAATTGCGAAGATACGATGAAATTGATGAAGGGACGAGCACAGGGAACGCCCATGCCTGGGTCGGGGTTCGAACCCGGAAATCCTGGTGTCGTAGCGCGCTATGATAACCAGTCCCCCACGCTTGGTTGATTTGGTGACAGGTAACAAAACACAACACACTTTTTTGTAGTTTCTTCAATGATATTCATTTGACTTTTTGAGTTCTGAGATACATTTTTTATTCCAAATTATTTCATTATTCACTGCAACACATAGGACAAGAATGCGCACTCATCACGGGTTCGAATCCTGGCCTGGATTGTTCATATGAGGTCCCTTAACCAATTTCATCATATTATCACTCAATCCTCATTTTCGCGATAACCAAATGTGGCAGAAAAGCTAAGTAAAATAAACGAAACCAACAACAATATGAACACGCGTTCTCTTGCCCAAATAAATACATCCGTATTTATGACTGTTAGAGACCAAGAGTAGTATATTTAAATAAAACACTACTAAAACGAGAGTCAGATAGAGCCTGAGCATATATTTGTAATTTAATCATTATATATTCCATATTTGTAAAAGAAAAAAAGAAAGAAAGCATAACATCATTGTCTGCACATAACACGTTCCCATTTCATAAATAATAAAACTACATCACATATTATACATACGCACATATTGTACAACGTGTAAAAGGTTGTGTAAATACAGAGAACATAAGTACTGCAGAAAATTTTACCCTGAGTTCTTTGCAGGATTTACAAAAAATCTATGAGAAACCAATCCCCTATCTGTCCTATAGGAGATAGACTGGGGGACCTGAAAGCCTGGGCTTTCAACCATTGCAGCGGGGGGCGAGGGGTCAAGAGAGGTAGAGGTAGAAATCTTCCTTTTCCTTGGGCCGGCCGTTTCTACCTGAAAACTGGTCTGGCGGAAGAAGAGCGAGCTAGGGTATCCAGCCAGCATTGCCCGCGGAGAACACCGATGGACGAGACGAGAAGCGCGTGGAAAAGAAAGTGTTGCGTATGAGCTGTGGTGGCTTTAACAAGACAATAAATATTGTGATTTGAATATAATTCGAGATGTGAGATTGATTGATCTATCTCTGCTAGACTAGCTACTCCTCAGTGCACGTCACTGCATCCTATGTGTTTTTAAGGAATGGATTTTTATGTTTGCTGGTGCAGAAGTTGTCAACAGCTTGTTTTGAGTTTTCTTTTAATTTTTGAAGCTCTTATTGGGTCAAATAAAGTGCACGAACATGGTGATGGACAATTTGCACGGTAATACTCGTGGATCCTACTGCACAACCTTGCACTTTTAACCTTGTTAAGAGGTTCTATACAC
Source organism: Lepisma saccharinum (assembly GCF_977018435.1). NCBI lineage: Eukaryota > Metazoa > Arthropoda > Insecta > Zygentoma > Lepismatidae > Lepisma > Lepisma saccharinum. The sequence continues at coordinate 52,511,148 of NC_139248.1, forward strand.
CCCTTTCGAACTGTAAGGTAAGGGCTATGGGTGGACAAGAGGATTTTTCCTCGTACACTTTGAAGGGTACAAAATGACCAAATGTGCCAAGTAATTAATTCAGTTAACTAGACATTAATGTCATGGATTTCGATAGTCTTTGATGTATACACAGCGTCATCTTTAGGTAAAAAAAAAATGAATACCGTGTAATTCTTTACACCATCGACTTTTGAGTTGTTGAATGTCAACAGTAGAAAAAGTGACCCAAAGCCGAGACGCTGACTGCAAAAAAATGTAAATGCTGTTTTGTTAGTTACTATAGTAGCTATACAACACCACTCGTGAAAATAAAAGAAAGTCCCTAGTTTTTCAAAAGAAGACAAATTGAGATTTTCAAAGTCATGTAGTAGTAATCATACGAGAATTTCTTCATAAATATCCCTAAATATTGTCACCACTGAGATAACGTAGCTTCAGATTGTCAGTTTCAAAATCTTCTGTCATATTTGGATTTACCTGTTGCACAGAAACAACTCGAAATTGTTGAATGGATACATAATCATATTCTTCAATTTCAATTCTCAATTTCCTTAATTTATTAATTGATTTTGTTTATTTTACTTCACTTTTCTTCCACTTTTGGCAAAGACGAGAATGAGTGATGGTACGGTGAAATAGATGGACACTCACAAATAAGTCATGCCCAGGCCGGTATTCAAACCCGAGACCATTGTTGTACTAACCACTCTGTTAAGGAGGTCGGCTTAATTACCTTCATGAATTTCATCTAATCATCACCAACTGTCATCATCATCACGATGAACATGAAGAAGTAAAAATGCATCGTAAAATGAGCAAAAAATACAAAAACATACCCAGTATCAATTGATTTACTTTCCTCTGTTATTAAATATTACCTTCTTGATCCTATTCTTCTTACCGCATTTCAAGTGACCGGAAGTGGTTTGCAGTAACAGAATAATACATCAAGAATGAGGAATGCCGAAAGAAAGAAAAGGAAACGAATTTCTTTGGTTCACAATGGTTTCATCTCCATACAGTCTTCTTCCTTTTCCGCGTCTCTTTCTGGCAATCAGCGGCCGCCACTCTTGAGGGAACTTTCTCCGCAACCAGTGATCTGTGAAATTATGACCAGTTCCCCTTCAGCAACACTTAAACACAATGAGCCCCCTTCATTATCCGTTTTGTTCTGTGATTCCATGTTCGTGAGTTCGTGTGCGCTCAACCCGCCGTTTCCACGTGTCAGAAATTACAGTGTTTTGTTAAAGTTGCTGAAGATTTCCACCTCGGAGTGAGTTTCGTAAAACTGCTCTGCATTTTCGAACACACTGACAGCTGCTTTGTTGCCTCTCTATTCGCTACTCTTTATTCATACATGCATGTATGTGGTACGTATATAAGGGTTTAACGGTCCAAACAAATATTTTGCGTTAATTGAATACTCCCATCAACATTTGATCAAATCAGTATAATATTTGATATAATTTTGAAATAATGGTTAGGTAACTCAGTCCAGATGCGGTCCACAGACATAACGAATGGTCTTATATTCTTTATGAACAATAATTTTATCTTCAGAATGTCTGTATCAGAATTCATTGTTACAAATAAATTGTAAAATGAAAGCAACTTGTATACATTTTAAAAAATAAAAACGAAACTATATTGAAATACTTGAAAATAAAAATCTAAATATACACAATGAAAATAATATTGTATTGTTAATGTAATTAGTGCACGTCGATATCCAGAAAGTAACATTTTTATTAAACCGAAACTCTTTAAATACTACAATAATGTAGTTATCAAGCAGTTTATCATTAGTGAATAACATCCACAATCAATAGTTGTTATATTATAGCTTTATGGGGATTTAATAATTTTTACTACCCTCTGACTACTAAAAGTTAAACCTCTCCCATTGCTTACTTATAAATACGGCCGTGGTACGTACTGTACATTATATGGTAGCCTAATAAACAAAGATGATTTAATGAAAAAATGTTCTTACAGGTTCAAAAATATACTTATAATATCAGTATGATAATGGCAGTTGCTTTAGAAACAAATTTTCTGAAAGAATATAATCTTTATGTACTATTTTCTTGAACCCTGCAATATTCTGTTTCAGTTAACCTCTTTTAAGTCTTCATGTGTAATAGTGTTGCCCACGGGACGAAACGGGACAGGCTTTTAAAAATTCGAGACGAGACGAGATTGATCATGTGTCCCGAGACAAACGAATATTTTCGAGACGAGACAGCATTTCACAGCATTTCCACGAGACGAGACAGGCCAAAGTCTCGTCTCGTGGGCAACACTAATGTGTAAGTTCGTTGATATTATTCAGGGACTTAATGATTTTAGTATGCATTTCTATCCGTTCATTTAAAATATAATAAAATATAAACTATAAGTTATATTGTGGGAACAAAAGGGGAGTCCAGGAGAAAAACCTGATAAGTCCTGTCCTGTATACCTGTGACCAACTCTCCCGTGTTCACATTCTATTTCTCCCGTATATTTCATTAACAACCGAAATCGGGAAATTTCAACTCATTCTTAGTTCGGCGAGCCATACAAAACTTCAAGTCGACTGCAAGATCTTGCACTTTTAACCTTTGGCGGGCAGTAGTTGATTGATGCTTAGTTCTGCAGCAGCGACATTGGACAAATACATATGGCTTAGGACGAAGAAACATGCAAATTTGTAAATTTTTATTCCCTATTGTCATATCATATTACATAAAGTGTAAATTAATTCTTTTGTTTATCATTATCCATTCTAGAAAATTTGTCGCAACTAAATCTCCCGTAAATTCAATGCCAAAAGTTGTAAATCTCCCTTAAATTCATGGCCGAAGTTGGTCACGTACGCTACAGTTACACCATGGACGCTATTTAATGCCATGGACAACATCAAATTGAAACAAAACATATCAGGTTTTTCTCCTGTACTTATCAATTCTATACCACCTAATGCTTTAATGCCCTACATATTTAGCACTTATAACGAATGCTGTAGTGCGAAGATTAGAAGCAAAACTTGTCAGTTAAATTATTGAAAGCCTTTTATGTGTTCCATTGCGTTGGTTACTCGCCTTCTATGTGAAAGGGCATTAGTTCTGATTACGTATCATTACGGACAAGGCGAGGAGTAATAAAACGTTTCTCTCACGTTTTCTTCTACTGGTCGTGCGCTCTCTCTGGAAGGTTCGCCTTGTGGCCACACCCCAATCGGTGGACACATTGAGCCGTTCCTTCCTTCTCTGTGCAGAAAAGAACGAATGTCCAGGGTCACTCGTGCCTCAACGCTTGATGCCTCGTCATAAGTTCCAAGGACAACTCTTGCTTCTGCAGCTGGGAAGGCGTTGACTAACAGGATATTGCCACATTTTAAATTGTCGTTGTATCTTATGTATACCGTAATGCATAAATATTGCCGTGCTTGCAGTGTTGGGTTGATTCGTTGATTGCTTTGGTTTACTTCACTTCGTTTTTCTGCCATTGTCGGCTAATTGCGAAGGTAAGGACGATTGATGATGATATGACGATATCGATGAAGGAACGCTTACGTCGTAGAGCTCTGTGCTAACCACTCCGCCATGCACGTTTAACCGTAGTTTAACCATTGGTAGTGCCAAGGTCGTCAATTGCCTTTTTGGCGTGAAAATGTCATGTTAGTACACATTAACATTCAGAATACATTAAAAAATGCAAGAAAGAACGTTCTTGAACCAGTATAAAAAATAGGAGTAAAACCTAAGGAGTGAACTTACATGTTGAGGTCAAATCGCACAGACTTCAGCACAAGCTGAGTGACTCTGGCATCATGCAATACACTAATTGAATTTAATGGCAGATAGATGCACCTATAGTTTTAAGCGAATATGAGCTGTAATGAGCTTATTTAACACAACTGCAGGAGAAGTTCAATTGGTGCCTTTCTTTTACATACAGATTTGAACACTTAGCACTTATTTAGCATGTTCAAGAATAGAGTGGTCTGGATAGTTATTTGAAAATACCTAGGAAGGGTATCAGGGAATTTGTTTCAGCGAAATGAATGGGGGGGACCTTTTCCTGTCCAGTCCGTATGATATTTTGCTTGTGTCCGTCTTAGTGCTTGACATTGTGATTAAACTTGGTTATTTTAAGGCGCTTTTATTCAACATTTGGCTAATCGCGACGATAAATATGGGTGGTAATATAATGAACTGATGAAGGCACACTCACAAAGAACACCCATGCCCAGGGCGGGATTCAAACCGAGTTCCTGGTGTCGTAGTAAAGTTGATTTTAAACCGATATATAAACGAAGGGCCATTCGATTTCGCGGGAGCTCGCATGAAAGATCTTGGCGATTAACCCTATATCAACAAAGGGCACTGAAAGTCCTTAACATTAGCTTACCCGAGGGGGTGGGGGCTGCCAGGCCCACCACCTCTTGTTTTTAACTAGCCGCCCCCTTTGGATGTGTATTCTGATATGACACTAATGCATGCGACTGAGAATAATTGGTTCTTTTTTTGTTAATGATGTTATTTTTGTAATTGTTATAATTACTAAATAACTGCATCTATATAAATAAAAACATTGATGAAAAATTAATATGTTTTTTGAGATTCAGTTATTGATAAAAAATGTGTGTGACACTCGTGCAAGTAATAGTAAATAATTGGTTCTTGTGTTTTATTAATGATGGTAACTGCAGATATATGAAGAACAAAGGCAGCAGTGATTTAGTAACAAAAGAGTTTCTCTAAGCCCCCTCCCCCTCAAGTAAGTTAGATTCTTGTACGGCACGGGCAAACTAGGGTTAATATACCATGAACGAATGAACAAACAATCGAACATCGGAGCCTAAAAACAACAAATCCTACAATATGCGCGCTATTAACATGCCATCACAAATCCCTACATGTAGCGCAATTCACAACAGTTGGCAAAACAAAGCCACAAATTCCAAGTTTAGCGAACTGTTCTGATCACTCGAAGCTGCTATTCACATGATTTTACAGAATCCAGGCTGATTACATTACATTATACCTACCACCTTCAAGGAAGAAAAGGTTCAAGTGGGTACTTGTTAAAATAGTTTATTTCGAGTTCCAACTTTCGCTTTGCTGTTTCGTTCGGTTGTTTGATTGATTTGTTTTTCCTCTTTCTTGCCAAATGCCGAAGGGATTTTTTCCCACCAGCTTCGCAAGCGATTATCCCGTATCACGCAACATCGTTGTATAAAGGAGAGAAATGTCTTGTTCCAGTTAATGTATCTCCGTGTTACGTGCAAAGTCTGAGAAGCGCGTTCGGAATCTCGCTGTTCGATCCAACAATTGGTTAGTGCGTTGTGTAAGCCCGTTATTTCGTTTCTCGTTTTCACTTTTTGAAGGAATTCCCACAGCATTGTTCCTCCCCAGATCCCAAATGGTTATAAAGTTGGTAATCGTACATCAAAAGAGTTAAAAAAAGATGGCTATAAACGAGGGACGGTTGTTAAACGTTACTCAACACACAAGGTGCAAGGGGAAAGAAGATTCTCTGCATCAAACGTTGTTTCCCAGAGTTAGGAAACAAGCTTGCAAACGAGGCTTCACATGCAATTTTTCAGACTTATTTTACGTAATTTAGTCAGTATAAAATAATTATTCTTTTTTTTCTCTTAGAATTCACGAGAGAGAGAGAGAGAGTGACTTAGTTGCGTTAACAAGTACAGTAATATTATCAATATATTATACTTTTTAGGTCATACACAATAAAAAATTCCAAGACCTGCGGCTCGTCATATTGCCTGAGGACTTTCTTTGTATTTTCTCTCTCTTTAGGTGAATGCACGGTTGGTTTGCATGGATAGTGTGTTACCAAATTGTTAATTTTTTACCACTTATAGGGGTGCCTGAGCGATGCGAGGCTCACTATGAGTGGTTTGAAATTTATGTCACGATAAAAACACAACCATTTATATCATTTATATACACGTATTTAGCCTTGTATATAGTGATTCAGATATTTATTTCTTGTTTGCAATAAGGTTCCAATGCCTGCACGATTCATTTGGGATCTTTTATAACTGTACAGAGTACACTTTTGCCTTACAGGCATTAAAAGTGTAATGTTACTGCTGGTATACAAGGGTGCCAGCAGAAGGAGACTAGGGGGAACACTCCCTGGCTGAGATATCGGGAAAAGATAAAATTTGAATGGTGAAATTGTAGCGTGAAAGCACAGGCGAATCTAGTTTCTATCTACATAGTTGTCTCTCAAGTCTGAACTTGGCAATGACCAAAGTATTTTAAACTCTTTTTCGATTTTATGGTTTGTCGTAATAGACAAAATATAAGTTTTATGAATGAATGGCAAGAAATGAAATCTTAGTGGAAATCCCCAACTGGGGGTAGGAGAGATGCTTTACCCAGTTTGGGAAAATGTCCATGAAAGCAGATCCTGTAAAGAGGCACTCAGCAGACGTGCCGACAAACGCAGGACAACACGACCCCGCAGAGGATTATACCACAGATAAGGGCCTGTAATTATACTATCCGTGTGTCCAGGCGCCAGACCCTCGGAATTACGTGAACGTGAGGTTGACATTTGGGTGCCTTCTCAGGTCACCCCTTACACGCCCGTAATTTCGTAATTAATTTATGTAGTCCATTAACTATATATGAAACAGAGAAAATGCTTGTGACTGTCCTAAAATCATTTTCAAATGGCAGTAAAAAATATATATACCTGATTCGCCCCTAAAAAAAACTGAACTTTTTTTTTTTAGGAGAGAAAACAAGTAATTACCTTCAAATGACTTTATCACCTTCGAAATTATCACCAGAGGAGGCAATACACTTTGACCAGCGTTTGTACAGGTCTTGGAAACACTGTTGATAGTCATTGACAGTAAGTGTTCGCAAAATACGCGTAACATTTAATTTAATGTCCGCGACGTCGTCAAATCTTCGCCCTTTCATAGCCATCATAAGCTTGGGAAAAAGGGAAAAAATCAGCAGGCGATAAGTCCAGAGAATATGGAGGGTGATTGATCGCTGTCACTGAATGCTAAGGTATTGTTGTGCAGACAATGCGGTATGAGGCCGAGCATTATCGTGTAACAGAAACCATTGGCCAGAATCACAGAGGTCCTTCCTAACCCGCTTCATCCTGTTTCTGAGTCAACCAAGCACTTCCTTGTAATACCACTGATTGATTTCTTTGCTGATATGAAGCATGTAAAAGTCTATCACCTCTCACCAATGCACGAACTTTCTGCATATTGTCGTTATTCCTTCACGTTGAAGGGCGTCCTGATCTTGGTTCATCCTTGACACTTTCACGCCCACCTTTGAAACGATTGTACCACTCATACACCTGGGTTCTTGATAATGCTGCATCACCATACACTGCCCGTATCATCTGTAACGTTTCGGTAAACGATTTACCCAAATTTGTAACAAAACTTAATGCTGTAACATTGTTCCATCTTGGTGCGCGTATTTTGTACGCCGCCTGCACACGACCTGCATCTGACGTACGCTTGCTCCAATACCGACTGCCTGTAACAGGTTGAAACATGCATTGATGGGAAGTTTAGATATAGCTCTTTGCAGTGTTGCCAGTATACGGCACCTTTTTATTTGGTTTGGTTCTTTTTTTTGACAGTTCGGTTTCTTTATGGGCGGACCTTGTATTAAACAATTATTTATTGCACTTCGGATATGTTCTCGCCACCGAAAAATAGAGGAGCAAATCGTATTATTGAAGTATTTACTATTATAAATTTGGTTTCGCAGGTATTAAGATACTTTTGTTATTATTATTGTTTCTGTTGAGGTGCGGCAGGGGTGCTAAACCAAATTTAAAGGATGAGCAAACACCATTGTGGCACCACTGCATTCGTCAATCGCTCCATATTTTTTTTTCCTATTTTAGTTACAGGTCCGTCTCAATTCTGAGGATGAATGATACGTCAAACACTTACATGGCTTGTCCAGGATTCAAATCTAGAATTTGAATGAAGAAGCAAGACTCAATCCCCGAGTTCCTGATTCTGTAACGCATTCCAATAACCTCTTCTCGATTCAGGAAACCAGATCACAAAATGCATGACCAATGTTTTACACATTCTTGCATAACTTTAGAATTAAAGTAAAGTGGTAAGAAACCCAGTTGAATTTATATTTCCTCAGTCTTCCGGAAACGTGACCGACGAAGCTGTAATAACATTAATACGTATTCAACACGTGCGTACCTTGTACAAAAATATTTGTTCAGCGTCTTCTCACTGGAATTATGACATACCATGCAAGAAGTGGGGCATCCTCGCTGTAATAGTAAATAGCATGGCATGTTTGTGACCTTGAGAATTTCTGTATGTGTAAGCCTTACTGGTTTAGTTATACGAAGTCATCAACTACTTTGGTGTCAAACAATCCGTACCCAAGGACTCCTTTGAAGGTCAAGACCTGCCGAACAGGGTTCGAAACAAGACTTCGATATTAGGCGCTATTTGTTGACTAACATTTAGGCGCCAAAGTGACAACTTAGACGCCAAATGCGCTTCAATAGCAAACAAGCAAAGCACCAGAATACATGTATAGCTACTTCATTTCTATGTTTTCAGGACAATGCACAGGCAGTTTAAATAATCTAAAGTTACTGAAATTCAGTTTATAATCATCACAAATAAACATCAGTATTTCATAATAAACATCATATGTTTTAAAAGGAAAATATAAAGTATACCTTATACTTGAATCTGCTTTCTTTTTATTGATAATTATAAAAAATGAACATCTGTATTTTTATAATAAGCCTCATATGTTTTAAAATGAAAATATAAACTTTATACTTGAAAAATTTACATAACGCAAAACATTTGCTCGCGACAAATGTTAATGTGAAAATGAAAATTATATTCGTATTTTCGAGCAAATAAATTTGTTCATTTCTGTTGAAACGTTGAAAAAATAACTGTAGGAGTAATTAAGCTAATAAATTAATTTACTCGTTATCTGAAAAGGTAACAGTAATGGCTCATATGAAAGTTCCTTAAAATCGAGCCCAATAATTATACAAAGTTGTGGATTCTTCTGACCTCCGTGGCGGAGTGGTTAGCATAGCGAGCTACGACGCCAGGGGTCCTGGGTTCAAATCCCGCCCTGGGAATTATTATTTGACAGTGTCCCTTTATCAATGTCATCTTATCATCACTCATCCTCATCATCGTAATTGACCGAAAGTTGCAGAAAAGCGTCGAATCTATGACGAACTTCCTCTATCTTTATTAGTCATTTTGTGCATTTGGAGCAATTTATTTGTTGATGAAACCAACGTACCTCTTGTATTGCCGCGTAACTGGTGCCGTAAACGTGGATCTAACTCGTTTTGAATGGCGATATTATGCAACTGTAAGAGGAAAGTACAATACGCGACGTGTGAATGTGCGATAATAGAATTCCGATACTGTTGCGCAAGTATAATATCAGCGACAGTTCCGACGTCATTTCAACTTCCACCATGTGAAGTTATTCTCGCCTCGTCGTACATTTTGAGTGAATGCTTCTTGTGCATTTATGTCGACGCGAGTTCTCCCAGACTACTCGCTTTTCTTCTGACGTTCCCAGAGAAACCGAGTTCTTGCAGGTGTTAATATTTATGGGTTTCCAAGAAGTTTGCGCTCACTTTTTTTTTTTACTTGCATCGTTATTCGGAATTTACGTAGGATATGTTCCGGCAATTGACGAGTCAGCCGAGTTTCATGTAAAAATGCATTTCAATAGATCAGCAGTTCCGGTTGCTAGGTGTTGCAGAGTCTACAACAGTGGCGGCTCGTGGTCTGGCTCTATGGGTGTGCACTTCAATACTATTGTCGATTTACAAAATATTTCGTAAAAAATTTCTCCCCCGCTCTGCTGATATTAATGAACAAGGAGAATATAATAATAATAATAATAATATCGTCTTTATTGAGAGGGCGTGTTTCGGCCTCGCGGGCCGTTCTTACAACAAACCCTTTAATAAAACATATTACAATTGACACTTTCCACTTCTTGAAAATCATTGTTGCAGTAAAAATAATAAAAATACAAAAAATTAAAAATTAAAAAATAAATAAAAATTACAAAATAAATAACATTGGCGTACACCAAAGAAGCCGATCCAACTACCACATGGAGGAAATCAGTTGTAATCTATCTAGCTGTTGTTTATTTCTAATGACAGACTGATCAAATCAAGCAAATCAAGCGAAATCAAGATAATAATAAATGTTAAATCAAATAACAGTACTCACGAAGTTCGCACTGCCCTGCTTCGTAATCGTACTTCAGAATTTTCCTTCTCTTCCGCCGTATTTTACCATAGATATTTCCTTTTCATAAAAAAAAATTCTCAATTTTCGATGATGTATGGGTTGCATGGACTCCGTCACACGATCTCCAATGGAATGGGTTTGCAACACTACATTTGCTCGCACACAGATCGCTGCGTTCACAGCCTTCCTAAATGATGTAACCTTCCCTCACACGGCGCTCAAACCAAAACACCCAATCAGCGTCCTCTACGCGACTGCTGCAACAGCGCCATAGCGAGCGAAACTACCATTGTGTTCCAGCCCCGATCGCGGCCTGGTCTACGCGGGTTGATATCACGGATCGCAGGCTTCTCCGATAGTGTAGTGGTATCGCCTTCGCCTTGCAATCAAAGGGACCCGGTTTCGATTCCCGCTGGAGACAGCGGGTCATGCATGTAACAAGGTGTCCCAGAAGCTGGTCAAAATCACCACCGTTATTGGTAAAACACAGACCCATCCGATGCTGCCATTAAATTAACACTCGGTTGGTGATGGTAGGATCAGTTTATTACAAGCTTGCCTGATCCTGTATGCCACCTCCTGAGATCACAAATCTTCTCAGGTGTGACCTTCCTTGAGGGCACCCAAAAGTTTAACTGACTAACCTTTATCATAGCTGTAATAAGTTAGAATTCGTTTCAACAAAAGAAGATCACATTTCACCAACCGTCACTCTACGCTTGTCCGTTGTTGAGTTTCAATGAAATGGAATTTTATTATACGTACATTACAATTAGCAGTTATCAAAGCGGGCGGTATTTAAATTGGTTTATTATTTTGGCTTCTAATTATAAAGAAGACTGAATCAGTGCTTATTATTACCAAAAAGACAGAAAAAGCACGTTCTACGTTTTATTAAAGAGAATGAAAGAAAGCCAAAGTGAACATATTTACTAAATTTCTTAGGTATTATCCGAATTCTCTGTCAGGTTGTTGAAATTTTCTGGGGTGACTTTTCTATTTCCAGAGAAGATCACCCCATGGACCACCTCCTGAATTCATCACTGCGCACGCCATTTCGACAGTAGCTACCTATTTCCGTCATTACGAGAAAGAGATTGGCATGGATGAGGCTGGGGGATGGAGACACAACACAGTAAAATGTGAGGAAGGAAGATATAAATGCCTATGCAATGCTGATGATGGGCCAGAAAATTTATTCTTATGTCAGGACACGCGCGTCCTGCAGGAGGAGAAGCTAGGCAGGCAATATAAGCTGGGAAAGATTGCTCGAATCAATTGTAGTGCAAAGGAACATGGAACTATTGGAAAAAGTGGGGTTATTATTGCAGAAAGTCAGGCAGAAAAGAAGTGCTGTACTGTAAAGAGACGGAGAAATGAAGAGGAAGGGGTGTAAACTTAAGTGAAATCAGACAAAAGAAACGGAACTTGCTCGTAGAGCTGCACTTGTCACCAACGACGTGGAAACGCTGGTGCAACATACCTTAGTAGCTCAGTAGAACTTGATGTTGGTATCTCAGGGTTCCAGGTTGTGATACTTGGTTCCTATTTTTTCCTCTGTGAAGTCCATTGAGGTCGAGGTGTTTTCACCCGCGATTCTGGTAGTCCAACTCGTATTACAACTTTTAAATACAAAGACGCAAAATTTATAAATTTTGATGAAGTCAATAATATATTCTTTATGAACTTATATATGAATTATTAACTGTAAAATTAGTGATACTATGTCTGCTAATAATAAAATTATATAGCTATACGAGGGTCACTATTTATATTTTGAGCCTTGGCAACACTGATTGAAGTTAGGCGCGATTTGACGTTTGCACGGAATCGTCTGGCATTATTGACCATAACGTACTTCAAATATTTTGTCAATAGCTTCATTTGTGTTGTTTATGTTGCCTTGGAGATTGCGCGACAACAATAAAATGGAATTAACTCCTGAACATTTTCGTGCGATGATTTTTTACGATTTTCGACGTGGATTATCAAGATAAGAGTGCATCGATCAACTTACTTCCACATTTGGCGATGAAGCCCCATCCTTTGCCACTGTGAAACGCTGGTATAACGAATTTAATCGTGGCCGCCATTCGCTCACCGACGAGACTCGCGAAGGTCGTCCAAAATCAGTTGTTGTTCAAGAAAACATTGATGCTGTGCAAAACCTAATACTGCAAGATCGTCATGTGACATACTGTGAGATTGAGGCAACCATAGGCATTAGTTCCACCAGCATATATAAAATATTACATGATCATTTAGCTGTGAGAAAGGTATGTTCTCGTTGGATCCCACACAATTTGACAAAAACTCAAAAAGACGCTCGCGTCAATTGGTGCAAACAAATGCTCAATAAATACAATCGTGGTGCTTCAAAAGACGTATATAAGATTGTAACAGGTAACGAATCATGGATATATGCATATGAGCCGGAACGTAAACAGCAGTCGACTGTATGGGTGTTTCAAGATGAACCCAATCCAACAAAAGTTGTTTGCGCTCGAAGCACATCGAAACAAATGGTCGCCTGTTTTTTAGGGAAAACTGGTCATGTGGCAACTGTGCCTTTAGAGGAACGTAGAACATTCAACTCTGAATGGTACACATCAATTTGTTTGCCAGAGGTCTTCGGTCAAATACGGAAAACAAACAAAGGCCGTCGGATCATTCTTCATCAAGACAATGCCAGCTGTCACACATCTCGTCCAACAACCGACTTTATGAACAGTCAAAAAATCGAATTGATGGGTCATCCGTCGTACAGTCCTGATTTGGCACCCAATGACTTCTTCTTGTTCCCGAATGTCAAGAATAAATTGCGTGGACAACGATTTTCGTCGGCGGAAGACGCCGTTGATGCGTTCAAAAACCATATTATGGAGGTGTCTCAAGAAGATTGGAAAAACTGCTTTGACAAATGGTCCGAACGAATGCAAAAGTGTATTGACCATAAAGAAGAATACTTCGAAAAACAATAAAGCAGTTTTGAATGCCAAATTCCTGTTTTTTCATTGTTAGTCTGAAAATATAAATAGTGACCCTCGTATAATAAACACGAGAGAATATACTATCCATATTTGTTAAATAATAATATAACACAACGCAGTAATGGCTAATTCGGCATCATTAACTGTTACCTATTCAGAATTTGTGAAAAAGTGTAGACCGTATGTTAAAAAATGGAGGAATCATCGGCTTACCATATTTTTTGGGGTCCAACCCAGGACATATTCGCGATCAACTCGTTACTGCTGAATTTCAGGTTTTTTTTACAAAAATAAATTGAAATTACTTAAAAGCCTTAACACTTTCTTGGAACATTAAACTATAAATTGTACAAGAAAAAATATTAACATTATTTTCTAAAATCAATCAATTAATTTTCAAATGTTTAATTGAATAATACATTTTCTAAACTTTAGGAAACCTCTCTGTTATAATTGACTCAGTTGTACTTTTCACTACACATGACTTTTTTTCAGAAATGGCTAGTTTTTTTTAATAACATCATAAAAGTCACAACATGAAAGTTCTGAATTAATTTTAACATTCAGCAGATGTTTAACAGAAGTCTACTCTCTCAACTGGAGCAGATGTTCCAGGCAAAGACATAGCAAACTCAACCATTTTAGAAATGTTGGTACATGAAATATCAGTATTTTAAAACAGCTTAAAAATTGGTCGTGAATACCGGTAGCTATTTTCATGTTCAGATTCTAAATACCCCAGACATTTTGCAATCCCGGACAGCAATAAAAAACCAGGACTGTCCGGGCTAATTCCGGACGTATGGTAAGCCTAGGGATTCATAGTAATGTAATAAGGTGGATGTAGTGCGCACAGCCGATGGTTCGCACATGAGATGAGAAGGAAGTAAATCTAAGCCTTTAAGTAACCCCTCACAGAGTGCAAGCGAAGAAGCACAACAACCAAAGACATTCCAACGTAGAGAGCAAGGAACAAGCCATTGTCCTTCCCAGAAGCAGTTACGGCTGCGGATCACGTTTCCGTGGTCAGCTTCCCTGCCGCGATTAACCTCTTCGTTTGTCACAATTCCTTGGCGCGGAGAATGGGTCAGAGGCGTGATTTCCAGACCGATCGAACTGGCGACCGCAGTCTTAGAGAGAACGAGGAGAAATCGAGGCTAACAGCAGATGCAGACTGAAGATAATGCAGGTTTGGAACACCGGAATATGAAAGTTAACGAAGGCATTGACTTCTTGTATTTCGGCCTTCTTCTCCTTTCATCATTGAATATCTTGTGAAGTCGCCAGTGACGTAGCAAAGCTGAGCAGCGCCCCCTACGAACAGCAAAGACCTTCTTTCAGAATCAACTAACAAATAATTTCTGTCTCCAGCCAGCTTATCGTAAGAGCAGCGGTATTATTAATATTATTAGTTCCATAGTGCCGAGTACAAAATATCCATAGCGAACATGTGTGAAAGGGGGGAGGGTTGCTAAATAAATTAATAAATTTCAGAAAATTTAGGAATCACTCAGGTAAAAGTGCAAGTATAGGGAAAGATTTGAAATGAAATGGTGTTTGTGAACTCCCAAGCAGTGTGAAGGTGGGAGCAGACTAAAAGGAGGAAGGGTGTAGGGAAAGTACACGAAAATTTTTCACTTGTATGGTATGTATAGCTGTAAAGGCTCATACTGGAAATAAATTCTATTCTATTCTATTCTATTCTATTCTAACTACAATATCACGTAAGCTGTTTCAACAATTATTTCACATCACGTCTCCATTTATATCTTCTCTCAGAGTTTTTAATTATCCACCGTCTTTGTTATGGGCCTCTCTGATGGCGTAGTTGTAACGCTGCCAACCGACCTCCGTGGCGGAGTGATTAGCACAGCGCGCTACGCTACGGCGCCATGGACCCTGGGTTCGAATCCAGGCCTGCATTTCACGATATGCACAAGGCAACTCCTGTTAAAGTTAATACGGAAAACTGCTCTGGAATACCAGAACAGTCGAAATTGGGAATCGCATCGGAACACTGCATTAACAAAGGTTTTATTTCTTATGTGGAAATAAGTTTTTCTGAAGGAATTTGGTATGGGAAATTCAAATCCGTAATTAGAATTTCGCTATCAGGTACAGTTTTTTAGTTATATGGAAATAAAATTCTCATTTTACTCAGATTCGCCGTTCGTGATTAAATGCAGGGAATTGTCAGATGAGCAGTTGATAACATCTGCTTCTGTTTCAGATGTTGGCAGTCCTGTTACTAAGCTACATGATGTACCTTCAAGTTATTGTCAAAATACTAAGCATTGTGTTTGCAGCTTTTGTTTTAAGCTACATCTGCAGCAACACAAACCTTCCATCTGTCCCTATCCTAGGCAAGATGTATCCAATATTTTCCATCCTTACCGATTTCCTTTAGTTCCAGGAATATTAGAAGAAATCCATGGAATGTAATGAGCATATAAGTGAAGATAACTGGCGACTTCAAGATAGTTGCAATGATATTTGGAATACACAAAGTATACCGGCTTCCTCTGCAAGTGGTATACCCGTGACAGAAGAACCACTACACAAAAAGGAATTGTTCTCATTTCGGTTCACTACACATCACAGCGCACATATCATTCACAAAAATACAATCCACTCAATTCTGTATTCACACGCTGCCTCTAAATAAATTCCACGCACCGAGACCACTCGACGCGATCTAGACTAGAACTGGTCCTTCATTTCGGTAATTTTTAGATGCACTCATAAACCATTCCCGCTCAGCCAACAATTTTCTACTCCCTACTGTACCTCTAGTTGTTTGAAGGTCAACGACTTCTTTTTCAACTCCTCTGCAAGCGTTCAATGATGTTCTTGTCCCTGCATGTGACACACTTCCCCCTTGCTGCGATAATTTGGCTTCAAAATTCCCCATTCCTGGGAAAATTACATGCTGGGAAAAATTGGTTTGCAACATTGATCGGGGTCCTGTCAAGCTTGACCACGGTGACCCCCGTGGAGTTGCCCGCCGGCGATGGGCCAGTCGTCTCGCGAATTAAAAGAAAGCAGGCAATGTTTCCAACTCCTCTAAGAAATCAGGTTCATCTTCTTATTGAAATGAACAATTTTATGCACATTTTCTGATAAATATTTTTTGTGTATTTAATCAGAGTCTGGGCTTCGCAGATAGCCTAGATAGCCCCGAATATACGCCTCTGCTTCACACCAGGCTAGGCCATACGAAACAATTTGTAAAGGCTATGGACACAACTGGAATAAGATTTAAGGGTATTTCAAACAAATTGCCTCGTCTTTCACCAGCAATGCGAAAGAAAGGTACTTTGTGGGACCTCAAATTAGAGAACTTCAGCAAATCCAGAGTTTGAAGCATGTCTAACAGAGAAAGGAGAAAGAGCATGGATATAATGTTATATGCAATGTAAATTGCAAAAAAATATTATATTTATTGAAAATAAGTATTATATAACAATTCTGTGTGCGAATATTGTGTCACATATCACATTTATAACTTTTCAACATAATATACTAGGTTTCGAGAAAGGATGATTAAATTATTCCATGAGTTCACTCAGTATTCGCCTTCAAATTGCAAGAATTTTAGATAAAATTAATATCACGATTACTCGTAAACTATCCCTGACAGAGAAAATATAAATACAGATTTGAATTCAGCGCAAAATTTGCAATAGGAATCACAAATTTTTCCTCCAGAAAAATGAAAAAAGCTTTTTTTTTCTTTTAGAACAGTGTAATTGATGACCCCAAGTTAAAAACATGGAAAAATCAGTAATAAATATTACAATTGCCTTAAATGCTAAGATCTAATAATCAATTCACAACACATGTAAAATTTGGTAACTAGTCAAATTGGGGAATTGTTTATGTTAATTTATCTAGATATAACCGATGTGGATGTGAGCTTGGTGGGAAATATGTGTCTTGGTCTATAATTAATAGCGTACTTTTATCACTCACAAACTGTCATTGTCACTAATGTAAAAATTATAAATGTACTGTAAGCTTTATAAATGTAATGTACATTATGGAGTAATTGTTGCATATGTCACTAATGCTACTGTAACAATTAAACTTTAGATCAAACCGTCACTCACGAAGTTACGTGTCTGTTCTGGCCACCAGAACAGAAAATGCATCTCATGTATATATTGCACACCTCCACTGTGTCTCGACACGCAATATTTTCGTTTGATTATATGTATTATTATATGTATTTATTATATGTAATATGATTGAAATCTCACATGTAACAAATAGTTAAATAAAGTGGGGGGAACCGTTGAAATTCATAGGAACTGACGTCCTGGTATATTCTTAGGCACCAGGACAACACGCGCATACCGGGGGTTCCCCCTTTAATATTTGTCCCTTTCATGTCATCATACGTCACTCATCTTCGCAATTAGTCAAAAGTGACAGAAAAGCAAAGTAAAGTAAATCAAATCAATCAATCAATCTTTGAACGTGATTGCGGATAAGAATATAGACCTACAATCATTCATTCAGCGATTATAACATAGTGTAGTGAATACTATTAGTGTCCGGAATGTTTGTTGAAATCGGGCTAGTTCAAAGGTTAGAACGAAATTCAGTCTTTCAGGTGAAATAGGCGTAGGTTTTAGATCATAGGCGCAACTTGGGCCCCACTTTTGGAGGGCAGAATCAAACTTGGAGCTCAACTTTGGGATGGGGGAGCAGAATCGAAAAGTTTTCAACCCCATAAAAATATCTTCCAGGACGATTTTGATAAATAACTGTTACATGTGCAAAATAAATAAAAAATCGTTACTTTTCTCCTCAGGTTCCAGAAGGTTAACAAACTTGTTAATTTTCATAAAATTGAAAATTTTGGGCCAAGTTACGCCTATGTTATAGACCCCCTACCAATTACTTTTTTTTTTTTGAAAGTCAAGTATAGATCTCTGGGAGCCCTAATTGCGATTCTTGATCAACGAACAGTCCAACTTGATATTACATTGTGAATACGTATGTACGTGCGTCCTAAACCAACACCGAATTTGATATTGCTATGTGCACAGAATAAACCAGCTTCCTAGAGTGTGTACAGAGTTTAATAATCTCGAGTTGTAAGTTACGAATGTTGACTTTCTGGTCGTGTTCTTTTTCGAAAATAAATTCCGCAAGTTAAGTTCCAACAAAGGTTTATGGTGATACCAACATCACGAAGCCGGAACAATAAATAAAACAAAATTCAATATCTGCGTGCATTGTGGAAAATGTTCACAAATGCACGAAGTACGAGGGTGAAAGTTTCAAGCGCAAAATGGCCAGGAGTTCCTTATAAAATCGTGCTTTAGCATACATTTACGTGCTTCTTGTTCCTTCATTAGTTTTCATGTTTCCGTTTTCTGGAAAATGCCTTCTGTGAAAGCCGCGTACGGCGTACTTGGTGTTTGGTTTCGCTTTCAATAATAATCAGCATATTTGACACAGTGTAAGTCAAAATCCCAAACTTAGATAAAATATTTTGAAGTGTACAATTAATACAGGCAAATTGTCCATCATCATGCTGCTTTACTTTGTTATACGCAATGTGAGACTCAGGAATTGAAAACACCAACAAAACAGTTGACTAGCATTGGTGCAATTATTTTGTTCAAAATCATAAATTAACATTTCAGCTACGATCGAATTCTACCGCTTAAATTGAATAATTTTTGTAGCATTTTGATGCAATACCATATTTCGTGGCATATTTCACAGATAGAATGGTTCCTAATTTCTTAGCATCTGGCGTATCATAACCAATCAGAGGCGAGTTCTACGTCATATGTACAGATATAATAGCTGCCGAGCAAGATGCAAACAATGTATCACTTCACATTTTTAAAATCCGATAACTTTTCAACCGACTGGGAAAACATTTATTTAAATAATGCTCTATTCAAGTGTAGTTTATGTGTATATTCATTTTTCTAATTATAGGCTAAACTTTGAGCACAATATTATATATATATATATATATATATATAACTTTCCAAATTACGAAATCCAAATACTTTGGATGCTGGCTTTTCAATTTTTCAAAACATGTTTCGAGTTGATGTCAGAGTAGAATTTGCTTTCCGTTCTGCACTATAAATAGAAAGGAACTTAATATGTTTCATGCTGTAAAGGTAATTTCAAATTATAGTATTGAATTAATTACAGATTAATACAATTATTCATGGTATACTTACTGTACATGTCGTTCTTTTTCTTGTAGGTGAGTGTTCCTTGTGATTTCGTACTTCTGTTAAGAGACTCTCTCGAATGGTAAGTACTTGTAAATTCATGAATAGATTGGACACATGAAAATGTCTTCCACATAACCTAAGACAACAATAATGGGAAAGTAAGCCAAGGGAATTTGGGTGCGGGGATTTTGCGCCGCGTAGAATTTGCGCCGGGATGGATTTTGCGTTAAGTGTTGCCAACCCCACTTACACTCCTTTACCTGTTCTACTCATTTTTTCTCTGAATAGAATAGGGTAAAGCAATAGAAAAATACCTGTCACTTTTCCATACGAATAGAAATAAATACGAACAGGACAATATATATAAAGACTAGACTTGTAAGTACTTCAATACTTGTATCGTGTGAGAAATGGAGTTCGAAGTAACGGAAACTAGCGAGGGTATTTTTAAATTATTGTTTAGTATTATATTTTCTTCTCACAAGTACATCACTGAAAGAAATGCTTCACGACCTATCAAAAATACTGTCTTAGTTAAGTATTTACGCTACAATTTCTCAAATTACCATTTTCTTTCATCTTATAATACAAGAGAAAAATAAACTTACCCTCAAGACAACAGGTAAAACTTTATATATATATATATATAATCTTACGAAGAGCTTGAAAATTGTAAAGTCGAACTTTTGTTTTACACTCCTGTTCAGATAAAGTGGCACATACTTGAACTGACCTTATAAAATGTACCCCCAACGGCAAAAGAACCAATATGCAAATTGTTCATCACCACTTTAATTCGGCCTGCATTTCACAATGTGATGATAATGAATTGAAAAAAATACATTAATATTTGAAGCCTACTTCGAATCAACATAATTTCATTCCTTAAAACAACACAGGATGTAGAATAAAAAAAGTAATGAAAATAGTGATGGACAATTTGCCTACCATTATCTTTGCCGTTGACTGTGATGGCCAAACGGATCCGGATCCGAAAGTTCCGATCCGAGAGTTTCGTATCTCAATCCCATTATAATATTACCACACCTTAAAAGGTATTATGATCTTCGATTACAAAGAAATTTTTCATTAGTTAGTCCTACAAGAGGTTTTTTTCAAGTGTTGTTCCTAAAATACTTTGCTACGCATCGGCTAACACACTCGTGCACAAAAATAATCTTACTTGTTTAACATAAAATGTCAGAGGTGATTTTGTAAATGCCATTGAAACGAATATGCATTCATTCGAATGTATTGGAAATGAAAACACACATAAATGTGAGACATTCCATTCCAGGATGAAACCTTTAACACATATAACAACATAGAAATGTTATACAAGAATTATACAATTGTTCTACAGTTACAGTTTTACAAATTAAAATAAAACATTATAATATATGCAGTGTTAAATAATTACAAAGTGTAAGACTAACAAGGGAGGTTATCTAAGTGTCCCCCTTCGATTTCCATGAAACTTGGCAGGCGTATAGTGAGGAAGAAATACGTGTTTTTTTGTTTCAGCTAAAAAACGGTTTTACAGGGCAAAACCCACTCAATTGTCAAGATGAGGACAAATTGAAGTGGGGATCTGACCCCTGTGTCCCCCTCCGATTTCCATGAAACTTGGCAGGTGTGTGTATAAATGGGCCAAAATGAAGAAATACGTGTTGTTTTTTTTTGTTTCGGCTAAAAATCTGTTCTAGGGGGCAACCTCCCCTCAAATGTCAAGATGAGAACAAATTGAAGTGGGGATCTGACCCCTGTGTTCCCCTCCGATTTCCATGAAACGTGGCAGGTGTATAGAGGGGCCCAAAGGAAGAAATACGTGTTTTTTTGTTTCAGATAAAAACTGTTTTAGGGGGCAAAATCCCCTTAAATGTCAAGATGAGGACAAATTGAAGTAAGGATATGACCCCTGTGTCCCCCTCCGAATTTCATGAAACTTCGCAGGTGTATAGAGGGGACCAAAGGAAGAAATACATGTTTTTTTTGTTTCGGCTAAAAAACTGTTTTAGGGGGCAAAACCCGCCTCAAATGTCAAGATGAGGACCAATTGACGTGGGGATCATCTGACCCCTGTATCCCCCTCCGATTCCCATGAAATTTGGCAGGTGTATAGAGAGGCCCTATGCCCCCTGTTTCTTCCTATGCTATATTTACGTGGTTTCGGGGTCAGATCCCCACTTCAATTTCTTCTCATCTTGACATTTGAGGGGGGGGGGGCCTCTATACACCTGCCAAGTTTCATGGAAATCGTAGGGGGAGACTTAGACCTCCCTTGTAAGTGTATTAACTAATTACAAATCGTGCACGCGCGCACACACACTATATACGAGTGTATATGTGTGTGTATGTATGTATATTATATATATGTATCTTAGCAGGTAACAATATGTTATAAACACATTCTTACTTTCCAAAGAAGCGCATGTTGGATGGCAAAACGGATCCGGATCCGAAAATTCCGGACCCGGATCCAAAATACCGGATCCGGATCCGAAAGTTCTGGATCCGGATCGGGATCTGAAAATTCCGGATCCGCGGATCCGAAAAATTTTAGGATCCGGATTTCGGATACGCTTGGATCCGGATCTGGCCATTCCTAGACTGTACCACTTTATGTGAACAGGAGTATACAATAAAGCAAAATGTTCAGGATTTGATCACAATTTTTTTAAAGAGAGATCAATTGCACTTCACCACCTCATGTAACCACTCGTGAAATAAAGAAATAAAAATCTCTTACAAGCAAACCATCAAGTTTAAAATACTCCTGCACATTGTGAGTAACCGTGCAAACACCAGATATGGGAACCCACAGACACATCAATGAACAAGTAAAAATGGTATGTGGATGAGATAAACAACGACCTACATCGGATAAGGAATAAAATTACGTCATTAGCAACCAATTTGAATTCAGCGACGGCGCCAGAGGGAGGGGGTATGGGGCGGATGCGCGCTCTAAGGCCCACCCTCATCAAATAAGAAATAGTAGATAAGTATGTGTTTCTTTGGACCAAATATAAATTTTTGTGTGAGCCTTAAGGGTACGTGAAATGTGACCGCGCTCCTATAAAAATATTTCCTTCTGCCTTCCTACTCAATTTTTCTGCCGACGTCACTTTATAGGAACGAGGACCAAACTTCAAATACATAAATCAGTGATAGAACCAATACTATTGTATCGAAGTGAGAGCTGGTCAACGAAAGGAAAGGAACTTCGTAAGATACCAAGAGTAGATACAAAGTGCTACCGGAAGATAGTAGACAGCACAGGAGGAGGCAGAGTAAGAAATAATGGAATAGGGAAGAGCTGGAGCAAACATCAATTGAGAGCCAACTCATGAAAAGACAAATTAAATGGTATGGCCACATAGCCAGAATGGAGGAGGAAAGGAAATCCAAGCAGTTCTTGGAGGCAAGACGAGAAGGAAGAGGGCCCAGAAGTAGATCATGGAAGTCATACGAGGACATGGTGGAAGAAATGGGAAGAAGAAAGGGAAGATATTCCAATAAATAAAGAAGATGGCCATGAACAGAGAAGAATGGGAACTGTGGTTCGAGGCATCACCGACGCTGTAAAGGCACAAGTAGTAGAGAAAGAAGAAGTAGTTTTAAACCCTGATACAAAATCCTAATTGTACATGTGGCAATAAGAAAGATATACCGGTACATTACAGTTGAGGGTGGTTGGTATATACAGAGAAGAGGGACATTCTACAAAATACTTACACTGTGGAATTCCTTTTCCACAATGTTTCGAATCACCAATATATGAACCTAACCTTACAGCAGATGCATATTGTTATTATTTTCTTCTTAATAAAATGTGGAATTTCAGAATAGCAAAAGTAATTTGTATCAATACTGGAGTGTGTTTTGTTTAGCAAATGATGTATACAAGGTAAAAAAAGGAATATCCAAGCTTGTGTACAGTAAATTGATAGGGAAAAACTGCAAAAGACGGTAATCCCAAATAGGATATTTAAATAAATAAAATAGAAGGTCCTGATACACAATCCGTCATCAGTATTAATCTGAGTATAAGAATATGTATATTAAGAGAATGTTATAAAACAGCATGTAAAGAATACTTCGCATAAGTAAACGAAAGCGTTGGTGTGTTTCAATAAGAATTGAATGCGATAATATAACAAAGAGTTGTAAAGAATAACATCGGTAACGTTAAATTCCTTGGTTGTCAACGTCATCCTGCTAGAAGAAACAATTTCTTCATTGTCCATTCTCTCTGCAGTCAACACTTTTGTGAGGAAGGTTGTAGTTCATTGTCTATCGCAAACAGAGATTCTGCTTGCTTGCCTTCCTGACTATTTCTCTTTTGTGCAGAATAATTTGATCTTTCTTCGAAGTACCATTTCTCAATCTGTGCTTTTGTTACAGCTCCATATTGCAAGTTATACACTTTGCTTGCTAACTGATGCAACAGCTCATGGCGATTTGAAGCGGAGGAAGTCTTCTTCAGCAGTTGTTGCTTTGTGTAGCGTCTTGCATCACTTGTGATTCATCTGCTGAACTGGTCAACGCAGCGACAATAAATCAGGAATTTACGACCCAATGGCGGATACATTATGTAGATGTTTCTCGGTTTCGTGGTTAAGTTCGATCTTGGCTAACACATGGACTTTTTTGTTTCTTCATCCGTTTCATCAATTCACAGTTTATTCTCGATTAGTGTAGGGAAGATAGCAAGGGCGTACTTATAGTGTCAATAGAGTTTGTTTTGAGGCAACTTTATGGTTTTTAACCCAACTATATTCATTCACCAAGATCCAAAAAATATTAATTAAATCTGTAGTAGAACAAGAATCAAATAATACACGTGTTACTTCTTTGCTTGAGTTTGTTTTTTAAAGTCCAATTTATGCACTGAAAGGCTGATTAAGACTGGACCTACAGTTTAAAGTTTGATCCGAACCACTATGTGCTTCCCTCGCGTATCAAACCCGTGACCCATTGATTATAAGGCAACTACGTTAGCGCTACACCATCAGGGAGACACCAATACACGTGTTTGAAAACGAAATAACAATTCGTGAAAGAAATCATTGTAGAACAAGAATTGACGCAATGGAAATTAGTAAAATCACATCCGTATATACCAACAGTGGAACAGTGAACGCTCGGGAAAATATTTTTTGTAAGGCAGTGATTGATTCATTGTGTGTTTTTATTATGTTAGTGTTTTCTTGAGGGTTATTTTTAGTAATAATAATAATGCAGTTATTTCCTCTCGAAAGGGATAGAATTTCTTTTAACATGTATGTATTTTGTTTTTACGCCTAAATCTAGCTTTAGACAAGGCATCCTCCCCAAACAGGAAGTTTGATTCTCGCAGTCTTTCCAAACGGGAGAACGGTCGTGTGAAGACGAAGGCTTTCCGATTGACAGCCACTGCATTAAGCGGAAGTATACATCGTAAGATCAGTGGTAACGGTTCCTTGAACTTGATCACCTGCGACCCACTGTCACCTGTGCCAAGTTGGACACAATTGAGATTCCAAATGGCGGTGATGTGTAGTCCTTTGTCTGACATTCTCATTGTTGTGTCCGGCATTTCAATTTCATGATTTTAGCTTCATTATATACCAATCGCTGCATTTCGAATTCGCTCCACATAAAATGTCAATTTGTTGCCAGAACTGTAAAGAAAATAGCAACTAGGTTTGCCAGTGTATGGGGTCGTAAGTTTAAGTGACGTAAAAGCTGTCATGTTAGACTCGCATTTCGCTGGCCATTTGGTAACAAATATGCACGGCCAACAAATTGGTACAGGCATGGTTCGAGACGAGACTTGACAGTCTCGGTCTTGTCTCGAAGAGCAAGGGTTGGTTTCGTCTAGATTATCGAAAAAAATGTAATGCGTAGATACTTATATCCATTACGTGCCACAGTACAAACTTCCATAGCGTATAGAGTTCATTAAGACAAACAATTTTTCTTATTTTTTTCCTGCTTTACGCCATGTTTCGTTGCTTTGATCCTCGAAAAACAAAAAAAGAATTTTATCATTAATATCTGCAACCACACTGCACAGGCTCCCTCGATTGCTTTGTAATTATTAAAAATTAAACATACGATTACCTATAAATAATTAGATACATATTAGCTTGGTATGTCTGAAGAAGCCACATAGTTAAGTTGATTTAGTTTTTTTGTCTTTTTTCAAATATCATATCACAGTCTCGAACGAAACTGGGAGTGTCGTCTCGAATTTCGAGCCTAAATTTGTCTTGTCTTATCTCAGAACCATCCCGAAAATGGTATTGTTTTGCTATCTATGAAAATGAATGTTTGAGAAGAAATATAAATTCCTTTGGGTCTAGGCCTGTCAAGCAGGATTTCATGCTTTACGCATGGTCAGAGCATCGAATCCCATCGTCGCTGTTATCGGACTTTCTAGGTGGGGGACGACACATAGGATGCAAGAGGAAAAGTAATGAGAAATAGCCATGGACAATTTGCCGAGCAATACCTGTGCATCCCACTGTACATAGGTGATTCCTAATCCAGACCTGACGCCACATCACAGCATTGCATTATCGTCTGTATTCGTTACAAGCAGCCCGACCCTGTGGCTGAGTGGTTAGCACATCGCGCTGCGACGCCAAGGGTCCCGGGTTCGAATCCCGGTCGGGCTTGGTTGTTTGTGAATGTCCATTCATCAATTTAATAATTTCATCACTCATCCCCCCCCCCCCCCATCTTCGCAAATTAGCCAAGAGGCACAAAACGCGAAGTAAAATAAACTAAATCAATCAATCAATCGTTACAAGCAATTTTGTTTCCTGTATTGGAATGAAATAAAATTTATGGCCTGAAATAATAACAAATTGTTTAACTGATTGTCATACACTGGGCTGTATAAATATTACCACGCACATTGTCACGCCATGTCCATTCATTTCATGTTACGGAATGCAACCATCGAAGCACCAGCATGAGTTCAATTCAATTCCTTACAAACATGTAAAGTGTAAAAGAAAACTGGAGTATTTTAGGGATGGACAAATTGCCTGATAATATTCGTGAATCCTACTGCACAACTAGAAAATATGTGCGTTGTAAAACAATTGCAGTGACATATTTTCTTTGTTATACTTCGGTTATTTTAATTTTATTCGTGCTTAGCATTACCTCAGCGGCGTATACTCTGGGTCATCTAGGTAATCGCAGATGACCCGGCTGTATTTCTTTCTTTTTTTTTAAAAAAAAATATATACATTTCTTCGCAATATTCTTCCAAACCAATTTCGATGCATACATTTCTTTGCTTCCAGCGCGCCGCGAATGCTTCCAACCATTTGCCCCTGAATGTCCGGGAACCTTTCTCCAGCCGGTGGAATGACGTTAGGGAATCTCACCCTGACGTCATTCCACCCGCTTCCTTTACAACCCTTGGCGAGGAGGGAAGAGAAAGAAAAGAGGGGGAGGAAACTCTGCTTCTCAGGCCCGGCGATTCCGTGGCCAGGGTAAGCTCCTTCTGGTGAGAATCCACCGGTCTCAACCCCTAGAGTTTGCCTTTCCTTCCGCTGGCGACCATTGACCTCCTACAACCCTCCTCCACAATTCTCTCCCGAAGGCTATGTCGTCGCTAAACATAGAAACTGTGTTTTTTATGGCAGGGACATTTCTCAGGAACGGGAATTTTGGGTTCACAAATTGCCTTCTGTAAGGGAAATAGGGAAAACATACCTGGTAAAGTGCGAAGAACAGGGAAATATGAATAACATAGGCAAACCAATTCTACGCTAATTTTCACTATACATTTACTTCTGTCTTGCTGATGTCTGTTACATAGAAATTTATCAAAAGGAAAAAGCTTAAATATTGAAGATGAAGCAAACTAAATTAAAATTCAAAACTTAAGCAATTAATGCTCCTATAAGCTGACTCCCCCCATTCTTGTATTTGCAAAACTAGCGATTGTTTATTCTCTCTAATCTTCAAAAGCAGCGAGAGTACTTCCTTCACGGAACTGAATATTTTTTAAAGGAAAAGATATAAATAAATTATATATATTTTAGTTAATTTAAGTTACTATTCCACTTTTTTAGATTAATAGTGATGAAGATGAACGACTAAAACATATATGGAACAAACACATCAGGCAGGTAGCCAGGTGGAGGACTCGGGGAGC
Source organism: Lepisma saccharinum (assembly GCF_977018435.1). Taxonomy (NCBI): domain Eukaryota; kingdom Metazoa; phylum Arthropoda; class Insecta; order Zygentoma; family Lepismatidae; genus Lepisma; species Lepisma saccharinum. The sequence continues at coordinate 52,538,823 of NC_139248.1, forward strand.
TGAAATCCCCTCCCCGAAATCCTACATATATCTAATTTAAAAAGTGTATAGTGGTAATTAATTTTACTTCATTTGCAGGATTAAACACCTTGCATAATACGTTGTAATTATCTGAGATTTATCTTCAGAACTTCTACCCCCACTTTTTCAACTTTATGTGGCGGCTGCTAATAAGGGATGAGTACCCTCCTCTCCACCCCCACCCCGAAATAAATTTCTGGCTCAGGCCTGCACTGATTCGAACTTTTAAAACCTGTCATCGCAGGGAATTTGGAGCTCGGGAAGGGAATTTTTTTATCATTCATAGGGAATTTCATTCTGAGCCAGGAACGCAACAGAAGTTTGGCGCGTGAAACTGAATGCGTGTGGTCGTTGGCTTTGTGCTGTGCTTGGTGTTTATTATTTATTTAGGTGTCATTGTTTGTCGTGATAGTGCTGTGTTAAAGGATAATGGATGTGATAGAAGATTTGCTGGTGAAACCTTTTGGAACAAGATCTTTTCAGGAGAAGTTGCAAATTGTTAATACAGGTAGACCAGTGCCATCGCTTGAACTTACTTCTATATACAAAGACAAAAATCGGGAATATGTGAGACATTTCTCGCAAGCAAATTATGACAAAACACCATGGTTGACAGGAAGTACAAGTGTTAATAAGCTTTTTTGTTGGCCGTGCTTACTTTTCGGGGCTGAAAAGAATGTTTGGACGCGTGGCGGATACTGTAATCTAAACAATCTTTGCAACGCTTGTGGCAAACATGAAAAATAAAAAAAGTCATATAACTTCCTTTGTTAAGTTGCAATCTTTCGCACAGACACGTATTGACGTGCAACTGGACAAACAGCGTGCTTTGGATGTGGTACGGCACAATGAAATGGTGAAGAGAAATAGAGATATACTAGTGCGCTTAATAAATGCAGTGTGTTTCCTCGCAAAGCAAGAACTTCCTTTTCGAGGCCATGGGGAAGAAAGTGACTCCTTGAACAAAGGAAACTTTGTAGAATTGTTGCAGTATACAGCCGAATATGACTCGCAACTTGCCGATCACTTGCAAACTGCAACGGTCTTTAAAGGCACGTCTCCTCTAATTCAAAATGACCTTATTAAGGCAGTCTGTAGCGTGGTCAGTGAAGCTATAAAAGGCGAAGTAGACAAAGCTAATTTTGTAGCTATATTATTAGATGAAACAACTGACATTACTAATAAATCGCAATTGTCAGCATGCATTCGTTATGTTGACGAAAATGGCCATGCACAAGAAAGATTTTTGTTTTTCGCTGACGTTAGTGCTGACCGAACAGCCAATGGTTTGTTCACGCTTGTCCAAGATGTGATACGAGACTACCGCATAAGTAATAAACTCTGCAGTCAGACTTATGACGGGGCATCAGTAATGTCTGGAAGCACTAGTGGACTGCAAGCGAAAGTTAGGGAAGTCTATCCTCAGGCGCTGTTTGTCCATTGTCAGAGCCACGTAAGGGAAGTCTATCCTCAGGCGCTGTTTGTCCATTGTCAGAGCCACGTACTGAATCTTGTGCTTCAGCAATCGGTCTGCAGAATCAAAGAATGTAGCATCTTTTTTACAACATTATCTGGATTGGGTTCTTTTTTCTCTAAATCGACGAAAAGAACCCAAGCATTAAAAGAATTTGTCGCGAAAAAGTTGCCAAAAGTTGCACCTACCAGATGGAACTTCTCTTCGCGTCTTGTCAACACAATAAAGGAAAGCAGAAGTGAACTAATAGAGTTTTTTGAGAATATTGCCGAAAGTGCTGGGGAATGGGATTCCGAGACTATGCTACAGGCGAATGGGTGCATTTCTTTCTTAAACAAGTTCCAAACTTGTTTTTTGCTCGAACTATTTTCCAAAATTTTTTCCTACACTGATGTGTTATACAACACATTGCAAACTAAGAGTTTGGACATAGCCTATTGTTCACAAAAAATTCATGACGTGATGCAAATACTTAAAGAAATGAGAGTTGATGGTTTTGCGCAAGTATGGTACTCGACTAAGAGAGAAGTTACAGACCTGGAAAGGTTTTGATTTGATTTTGATTTGATTTTAAAATTTTGGGTGCGTCAGCACTTAGGCCATTTTGCACCCGTCACATTATACGGGGTCCAGTCCCTTATCTTTACAAAGAACAACTCTAACGTTGCATAAGTAAAATCTTAAAATGTTCTGACTTTCTTTAAAAGCTGAGGCTGTAAAGGAGCACTCAGCACACACAAGGACAAAAAAACAGGACAACACACACAAAATTATACTGGCCAGAGTGCCAGTCGCCAGAGCCTCGTTCGTCTGCAAAACACAGTCCAGGGTGTACTAACGTAGAAGTGAGGTTGACAGTTGGGTGTACTACGTGGAAAATCACCCCTTACACCCCAGACCTGGAAAGGAAACGAAAAAATGAAGACCCAGAAACTAGTTACAGAAGATTGTTTAATGAAGTGATCGACACATTACAGGGTCAACTTTATGATAGATTTGGCGATTTTCATACATTGCACTTTGTTTCCCTCTTGGATTCATTTCAGTTCCCAGTGTTTAAGAGTAACTTTCCAGAAAGAGCTTTCATGTCTCTATTGGAAAAATATGGTGCACACTTTGATTCTGTGAGGCTGAAAAACCGTTCTCTATGCATCTCAAGATCTCAATTTTACTGGGAAGCCAATTTACGAGATAGTTTCTAATATGGTAAAGAACAAACTAACTGTTGCCTTGCCAGAAGTATATAAGTTGGCAACACTCATTCTCACTATACCATCCACTACAGCTTCTGTTGAACGTTCTTTTTCGGCACTCAAAAGAATAAAATCATTCTGCAGATCAACCCAAGGACAGGACAGGTTAAGTGGACTTGCTCTGCTATCAATTGAAAAGGAGTTGCTACGTAATCTTCGGAACAACCCTACCTTTCCATTTCATGAAATCGTTATTGGGAAGTTCACCTCTCAAATAAGAAGACTGGAGTTCTGCTACAAGTAATCGGGTCCTGGGGTAAGTTGAATTTTGCACTTAAATTAATAATGAGGGTTTTTATTTCACTAGTGCATGTCTTTCATTTTATATTTCACAGTTTTTTTATTTTGCTTTATAATACTGTCTTGTTTTATTATTTGAAATTCTACACGTATATTAAACTGCAATAATGAGAATTAATTGATTGTGGTCGCCACAATAAGACAAACATTCCCACAAAATATTCCTATATCCCATATGGATCCTGATATAAAATGCACGGAAACTTTTGGAGTTTGATGATCAAGGGTCGGAGATTACCCACTCGTTAGAACCAGCATACGCCACTGCATTACCTGACATCATTGTCTACATGAGCAGTACATTCAACTTTGAATACTTCGAGCCAGGTGACAGATGAACTCATAAACGATAGGAAGATGACGCATGAGACAAAAACACGTCAATGTACCCGATAAAGAACTATTTGCAGACTTGCTTATGTGCCGCAAGGTTGACGCTTTAGTCAAGTTAAATCAAATTGTATGGTTCAATGAGCACTGATGAGCCTTTGTTCATTATTCTATAAGTTTGGAACCTTGTAGAAAATGTTTCTACGATTTACACGTTTTGTGTATGTTTACTTGTGTAAGGATGCCGTAAATTGTCGTAGGAATCCAAGCATAAATCCCCATACCAGGCTGGGATTGGTGTTCAAGGGCGTACGAGTGAAAGTCCCAAGGTAGCTCCAACGGAACAATAGCATGCCATTAGCTTTTTCGTTAAGAGCCACGTCCACAATGGCAGGACTGTCTCCTTGCTTGAATTTTCTCAGGGTGACGTTATTAGGTGTCGGGGAGAAGAAATAGGTTGCGATTAGGGGCAAAATGACTTTACTGAACGTGAGAAAAAACAAAATCTGTGTCAGCAAAAGGCATCACTGTTTACAACAGATTTGGTGGGTTTAGTAACGGTCCGTTCCAGGATTCGGCCAGGGAAGCTAGGGGGATTTACGAGCCAAGAGCTCGACCTAACGTTACCTGGTCTTGTTTACCCGTTGCAGTTACCAATGATCAGATATTAATTTCTAAACCCTGCAGATAAGGGAAACAAACATAGATTTTAACATGTTTAATTAATAAAGACATAAACCTAACATACTTACACAAGAAAAAGGATACACTTGTTACACATGATTGGCACTTATCGCCACACACGATTGTACACTTATAACACAATACTGTCCCGGGTTCGAACTCTTATGCACACAATCTACCGTGTAAGTTACTCTATTCCAAGTCTCGTCACGCACTTTGGAGGATAATGTTCCTTTTCGAGCCTAGTCGCACACTGTTGGCGGGTACTCTCTATTTCCAGTCTCGTCACACACTGTTGGCGGGTACTCTCTATTTCACCAAAACTGTAGCTTTTTGTTGATCACGTGTCCCCCTGGCCCAATGAAATCGTTCGGCGTTGTTTTTACCAAACCGTGAGAACAGCATCTCCTGGTCATTCCCTGGACCCTACAGTTTCTGCCACATGTTACATAAATTAGTTCGGCGACGATGGACCGTGTCCAGTCGAAGGGATACAGGGCTGGCTCATTTGTCACTTCCCCCATTCCTTCGTCCTGGTCCCTTCTCGGCTGGGAAGAGAAGAGCCCACACAGGAAGAAACATAGTTCCCAACTTATGGAGCAACATAGAATTGCTATATATTCCCGTTCCCCCGGGGAAAAATTTCTGAACTTGTGAAGAAATTTTTCATCATTTGTCCTTCACTAGTGAAACACCCTGTATATGATGAGATGAAACTGTCTTTCACTCGTGGAACACCCTGTATACAATCACACTAAACTTTGTTCATTCACTTGGTGGACACCCTATGTAAAGTTCAGCTGAACTTTTGTCCATTAAGTTCTGTAACACCATGACATCTTCTTCTGTCTTCATTAGGTTAGGTAAATCTAACTTAATAAGGTTGAAGGGTATATTTGTCTTCTCGGTTAACAAGGATTAATAACTGCCGATGTCTTCGCAAGTCGTTGGGATGGGAAGGAAAGAAGGATGGGTTATTCTCTCTTCTTTCTATCTGGAATGCCAAACGTCACTGGGTTTGGACTTCATAAAGTTTTGGTGTTCTCAGGTGTCTACAGAGGAAACAACTCTTTTGTCACTTTGAGTCTATGGGGAACTTCTGGAAGCTTTTCACAAATCACACCACGGTATGTCGATTAACTGGATGTGTGGGTAAGGGACACGTGATTTCTTCTGCACCACTGATGAGAGTTCATCTCCTTGGTTAAATGTTCAGATTGTCTCCGATTAAATGTTCTATCACCATCACTTCACTTAATGTTTGTTTAGCGTTTAATCACATTGTTATTTAATGTCAATAATCGTCTATCCTAAATACTTCATCACCATGCATTACGAATATACTCGTTTTCATTTACTTCATTTTTCCAAAAATTGCAGGATATATTATACACATACATTTTACTTCTACCATTCACACATAGAGAGATAATGTTATTACACGTATCATGATTACACTTAGTAGAGAATTATCCACTCGAATATATTTATTGAAAATCAAAATAGGAATGATATGACCATATCAAGTATATTAATAATATGATAATGTGAACTCTAATAACACTATGTTAAATTTTCTTACTTTCTAATGGTCATTTTGGAACCTGAAAAGTACATGAATAAATGCTGAATAAAAGAAGTAATTATCTGACCATCATGATGATAAATTAGACAGATTTTCCTAACCCATTTTTATAATACCTGATACACGTAAACATAAAAAATGGTCAATAAAATACACTACCAAGCAAATGAAATTTCAACCTTTATCTAATATCAGTAAATTCTAAGCATAACATATGGGACATTTGAATATACTAAAATGAAATTAAAACATTTTGAACTCAATTACCTCATGAACATAAGAACACAGGTGTTGATTCTCATATACATCCACCTATAATTGAAAATAAACTTCTACTTAGGTTTCACTTTTGAAACTACCAGATAACATATTTATTTTGAAATTGATTAGAATTATGATATTGAACATAATAAACAGACAAGAGTTCAAGATGTCATTTTTCCATGAGTTAAAAGTTGACATAATACTCATATTTTCAAGACATAGTCTATCAGTAAAATACTTATATTTTTTTTTTCTATCTGTTAATTAGATTTTTATATGATTCTTCATAGAAACTTAAGAACAAAATGCCAAAACATGACAATATGTAAATACTTTTTGCCTTAGAATATCATCAGTATAAAATAGATTTACAAAGTATAAATACGTCAATAGTATGATCTCGTATTGGCCTATCAACATGTTAATGTGATTAGTTCATTTTTATTACATAAGTTTGCGATCGTCACTTTTATATGTATAGTTTTTCATTTATAATAAGTAAACAAAATACGTAAAAAGACAAGTTTGCAAATTTACCGTGACCATCATTAATAAATTTTCTTCCTAAATAAATTTATTCCAGCACATACTTAACACTTTACCTACACTCAAATTTAAGTTTTTAAACTACTACTGAAAAACATAAAATATGCTGATAGCAGAATAAGTACATATTACCACGCAGATAAAATCTCAAATATCATAATTGTGGCTTGTTATTCGTACTGAAACAATTGTAATCTTTCTCAGGCAATAACCCAAAATCACACCTTAATATTACGTTTTTCACAAGTTTATCAAGAGTACTGGAAAAAGTATACATAACTTAGAACTAAAAACCTCTTTCTACCATCCATTACTTCGAAGAAAATACCTATTTTTTTTATTTTTTTTTTTAAATTGACCCATAACTAAATTCTCATAGATACGAGGACAATAGTATCTGTTAGAAATATGTGTGTACACATCACTCAGAATATTTTTTCAGTACTTATAACTTGGAATCTGTACTTCACTAGTTTGCAAATAATAACACATATGTGCATTTATTAATCAATAAAAGTTACGTAAATCATCTTACGGACTAAATTTCGTAACATCCTCACACAAATTAAGTGTTATAAATATCAAGTGTAAACACACATCAACTCATTTTCTTATATATAAGAAATGGTACTTTGCAATGAATATGGAAACTAATATGCTAACTTCATTGTCATAAAAGTCTATAAAATTCTCTTGATCATTTGATCATTCTATCATTCGACCTAAGAATAAATTTATCTTTCTTACTTCACCTTCTCTCTCACCAATTAGTAATTAATCACGTGCAGCTCATGCTTTGAGAAACGTGTCAGGAAATGCATGCTCATTTGGCATAATGCAGCATAGGCAATGTTAGTTTCAATACAAATGTCTAGCATAATCTTATGATCAATTCCTATAACTACTTATACTTAATAACTTGTAGCAAATGCAATGAATACAATATACATTCCTATAAAGATATGAACTAATAAACAAGCAATAATAATACGCTAAGCAATCCCAATCGATACTTGTTTATAAAGTAATAACTATAGCAGTACTGAAATACATTCTTCTAGCTACTACTAACTATTTTCTAGAATAACCCTTATTATTTACTTTCAAATCAAAATACTAAAATAATATGATTACCTACAAAATTAAATTACCTTCTATCTGGAATCTCCTCTCTCTCTTTTACTGACCGACTTACTGATTACCTTCTTTCCTATTCTTTCAAATTTATAGAATAAAAAAGTCTGTTCGCCAGTGAAGAACATGTTCCTTTAACAACTCCTAGAAAATAAATCTGAATTCCAAACAAAAACAAATGACACTTGTTCCAACTTTAAGTATAGTCATCTAGATCAGAAGAAATGTCCTTTCAAAATTATAGAGGAAAGCAATTTACATAATTTCCTTAAAATTAAAAAGCTAAATATGAATATCCTTATATTGAAAGATTAAAATAATATGACACTTAAAATATACTTTGATTATATTTAACTATGACACTTGGCGCAAGAATGCTATCTTTCGAGCCAGATGTTCTTGAAAGAAACTGTCACTAGGGTAGACATCCCCCTTTTTTTTTTGTCGCTGTGACCTTCACTCCGGCCACCCCAGCTGACTGACCATTCCTACCCTTCAGGGGGAGAAACAGAAACTTCTCCTCTTTTGCCTGAAAAGCCATAAACCTGGCCTTCTAGGACCGTGCTATTTCTTTACACACACAATAATAAAATAATAATAAACATCACAAATATAAAAGAAAGTAACTAATTATATAATAATCTTGAACATTTACTAGTGATATAGTACGTACCAACTGCGTTATATATATTTTTAACAACTAATAATCATTTCCTTGTCATGTGCTGTGAGTACGAGTGCGTTGTGAAAGAAAGAAAAACATTGACCTGCGAGGGATGGTTGCTAAAAGACCCTCTCTTCTTCCTTTCCTTTTTCTTACCAATGTACGATTCCAACACCTTTCTTCTTCCGAAACTTTAAATAAGTAAAACATTTGTAACGACTGGCAAATTTATTGGTGGACCCCTGACATTCTTAATCTAGTTTTAAAAGTAAATTTGCATTCGTTGACGCTGCATATAAGTAACTATAAATAATTTGAACTTTTAATTTTCACTGCCGAGTATACCTCAAGCAAAACAAAACAAATTACATTTATCTTATGACATTGTGCACTATCCAATGTGACTAATAATATACTCTTCCATTTGTGACATTAACATCGAAGCACATTTCAGCATGTAACTCATTCATCCTGAAATAAAAATCGTCGTATATACCCCCTATTCCAGTAAAATATCCCTTCTACTTAGCATCGTTCCTACCAGCGGAACTCGCACACAAAATAAACCCATCGCCTTCCTGGCGGACACAATAAAATAACCCTTCGCTCTCTGGCGGACACAATAATAATAATTACTCGCACTCTGGCGGTACTAATAAAACCAACTTCATCGCTCATTGTCGGACACAATAAAATTCTTCGCTCTCTCGCGGACGCAAAAAGTAATCGCTCTCTTAGCGAAACTAATAAAATATAATATCTACGCTCTCTGACGGACTCAATAAAATAACTTCATCGCTCATTGGCGGACACCATATAAAAACTTCATCGCTCATCGGCGGACACAATAAAATACCTTCATCGCCCATTGGCGGATACAATTAAATAAATCTCATCGCTCTCTTAGCGAAACTAATAAAATATAATCTCTACGCTCTCTGGCGGACTCAATAAAATAAACTCATCGCCTTCCTGGCGGGCACAATAAAATAAACTTCTTGCTTCTTAGTCACATCACGTCGTCTCACTTTAAACTTAAATTTCCTTGAATGTCACAGCATCACATTTGTCACATTACCTCAGCTTTCACAAATGAAAATGTGCACACATTTCTTAACTTTTAACCAAAGTTCACTTTTTCATGTACTGAATATTTCCTTTTTCACAGCGTTTAATTATCATACTGTTGGATTACGGGTCACCACTTAATAGGTTAAATCTTCATTCATCGTATAAACTGACGTATGTTAGATAATTTTTACTCATTAAACACATTACAACACTCTCACGTACACTCACTATCAATTAAACAAAACACCTTAATCACTCACTGAATATCACTTTTCACGAAACACATTAAGCATTTAATTAATTTCACTGATGAAATAACGCAATTGGCACAGAAAAAAATTTACACTAAGCTTAACTGTCATTTTATAACATATTTACATCTCAATTGTTGGCTCCTCCATTATGACTGAAATGGGCGGGTCCTTTGGTAGTTTAATAAAGGCCTATTTCTTGCGGGATCATTACCATGGAGTGGTCCACCCGATGCGTTTTCAGATATGGGCGGTTTCGTAGGCGCACTCACTGTTGCTTGCCTATGGTTATAGATACCACCGCGATCAGCCTCGTGATTTCTTTGTGGAGGGTTGGGTCGCCGCTCTCTCGGGGGACTCTCATACCAATGCAAATCGTCCCATCTCCTTGTCCTAGTCCACCTGTTATGTCCATCGGTTCCTTTGATATTCCTCAAATAATACCTCCTTTGCCCAATTGAACAATTCCGAATCTTCATGTGACTGACATGTTGTTTGACACCAACTTTACCTATCTCGCAGTCGAGTAATGCAAACGTATTTGGAGTTTCTTCCTGCAAGCAATAGTAAGGGTCTTCGTAGGTATCACAATATATCTTGGTTCTTTGATCTAGCAAGCTACTCGAGTAATGAGTCTGCGAGAAAGCCAGAGCAAGCTCTCGCATCTCAGGTCTGTATGACCACGTTTGGCTTTGTTTTGCTTTTCTTTGGTTCTTTCGAATTTCATTATTAGTCTTCGTTAGTTCCATCCTTACTTCCCTCACAGAATTATCACTATCATCAAGCTTCCCATTTACGCCTGGATTATCGTCCTTTCCCGCAATATTCTCATGCATGTCATTTATGTCACTTTCAATCCCTTTGATATTTTCGTTTTCATTGTCAATTTGCTTTTGCAGCCTATTTTCTAATTCCCCAATTTTTTCATTTTGTTGCTTAATTTCTTCACTTTGTTGCTTAATTTCTTCACTTTGTTGCTTAATTTCTTCACTTTGTTGCTTAATTTCTTCACTTTGTTGCTGAATAATTTCCTTAAGTGGGGAGACGGCTGCTTCGATTTGTTCCCTAATAAAAGTAGCAAGTTCGGCGTCCATGGCGCGAGTTCTGGGCATAACTAATGAATCATTAAAAAATGATTTTTCCTTAAGAGCAACAGTCAAAAAAAATTCCCTTTTAGTTAAACTTATAAAGTCACCACATCTCGCAAATTAATAATATTTAGGAATTTAGAAATTCCAATTGGGGTTGGGTCACTCCCTACTCTCATTCCTAACTTATCGCCTGTTTTATTCCTCTACATGCTGTGAGGATGACGCGCATGCAACACTCCCGAACAGACGGCAAATTAAGATCTGATCATGTTAATTGCAACGGTTCAATTTGATTAATTTAGGTCCCTGTTCAAGGGCATGGCCATATACAACAGATTTGGTGGGTTTAGTAACGGTCCGTTCCAGGATTCGGCCAGGGAAGCTAGGGGGATTTACGAGCCAAGAGCTCGACCTAACGTTACCTGGTCTTGTTTACCCGTTGCAGTTACCAATGATCAGATATTAATTTCTAAACCCTGCAGATAAGGGAAACAAACATAGATTTTAACATGTTTAATTAATAAAGACATAAACCTAACATACTTACACAAGAAAAAGGATACACTTGTTACACATGATTGGCACTTATCGCCACACACGATTGTACACTTATAACACAATACTGTCCCGGGTTCGAACTCTTATGCACACAATCTACCGTGTAAGTTACTCTATTCCAAGTCTCGTCACGCACTTTGGAGGATAATGTTCCTTTTCGAGCCTAGTCGCACACTGTTGGCGGGTACTCTCTATTTCCAGTCTCGTCACACACTGTTGGCGGGTACTCTCTATTTCACCAAAACTGTAGCTTTTTGTTGATCACGTGTCCCCCTGGCCCAATGAAATCGTTCGGCGTTGTTTTTACCAAACCGTGAGAACAGCATCTCCTGGTCATTCCCTGGACCCTACAGTTTCTGCCACATGTTACATAAATTAGTTCGGCGACGATGGACCGTGTCCAGTCGAAGGGATACAGGGCTGGCTCATTTGTCACTTCCCCCATTCCTTCGTCCTGGTCCCTTCTCGGCTGGGAAGAGAAGAGCCCACACAGGAAGAAACATAGTTCCCAACTTATGGAGCAACATAGAATTGCTATATGTTCTCAACGTCACAGGTCACCACGTCATGAACTTGGCCCATAAGCCTACAAGCTCATCTGAAGCCCGTGGCTAAACTAACAATTTTTGGGTTTTCCGAGCAACGCATTCAAATACTTTTGCCAACTAAATTTGTACAGTCAAATGCAAAGATAATACCAGGTAAATTTACCATCAACTGTTCATTCATTTTGTTATACACCCTGCGAGATTCAAGAACAAAACAAAACTGCAACACAGCAATCGACAAGATCTGCGCCAGCATAGGTGTAGTACATAGTACAGTGATCCATGAGTATTACCGTGCAAATTGTCCATGCAGAAGTTGTCAACAGCTTGTTATGAGTTTTCTCTTCGTTCTTGAAGCTCTTATTGGGTCAAATAAAGTGCATGAACAGGATGATGGACAATTTGCACGGTAATACTCATGGATCGCACTGTGCAATTGAGTTATATAAAACACGTAGCATGCATTGGGGTATTTTGGCAAAGGCAAGGGGAGAATCCCCCCCCCCCCCAAATCGGTTTCATCAAAATTTACATGTACTTTTGTTGACCTCCTGGTCAAATAAAGAGTAATATTTGTGAGTTTGCAAATGTGTTATTTAGCAAATAATCCTGAACGCTATTTTTATGCCCCCCCCCCTAAGTTAATCCGCAAGTTCGATTCTGACCACCCACGTAGCTTGTATATACAGATCGCAAGAAATTATTTATGCAGACTACTGTACAAGTTCAATTTTCATGGGTTATGTCAGACTTCTGTACTGTTTTGGATGGGAAATAAAATGAAAGAGCTGTGTAAGCTTTAGAAGGAAACTGAGCCCGTACCTTACTCCATATCCTGCTAAAAATTGCCGCATATAACGCCAGAGCACTGGCGTTCTGAAGGTGGGAGTTGATGGGGCTGCCACTCCCAACGAAATTTTGGAGAAAATGAAAATTTTCAGTTAAAGCAGTAAAAAACTCTGGGAAAACCAAAGTGGAAAATGCAAATCATCTAATTACGAAATATTTTAAAGTGTATCTCGCTCCTACTTTGAATGCAACTATGTGATATCCACTTTTACAATTCCAACCCCCGCCCAAAAAAGGAAAATCATGCCTATACGCTAGTGCGCCAAAGCATTTGCTCTTGAATTTAGTATTTAAAAGCATATTAGTTTTATAAACTTCTGATTTTATCTTTAGAAAACATTCTCATTGCCTTACAAGGTTCTTTCAGAGCAGTGGCGTATTGACGGTTTTATACCTGGGTCTGTTTGGAGGTTAGGGAAGAGTGTGATGAACCAGCTGTCTTAATGTCGTTATTGCAATATGATATTGTTGTTCATTTTTCAAAAGCATTTGAATCCCGTGAGTTAGGAATACCGATAGTGAAACATGGATAGACGAAACAAAATACACACCGTACACAAAACAAAAACCGAGCTTTACTAATCCTTCAACATTCGTACAATACAGAATGTACATTGTATAAAACACATCGTAATACTAAATTCGTTGACCCTGAACTGATTCAACTCTATCCTAATGAACAACACCTTAAACAGCTAAGCTTAGATTTGGTTCAATATGTACTGTACAACCTCAGTCACGACAAAAGCTTCAATTAATGTTGGTTGATTTCAATACATACTGCTAACCTTAGTGCAGTCGGTATTAGGCAAATTGTCCATCAGTATTCTCATTCAATTTTCTCTTACACGCTTCATATTTTTAAAGACTGGAATTCCACTCATGTTGCCAATTTCTTCGTTGGCGTTTTCTTTCGATTCTTGAACCTCGCATTGCGTAAAACAAAGTGACTGTACACGATGACGAACAAGTTACGTGGTATTATTTGTGCATTCCACTGTACAAGGCCAAATTGTGGATTTTTTTATATTGATGAAAGTTAAATACAGCGTAGTGCTATGCATTAATTTTATAATAGTAGGGTCCACTTGGAATATAGGCAAAGTAAAAGGTTACTGACGAATATGACGATCCTTATCTCTATATGCATGTCGATTTCTATCTTAATGATGTCATTGGTGGAACAACTCAAGCGGAGAATGTTCATTGTCCAACTTACACACATGACAGCCATGATTTGCACTTGTCCAGTATGATCTCAACGTTACACTGACCAAGTTTATTGTTGGTCTTTTATTGCAAATGACAACTCTCTCCTCTGCTGTCATACTTCTTGTGGGAAGTAGGTTATTCACGTTTCTGGTCGAGGCGAAGCCTGGGGCATTGCCACATCGGTTGCAGCTTTCCCTACCGCCCAAAAGACTCTCTGGGAGAATGAATACCTCTTTGAGAATGAATACCTCTTTGAAAGTGCAGTCCGTGCTACGCCCTGCAATTGCGTGTGCTGCATAGGAATTCATCTCCAACCCACCTAGTCATAGGGCAAGGATCACGACCTTGCAATGCTTAACTTAAGGAGAAGCGGCACAATCAAGAAGTTATGACGAGAACTGTATTGCGAGAACAAGTAATACAGTTATGTAATTATTTTCCCATGGTTTAAAATTTCAACGACATAAAAGATCATTGGCATTGTAACAAAGAGACTATTTGAACTTTTAACGCATCGCATTGCTGTTATGCAGTTTTCTTCGATCTCGGAATTAATAATTTCTCTTTGTAGTTCTGCGTGACAGGCCCGTAAAGGTTTGCATTATAACGAACACCAAAATTGGGGAGCGCAAAGAAGATGTGTAATGAAAATTTGCCAACTAAATAAGTGTTTTTCTACAAGTATTGATTCCGAGTTTTATCAAAGAACTAAATACTTCCAAAGATTATCATCAACCAAAAATAAGAAAGTTGTATTTGGTTACAAGTATCAAAACGAATTCATAGTTGAAGACGCAAACTTTGTTTTTCTTCCTCTCTCTCTCTCTCTCTCTCTCTCTCTCTCTCTCTCTCTCTCTCTCTCTCTCTCTCTCTCTCTCTCTCTCTCTCTCTCTCTCTCTCTCTCTCTCTCTTTTCACATAACTAATGGAGATCCAAATATAAAGTAAAGCATATTCCAAATCGAGTCTGTGGAATGGCCACATCACAAATAAGCTTCTTTCATAATACCAAGATCCTTTTGACGTTTTTATGCGTTCGACGTAATGTTGGCAAATGGTGTAGTAATTTCCTGTCTGATTTGCTGTGATAATAACTGGTTTTTGAATTTGCATTTTCATTACTAAATTCAATTTACTTGATTAATTGCTGCCATATCAACACTATTCACACTTATTCAAATTTCTTTTTAACATGACAATATTGGCATCATAAGAAATATTTCGTAACAGAATATTTTGATTTCTTAAGACTAGATGTAATGTAAGGTCAGGAAAAAACAGAAAGACGAAGAAACTATGTTTACATGATTTAAATAAATGAATCACCAACTAAAAACAAACCTATGTTGCAAATTAATCTTTAAATCTCGCAAGAGTATTATCACCAATATTCTAAATGACATAATGTAAAATCAATCAAATTAATTTCATTTACAGTCAACCCTTATGCCAACAAATATTTTGATCGAGTTTTGAAGTAAATTGCTTTCTGTAGGTATTATAGCGAGAATCAAGGAAATGTTTGTTAAATTTATAAATTATAAGCACGTTACTTTCATTTTTTATATTCTCAAAATATATTGTAATTTAATCTTGTAATCATTAGTCTAAATTCTATTTCTCGAAGTGTCTTTTTAGTTCGCTCGCAGTGGGTTACTCATTGCCCGTGGAACGTTCAGGAGAAGAGTGGAGAGGGAGATTGCCCCCAAAAATGTCTACAAAATGATATCATTCCAGCCTAGATATATATATACACGATTAAAGGATCAGTTCTCTCACGATGTCTGAAACGAACAGAAAGAGGTCAGTTGACACAGCAGTTCGAATAACCGCCCTCCTTCCTTTAAGACTATTTCAGATACAAGCCACAAGCGACATGTGTCGCGTCCGCTTGTCGCTTCAGTGGGAAATATCCCTAAAACTAGGTCTTGAATCACCTTGAGAGAGCGCCTCAAACTCACAATAAATTCAATGAACCTAGCAGGCGAAAACTAAAAAAAGGGGTGATCCGATCACAAAGAGAAGAGGACCGAAAGCTGCAAGACCGTTCTTGAAGCGAACATCGTTCAAGAATGTCTCGCAGTTAATCTTGAAGCCATAGGCTTGCGCAGACCCTCTGCTTAGGGGGTGTGGGGGCAAAAGCCTTGATGAAAATTCAGTCGAGAAAGAAAAACCTTATTTCACCTCACAGCTTTAATTTTATTGTGTGTGTGTGTATCTATATATATATATATATATATATATATATATATATATATATATATATATATGGGTGTGTGTGTGTGTGATTCAGCAACATAGAGGCAGCATAACTAGCATGTTTGAATGTTAATAACAAGAAATTTGCCAGAGAACGAAGCGGCATAGTTCATTTTCTTTCAGAGTTATAATGTAATTTGATAACAGCGATAAGATTCCTCTACACTAAATTTCTAGGTGAAAGTATATTAATATAGAGGCGTGGACGTCTGGAAGGGAAGGATGGATGGCCACACCTCTTCCTTAGAGAAAGAACGTCAACCTAAAAGTATATATATTTCACACGTTTATTTTGATTTCAGCCACAATAATTTACATTAATTATTATGATGGATAATTTCAAATTCAAGTTGTGTTTTCTTTTAGGGGCAACATTATTATCGGAGTAATATACCTCGTTTACTCTATGGAAAATACCTTACTTGCCTCTCCGTAGAAAAAAAAATCTGCGGACGTCAATGATTAGAGGGGGCCATTTGTTATTTAAACAAGTTTTTTAACGCTAGAAGCTCCTATCTTGATTCATGAAAAAAGCATATAAAATAACTTGACGTGTTTTATTTTGCTATTTTTATAATGCTAAGGAATTTTAATAGTATTTGTCACTTCTCATTTTTGTGCGCCCCTGGACTTGCAGACCAAAGGCTATAGCCTAGTGGAAAATCCCCCCAAATCGTGTCAATTCGCAATACAGGTTGCGGGTTTTGTCGGATTTGATGCAAAGAAGAAAGGAGCAGAGTGACGTTAGCTTGTTGTGTTTTCCACTTACTGTGAAACCTCCAGCTGTGAGGTGCATCAATATATTCCAGTGACAGCGCATGACCTGGAAACTGGATGCGGCTTCATTATCATCCAGCAGCAGCCGAGAGATGACGCTTGTCACTTTTTCTCGCCGTGACCTCGAAACATCCTCTACTTTCCTCGCTGGTGGGTTTCGCGTCAATAACCTCTCCTTCGCCTGATGCTGTGTGGAGGGTACCCTCACATCTCTAACCTTATTATTGGCAGGGAAATGTTTTTTTCTTTTTTTACTTGAGCTCATGTTCAACTTGATTTCTTCACTATCAATCGTTTAGTCCGGTGCATCCAGAGCTTTCATTTTACATTTACGAGTGAGAGTCAAAAGAAAACAGCCTCTCCGATGGCGTCGTGGTAACCTCGTCGCCTTGTAATGAAGGGGTCTCGGGTTTGATAGCCGGTTCGGATCTCACTTTAAACTGTACGTCCAGTCCCGATTAGCCTTTCAGTGCATAATGTGGACATAAAACGAAAACTGAAATGAAAACAATTTTTTTTTGATCCAGTAGATGTCTGCATGTAGGGTTGCAAAAGTTTGTTACTTTTTACCATAGACCAACCTATTGTTGGTCTAGATATATTTTCAATCGGATCTACCCGAAGGCGTAGTGCTAACGTCATTAGAGTTAGAATTTCTTTATTCATGGACGAAGTTAAGCCTGTGGCTGCTCTACCACTTAACCCGCAAAATCTACTACAGTAAAACAAACAAAAATACAATACTATTATAACATAAGTATTCCATTACATTTATCGCTTCTAAATATTTCAGTAATTAACACCATGTAAAGATAAAGACAATTTTACTCATTCCCACAATTCAAAATGTTCGTCTTGGGTTCAAATCTGCTCATTTTTTTGTTTGTTTGTTTGTTTTGATTTCAACATAAGCATGCTGAATCTAGTCATGTCCCTGCTCATCTAGAAGTACTTTTGTTACTACCTTTTTTAAAGCTGTTATCATCGCATCGAAGGGTACCGGGTCCGATACTCGGTGAAGTACACTCATGTTCGTATAAAGTGGCACATACTTCAACTGGTCAACACTACAAAATGTGCCATTTCATGTGAACAGGAGTGTACAGTCACCGTCAATAAAAATGAGACACCTAGATCCCTACAATGCGTTAGGTGTGTTGCCTAAATGAACGGCGATAAGTGGATTTTAATACCAAATTTTGAATGGCATGTTCTACCACCGCCATAAAGTTAGGCAACACACATAACGGCTTGCAGAGAAAAGAGTATCTTAGAATTCAGGTGTCCCATTTTTATTGGCAGTTACTGTACGCAGTGAATTCGGTTCCCACTTTAAGCCGTAGGTCCAGTCTTGATTAGATTATCTGTGCATAAAGTGAATTAGAACAAAAACCATATACATGGTGCCTCATAAGCAATAGTGCAAACTGACACAGGTGAAAGTACACGATAATAGAAGCAAAAAAGTCTCAGTAAACATGGGTCTGCGAACGAGCCGTTTTCGAGATAACGCGAATGTGTGGTTACAAGCCGCCACTGACTTCATTGTTTGTAAACGTCGTCCTAGTTGGTAAAATGCTAGTAATGTGTGCTAATGTGTGATTACAAGCCGTCACTGATTGCATTTTGTAAACACCGAGTGCTTTACTCCTTGCGCTGTCCGAGGTTTGCTCTTTGTTTACAAAACAGAACATTTCCGAGAGGTGGCGTTGTAATCAAACAGAACATTTCTGAAGTCAGTGACGGCTTGTACCCACACATTCGCACACATTATTAGCATTTTACCAACTAGGACGACGTTAACAAACAATTAAGTCAGTGGCGGCTTGTAATCACACATTCGCGATTATCTCGAAAACGGCTCGTTTTACTGAGACTTTTTTGCTTCTATTAACGTGTACTTTCACCTGTGTAAATTTGCGCTATTACTTTTGAGACACTCTGTATATATTTCAAGTCTGAGTTAGTGCCTGTAAACCTCACGTCCAGTCCATGCAAAGGTCTTTCCGCCCACCTGCCTTCGAACTGAGGCCGTTGTCTTTTGCCAGTAGTAAACTTGCTGGTGTGATAAGCATATGTTGAATTTTCATTTGCCGGTCAATGTCTATAAGTTTTAAGCTTCCAGAGTGCAAGACACCACTGCTCTTCGCTGGTGCAAGTGCGTGTGGAAGAAGCGTTTTGAAGCTCAGTATTGCAGCCTTCATATCGTTTTGTAAATACGACTTAACAGTTGATACCTCGTGTAAATTTGAGCTGTATATAGTGTGTCGTGTAAGTTTTGACACTTTTAAGGTTTTCATTTTACTTCCATATTCCTATGGATAAATATTCGCGGTTTATAGGGTATATGATCTCTAACCTTGGTGGTGTGTATGGTCCAAGACGAGTTGTGCACGTGACACCTGTTCGTGAATGAATATGGTTGTCTTGTTCTGGTCTCCAATTGCAAAGTTCTATCTCGGCCTCATCTCCAGTTACAGATACTTGCTTTGTTTCATTATAATTTCTGACTGCGTGGCGGATTGGTTAGCACAGCATAATATAGAGCCCCCGGCCTGAGCATTTGTGTTCTTTGTGACTATCCCTTTATCAATTTGATCATATCATCACTCATCGTCTCGATTCGCCAAAACTGGCAGAAAATCGACGCTAAATAACAAAAATAAAATTAATATATCGATTTCTAAATCCCCCTTCTCTCTTTCTCTCTCTCTCTCCTTCCTCGAATCTTCGCAATTGAATCTAGGACAATTGCGATGAAGTCAAAATCACTGACAATTGCGATGATTTTGATGGTGAAGGTCATTTTTCAAATTGATGGTAGGACATTTGCGACGATCAGGACCTAACCTAACCTAACCAAAGGCGCCACAGAACTAATAATGCTGTAGAAGGTTGGAACAACAGAATAAATAGGTGGCTTGGAAGACTCCATCTAAAATTCATGACGTTCTGGCCTGCCTCAAGAGCCAAGCAGAAGACACCAACATCCAGTACATGCGGATGGAACTTAATCTAGAAGGTCAGAAAAGGAAGAAGCGTGGCATTAAAATCGACGAGAGAGTTGCAAAGTGCATTCATAGTACATATGAGAAAACGGGTCACTTCAAAAGGTGTATGTTGGCTCTAGCCCATGTTCAAAAACTTGATTCAACCAAATTCACAGCCGACAATATCAATTGTACAGGGTGTTAAGTCACCCTTCAATTTGATAGAAGAATTAAAATGTCATCGCATTTGTCCGGCTAACTTCGCAATTACGTTAAAGCCCTGAAATTATGTATTTCACTGATATAATTTCATTTCAGTCACAACAATGTGCTTGAATTATTACAAGGGACTGATAATTACTAGCAACACTGGTACAAGTCGTCGAAGAAACACGTTATAATAAGAATTATACAATGTTAAAGTAAAAGGAAAGAACAACAACAATGTTTTCTTGTTCTAACTGAAAGGAAACAGACTACTATCTGATTTTGCATTGCCTTCAATGCCCAGAAATAAAGATGATTTTTCAACTTCCGAGCCATAGTCATTAATTTTGGACCAATGCATTAAGTGACTGTCCAGTCCGTCTGATCTTTTCTACCTCGTTGCATTTTGTTTGTCTAAGATAAGTCATTGTGTGAACGTCATTGTTCCATATCGTCTCTGTCCTCGTTTGTTTGTTCAGACAGTGTTTCCGGTGCAAATCCAACGTGACAGTGCTTTATCTTTTGTTAACGAGCCACTTATCCGAAGTAAAGAATGAGGAGAAACATTCTATTGCCAGAATGTCAGTAGCACCAGGTCCTAGATTGTAATGTTGGTCAGAACTTGCCTTTGCGTCGAGAATTTTCAAACCATTATGCAGTAAGAGGGTTTCTCTGGAAGAGCAAAATTTTGTTTGTCAAGATATTGTTGTCACAACCAGGCACGTAGCCAAGGGGGCTCGGGCGGCTAAAGCCCTACCCCGAAATCCTACAAATATCTAATTTAAATAGTGTATAGTGGTAATTAATTTTACTGCCTTAGCAGGAATAAACATTTTCTATAGGGTGGATTAAAGACGGACACCATTCTGCAACTGACAAACAGCAGGCTCTTTTCCGCTTGTTTTCATGGCATAGTGTTGATATATATATTAAAGTGTTCACAAGAAGCATGTAGGTAGGGTGGATGAACGTTAAGTTTGAACCTGAGCAATAAAAATTTGGTCAAATTTTCGGTGTTATTAGTTCGATGACTCTATTTTGTGTATGAGTTTAGGTTTTCTTAGAATGTAAACATACTTAGTGTTTCTAAATTACGTTTAAATGTTATCATAGATTTATAATGACGAAAGTTGGAACCAATGTTACAAGGTATGTACTTAGAAACGCAAGGCAATAGTTCAGTTTACTTTCTGATAACATACACAAGTATGCCTTTGACAAAAATGACTACTACCCGCAATGAAATCACAAATGCACCATCCCCCCCTCCCCCAAAAAGCAAAAAGCTTAATTCGCACAGTGCCTAAGAGGATTTATACACACTGCTACTGATTACAACATGCATAAAATATTAATGAGGAACATTGCTTTTCACCAACTGGACTTAACATCCTAATTATAAATATTTATATTATTATTGTTGTTATTACTTGTGAGGCATTTGGTTCGGACCCCTCGCGAGATATATTTTCTTTCCAGATACTTGCCTGGAATAACTATAGAAGCTTACTTTCGGGAAGGGGTTCATTGAGAAATTCCCAATCTTGGAAACTGAAAATTACTCCCGAGGGAGTTGGTAATTCTGAACCCCCAACCCCTCCTGTGAATAATATGTAACACTAACCCGGTTCGATTTCCGGGGTGGTTGATGTAAGGTCTGAAGTTTTCCGAGCTTGTTTTGCATAAAGCGGCTCTAGAGTTCACCTTGTCTGTAAAATACGGGAGCCGAGAGTTTTGATTGAATTGAATTGTTGTTTTGAGTCCACTTTATGCACAGATAGGCTAAATGAGACTGGACTTACAGTTTAAAGTGGGATCCGAACCACTATATGTGCTTCCACCCGGCATCGAACCCGGTACCCCTTGATTAGAAGGCGACGGCGTTATCACTACGCCATTGTGGAGACCTCATCCCGGGTGGTAAAGCCGGCTGGAGCGTGGTGCTGATCACACTTTGAAGAAAATGTGTGGGACTCTGCCTCCACTTCTCGCTACGTCTCGCCACTGAGCAGTGAGCACGGGAAACCTTACACAAAGAAAGTGGTGATCATATTTATTTGGTGCAGAATAATTTTAATTTTTTATGTTTTTGTTGTTTCGCGTCGTTTTCTGCCACGTTTGGCTAATCGGGACGATGAGGATGGGTGATGAAATTGAAGGCACACTCACAATGAGCACCCACGCCCAGGCCTTGATTCGAACCCGGGACCCTGGCGTCGTAGCCCGCTGTGGTAACCACTCCGCCGGAGGAAATTTTTGTTGGGGCTGAAGACGACAACTAAAATACGCCACTGTTTCGCCTCGCTCCACTGTCCACCAGCGTTCATCATCTTCTTTTAAATATCCACAATGCGTTGGATGCAGTTTATTAACCTCTTGCGACTTTCAAATGGGCCGAAGGCGTTGCAGATGCATTCAACTTTCCAGGTTTCGTCCGCGTCTTCTGCTCGGTGCAGATATGCAAAATGGACGCTTGCATTTGGACGCGAGGTGAGCACCGTTTCTCACATGCCCATTGTCTTCAAACAAAGCTTTTCCACTCTTCCAGCCCGTAATGCTCCATGTAGAGAAAGGTACAGCCGGCAGCCGACGAGAAGATCGCTGAATGAAGGGAGACGGGGCACAGAGGGAAAGGGAGGGTCAGGTTCATTTGCAGAATTTAGGGGTGGTTGAGGGTGGTCGGGGAGAAGGAAGTCTTGTTTTCTTCTTGGCGGGTCATTGTCAAGCTGACGAGAATGTTCTGGCGGAAGAGCACCTCCCCCACGCGAAACAGTGGAGTCGCCTGGCAGTACGTCACACCTCTTCTGCCAGCGCTCTTCTCGTCGGCTGCCAGCTTGTACTGGACGCAGAGAGCACACCAGTGACGTAACACTTCCGTCTGGCGTTCCACTTCCACTTCTACTTCTCCAGGGCCTCCCCTCCCCTCCGCAAGCACTGGCGATCTCTCCCCTCTTCGCAGGTGGTGAGGGAAAATCCCTCGACGGAGGGAAATTTTCGGGAGGATTTGTAATAAGAGAAATTGGCCAGTATAATGTGGGTAGAAGCTAGTTGGACACCTGAGTTTACAGGTATCTTTGGCTTTTCTGATTCGTAACTGTGCTGGTAGGTAACTTCTGGAGGATTAAAGTTACCACACCACCAAATTTTAAGTGTGTATATGTGCTAGTTTCATAAGGTAAAGGTAAAGTTCCCCGTGCACACAGCACCATGCCATGAAGGCACATTTGGGGGATGTGGGGGTAGGCCCCACACATTCTCGATCTAGGCCATTTTGCAGGTGATGTGATCAGCACCACGCTTCGGCCGTCTTTACCTCCCAGGGTTGCCCCCAGGTATCCATTGATTTCAGGCTGGGTGAGCCCCAGAGCCGCTTTATGAGGGACAAGGCCGGAAAATTTCCGACCTTAGATCACCCACCCTGCGAATCGAACCCGGGTCTCCTGCGTGGCTGCCAGACGTCATACCGACTTTTCATTTTTTTTTTTTTTAGAAGAGGGAATACCTCTATTCGGCAGTATCCCCCGTCATTCACAGATTTCTCAAACTTTCAAACATGTCAATTTTCACTGTATTCTCGTTTTTACTCATTTTCGGACATACACAAACATCCAAGTCCTAGCCGGGATTCGAACCCGGGACCCCGCTAGACCGTTGTGATATTTTAACATCAGAAACACTGCTGTAAGTATAGGGGGCTCGGACTGAATGGACTACAGCCACCCCCCTGAACGTTTTTTTAGAAAATGAAAAAACGAAAGCATTAAAGAAATTGGAAAACCCCAAGGACGTCACAAAATCCATTAAAAATAACTACTTTTCTAAAATATTTTCCCAATCTTTCAAACTTGGACCTCTCACGACACGAGTCGATCGGGGACCGTTTCGACTTTTCTTTTTTAAGACACAGCGAAAAACAATTGTTGAAGTGCCACGTCTTTTTGTGTTTTCTCAATCTTTAGTTTTTTCATTGCACTGACGCTAGAAGCTTCGGGTTCGTATTAGGGGTGGCCAGATCCGGATCCTGGCGGATCCGAAATCCGGATCCGGTTGGTTCCGGATCCTTAGGATCCGGATCCTAAAAATTTTCGGATCCGGATCTGTGGATCCGGAATTTTCAGATCCGGATCCGGATCCGCGGATCCGGAATTTTCAGATCCGGATCCGGATCCGCGGATCCAGAACTTTCGGATCCGGATCCAGAACTTTCGGATCCGGATCCAGAATTTTCGGATCCGGATCCAAAACTTTCGGATCCGGTACTTTCAGATCCGGATCAGGTACTTTCGGATCCGGATCCGGTACTTTTGGATCCGGATCCGGAATTTTCGGATCCGGATCCGTTTTGCCATCCCACATGCGCTTCTTTGGAAAGTAAGAATGTGCTTATAACATATTGTTACCTGCTAATATACATATATATATAATATACATACACACACATATATATATATATAGTGTGTGTGCTCGCGTGCGCGGTTTGTAATTAATTAATACACTTACTTACTAGGGAGGTCTAAGTCTCCTCCTCCGATTTCCATGAAACTTGGCAGGTGTATAGAGCCCCCCCCTCAAATGTCAAGATGAGGAGAAATTGAAGTCCCGGAAACCACGTAAATATGGCATAGGAAGAAACAGGGGGCATACGGCCTCTCTATACACCTGTCAAATTTCATGGGAATCGGAGGGGGACACAGGGGTCAGATGATTCCCACGGCAATTTGTCCTAATCTTGACATTTGAGGGGATTTTGCCCCCTGAAACAGTATTTTAGCCGAAACAAAAAAACACGTATTTCTTCCTTTGGGCCCCTCTATACACCTGCGAAGTTTCATGAAAATCGGAGGGGAACACAGGGGTCAGATCCTTACTTCAATTTGTCCTCATCTTGACATTTGAGGGGATTTTGCCCCCTGAAACAGTTTTTAGCTCAAACAAAAAAACACGTAATTCTTCCTTCGGGCCCCTCTATACACCTGCCATGTTTCATGGAAATCGGAGGGGAACTCAGGGGTCAGATCCCCACTTCAATTTGTCCTCATCTTGACATTTGAGAGGAGGTTGCCCTCTAGAACAAATTTTTTTCCGAAACAAAAAAACACGTATTTCTTCTGCCAAGTTTCATGGAAATCTGAGGGGGACACAGGGGTCAGATCCCCACTTCAATTTGTCCTCATCTTGACAATTCAGTGGGTTTCGCCCTGTAAAACCGTTTTTTAGCTGAAACAAAAAAAAAACATGTATTTCTTCCTTTGGGCCCCACTATACACCTGCCAAGTTTCATGGAAATCGGAGGGGGACACACAAATCAAATGCCCACTTACATTTGTCCTCATATTGACATTTGAGGGGAGTTGCCCCCTAAAATCGTTTTTTAGCCGAAACAAAAAAAACACGTATTTCTTCATTTGGGCCCGTTTATACACACACCTACCAAGTATCATGGAAATCGGAGGGGGACACAGGGGTCCGATCCTCACTTCAATTTGTCCTCATCTTGACATTTGAGGGGGTTGTGCCCCCTAAAACCGTTTTTTAGCTGAAACAAAAAAAGCACTTATTTCTTCCATTGGGCCCCACTATACACCTGCCAAGTTTTATGGAAATGGGAGGGACACAGGGGTCAGATCCTCACTTCAATTTGTCCTCATCTTGACATTTGAGGGGGTTTTGCCCCCTAAAACCGTTTTTTATCTGTAACAAAAAAACACGTAATTCTTCCTTTGGGCCCCACTATACTGCCAAGTTTCATGGAAATCGGAGGGGGACCTTTAGATAACCTCCCTTGTTAGTCTTACACTTTGTAATTATTTAACACTACATATATTATAATGTTTTATTTTAATTTGTAAAACTGTAACTGTAGAACAATTGTATAATTTTTCTATAACATTTCTATCTTGTTATATGTGTTAAAGGTTTCATCCTGGAATGGAATGTCTCACATTTATGTGTGTTTTCATTTCCAATACATTCGAATGAATACATATTCGTTTCAATGGCATTTACAAAATCACTTCGGACATTTGTGCACGAGTGTGTTAGCCGATGCGTAGCAAAGTATTTTAGGAACAACACTTGAAAAAAATTCTTGTAGGACTAAGGTGTGGTAATATTATAATGGGATTGAGATACGAAACTCTTGGATCCGGATCCGGATCCAGATCCGAAACTTTCAGACCCGGATCCGGATCCGCGGATCCGGAACTCTCGGATCCGGATCCAGATCCGGAAATTTCGGATCCGGATCCGCGGATCCGGAACTCTCGGATCCGGATCCAGATCCGGAACTTTCGGATCCGGATCCAGATCCGGAATTTTCGGATCCGGATCCGGATTTCTCGGATCCGGATCCGGATTTCTCGGATCCGGATCCGGAATTTACGGATCCGGATCCAAGTAGATCCGGATTTCTCGGATCCGGATCCAAGCAGATCCGGATCCGGATCCAAACGGATCCGGATTTTTCGGATCCGGATCCGTTTGGCCATCCCTAGTTCGTATCTCGTCCTGTGCATGATTTCATCATATCTATACTCAAATTCATCGTCGCGATTAGCCACTAAGCGACTCTAAATAACAAAATCAAATCACTTGGAGCTGAAAATATGATGACGATAAATATAGCTAGGATTTGTATGTAATTGCATATTCTATTCCTTTCTACAGAGCTTTCCCTGACATTCGCTACGAGACTCGGTTCAAGCGGCCCGGCATCAGCGATTGTCTTTCCCGGTGAACAGGTCCGCGACAGTCGGTAGAGTCGGCTATTCAAATTACAGTTTTCATATTGTGTACTAACCTTGACTACAGAAGTTGTTGAAGATGATGTCCCTCTGCTGCAACACATTCCTGGCATCTCCGAAGGAAATTGGCATTTACACGTGCAAGTTCGTCTACTGTAATTCTCGTACAATACTCTCCTTTAACTCACGGATGGTGTGCGGATTGTCTTTGTATACTTAATTTTTTAGATTTCCCAATTTTCATTCGAGGTTTAATATAGTGGTCCTATGTGGAACGGGAACACCAGGAAATTTCGTTCCAAAACGTCGTCGCACTTCTCCACAATTCCTCTTTCCGAAGAAACACTCGACAAGATAAATCCTTTGTTGTAATGTAAACTTTTGTGGTGCCATATTAAGCCACAATCTCCAACACACGGACACGACACAACACAACTTCCGAGGGAGGATTATACTGGCGTCAGTCTGCAACGTCAACAGAAAGGGAAAGAGAGCGAAGGCAGGAAGAACGAAAAAAAAAAACAGTCTGTAGCGTGCGACTGTCGCGAACCCGTTCACCGGGAGAGACAACCGCTGATGCCGGCCGCTTGCCGTCGAGTCTCGTAGCGAATGTCAGGGAATGCTCGTAGATACATACCTTGAACACGAAAATGTCAACGAATTATGTAACTGACATCGTTTTCTATAAGTTTTATGCTACATATTTTTACATATTTGTCAGGATATTACATATTTTACATATCTGCTAATTTACTTTACATAAAACAACATATTTCGGCATTTTTTTTCCTACCTTGATTCTTTTTCCTATATTTTCGATCTCTGAAACATGATGAAGATAATTTGTATCTCATGTGATGTAATATTTTCTAATCAATGAGATTCATAGTGCATACGGTCACCTAGTATTGACTGCCAAGTCGAAAGGCTGAAGAAAAAGAATACTGGAACTGTTATTTATCGAAACATGCTGCAGTTCTCTCCGCTCCCCTTTCTGGTTACATATTTCCGTTTCGCTATTAGGTGTAGGCAAGGCACCTAGAAACTTGGCATGGGTGGACAAGAAAGCTGCTTTCCTGTACGTAGCGAGTTACACAATATGTTCCCTTGTACAAAAAAGTATAAAAATAGCTATATATTTTCATTCCATTGTTTTTTCTGTACTTTTTTTTTTTTACAATTTGTTTCGAAAGTTACGAAGAGCTCTCGTACATATTTACATATTCTACAATAATTTGCGATGTGAAAAGTAATTAATAATTCACAAAATTGGTTTCTTAAATTAGTGCACGTTGCTGTGCTTTTTTGAGTTTACAGATTTGATACAAACTTTAATTTGAACAACTTATGTCTTTGAAATTACGTTGAATATGTTCAAATAAAATAAACATCTAGCAGAATTCTTAAAATTACTTAATTAATAATTCGATTATTATTAATATTACATATTCTATGATAGTACATATTTACCTACATATTCTTTTGATAATACATATTTATGTACATATTTTGTACTTTGATATTACATAAAACTCCGGGCTCTAATGATAAAGTACCAAATACTTCCCTGTACATTACATGAATGAACGCACAAGAGGAAGGACTTCACACATTCTTATAATCTCCATTAATTACAAGAAAGGTGATGTGCAGTAGCACACTCAGGCAACCTTTAAAATTACCGTTCAGGTACACATTGATGGGAGGCTAGGTAAGCCCCAAAGTAGATTATCATAATAATAACAGCAACAACAATAATTACAATGAACATTTTCTCGGGTTGTCGATGAGCATGGATAGATTTTCCAGTGAGTTCAAGTGAGTTCAAGGGTGTCCCAGATAATATAGGTGTCTCGGGTTGATTGATTGATTTCGTAATTTTACGCCGCTTTTTTACAACTTTTGGCTAATCGCGACGACACCCATGCCCAGGCCGGGATTCGAACCCGGGACCGCTGGTGTCGCTATGCTAACCACTCCGACACGGAGGTCGGCGAAGGCACATAGGGGTATTGAAGGCATGGCCCCACACATTAATGATCTCGGGCATTTTCTTGAAAGTGACGTTAGCAGCACCACGATCCTTCCCCTCAGGTTAGCCTCAGGTATCTATCACACCAAAACGACAAGCAACACGGCGGTTTCACATGGAAGCGACAAACGACACTGGCACCTCCAGTCTGTAAAAAAAAAAGTTCACTCCGCATGCGCGACAACCAGGCCAAGTCGACATGTTACATGAAGTTGAGAAAACGACCCGGTCAGAGCGATAGGCAAGCGACATCTGCAGCTTGTGGCAATTCGGTACAAAATATTGCCTGTATTTTTGAAGGTTGGTTTCCATGCGACACGTGTCGCCTGTTCCGTGCCGCTTCGGTCTGAAAACTTACTTAAGGTACAGTCAGCGGCAAAAAAAAGGGACGCCTAGATCCGGAAATGCTTTCTCCCCTGCACGGCGTTATGTGTGTTGCCTAACTTTACGGCGGTGGTAGAAGTAGGCATTGAAAAATCGTTATTAAAAGCCACTTATCGCCGTAAAGTTATGCAACACACATAACGCCGCGCAGATGAGAGAGCATTTCAGGATCTAGGCGTCCCATTTTTATTGCCGCTGAATGTACAAATACAAACCTGTATTTTTTTTATTTCTTATTTTAACGTTCTTTGCAGAAGAGCGAAGTAAAAGAAACCAAATCAACCAATTACCCTAATTATTTGGTCTGGAAGATTGTTGTTTTGGAGCGAGAACCCTATAATCATCAGATAATTTTGTTTATGTGAAATTGCGGACGCCCTGTCCGATGTTTAGGGCCACTCGCATTAGTTTTCTTACACGAGGGAAATTTTGGAGAGGAAAGGGAAATTTTACCAGCTGTGAGGGAATTTCTGTCGCAGCGCTGGGCGAGCAAGCGAAGGCGAGAGCAGTCTGCGCGCTGTCTCCACCGGACGAGGAGGCAGTGAGGTCTTTGTCGGCGAAGCGGGAACGAAAGTGAAGTGTCAAGCGCAGGATGCGTGCTGAGTGGGATTCCCAGAAATATTGCTCAGCGTATGCTCACAGTGTCGCCGGGAATGTTGACGGCTTAGTGTAGGTGGAGATGCATATCAATTTTTTAGCGCCGTGTGTTGTTGGAGCATGAGGCACTACCCTGGGCGTGCAGTGGAAGAGCATAAAGTCACCGAAACTCCGAAGGAAATGGCGCCGTGGTTGTCGGGTACGTTGAGCAGACGGTTCCTCAAGAACCAGCAGGCCAAGGAGGACGCCGACGCCGTGAAGAGAGACAAGAGCAGTCGCGATGCGTTGACGAGTGTGGGTAGGATGGGTGTGTACAGTGCGAACTGGCTAGATCCATGGGAAGACGAGGACAGTGCCTGGGACACCCCGAAAGGCAATCGCAGGGACGAGATCAACAAGGCTAACATCAACAGCATAAGGACATGGACCTTGTCCAGGCAGAAGAATCACTCTAGTCGCGTGTACCATGACTGGGACTGGGACGCCGATTGGGAGGGGACGGTAAGGAGAGGTAGCGATAAGGCACTTAGGAGACTGGAATCTTTCTCGTCCTCATCTTCCACGCTGTCCAAAAGCAGCAGCAGCAACGCTAGCAGCGGAAGCAGGAAGAAGATCCAGCCTAGTTGTACTATTAGTGAGGAACCTTCGTACGTGAGGAACGGTGTTGGTTCTAACGAATCTAGTCAGTGTGATGTACTGAGCAGTGCTCAAGAGGAGTTCCTAATCCCGAGGCCCAAGCTGATCGTTCCAGTGCACACTTATGGCAGGAAACGCCGGACTGGAAATCTCCATGTGCAGAGCTGTGAAGGTTACGGTGGTCGGGAGGAGTCTCCACAACCTGGTGAGTAACTGGAGAACAGTTTTCGTTGTAGTAGTTTCAAGTTGGGATTTGGTCGGTTGGATTTCGATCCAGTGGCCAGCTTCCTCTGGAAAGAGATACCTAACTGTCATTCAGGATAGCGTTCTTTGATTTTGTCATAGTTACAGAGACCCCCTATGCATTTTGTACATTCAATTTAGATACGTACGCTTGCCCCCGTGGTGTAGTGGTTAGCACATCGCGCCGAGCTCGAATCCCCGCCTGGACATGGATCTTTGTGAGTGTCCATTCATAAATTTCATCACTCGTCCCCATCTTCGCGATTATCCAAAGTGACAGAAAAGCGAAGTAAAACAAAAACCAAAGCAATAAATCAATCGTGTATATCAAATTGCCTCGATTCGACATCAAAATTGTCACTCCCTAGACAGTAACGTATTTAAGAGAGGGCGAGTGACACTGCTCCCCCCAGAAAATTTCAGAGGTAACGACATTGCCTTATAATCAAAGGGTACCGGGTTCGATATCCGGTGCAGGCTCATAGTGGTTTCGATCCCATTTTAAACTGTAGGTCTATTCCCGACTGTGCATAAAGGGAACTTAAAACAATTCTCTATTATCAAAATATAATATACATGTAGATGTGCCATATTATGTAATGATTTTGAATAATATATGGACAACAATGTATAATAGGTAACATGTCTATATAACACATGATTGATTGATTGATTGAGTTTTAAGTCCACTTTATGCACAGTAAGGCTAGTCAGGACTGTGCCTACAGTTTAAAGTGGAATCCGAACCACTATGTGCCTGCACCGGCTATCGAACCCTGGACTCCTTGATTACAAGGCGACGACGCTGCCACTTCGTCATCGGGGAGGCATACATAAAACATAAACCTAACTACGCATAAGCTTTGGAAAAACTACATGACTTTATGCTTTATACTTTACTGTATAACACCACATTTTATAGAACACTTGGATTGTCTTTACAAATTAGCGTGAAAACGACGAAGTGGCAATATCCCATTATCTAGGTACTTGTGTAGGAGGATGAACAGATTTCGAAACGGAATTTTAAAACGAGATTTCAGCATTTTAAATGCAAGTAGTTTGTTGTTTCATATTTTGATTATTGTTATTTAGCGTCGCTTTTCTTCCGATTTTGGCTAATCGCGACGATGAGGATGAGTCATGATATGATGGAATTGATGAAGGGACTCACAAAGAACACCCATGGCCAGGCGAGGATTCGAACCCGGAGTGATATATAATATATATTGTAGTTGGATTTTCTGCCACTTTTGGCTAATCACGAAGATTCAACATGTTATCCTTCTTGCTCCTAGGTATAAACGCGAAATATATAAATTAAATGTTTTTTTTTTTTATTGTGATAATGTTGCGATTATAGAGGATACCTAGTTTACACGAAGGACCAGAAATCTCTGATTTTTCTTAGATCTCTGAAAAAAGTTGTTTTTAGCCCCGCGTATATTGTATGCCCACGGCCCCGCACAAACTAGGGCTGGCCCCTTATATTAAGACACTGTAACTTTGAACTTCAAAATTGCATTATTGTAATAAATTCTGACGATCATATGAATAGTCAACTGAACATGTCCTTTGAAATGTGTGACTGCTACAATTCACAAACGTATACAAAATGTCAGTCGTATTGGATTGATTTGTTGTTTTAAGTCCACTTTATGCACAGTAAGGCTAATCGGGACTTGACCTACAGTTTAAAGTGGGATCCGAACCACTATGTGCCTCCACCGGGAAACGAACCCGGGACCCCTTGATTACAAGGCGACGACGAAATGTCAGTCGTAAACAAAACGGTAAGCTGGAGGAAAAATAACCGGGTATTGCGGTTCGTGTCGAATGTCCTTGGAGACGGAGAAAAAGTACGTCAGAGGTAAATGTTTTACGTTTGACGAGCAGTTAGTTTCCTTTCTTGCATGTTGCAAGTTGGAAAAGGGGCAGCAGAGTAGCACAGAATGGCGATTTAGTGCGGTGACTACACCTCAAATTTCTATAGCGTAATCATGGTCATCGGGAGGGTGGTCGAACGGCTCGGTGGACCCCCTGGAAATTGACATCGTTCATTTAAAGATACGAGAAAGCCGAAATTTTGTTACTCTTATTGTTAACAGAAATAAAGTTTATTTCGTTAGTGTTCGAACAGAATAATGAGAGTAAAACTGCATTGGATCGAAAACATTGAGTGAAAAATAAAGCAACAAGGTTTATATTCTACCATTTCATTCCATGAACAAATGGTTCCACAGTTTTCAAAATTTTAATAATTACAATTGTGGGAGAGAGGTCACATAACAAATTTTATGAAAATTCCCCTAACATTTAAAGCCTTTTCTTGA
This sequence comes from Lepisma saccharinum, assembly GCF_977018435.1. Taxonomy (NCBI): domain Eukaryota; kingdom Metazoa; phylum Arthropoda; class Insecta; order Zygentoma; family Lepismatidae; genus Lepisma; species Lepisma saccharinum. Next base: position 52,571,858 of record NC_139248.1, read on the forward strand.
ACGAGACGTGCAAAAGTTAATATCAAAATGAATTTCAGATACTAACTGCATAAAATGCAGAAGAAATAATGGAAAATAGTTGTGCTGGTATTCACTCGTTTTGTGGATCGAGTCTCCCTATTTATATAATAATAATAATAATTATTATTATTATTATTTCGAATACAATTTATTTTTGTTAGTTTGTAATATTTATTATTGTATAATAACATTTATAACCGTGGTAATAATACTTACTGTTTTTCTACTATTCAACTTTTATCATTTGCCCGACCCCCCCCCCCCCTGCTCTGGCGACGCCCATGAGAGTAATGCTTTAAACGCATATATGCATTGTGCCCTAAACATTATGAAAATATGACCTTAAAAACTGAAAATATAATCTTAAATTTCCTGCTAATGTAAAAAGTATTATTAAACATTTTATAATATTATGTTCTTTAGATGTTTAGTGTCCGTTACAGCCTAATGTTGACCTGTATTAATTAATATATTTTGCTTTGTTCCGCCTCTCCGATGATGTAGTGGTAACGGCGTTGGCTTATAATCAAGGAGTCCCGGATTCGGTACCCGGTGGACGCACATGGTGGTTCGGATCCCACTTTAAGCTGTAGGTCCAGTTCCGATTGGCTCTTCTGTGCATAAAACGAAAAGCTAAAAATACAACTCAAATTTTGTTTTGTTTCACAGCACGTTCGTGTTAAATCCCGCCAACCCACGTCACTTAATCATTACATATTTTAAAGAAAAGGGGGGAAATGGCAAAGAAACTACCCCTGAATTGCCGGCACAAGCATGATTTTATGAACAGTAGCTCTTGAAATGCATAAAAAAAGGTGTTTAATGTATGACGTAAGGATAAAATATGAATTTATAGATCATCTTTATGGCTGTATTTAAAAATTTGTTTCAAGTTCACTTTATGTCGAGATAGGCTGATCAGTTTAAAATTGGATAGAACTCGGGATCATATATGCAATAAACAAAATCTACGCCATCGTGTTTAAATTAGGCATGAAAGAACAGGCCAGGGTAGAAACATGACGTCATAAAAATGTATTTTCTACTTCTCATAAGTAAATCGATGAGGGTGATCAGATAAAATGATCGGACATGCTTGGTCAGATTCGAACAAAGGACTCCAGTCTTCGTATGGCGTTACTTTAACCACTCTGAATACAAAGGTTGGTTATTTGTATTCTCGAAACCTAGATTTCCCTATTCTATTGTAGTATCGTATTACAGAAATAAACTCTGATCAAAGTTTGTAGAGACCGTGGGAAATGTCTACAAGTTCAGATATACTTACAAAACTGTAAACAAGAGGCGAATAACACGAGAAAGTAAGTGATTGTCTTACGTTTGGTTAACTAGATAAGATAAGCAACAAAATTCCTAAGATTTAGCTTGTTTGAAAATGGAATATGAAACAGAGATTTATTGTTTCATATAGGTCTAACGAGATGCCGGTTAATATCCGCGGATGGCTGGAACCGCACTTTGTACCGCAGGTTCAGTCACAATTAGACTGTTTGTAGCGTCTTAGTAACCACTACAATTGGTGTAACACAACACTTGATCGAGAATTTAATGTCTCACTGTACTTGATGTGTCACAGGCATTCAAAGATGTAACAAGCCATCAAAGACGATGCTGAACAACGCTAATTTGACATTAACACCACAATGTGCGTTCTGTTGCACCAAGTCTTGAGTACTTGTGTTTGAAGAAAACCAACGTCAAATAAGAAAAATACGGAACGAGACTGTAGTTGACATATGGAGACGAGACCGAGAACGGATATTTTCGGCGTGTAAGGGGGTTATGTTTTCTGACGGCATTTAAATGTCAACCTCTCTTCTATGCACCCTGGGCTGCAATGGGGTTCCCTGCGAGATCTGCAAGAATTTCATATGATTCGAATGGTGAAATTGTAGCAGTATTTCGTTACAAATAGTATTCTTTTCTGTAATTTATAGGCTGTAAATTACAGCAACTAACTGCCACGTCCAACAAAATAACGAGAGAACGTTTTCACAAGAGACCATGCTGAATGCCGTAACTATAGGGGTGCGCGGGACTGAAAATATTTGGTCGAGACGGGATTGGGAAGGGGATTTTTTCCCGTTCCAGACTTAAGAAAATTCGTCATTTCCTAACCAGGTCAGGCAATTTTCGAAATTTTCCGACGACGTGAAAATCTCTGATTCTACACACTACACTATTCCTCCTCAAGTGTTTTTGCACTTCTGGAATAGAATTTTAGACTATCAATTTCAAGACATTTACAGTGCAGAAAACACCAAGAATTACCCACTTTTTAAGTACAATCCTTTGAAATTTCTCGACTGTTTGGCATCCCAAAAAATCGTGAAATATTTTCTAGAAGTTGCGATCTAGCCTTGACAAATCATTCACCTCATTTTGCAATCATCTTTTATTTTCAGTACCCTTCGGATCGTAAAAACATTGATCAGAGGCACTCGCCATAAAAGAGAGCAGATGAAGTAGTCTCTCTTTGGTAACTGTGCAGTGCATCGTGATAAAGTACAAAAAGACAACGAACAATGTCAGATATTTATGGAAAGGAAGCAAGGCGAATCCAGGTTCTACTTTTCAATTTTATGATTTGAAAAGGTAAAATATAAGTTTATATGACTGAAGGGAAATATGTGATGTGAAATCTTCATCTGACCTCCCTGAAAAAATCCTCCTGGCACCCTTGATCGGCTGTATTTTACAGGCTAACGAGACTGGCGCCTGGAACCACAAGCATATGTGCCGACTTGGAGGGTGGGGGGGCAAGGCACTTCTGCCCCTCAAAATTCACGTAGAAGGACACATTTTATGTATATTATATTTACATATATAAAGTATTCTCTGTTACGATCTTGCCCCCCAAAAAATTACCTTGCCCCCGAAAATTTATCTTAATTTGGTGCCTCTGACCACAGCCACAGAATAATCCTCTGTGGACCCTGTATTATGTTGCTCTATATGTTTGTGAATGTCCCTTCATCCATCTCACACCATTCATAGTCACGCTTCGCCAAAAGTGGAAGGGGAATGACGTAAAATAAGTTCTCGCCTGGGCATGCGTAAATAAACCAATCAACAAGAGACATTTTCAAGTCGGGACAAGATCGAGAAGGAAACATACGTTTTCAAGTCTAGACAAGCCTAAGAAACGGATAGTAAGACCGTGTCAAGTCCCGACTAGTCTCCCTCCCTATTCGTGATTGTGTAGCAAGGCTAACATGGGATAAACCGCGAAAAATAATTGCAGTGTAATTACCTTTCTTTTATAGGTAGGCGTTACCGGAACTCCTGTGGCCTTATTACGATTTCCGTCGCCTTATACGGGCAGAATTTATATTGAGGATGGTCGCTGCTTGTCTTGAATTTCTTTCAGAGTGCTTTGCCGTAGGAAGACTTTCCAACAAGAAACTAGTTTCGTTTCGGGTTAAAGACAAAGATAAATGTGTACATCGTCAATGAAAATGCACCATTGTTCCTTAGTATTGTAAAGTAAGAATAGGCACCATAGACTGCATAACAACCATAGTGTGAATTTCCGTTTTATGCAGAACGCAAGCACAAACAATTGCAAGTCAATTCAGTGTAGCTATTAAAAAATCTCGTCATTCCTCTACCATGAATATGATCCAGTTGATTTGTCTGCTTGGAAATTCGTACTGAAGTTTGTTGTGGGTCTGTTAAAGTAATGATGTGCAACGATATTCATGTGCATAGAGCCACGATAGATTATTTACGGTGTTGTCTGGCATTTAAAGCAACTCTCTTTCAGAGATTGTATCTGGCCACACTGAAGTTAGATTTACTCACCATACTAAGGTGAAATACATAAAGGTGGGTGGGTCCGTGGGACATTTTTCGTGATCGGGAATTTCGGTCTTCTTCACTGTGTCGTAGGTTGGATGGCTCTCACATGTACACGAAACAAAAGTTCTCTTGTGCTTTCTTTTTTCTCAAAAGTAATTTATCGTAATTTATCACATACATGAAAGTAATTTACATGTAACCACAATTACAATGCTTTTATTCTTCGGGAGTACCATTCGAACGAAATCTCGTCGGTTGAGAATGATTGAATAGTTCACAAAACGGGTGTTATTAATTGACTCCCCCAATGCCCAATGCCGTGCAGTAAATTCGTGGTAAAATAAATATTTTACTGTAGGAAGTGTGTATGTTAGGGTGGAAGATGAATAAAATTATAACTTGAACATCATTATATATAATCTGTAGATATATAGAATATAATAACATAAAATGTAAATTAACGGATATATTGTCATGAAGTTTCTGTTTGCAGTATGGGACAAATTGTAAGATCCTCTCAAAATAAATGGAATTAATAAAGGCTGCAGTCCCAATCAGTTAGCAGACAAGCTTTAAACTTAAAGTCGAACTCGCCCACCTAAAATGGATTTTCAGAAAACAGTTAATGCATCATCAAGAATCCAAGCATAAATTTAAGAAATCAGTTACAGATAATTAGGCGCATAAATATCCCAAACCACATTTAAAAAAAACTGCTTATTGCTGAATGTCTATTTTTAGTTCCTCCTTGAAAGTTTCAAAGACGAATGGAAATCCTGCATCAAATCTATCTGTCTGTGCTGCAAAGGTGAAATTTACTGAAAAGACATTTGCCAAAACTATATTATCGCAATTATTACGAACAAAGAATAAATATAGAGCGATACATTGATATATCTGGAAGATTGTGGGCATATTGATATTGTTTCTCATTCCTATTACACCTCGAGTCCTTCCTGTGCAGTTCTTAGTTGATCAGTCTCCATCTACACATTACAAAATTCAGAAAGTCGACCCGAGGTTGGCTTGTCGCAACCTTGTAGATTTAACACTGGCAGTTGACACATACAGCAATGTGAACTTGAAATGCACGTCCTATTCAAGGACATGAACATAATGGTTTGTTGCTATTCGGCAAGGATTTTACTTAGGCATGCCATACTTAGCTCAGAAGCAAAGTTGCTCAAAGTAGTTTGTTGAAATCGTGGACTTAATCGCTTTCTTTTAATGGCCTGGGAACTTGCATTACAAAGCAAGATTTCCAAGTGCTGGTGGAACGGAATGGCAGGCAGCTCTCGAGCGATAATTTGTAGAGCATGAAATGTGGAAGGCTCGCACAGGTACCCAGTATTAGGGGCGGTCGATGCTATCAATTAGTGTGGCCCGGCGGAAGAAATTGTGGGAATCAATGAAGGGATTATCTTTCGATCACTTGCAAATGAAGGAATTATGTAAACGGTTGAATACAAAACTGGAGTCCATAGGTATGATTATGTATTCTTCTTGCTTGTTTTTTTATGTTGCCACTTTTCTACCTGCCGACCTCCGTGGTGTAGTGGTTGGCACAGCGCGCTACGACGCCAAGGGTCCAGGATTCGAGTAACGGCCTGGGCATGGGTGGGTGTTCTTTGTGAGTGTGTCTTCATCAATTTAAAAATTTGGAGCAAAGCGACGTAAAATAACACAATTCAATCAATCAATTAATGTCGTTCCTGATGATAGGGATGAATGGTGAATCGATGAAATACGTAGATGATGCTACAAACACGCCCTCGTGACTTATCTACGATTCGAACCTGGAACATATAACGCCGTAGCTCTTACCGCTGTCACGCCGCTAGACTGACCGGTCATGTACACTGCATCGATTTCAAAGATTTGCAAGCACTCGTTTTCTTTCAAACGTCAAGAACTGACGACAAGAAGCAGAAGACACATCTGCACCAGCATTAGTAGAATCCAATCCAATCCCACTTTACACTGTGGGTCCAGTCCCGTTTAGCCTTCCTGTGTATAAAGTAGCAAAACGCAAACTCCAATCCTTTAATGCAAGAAATGTAAAAGAATTGAGAATACAATTAATGATAGACTAGCCTTGCACTTTCTTATAGACAGTCACATAGGTTATTTTTACCACCATATCTTTTTGCAGATAAAATTCCTTCCACTCATGTGTGTGTGTGACACAAAGCAAAATTATGGAAGAGAGAGAGGGAATAGAGAAAGAAAATAGAGACAGAAAGAGTCTCTTTCTTTCTCTATTCTCTCTTTTTCTATTTTCTATTCTTTCTTTATTTCTCCCTCGTTCTCTCTCTCCTTCTCCTAGTCCTACTACTCATATTAATAACAAAATATCATACATTTTTTACTATTTAATGTACTTACTCACGTTGAGCAGTCGATTCGAGATATCGCTACCGAAGGTTCAGGGTAAGAGTCCAGGCCTTGGAGCGCCCCTTCTTAAAATTTCACATAATTATCATTCATCCAAATCGTAGAGATTAACCAAAAGCGATGCAAAATACAGATTTGTGCTCATATTTAGTCCAAGGTGAGATTTATCTAGAGGTGAACGCCATCCGAAGTTTCAACTATCAACGTTGGATGACGTCACGTGGAATTACATGAGTTTCTGAAAAAGAAAAATATTATACTCTCAACATTTTTATGCTCTAGCATCGAAATAATGTACAAAATGCAAAATCTGACTGAAAATAGCATTAATATATTAAAACGAACCAAAGTTGATTCGTTGATTGATTTGGTTTATTTTACTTTGCTCCCCTGCCACTTTTATCTAATCACTAAGATGAAGATAAGTGATGATATGATTGAAGTGATGAAGAGACCCTCACAAAGAACATCCATGCCCAGGCTGGATTCCTGGCGTCGTAGCGCGCTGTGCTAACCACTACGCCACAGAGGTCAGCAAAATGAACTAGAAATATACGTTTCTGGCATGCTTATAAATAATCACAAAATATCTTCTTTAACGTTTTTCAGTAAGTTACATATTGAAGCAATTTCTGATTTATGTGAAATTTTTGTTATACCTCACATTCTAGTCACGAGACTCGAACATTTTGAGCTTACGCTTGAACACGTGTAATGTGTTCTAACGTGGTCGAAATGTTATTTGTAGAAAGTGTTTTAAAAGCTCTTTTGTCAGTAAAAGCTAAACTTTTACGATCCAAAAATAGGAATACATTATATTCATTAGGTTCTCTCATTCCCTTGTGCAAATTATGGAACTGAGGAATTGGTACTGTTAAAATGTTGTTAAAATACCAGTGATGCGTAGAAAAGGCTAATTTCTGTTCATCACTTGGAATTTTATTCATCATAAACTCACGTAATAAATGTTTCTAATTTGTACACTTTCCTATGTTGATAATGTGTTTTTTTCACAATTTTAAAAGAATTATTTAGAAGTTCAGGTATAATTAATAAATTAATGACCAAGAACAATGTGATTCAATGAGTGAGATATTTTTCAGTACTAAAAGAAATTACGGACCTGGATACTTACGTTACGTTACAGTTGCTGTTTATAGTTTTTAAATTTACTTTATATCGAGATGCTAAAATATAATTTAATTTGTAAATGTAAATTAAGAAATTACATTTTTCAGGGTTGTTATAATCTTTTTGAAATCCCTCAATATCATAATAGTCATCGCACACACATGGAAAAGTTACATTTGCCGAAGGACGAAATTTTCAATTTGTGTGTCAGTCTTATTATTATTTGCTTAATTGGAGATAACGTTCCGTTTATTATATCTTGCTTAGGAGTATAAGATGTAATTTCCTATAACTGTTATCCAAGGCAAATTTTATATTTAAAATTATCTTTGTGAATGAGTGTGTGAATCTGTGTGGACACTGGATCAGGTGAATGTGAGAATAATATAAAGAATTGTAACACTGGTGTTAGTAACAAACATGATTAATTATTTTTAACTATAGTAGGGTCTCAGTAGCAATATAAGGCCATGATGTTCCCAAGGTAAAATATTCCGGAGGTAAAATAGTCCCCCGTTCGGATCTCCGGGTGGGGACTACTTTGGGAGGTCCCTGGACTAAGGATAAGATCTACGTTAGGAATAAGGATATTAAATTAGGCACCTGGAATGTTCTGACCCTTTACCGGCCTGGGGCATTTCAGTGTACAGTTAATGAGATAGTTAAGTATAAATTAGATGTAGTAGCTGTCTAGGAAGTTAGGTGGCCAGGAGACGGGAATTGTAAAACTAAAAATTATACTTTTTTCTATGGTGGTACTGAAAATCATAATTTTGGAACAGGCTTTTTCATAAATAATAGAATTATCTCGGCTCTTAAAACAGTAGAATTTATTAATGATAGGATATCATATGCAGTTTTGCAGGGTAGGTGGTGTAAAATTATTTTAATAAACATACATGCACCAACGGAAGATAAACATGATAATACTAAAGATGATTTTTATACAGAGTTAGAAGAGGTCTTTGATAAATTTTCTCAGTATGATATGAAAATTCTGTTAGGTGATTGTAATGCACAGATTGGCAAAGAAGAGACATTTAAACCCACGATTGGTAAAGAAAGTCTTCATGAATTAAGTAATGATAATGGTATAAGATTGATTACTTTTGCAACCTCAAAGAATTTAATTGTGAAAAGTACCACTTTTAAACATAAAGATATCCATAAATATACCTGGTGTTCTCCAGATGGTAAAACTCATAATCAGATAGATCATATTCTCATTGATAAGAGAAGGCATACTAGTATAATTGACGTTCGTACACATAGAGGTGCTGACTGTGCCAGTGACTATTATTTAGTAATTGCTAAATTAAGAGAAAGACTCTCAGTGATAAGTCATAAGCAACAAAATCTAAAAGTTATAAAATTTGATACAGGAAAGTTTTCTGATGAAAGAATTAAGAAAGATTACCAAATTAAACTGTCAAATAGATTTGATGTTTTGCAGGATTTAAATGATGATGAAAATATGAATGAAGCAGACGTAAATAAGAATTGGGAGCACATACGTAATGCAATAGAATCAGCAGCTAAAGAAAGTATAGGATACCATAAACCGAGAAAAAGTAAGCCATGGTTTGATAATGAATGTCATAATCTAATAGAAATAAGAAATCAGGCTAGACTTAGGTGGTTAAATAACTCTGATGATACAAATCTAAACAATTATAATAGAATAAAGCGAGAAGTTAACCGCACGATTAGAAGTAAAAAAAGAGATTATTTGAAAAGCAAAATTGACGAAATTGAAACAAACAGCAAAAATAAAAATATCAGAGATTTATATAAAGGTGTAAATGAGTTTAGAAAGGGGTGGCAACCTAAAGTAAACTTGATAAAGGATAAAGACGGTGATTTTCTAGTTGACCCAAGCGATATTCTAAATAGATGGAAGAACTACTTTAGTGACCTTTTAAATGTCCATATAGGAGATAAATCAGAAGTAAATGAAGTCCACACAGCAGAACCTTTAGTTCCAGAACCTAACTTGATTGAAGTTAAGGATGCTATTAAAAGGCTAAAGAATAACAAAGCACCTGGCATTGATTTAATACCAGCTGAGTTAATTAAATATGGTGGAAATTTATTAATATGTCAAATTCATAAATTAATTTGTTTAATATGGAATAAAGAAGAAATCCCTCAACAGTGGAAAGAATCCATAATTGTTCCTGTGTTTAAAAAAGGTGATAAAATGAACTGCAATAATTACCGTGGAATTTCTCTAATCTCAACAACATATAAAATATTATCTAACATTCTTTTAACAAGACTAACCCCATATGCTAATGAAATTATAGGAGATTATCAATGTGGATTTAAACGTAACAGATCAACTACAGATCAAATTTTTCACATCAGACAGACACTTGAAAAAAAGTGGGAATATAATCAAAATGTCCATCAGCTATTCATTGATTTCAAAAAAGCAAATGATTCGGTCAAAAGAGATAAATTATATAGTATATTAGTAGAGTTTGGAATACCTAAGAAGCTTGTTAGTATGATAAAAATATGCACCAGTGAAACAGAAAGTAAAATTCGTGTGTGGTATTAATATTTCTGACAAATTTACAATTCATGATGGGTTAAAACAAGGAGATGCATTATCTCCATTGCTCTTTAATTTTGCCTTAGAATATGCTGTTAGGAAGGTAAAAGAAACTAAAGAAGGACTAAAATTTAATGGTGTGACTCAGTTGTTAGCATATGCAGATGATGTAGACTTACTGGGGGATGATGTGAATACAATTAAGAATAATGCTAAAATATTTTTCAAAACTGCTAAAGAGATAGGTTTGGAAGTTAACAAAGAGAAAACTAAATATATGCTTAGAAGCCGAAACCAAGTGTTAGGTAATAATCAAAATCTAATTATTGATAACAACTCGTTTGAACCAGTTTCCAAATTCAAATACTTAGGAGTAATATTAACAAATGAAAATTATATTAAAGAGGAAATAAAAAGTAGGCTTAATTCAGGAAATACATGTTACTTCTCTCTTCATAAACTTTTGTCTTCTCGTTTAATATCTAAGAAACTAAAAGTTAAAATATACAAAACAGTAATTTTGCCTGTAGTATTATATGGATGTGAAACTTGGTCCCTTACATTGAAAGAGGAACATAAATTGAGAGTATTTGAAAATAAGATCCTTAGGAAAATCTTTGGACCTAAAAGGGATGAGGAGACAGGTGAGTGGAGAAGGTTACATAATTTAGAACTACATAATTTGTATTCATGTCCAGATATTATTAGAATAATTAAATCAAGAAGACTTAGGTGGGCAGGCCATGTGGCACGAATGGGAGAGGAAAGAGGAGTTTACAGGATTTTTTTTTGGGAAACCTGATGGTAAGAGACCTGTAGGAAGGCCAAGACGAAGATGGAGGGACAACGTTGAGATGGACCTAAGGGAAATCGGTAGGGATGGAAAAGAGTATATAGAACTTGCTCAAGATAGGGAAAGATGGAAGGCCTGTGTTGCTGCAGCCATGAACCTTCGGGTTTAAGAAGGCTAGGGAGTTAGTTAGTTAGGGTCTCAGTGATTATTATGATTGTAACATATAGCCTCCCCGATGGCGTAGTGGTAACGTCGTCGCCTTGTAATCAAGGGGTCCCGGGTTCGATACCCGGTAGAAGCACACAGAAGTACATGTAGTACACCCTGGACTACACTTTACGGACTAACGCTGCTCTGGCATCTAGCCAGATTAATCCTGTAGGATTTATGTTGAGTGATGTCCATCTGCCTTTGTGATCGTCCTTTCCTTAATTGCATCTTGTCACCACTCATTCTCATTTTTGCTATTAGGTGGCAGAAAGGTGAGGTAAAATGATACATCAGTCAATCAATCACAATCCATATCGATTTATGGACACTGGGAAAGAAATAATAATAAAAAAAACCGGATAAAAATATTGCAGCATTTCAAATCAGCTAAGAAGTCATGTACAGTGAAATCCACTAGTATTGCTCAGCAAATTGTCCATGACTATTTTCATTATTTTTTCTCTTACATCCTATGCGTTTTTAAGCGATGGATTTTTATGTATGCTGGTGCAGAAGTTGTCAAGAGCTTGTTTTTAGGTTTCTTGTAATTCTTGAAGCTCTTATTGGGTCAAATAAAGTGCACGAACATGGTAATGGACAATTTGCACGGTAATACTCATGGACCCCACTGTGCGATCTCGATACCGAATTAATTTCTGAGCAAATGGACCGAGTTATTTACAGTTCAAGTAGAAATGTTGGTACTACTTCACACGTATTGCTTTGAATGCACTGTCATGGTGAAGTATTTCGCACGGATTTCACAGTGAAGCCATGCATAAACCACGGTACAGTCAATTGCAATTTTGCACAATTGTATCGAATACTCTCCGTTACTGTGCAATTATAGAATTTGCGTAAATCGTTGAGCGAATTTCACGTGTACTAATGCAGCTTGTAGAAATAAACCACTACAGTGATATTTTTCTACCAACTTGGTGTACACGTTTCGCTTCGCTACGCAGTGTTATGTTCATCCCAGTCTGTCCACGACATGAAAATGCACTTGCGAAATGTCAGATAAGAATCGTCCCCACTTTAACAGGGAATAATCACTGTGTCAACGAAAATATCAAACTGTTTGCTGTGTCGAATTCAAATAAACGTGCTAAAAACTGTGCAATAGCTGCAGAGAAGGAGCATTCTACGAATTTACTACAACAGTTTACGCGTACTTTAAATCTTAAATTAGTAATTCCTAAAGTTTTAAGTTTCGGTACCAAACGAGATTGAGAAACACTGAATGTATTTTACACTACTTTAACCCTTAACTAGGCGCGCGGGGGTAAATTTGGCCCCCAGGTAGGTATTTCTTAACGCCCACACACTTGTTGGTTGCCCCCTGTGCCATCTTATGTAGTACCTTCCTAAAACAGTCTGATTCAACTGTCGAGGTCATTTTCTTCATTGTTTGTGTAATTGCAGCAAGGTCAAGCTGTTGGAAAGTTGATGGGGGTCAAATTTACCCCTACGCGCCTAGTTACGTATGTGATTTTTTGTTGTTCATTTTTTTTTAGAACTTTCGCTTACTGTGCTTCGTGCGTGAAATATTTTAACAGTTTTTACTTGATCTGTGTTGTGCGACTGTGTTTTAAAGTGAATGTTTAATTTTTCTAAGAAATCGTTCAAAAGTATGAAAGACAGCAGGGGCTGTTGGAGGACATTTCGAACCTAGTTCATCGGAATTGCTTCAAGATGAATAATTGACTCCAAATCAGATCATGACGTAGAATATCATGTTACTGAGTGAGAACATACGAATATACTAATTCTAAGACAAATCATGATGATGAGAATGATATCCCGGATGAAGATGAAACTTATTTCCTGGGAAGAGACAAAATAACTCGATGGAAAGAAGCTCCCTGCTCATGTTCGAATGTTCACAAAAGAAGTATGAACATTGTTTTACGTCTTCTTGGATCACTTGCAACTGCAAAAAATGTCAAATCTGCTATCGAGGATTTTCACTTTTCATAGATGACACTACTGTGAGAATCATTGTGGAAAATACCAATACGGATATAGAAATTATACGGGGATATTCTGTAAGGGAGAGAAATGCCAAATTTGCCGATGAAGATGAAGTTTTATAAACAAGACAAGTTTATTTGACATAATATAATAATAATAATAATACAATGGTGCCGTTTAGGTAGTTGTCTAAAACAATTGAGATTTTGAAAATTGATATGTATTGGACCTTCAATTTTTTCAAGGAAAAACGTACTAAAAATATATGTTTATATTTCTTTTAAAAATGGATATTGCTAAATTTATACAAATATTTGAAGTGAATATTTTTGTATTCCTTATTCCACACTTTACTCATTATTATCATTTGATTTAACTATTGCAAGAAAGGGTTTTGAAATGTTGAAAATGCAATGTCTGTCATTATTTTTTTAAAAAAATTAATTGCACATCTTTTCTATATTGAAAAACTACTTTAAGTTCCTGGAAATATTCAATTTAATCGCATATAAGTGTTTTTGGTGCATATGTATCTTACTTGATTACAAATAATATTTTATATTTGGGGGTCAAATTTACCCCCACTCGCCTACTTAAGGTGGTGAAAGAGGTGCGCCTGGTTAAGGATTAAGCCCATGTCGACTTCTAAGCAAGGTAGGAACTGTGAACAAGTCAACATCTTCCGTAGGGTAAGGTCAAGGTGAAATTTATAGAGGTGGATCCGTCCGAACGTGTGTGTTCCGCGTATTATCTAATTAAGGGCTTATAATTCAACATAAGTTATCTACCTAGGTAGTATTTGGGAAACGGTCTCCTTATTCATGTGACGAGACGGCTGGGTAGAATTGTACTGTTGCCACATATGGGGAAAGGAAAGCGAGCGCGGGACAAAAGTCGCTGGTTCCCGCGCACTGTGCATCGGAACACGTGATGTGTTGAAAGAGATTAAGGGAAGTTTCTGGAAAGTGTTCCAATTTTTTGAAAAAGCATTCTGAATAAAATTTCAGGTGCGCTCTTTTTTAAACAATAGCATTTCTGTGGAAATATAACGAATGTTTCATAAAACGACCTAAAATCATAGGCATTCCTTACGAAATTCGTTGGTACGCCAGTGGCGTACGCAAGGGGGGAGGTTACGGGGTTTAACCCCCCCCCTTGAGGTTGTGAAATGTTATGAAAAATGCTGTGGAAAAAAAATAATTAAATGGCCAACTTACCACAGTCAAAGATCTAGGACAATACTATTACTACTACTACTACTACTACTACTACTACTACTACTACTAATAATAATAATAATAATTTGAATTATTATTTCCATGCAGTACGAAGAAAAGCACAGCATTCCAAACACATGCGTCTTTCAGAGAGAGAGCCTTGAAAATTAACAAGTATTTTTGAAAATAAAATATGAGAGCAACTATGATTTAAAAGAGAGAAAACTTGTTTTGTATCTCAGTTGCAACAATGTTCAATACACTGGCGTACTCAGGATTTTTTTTTTCGGGATGGGCTGGAATAGTAAATGTGGATAGCACATGGCTTCGTTTTGGAGGGCAGGATGCATAATAAAATATTTCGTATTTTTGGAGCTTTTCAGTCTATTAAAATTGTATTCAAAGACAAAAATGGTAATCGGGACTCACTTTAAAAGAGGTTTTGCATTTACACATTTTGATTTTTTAAAGTTCTTAACTTTTTTTTTTTGAAAATTCTGATTTTCTCAAAATTTTGATAGGGGCTGTAACCCCATCAGCCACCCCTCTACGTTCAATGAACATGTATTTTTTTTGTGTGAACAATGAGAATTAACTAAAGAAAGTTCTTGGTTCGTTGTAAGCGGCTAATGTATAGACAAAGGCTAGGCGGACAAGAACAGTCACCAGTCCACCTTCCCATTGTTTACCACAGCATGTTTGAATGTCTCTCTTTTAAAATGTCTCACCTTGTTGACTAGACAATTATTCAAACGACAATAAGCTTAACTATTGTAAAATGTTTTGTTGGAAAGAACAGAGAGACAATCCAGATGTGAATTATCGGGGACATTTATGAGGAGAAGAAGCCGGAAAAATTCCAACCAATTCCGGGAATCGAACCCGGATCTCCCGCGTGGTTGTCAGACGCTCTACCGACCAGACTACCGCAGCTCCTTGGATGAGTTCCATACTTTAATTATTTTAATTTATTTTAATATTTTTTTTTTTATGGATTTTCTTCACACTTAAAATGTTTCACCTCGTTGACCAGACAATTATTTCGTACCAAGGAAACAAAAAAATGCTCCCAGAATTTGATAAAAATCGAATAACTAGAAAGTGATATTGTTCTATTGCTTTCGTAAATACTATATTTACGTAGATCTCTAGTACTTAGTAGTAGTGGTATTAGTAGTATTATTAGTAGTATTATTAGTAGTAATTCAGCTAATTAATTAATTATAAGTATTATTAATTAATTGTGATTATTATTATTTAATTAAAGTATAATAAAACAATGGTAATGTGAATTTGGAGAAAGTTTTAGAAATAACCCCCCCTTGATAAAATCCTGCGTACGCTACTGTGGTGCGCCACTGTATCCAAAGGGCAGAATGCACTGGGAAAGGTGACGACATGGTTACATTCAAATATCCGTGCCTATCTTAAATTGCTGGATTGGTAGCTCCGTATTTCATCATACACAACGAACCGTCATGGATTCGTTCTACCTGAAATCGTGCTAATATCCGAAGTCGACACGACACTGCACGAACAGCAAGCACGTGAAAAGCCCTCATTTTTATTGATAATTTACGGCAAAATGCTTTAGAAACGAAAACTGGCCGAAGCATTAAAAAGCTGAATATGGAACGTTTTAAATTTTACTTTCACTCTTGTATCGCGATCGTGGTAATGCAAAAGTTACGTAGCCGTTTCTCCTGCTCTTCTACTACAACAATCTCACCACAATTTTTGACAAGAAAAAACTCCACTTGTCCTGTATTTCAATACTCTGCACCAAATTATATGCATTTGAAATAAATTTTAGCCAGAGCGAGCTAGCCAGAGGTTCCGGGTTCGAACCGTGTTTGTCTTGTCATGCATTTTATCTGTTCATCATTCAGACTCATCGTCGCAATTATCTACAGAGGTTGAAAGCGACGTAAAATGACTGAAATATAAAGAAACGAATAAGATTTTAAAGTGGAGTATGTACATTCACGGACACTTCTGGTTGTAATGATACCATTTACATTCAATGGTTACAGCCAAGATTAAGTGTTCATGACTGTACACCAAACTAGATGTAGCAGTTGTTTTGAATTCAACTTGTCTTATTCAAAAGCTCCAAATCATTTCATCGAGGAAGAAGTTAATCAAATAATACTAATTCATCAAAATACATATAAAACATAAGTATTGATAGTATGTAGTACTAAACATGGATTGATACGCAATGATTACGATCTACAATCTTACAATGTGAATGATACTCATTGCCACATATAACGTCAATGGATGATATTCAACCGACGTCATCACGCAAAACAGTTTGGGAAGAAACAGCAAGAAGTCGAGCAAACAGATTCATACGTGTTAAGGAAAACGTATGAGAAGCCTTCTTACAGTGATAACTTTGTGATATTTTGTACATACATATTCTTCATATGATCACGATAATCATAACTTGAATCACTTCGGCAAAGATCATACCCACAATTTTTAACCGGCATGATCTGTTTGCCAGAAATATCGCGGCGGAGCGTGATTTCGCGCAATGAATTGTGGGCAAATGGTTCGCTGAATATCACCCATTCAAATAGGCCTATATTCATCATCGCGATTAGCCAAAAGTTGCAGAAAATCAACGTAAGTGACATTAAGTCACAGTCTGAAGTCTATTTTCCTACAATAATTCAAAGTAGACATGTTACAGTACTTATATTTTTGCACTAACATAGTTGCAAGCTTTTTCTCTTGCATAAGAATTTTACCACAATTTAACGAAATCATTAGCCTATGTAGTTGCTGAAGTTTTTTCCGAGGAAGTTTCCCTAAAATATAGCAATTATATTCAGGGTAGGAAGATTGATTGATTGATTTGATTTATTTTCCTTCACGTTTCTGTCACTTTTGACTAATTGCGAGAAGAAAAATAATTTGTGCATAATAGGAGATATTTAAGTTCAAGTAAATTTCACTCAGCTATTTCGTCAGTCATTCGTTGTATCTTTGGGAGCACCTGTATGTATTTACATTAATACTGAATGTATAGAATTACGCAATTTTACAGTGAAGCAAACAACAGTAATGAGAATAACAAGATGATGACATTGAACAGTTTACTTGCGAGCGAGCCTAACATATTTCTAACTACTGT
Source organism: Lepisma saccharinum (assembly GCF_977018435.1). Taxonomy (NCBI): domain Eukaryota; kingdom Metazoa; phylum Arthropoda; class Insecta; order Zygentoma; family Lepismatidae; genus Lepisma; species Lepisma saccharinum. The sequence continues at coordinate 52,589,122 of NC_139248.1, forward strand.
TTGTGCTATGAAAGAGCATTGTGCTGGCTGGCATGAGAGTCTAATGAACTCAAATTGTTGGTTTAACATGATCATTGTGTTAAGTCACAGGATGTATTTCCTTACGTAAACTTTCACATAACCATTGCATAATAATTTAACCCTACCTCATCGTGAACAAGTCTACATAGTGAGTTTTATATTCGATATCTGTCATTAGCAATGTTCTATATTTGTGATTTATTTTTCCATCAAAATATATATTAAATAATCTGTTTCTTTTCCTAAAACAGTTTTTAATGAAATAATAGTACGAATTTCCCTCTAAACCCCTCCATAAGTTGTTTGAATTGGTTTTTAAGTGTATTTATGAAAGGATAATCGGGACTGGACCTATAGTTTAAAGTGGGATCCGAACCAGTATGTCTCTCTATCAGGTATCGAATGCGGGATACAATCCTAATCGGGCAATAACTAGTGCAATCCCCCCCCCCCATTCTAACGCACCGGTTTGTCTGCAAGGGCAGCAAGGTTGTATTTTTTGTCATATATTCTACCCGCTTTCCCGTTTACCTGAAAACGGGGTGCTTCTGAAGAATAGTGTTAGAATAGGCGAGAAACGGATAATGAGAAATTGCTAGAAGTTTACAAGTTACAAATTTACAATAGTGGTAACCTTTATCGTGGATTAACCATATCTTAGTACACGAATTGTGAGTTAAATGTTTAAATTTACATCATACAATGTGGACAACGTACCTGCTGGGGGCGGGACTGGCAAGGTATTTTCCCCTCATGTTGACCAGTGAATTGCACCAACAGCTGAGTAATCTGGGGTGTGAGAGTTGTGATGTTGCAAAGATGAAACAATGTCACCAGTCCTAATGTTTTACAAATCAATTTTGGTTTAGAGCACAGCCTATTCTTTATTCGAAAATGTGTATTTAATATGTAATTTTCATTTGGGATTATGAAGAATTCAAACGCTTACTTACCGTAAAACACACAGATTATAATCTTGTTTCCGTAATTGTTACCACTATTAATGGTAACAATTGTGTTGATATATGTTACAATTAAATTATTATATTCCGTCGTATTTGACATGGGGAACAGCAAAAGCGAACTTTCAAAAATCAGTGATTATTGTAAAAAAGTTTTGTAAATTTTGTTTCGAGTTCACTGCATGCTCAGATAGGTTTGATCGGGATTGAACCTTCAACCATAAATGTTTCCACCTGGATTTGAACCAGGGAGCCCTTGATTACAGGGTGACAAATTATTTGCAAAGAACCCTTGTTACTTTACGTCACTTTTCTGCCACTTTTGGCTAATAGTCACCATGAGGATGAGTAACGATTAGATCAAGGGACACTCACAAAGAACACCCATGCCCAAGACGGGACTCGAACCCGGCAACTTCGGGACAAATCCAAAATTCAACCGCTTAACGCGAGCGGGCATATCGTTTACCATGAAAATATCATTACACACAGAAGACTATTCTACATTTTAGTGCCGGCCCCCGTGGCGGAGTGGTTAGCACATCGCGCTACGACGCCAGGGGTCCCGGGTTCGAATCCCGCTCGGGCATGGTTGTTTGTGAATGTCCATTCATCAATTTCATCATTTCATCACTCATCAAATTAGCCAAGAGGCACAAAACGCGAAGTAAAATAAATAAATCCAATCATATCAAATCTACATTTTAGTAGTTTTTGCAACTCATAATATAGGCCCTGCGTAAGTAACACCTTGCCAAAACAAGGTTTATATTCTTCAATCTGTATACACAACCACGAGAGGATCGGATACAGCGCTGTTCATTTATAATGTATTTACTTCGCCCTGCATATTGGCATGTTTTTGCTATGGTCGGTATTGCTGCTACAACCATTTTTCGTCGTCTTCTTCTTCTAAGAGAACCAAACCCAACTAGCCTAACCTAACCTCTACAGAATATTTACTACCCACAAAAAGCTACGAGCCAATGGCAATGCTTGAAACAGTTGCAGCAGCAATCACTACCTTTTGCTATTCAGGAAGTTGATAGTCTGTGCATGCGCTTATACGTGTATGAATCTGACTAGCGTAAAAACTTAATGTACATAGAAGTGAATTTACTCGACCCAAATTCTGTACAATTGCTCATCGTGACTTCAGTGACGTTCGCTACCATATTTTATCTCTAGCATTTCTAGGTGTCCAGTTAGCTGCAGATCCATATTATCAAAAATAAAAACAGCTTGCTTTCCAGTCACGTCCTTCAAACTTTCCACTTCGCAGTTTGAAATTTTTCCACGGAACAATGGCCCAGTGAAAGTAGGTCGACAGGTATAATTCTGTCTCGGGTTCCAGCTAAATATGCAGTCGAGTACCTGGAGAGTATCTATTTCTGAAAGCCTCGTCAGGCGTACTCCGGCTAATTTCACCGTGGGCATGTCCTGGTAAAGGGAGGTAACTGTAGCTCGGGTTTCAAGGAGAACTCCTTTGCTTCCCCCACTTCTTCGTCTTGCCATAGACCAGTTCTTCGAGCATTGTTACTATCTTTGCCATCTCGTTTCTTTTGTCTTTTCATTCAATTACGTGCCACTCTGCGTTGTACGTGAAACGTTTCATGTTGTTGAGTTGAAGTACTAAACGTTCTTGAACTTAAAATGGCAACAACGGTAACATTTCAGCCAACGCCAAGACAAATTTCGTTGGTACTCACGTTTAAGAACAAAATTAAGGTGATCAGTAGACACCGGATTTTTATGTAATATCTAAGTACAAAATATGTACATAAATATGTAACAATAATTGATAAAATATGTACCTAAATATTATCAAAATGATGTAGCTAAATATGTAGTATCAAAGAATATGTAACATTAATATTAATCGAGTATCCAAGCAATTTCAAGAATTCTGCTAGATATTTATTTTATTTGAACATAATTTTAATGACGTAAGTTGTTCAAATTTAAATTTGTATCGATTTTTTGAACTTAAAACAACATTACTACATATTTAAGAAACCAATTTTGTCAACTATTAATACTTTTCACATCACAAATTATTGTGGACTATGTTTATATGTAAGAGAGCTCTTTGTAACTTTCGAAACAAAATCATCTACAGAAAGAACAATCGAATGAAATTACATAGCTACTTTGGTACTTTTTGTACATGGGAACATATTGTGTAACAAGCTACGTACAGGAAAGTAGCTTTCTTGTCCACCGAAGCTAAGTTTCTAGGTGCTTTGCCTAGACCTAAAAGCGAAACGAAAATATGTAACCAGAAAGTGGGAGGAGAAACTTTCGATTAATAACAGTTCCCGTATTTTTTGTGGGGAGGGTGATCTTCAGCCTGTCTTTCGACTTGGCAGTCAAGGCATGATTACAAAACATGACATCACATGAGCTACAAATTACCTTCATCATGTTTCAGAGATCGGAAATAATTACGGAAATATGTTGTTTTATGTAAAGCGAATTAGCAAATATGTAAAATATGTAAAATCCTGACAAATATGTAAAAATATGTAACATAAAACTTATGCAAAACCATGTGTCATATAATTCGTTGACATTTTCCTGTTTAAGGTATGTATCTAGAAAGGAATAGAATATGTAGCCTAATTGCACACAAATCCGGGCTCTAGTGATCAGACACTTTGAAGGTCATAGAGCAGGTTCGGCGGAGATGTCTACATTCTAGGCGTGTTATCCTTATGGGAAAAATAAAAACGCTTGGGGCACAGCCGAAAAATGTCGCTCGGATCCCAAACTTTGTGTGGGGTGTTTTTAGGCCAATTGGCACCCAACTGGGGTGTGACTTGCTTTACTCTAAAGACAAAAGAAGAGATTTCTTGCAAATTTTGGAAGGGTCTACGTCGTGGAAAATAGATTGTAACAAATAGATTAAACAAAATAAAGTAAAATCTCTACCAACGTGAATAAATTGTTGAACTATGTGAACACGGGAGAAATGTTTAAAAGTGTACCTAGCTTTTTGCTGAATGTCAGATAGTGAAAAGACGTAACAAAATTCTTAACTAGTAACGATAAGATTATATTCAGCACGGTAACCGATCATAATATACTTGAAGGTTGTAACAAATGGTAATAACTTTAATCCTCTTGAGTGTCGCATTTGTTGAAGGATTCAAACAAAATAGAAACCTAAATGTAGTTTTAGGAATGAATTTGCACAGATCCTCCACCGCATTGGAGTAGTAGCTATTTTCTGAGGTTTCAGAAATCTTGGCGCTCGCTATGGGAAGCAGACGAATTACTTAGTAACACTTGTAAATCGAGCTTCGGCTGTTTCGCTACAATGTATGTTTATTTTTTAACCTTATATCGAAACCAGTTCCTCTTGACATAACATCATCTATCAATACGCTAACCGCCTCATGGAGACTGGCTTCATTTATCAAGTAAAAAAAGTACATAATAACAACTCAATGATTGTCAAAGTTTGTCCAGATAGGCTAATCGGGACTCGACCTACAGTTTAAAGTGGGATCCGAACCTCTGTACAATGAGCCTCCTCCGATGATTGCAATGAAACACACTTATCATCCAAGAAACAAAAGTTTCATAAATTTGCGTAAATATATCAAATTTGTGTACTGCCTTGTTCACACTCGTTGAAAGGGAACTGTGTGCTTTTCTTGAAGACTTGATTTGGTTGATTTGGTCCACTTTATGCACAGTAAGACTAATCGGGACTGGACCTACAGTTTAAAGTGGAATCCAAACCACTATGTCCCTCCGTCGGGTATCGAACCCGGGACCCCTTGATGACAAGGCGTCGACACTACCACTGCGCCATCAGGGAGGCCCTGTTGAAGACTTGAGTACTATTCTGTTGGTTAAGGAAACATTTCTATATAAGTATGTGTGTGTAGACGGGATTGAGTTGCAGAAAGGTGTGACGTGTGTGCAAAGGCACTGTCCCGTAGGAAGAGTGTGGGCTGTTCTGTTACTGAACAGTAGCGAATTTCATATCGTCAAGTTGAAATCATCTGCAAATGGGCAGGTTGTAGCATTTTTAGTCGGTTCAACTTTTCTAGACTTGAAACAAGTATTTCTGATTAACGTTTATTTTGAATGGTCTATAGTTTATGTGTTCCCAGAGTTTGAATCCACTTCTCTTATTTGTATTTTGCATGTTGGCCGTTTAACGTCATATTTCAGTTTTTGAGTTTTATTACTCCATATAAATCATATAATAGTCAACCTCACTTCCACGTAGTACACCTGGACTGCAGACTAACGAGGATCTGGCGACTGGCCCCATGGCTAGTATAATTTTGTTTGTGCTGTCCTGTGTTTTGTCCTTATTTGTGCTGAGTGCTCCTTTACAGCCTCAGCTTTTAACGAAAGTCAGAAGATTTTAATATTTTATGATTTTAGTTATGCAACGTTAGAGTTGTTATGTGTAACGATAAGGGGCTGGACCCCGTATAATGTGACGGGTGCAAAATAGTCTTAGTGCTGACGCACCCAAAATTTTAAATTTAAATTCATATAAATCATATAGGGTATTTCGAGGGTTCAGCACAGTTTTACTTTTTTCATTACAAGACAAAGAATATCATTAATTACAAATTTTCTACAATATAATTATTCATGCTTTAATAACAGTTTTTTACATTTAATTCTGAAGCTGTTTGCTTTTATAACACTTGGTAGACGGTTGAGTATTTCAGTTGTTCGAGCCCTTCTTGAACTAGCCCCAGTATGGCGAAGCATGAAGTAAAGTTTTAAAAGCCTTTTATTTCATGCGTTGTGTGTGTGTGTGTGTGTGTGTGTGTGTGTGTGTGTGTGTGTGTGTGTGTGTGTGTGTGTGTGTGTGTGTGTGTGTGTAAGTGGTAATACGCGTATACTTTTTTCGCACATGGTACCGTTTCATAAATGTATCATGAAGGCAGAGTTAATACTTGGTATTTTCTAATCTAAGTTTTGCACCATGCTCTACTTTTCTATACTTGCTAAAATCCACATGCATGGACGTTCGCAGGAGTTTTTCCAGGGAGAGCAAGCAAGGTAATTTCGTTCCAGGGGTGGGGGCAAAGGAGGCATTTTTTCCCCCATAATAGCGATGCCCCCTCAAAAAACACTATTTCAGTCTGAAATTATCATGTTCTTTCAACGTATTTATAATTATTAACATAAAGTACTGTTTCTGAAATGAAATTATGTGTAAAATATATCATTTTCAGGTGGACCTTGATTTTTCAAAGGGGGGCGGCCCCCACCCCCCCCTTTCCGGACGTCCATGAATAAATGTGTATGTATAAAACAGGGGACTGTGTCGAAAAGTGTGATATCATGCAAAAAGGAGAGTCAGTTATTAATAACTACAGAAAAAAACAGTCGCGCGGAATTATTATGTATTATTCTTTAACGGATTCACAACAATTAAACACTTAAATTGTAAAAATTGCAAGTGACGTAAACAAATACTGTTGAGCACTGATTTTATTCATATATTGTCTTCATACATAATTTCTGAGGTTAAGATTAAATTAAACTTGCAATTTAATATAATAGCAGCACGTTCAGCATCAAATTCCCCATGTATTTAGATGGGAGAACAATTACCCATCAAAACAGTCGTGCTGCCACCTATAATACCTTTCGTTGACCAGGCCTATTTGCGAGTGAAATCTTTCTGTGTTTTCCAAGTGAACAGTATTCATCGTGTTTGCAGGTAACACATAGCGTTGTGCTGCTTCTTATTTAGAACGCGACGTAAAACAACTAAAGTACAAATTCTTCTGGCATTCCCATGCGAAGACGTTGTCGTCCTCTCAAGCAGAGAAAGGTGGACGACCATCCAGGACCATCCAGTGCGCTCCACATAGCGATTTCCGAATGCGAATGCCATAGACATGACAGGAATCTTAAGAAGAAGCGAGCAAGGTCAGCGCTGCCGTCCGTTTCAAACTCTCGCCATAGAGCTGCACGAATTTCAATGTTTTCCTGCTCTGAGAGGAGCGGAGCGTACAAAAATAACAGCCATGCTTCCAGCATTGATCACATTCGTCATCCCCCCCCCTCCTCCTACATCGAATCAAACGTGCCTTTTGAGGCATGCGAAGTTTCACTTCGAAGAATGTGAAGGCACAGTGATGGTCGCCTCCAAGGCTATCCGGATGGAGTAAACGAGACCTTACCTCACTTTCAAGTACTGTAACTTTTGAAAAGGAACATTTCCTTTCTTATTGTATGCGACCTGGACTTTTACCAATGACATGCTTAGCTGCATCGGTATTTCGAAGGCCGATTGTCTTGTCAGAGATTTCGTTGCATTCCTCTAGTTGGGCATAGCTGGGGGGACAATCGTAAGATATTTAGTCTGCAATTTTTCTTCAATATTGCTAGTTGTTGTACGGGAGCGAAATAAAATTGACCAGATCCAGACCGACTTGAGACTTGAGACGAGACTGTCTTCTGTAAAATGCAGACGAGACCATGGGCGTCGCCAGAAATTTTGTAGGGGAGGTCACCCCGTTTATATAAAATTGATTATTAAAATAACTATAGCCATTATTATAAACTAATAATAACTATAAATATTTTCCGAAACTATATGATACGTATTAATCAGGCTTTGGGCTCGGGCTACGGGACTCGCGCAGGCTCAAGTCTCCTGGGGAAGCATAACAACTTTTCTCTTGAGAATTGGGCCAGTGTATGAGGCCGGTGGCCACCCATCACCGTGAGGAAATTGAAGAACTACGAATGAGTAGCGTAATCCGGTCATGGAAAACCTATACCAACGACTGGGGGTTCGTCGTGCTGACCACACGTCACCCCGTAACTGGTCGGATGATCTCCCACCTCGGCAGGTGGGACTGAGGCCGGCAGTCGGTAGGTAGGCGCTGGCCCTCAAGGGCTGTTGCGCCACGGGTTGTTGTTGTTGTTGTTGTTATTATTATTATTATTATTATTATTATTAATAATGTTTCTAACCTTTGGGAGACTATTCTACTCGATACACAAGATTAGTGATTATTCATTGATCGAACTGTTTTAGCTTCATTTTTTTCACACTTCACGTCGTTAATGTATTGAGTTCTAGTTTTAAGTCCACTTTATGCACAGATAGGATAATCGGGACTGGACCTACAGTTTCAAGTGGAATCCGAACCACTATGTGCCTCCATCGGGTATCGAACCCGGGACCCCTTGATTACAAGGTGTCGAAATTAGCACTGATTCATCGGGAAAGTTGTTAATGTATTGAAATGTATGGTTATGCTATTTTTGTTGCTAACTTTTTACATACTTCGTTCAAGGAAAAGCTTTGGCAGTTTAGGGCGAAATTTAATTTATAAAGTTTACTACGTTCTGCAACCTCTCACACGAATATCTCATGATATTAAGGCTACTCTTATTTATTTCGGTTGTAAAAATGTAATAAACTGCTCTTATCTATAATAGTGGAGACCAGGAAGTTTGCGTTGGGATTTACTGTCCATGGAAGTAATCTAGACATGAGGCACCTTTCCTCTTTAAATAAACCCCACGACTTACCAAATATGAAATTTTCTTATCAGCCAAGCTTAATATCGATAAAATGCAGTTGACTAATGTCCAAAGAACCCCGCAGTATACTTCCGTTCTACATGTCACATCTCATTCACTCTCGCGGTGAAAAGCGTAATAAATTATTATCACCCACAATATGTGTACACTCTGTCCCAGCTAACTGTAGAGCAGGGCCGCGCATATCGGCAGAGGATGAGGAGGAAAATCGAGTGATGAAAGCGCAGCGTTGCCAACCTCACTGTTTTGACAGTACATGTACGGACGTACGGTCCAGACCTTAGTCCGTACGCTAAATGCGCGGCTTGTCAAAATTTGCTCTTGTAGTTTTATCCCTAATATTTCCCTAAGAAATTCTAAAACCAATCGTACGGACCTGGAGACAAAAATACGGTCAGTTTGCCACGTGCGTTCGGTATTATCCTTTTCAATAGTTTGCAACGCTGCATAGCGAAGGAGGAAATCGGGTAACTCCCGTCGCCCATTACACAATCGCGTTTCTCTCACTGTTCATTGGTGGGGCCGTCTCGCGTCACTTGTTCTCGTTTTCCTGGTCTACAGTTAGCTGGTACGGAGTTTAGGTGGGTCTCATGTGACGTCAGGATATGCACAGCCGCCAGATTTGTGGCAAATTTTATTTGTAGTTTGCAAGGAAATATCCACCACGTAGCGTATGTTGTTACATCTGCACCAACTACACTTTTGCTTTAAATCACGAAAGCATGTGTTAGTATCACCCGCTTCAATTCCGAATGCTTACAAGAACTGGCCTCAATCATGGCTGCTCGAAACCACAATGCAACAGTTTGTGACGTAGGTGAAATACACCTATGAGGTAAAGTATCTAAATTAGACACTTTTTGTTAACTACCTATAAATGAGGGTGGAGATGGATATTTTTATTCTGAATGGGTAGAATACATGTAATATCTTGTCTATTTTTAGAATTGACAATAACATTTTCAGATAATTTTTAGAAGAAAAAAAAAAGAAAGCATCTTCTTGCAACTTTTGACGAGAAGAATTACTTTTCAACGAGTTAGACACACGATCTCACCCTAAATGTTTAGGAACTGATGAATGGTCCGACTATCGGCTGACAGCGCATCTGCAGGGCTGTCGTCTACTACAACTGCTGTCAAATCAGGGTTGGCATGTTTAAAACAAAAGTGTGTTTTAAACGTTTAAAACATACGGCTTTGTTTTTCTTACGAATGTTTAAAACATTTGAAACAATGTGTTTTAAACATGTTTTTTTAGGCTTGTTTAAAACACATTTTGATACTTGATGTTTAGTGGCTGAAAATGTATAATCAGTTAACAAAGAAACATATCGTGATGAGTAGTACCCTTGGGCCTCTTTAAAATGCCTGGGTATGTTTTTTTTTACAAGTGTTAAAAACAAATTGAATACTATATGGATGAAACAGTTTTGTTCCTCACTTAATACACTGCACACAGTTGTTAATGTCAATAGTTTGTTGCATTCACGGAAAGATGTTGTATTCCGAAAAACAGAGCAGCTACCACATGGATAGATTAGGGTTGGCAACTGTGCATTAGCTGAAGCTTCTTTAACAGCCTACATGCGAGATTTAACTTTTAAATTTAACAAAAATAAGTATTTTAAGAAGTTAAAAAGTGTTACTTTATAACTAGGAACATAGTCCTTAACAGATTCCTTATTAACCATTATTCTTAGAAAATAAGTCTTCTTGGCATTGTTTTGAACGTTTTATTTGTTTAAAACATGTTTTTTTCGGTTCTTGTTTAAAACACTGTTTAAAACAAAAAAAACTGCTATTTTGTTGTTGTTTTTTTTAAAAAAAAAACAAATTTTGCCAACCCTGTGTCAAATCTACACAGTTTCTTTCCTGGGCCGAGAAATTCACGATGATCAAATCTGCCTCATGTTCAAATGTGCCCCAGTCTTCCCTACTATGTATAATTGAGGTTGACTTTTGTGTGCCTTACCATAAGGTCGCCCTTTTATATTGTTAAGCATTGCGATATAGACCCAAAAATAAACGTAAAATAGTGTACCAAAAGCTTTATTTCCTGCTGTGAAACTTTTACCGCTCTCGTGGCGAGTCAAACCCACAACAGGAGCGAGCAGCTCTAAAGAAAATGTTGTGTGGCAGCTGGCATGTGTGCTTATAAGGCGAAGCCATGCCCAGGTCTTCGTGGAAGCATGTGATAGCGCAAGTTTTTAGTACTGCGCTCGGAATAAAAAAATAAAAAAAAGGAAGAAGGCAACCAAACAATGCTTGCCTTGCTACTCCTACAAGGCTGTCGAGGATATTTAAAGGGTTTCGGAGGCAGAAAAAGAAAACGAACTGGTCGAGTCGGTCAACGCCTCTGATAAGTGCATCGGCGGCATCAGTGACGTCACCAAGCGGTTTTTCCGCTGAGCAGAGATTGCTGTTTCGTCACATGGTCAGTCTAGGAGAAAGAAATCGCAATTTCGCGTATATTTTTCTTATTTGAATTAAAAAGAACGTTGCTTTCATTTCTTACCCTTCACTAATGATTGACTGGTAACACTCTGTTGTGATTGCTATGAAATAACGGTATCAAATCCATCACTTTGTTCAAATTGCTTACGTCAGTTGCCAGGGGCGGCCCGACAGGCCACTCTCGGAGGGCCATATCGAGCCGTCCCCCTTGAATTGCAAAGAGAGCACCGGATTTGTACAGGACACCCCAAAAGATAAGTAGATTATGTAGGTTAGTTTTCTGTTCGATACATTTCAAATATTTTCTTTCATCCAGGCATTTATAGAATGACATATCAAGATGTCGGATACACCTGATACTGCCCTCTGAAATTACCAATGTTGCCAGTATATCTCGTAATTTCGACAAAACAGTTTTTTTTAAAATAAATATTCCATAATTTACCCCATAACTCGTTTGTAAGGCATAAAAAGCGTAAAAATTTATTGTTCTTTTATAAGTTCGATAAATTCCCACACAGACCATAGATGCATCGAAATTTTTTGCAAACTACTCCACAGCTGTCTTTCATGTTTGTTTACTTCGTACAAAAACATTTTTACACTTTAGTAACTTTTCCCCATACTGAACATTCATGTAGAGAATAATACAAAAGTTACGTACGTTCAAAGTCTCGGTTGCGTGACTTTTTGAACACCCTATAGTAAAGTAACATGTCTGTCGTCATCTGAGACGAGAGAGGAGGTATTCTCTCAAAACGTAGTGTTAGAATAAATATAGTTTAGTTAAAGAACTAGACAATGGATAATGATCAATTAATATTTCATACTAGTTTTGAACCATTGTCACTACTGACATTCAGAGAATTAAAATATTTTTGCAGCTTTATTAGTATGACGCGACCCCTTTACCTCCTCGGTAACGACGCCTGAACTAGTGCCAAGATTTCTGAAACAGGCTTCCGCCTGACAGCAACACTAGCGACACTGCTTCCATGCCAGGGTTTCAAATGCAGTGGTGGATGTACGCGTATAAAGTGTTTCTCTATATAATTCTATTAACCTTGGTGTTTCTATAGGATCATTTTTGTCGTGGTCCGAATCCTTAATATTTTATAGCAATGAGTTTAGTGAGTACATATTGATACTTTTAAAAAGTGTTTTATACCGGTATTGATACCATAGCCTTACGTTTGAAGGTCGTGTATACCTGTGTTTTTGTTGAAAGGATATGAAAGCGGCCTTTTCGTGCTGTCAGAGGTCATTTTTCCTTTCTTTTATCGTGTGCAAGGTGGTGTAAATCCTGATATGGTGGATTGTGCCTTTCATGTTCTGGCACGTGTTTGGTTTCTTTAAAAGAAAACAAGTGAACAAATAAAATTCTTGAAATAAGAATACAATTTAAGAGCTTAACGCCATACTGAAATGCGACACATAAATGCTCCAGTCAATCGTAGGAAATTTCTATTTCAGTGATGATGTTACGATTTCTAGCAATATTTGAAGGACTATTCCTCAACAACCAACATAGATATCGCAAAGGTATAGTATATATTTGAAACATCGCATTCATGCAACATTATTTTGAAAACATAGGCGTGCGCAGACCCTCTGATTAGGGGAGGCAGATGCCTTGATGAAGTTCAATTGGAGACAGATAAACTTCATTTCGTCTCTGTTTTATTGTATTGATGGTACGAAACAGGGGCGTATATAGAATGTGTCCGAAATTCACTGTAGCAGAAAAATTCAATCTTTCTTTGTCCCCTCTGTGCTTCAGAGAATAATTTACACACAAACATTGATTTGTACAGCAGATTCAAAACACTACACATAATTCATTAATTTCTAACAGTGACGGTCACAAGGGGGGCGTGGAAGGAGGTTCGGGGTGGGGGGGGGCAATATTTATTGCTTTGGTTTTAATTTCGTGTGATGATCATTATTTAGGCTGTCATTTTTCTGTAGCCTATCCTTCGGAAGTCGTATGGTATGAAGTGGATTTTACTCTGGATTACTCGCTAAGCGGGCTGGCAGTTGGTGTCATAATGCAGTGAAGTAAAATATAGCACCGACTACTAAACAAGAACTCCACTGGTAACTATTTTTATTTTACGTCGCTTTTCTGCCACTTTAGGCTAAGGAGGATGAATGATGGTTATATAGACACGACATTAGTTATACGCAGAGGTAAAGTTGGTGCTGAAGTAGCAAAAATAAAAAAAATGGAAGGAGTGAAGGTCGCGCCACCTTGTGAACATATTGACTCCTTATTAAATTAGTATTATTGCCAGTTCCGTAATAAATACCCTAAAAATTATCTGGCTCGCTTTGCTCACAATGCTGCTCAGAATGCACAAGGGCGGATCGAAGGAAGGGGAATAGGACGCTGTAAAATTTTCAAGAGGCTCATTTTGTGATAATATTATATACGAAAACGTTATTTGAGTTTTTGATTGTCTTACCATTTACTTGATATTGTGCCACTTTTCCATCTCATTTCTTAATGTTATCCTTTTCGTTGTTGGCACCCATGAGCAAACGTAGAAAAAGCTTGGAAACAGTCAATATCACGGCAACGGCATCCTGTGAAAGTATTGATGCGAAATTAAATTAAATTCACATTCTTGCAAGTTTGCAAAAAAAAATAGATCCTAATAATTTTCATGCTCGCCTCGCTCGCAATTATCCGTGTTTGACGTCTTGAAGGATTATACTGTAGCTGCATTACGATTTCATTGGATTTGAATTTTGTTGGCGTCACTTTTCTTCCTCTTTGGGCTGATCGCGACGATGAGAATGAGTGATGACATGATGAAATCGATGAAGGAATATTCACAAAGAACACCCATGCCAGGCCCGGAATTCGAACCCGTGACCCCCTTGCGTCGTAGCGCGCTGTGCTAACCACTCCGCCACGAAGGTCGTCTGCTGCATTACTTGTCACGAACAATATTCTTGGTGTTGATTAAAAACATCAGTTTTAAAAATATAATCCTTCCCTTAGTGTTTGTATACTACCATACGAGAGTTGTTTAAATATTTTAGTAAATTTTCAGGAGATGATGCCGTTCATTAGGCGAATAGGTAGATCATTTTCTCAACAGCCTAAAAAGTGCTTCTTCAGCAGGAAAACATATCAAGCGTCAAGATGGCAAAATTGCATGAATTTAGATTCGAATGTATTCCTCAACCAGCCTATTCACAGGACTTGGCCTGTGCGATTTCTTCCTGAAGGTGCACTATTTTATCGATTGATTAACGATGTTGTTCTATTAAAAATACTACTGTATTGTCTATTTCCTGTGCTGTCATAATTGTACTAAATATACTACATTGTAAATAACCCGATACAACAGAAAAAATATACAATGTAAAATGTATTTCTAATTTGTCGCAGGAAGTAAATTTTGCACTTAAGATACAATCCAGAAAATTTTGACTATGAAATACTCTAAGCATAGGAGGAACATTTATTGCAGGATGCACAAAATTCTATTTTCGCTGTCTACAGCTCTGTGTATGAAACAATAATTGAACCAGTCATACGAACAAACCAGTTTTGGTTAAGACAACTGCAGCACGAATATTTGGCGCTGCAGCTGAAATTTTTTAAGTGAAAGGAGGAAAGATTTCGGGACAAGACAAAATGAAAAATGCGAACTCCCCTTAAAATGATCCCATATTATCATTTTTGTCTTGGAACAACTTTCAAAACAAAGGTAAAAATGTGATGTCTTGTCTCCTCCCAGATCGCAGATACGAGGGTCACTATTTATATTTTGAGCCTAACAATGAAAAAACTGGAATTTGGCATTGAAAACTGCTTTATTGTTTTTCGAAGTATTCTCCTTTATGGTCAATACACTTTTGCATTCGTTCGAACCATTTGTCAAAGCAGTTTTTCCAATCTTCTTGAGACACCTCCATAATATGGTTTTTGAACGCATCAACGGCGTCTTCCGCCGACGAAAATCGTTGTCCACGCAATTCGATTTTTTGACTGTTCATAAAGTCGGTTGTTAAACGAGATGTGTGACATCTGGTATTGTCTTGATGAAGAATGATCCGACGGCGTTTGTTTGTTGTCCGTATTTGACCGAAGACCTCTGGCAAAATGGCAAACAAATTGTTGTGTACCATTCAGAGTTGACCGTTCTACGTTCCTCTAAAGGCACAGTTGCCACATGACCAGTTTTCCCGAAAAAACAGGCGACCATTTGTTTCGATGTGCTTCGAGCGCGAACAACTTTTGTTGGATTGGGTTCATCTTGAAACACCCATACAGTCGACTGCTGTTTACGTTCCGGCTCATATGCATATATCCATGATTCGTTACCTGTTACAATCTTATATACGTCTTTTGAAGCACCACGATTGTATTTATTGAGCATTTGTTTGCACCAATTGACGCGAGCGTCTTTTTGAGTTTTTGTCAAATTGTGTGGGATCCAACGAGAACATACCTTTCTCACAGCTAAATGATCATGTAATATTTTATATATGCTGGTGGAACTAATGCCTATGGTTGCCTCAATCTCACAGTATGTCACATGACGATCTTGCAGTATTAGGTTTTGCACAGCATCAATGTTTTCTTGAACAACAACTGATTTTGGACGACCTTCGCGAGTCTCGTCGGTGAGCGAATGGCGGCCACGATTAAATTCGTTATACCAGCGTTTCACAGTGGCAAAGGATGGGGCTTCATCGCCAAATGTGGAAGTAAGTTGATCGATGCACTCTTATCTTGATAATCCACGTCGAAAATCGTAAAAAATCATCGCACGAAAATGTTCAGGAGTTAATTCCATTTTATTGTTGTCGCGCAATCTCCAAGGCAACATAAACAACAGAAATGAAGCTATTGACAAAATATTTGAAGTACGTTATGGTCAATAATGCCAGACGATTCCGTGCAAACGTCAAATCGCGCCTAACTTCAATCAGTGTTGCCAAGGCTGAAAATATAAATAGTTACCCTCGTATGTAATATCTACCTTTACAATTCCAGCCCCTCAAGAAAATAATAAATAAATAAATAAATTTTAAAAAAATGCGTACGCCAGTCGTGTGCCTAGTTAGATTTTTATATTTTATCATTAAGTTGTGGGCTTTTTAACATTTGTTCCCCGTCCAAAAACACTGTTTGTACATAATTTATTTTCTGACATTTCAAATTAAGTGTCTTGTGTAATCAATGTGCTAGCTTTCTGCGTGTCGAAAATTTACATTTTAAGATATTACTGTCGACAGGCTATTGCATCCAAAATAAAATCAGTTCTCAAAATAATTTTGGGGGAGATTATGATGAACGAATTTGGGGGGGGGGGATGCATGCGTCCAGTGTCTTGGGGGATATGGGCACCCCTCATTCATTCCTTGTGAAGGTTGCATTCACTTTGTTGTGTTCAACTTATTTTTATTTTATTTTTTTTAACATTTTATGATGTTTCCTGGTTCTCATTTACAATAGCATAATGAAAAATGCTACATCGTAATTTCAATATTGCCATATCATTGCTGATTATTTTTTATGTACTTAAAATCCTCTCCAAGACGGTACATTTAGCGTAGGGTCTAATGTTTGGACCACACATCCGTTTTGAACATTCGGCAACACTGCCTATGGCGGACCATCTGTTCCGTTAACAGTAACCTTGCCATGGATAATGTCGTTTCATTTTCACGCTCTCCTTCAAGGACAGTTTAAAATCCGTGCCGAATGGAACCTTGTTTTCTTAATGGTCGTTATTTTACCTTTCGTTAAGCTTGCTTAACCAGACGTTAACTGCCTGGTTTAGTACTCAGAGCTGTACACTCGTGGGGGAAGAAGGGTTATGTACCATGAACCGAAGGAACAACTAAATGTTTTCTCAATATCATGCAAAAATGGCGACGCTAAAAGTGAAAATAATGTTATTATTAAAATACGAACTAGAAAACTGGCTTCATTATTTAGATAAAACCACACTTCGTGATTGTTGAATTCCCTATATTCGTAATTTCATTGATAGATTCTATCAGTTCCACAGACAGTTACGAACTAATGTACGTAGGATTTCTTTTCGGAGGGGCTGGAATTCTAAAGGTGAATATTATGTAGTTGCGTTCTATGCGGGGACGGGATACACAATAAAGCATTTTGTGATTCTATTTTTAACCTTCGTTTTAAAAGTTATTAAAAGACAGAAATGGTAATTGGATGGCATTTCAATGAGGTTTGCATTTACATCTTTGTTTTTTTTTCTGGAGTTCACTCACTGCTTTTATTTGAAAATGTTAATTTTTCTCAAAAGTTCGGAGATGGCTGCAGCCCCATCCGCTCCCCCTATGCACACGCCAGTGATCCAGACATGAAGCAGCGAATAAGCGCTTCCGAAATAAAATCGCAGATACACCATCGTTGCTTGTTCTCTTAAACAATGTGAGACATCCGGAAAAGCCAATTGTAGTTATGGGGTAGGAAGAAGTCGTAAATAAACAGCAACGTGCATGCATATGCCTGGATTTTATAATATCCATTGTTATCGCCTGGTAATTTCAGATTAGCAGGAAGTGTGAAAATATACGAGTCGCAGGCAGGTACGAAGAATAAGGTGATATGCTCCTCGATAAAGCGAGGAGCATAACACTTTGAGTCGCATTTGTTTCGCGAGCATTTTAAGAAATGTACGGCCTGTCATTGTTTGAGTACAAGGTCAGATTAATCTTGCACACACAAAAATTAAGTTATTTAAACCATCGTACATGTGCACATATTCGTTTTATATTATTATGCTTTGAAATGTTTTCTATCTTTGTACGTATTTCCTAAGAAGAAGAAGATGTTAAAAAAAATGCTTTGTGTAAGAATATGTGAAGTCTTCATACTCCAGTGCTGTGTTTTACACAGAGAAATGAAGTTTATTTTCCAGTTTGGTTATTTTACATCGCCTTTCTACTTCTTGGGTTAATCGTGACCATGAATGATGAACTGGTGAAATTGTTGATTGAGACAAACACAATGATACATCTATACCTAGTGAGAGTACGAACCTGTGACATCTGGTTTTGTAGCACGTTACGCTGACCAATCCACCACGAAGGCCGCCAGGAAACTAGATTTAAAAAAAGAGAGGAATTGTAACCCCAAGAGCCACCTTTGGTGACTCCTTGAACCTCGCTTATATTGACTGTGCGTCCATAGGGCTGAATTTCAATTCGATATACATTTTTTTTAAGAAGGAGAACGTAAAAGCACTGAAGGTTTTATTGCACTTAACAGTAGCCTAACCTATCACAGACCAGAATAATCTATCATTCAAAGCCATGTAATGTTTATTCTGTATGGAAAATTGTAGCTTGATTGAAGACTTCCCTCCACATGTATTCGTATTTCTTGGATGGTCAAGCTGAGTTTCTATCAGGAAGAGGTTTGAATAAGGAACCGGATATTGGAGCAATAAATCGGGTTTCTTTCCTCCCTCTACCACAAATCCAGTTTTTGCAGAAAATTATTTTCATCCGGGAAAGAATTACTTCCGTTTTTTTTGGCTAGGCTAACATACAGCGATATTCTATGTAGTCGTTCTGCTTTGTTTTCTAAACATAAATACTAAAATGGATATGTACCACAGTATTTATTTCGATATTTGCATTCATTGGCAAGAAGCTGCTGTGAGAAGTATATTTTTCTTACCATATTAACTGTTGGAAATACATGGGGTTCAGTAAGCCCTCCAGTATTGTAATTCGTTTATGTTTGTATTATTTAAAATTGCTGTGTGGTTCGGCAGATGTGGCCATTTTGCACCCTTCAATATATATATATGGGGAAATATCCTCTTATCTAAAGTTCTTACTTGAAATGTTAAAACAAGGGGTGTAAAAAGTACTTTGAGAAAGGGTAAAAGTGCAAAAGGTTGTAAAGGGACCTGCACAAGACAAACACGACACATTAAAAAGTGAGAATGAAGTAAAACTACCTCACAGACAGCGGAAGAGATCAGCTTTTCTAAAGAGGTAAAAACATTTGCAAAAACACTGTCATCTCCCAACAGAGATGACAAATGTGACATAGGCGGTAGACATAGACGTCCGCAGGATTTTTTCCAGAGAGGGGAAAGGAAGGTATTTTTCCAGGGGGGCAAACAAGCCATTTTTCCCAATAATAGTGTTGTTCCCATTGCTTAAATTTGAATTTATCATATTCATGCAATAATTAACACATATTATTGTGGCTGAAATGAAATTATATGTGAAAAATATATAATTTTTGATTGACTTTCATCTTCCAGGTGGGGGGCACGGCCCCCATTGCCCCCCTTCTGGACGCCCATGGCGGTAGAAAACACATTAACACGCACCGTGTGTAGCGATCCAGTACCAGGGGACCTAGGTTCGATTCGTGGGCATCAGAATGTATTTGTTCCTTTATCTATTGGATCAATTCATCATTCATTCTCGTCGTTGCGATAAAGATACGTAACGCCACAATAATTCATCTTTGTCTGCCCTAGTTTATAAGATACGATTTTTCTTAATCCAGGAAATACCTTGTGCTCACCAAGCATAATAATCGTGTTTTGTTAGGGTACTTTGATTTGTCAAAATTGGAATGGAGGGGGCTGGGGTATGACGAAGTTTTGTTGTAGATCCAACTTTCCTGCTTAGATGAGCCAACCAGGTCTGAACTTTGACTTTAAAGAGTGAATCGAACCGGAGAATCGTTAACTACAATGAAATCGATGATACTTCAGGAAGAAGAGGATCATTGCAAATCTGGCACATGGAGAACTCAAATCCTAGAGTCGTTTCTGGACATAAATGTAAATAGTTATTTGCTATTAAAATTGTAGTCGCACTCACTTGTACACTCTTAGCACTAATGAAAAGAGAGAGACGACGAGTTAGCGATTGCACAATGCAATTTGTTTCCCTAACCTGAGAGCTACCATTACAGCTTAAGAAATTTCCACAATCCTTCGTGACACTCAGAATTTTGCTTTCTGAGTTCGTGAGAAATCGTTTTGTCGCTTTAAGATAAGTCTGTGCGCTTCAGGTCTCGCCAACAATTTGGTCTTCCTCTGGGTTTTAGCGTCTTTTACTCCCGGTGACCTCTTGGTTGCCAAACGCCCACCTCGAGAATTAAGAAACATTGTGAGAACATGCGCCTTGTCCGTTTTGCAACAGTCCCGTAAGTTGGACGTTAGAGAGAGAAGTCGCCTGGTCCTGGGAAAGTTATCCAACTGTGTGATTACCCTTTCAACATCTTGTGGGTATACGGTTGAGAGTTCTGTTGTCATCGTCATGTTCTCACAGTAACTAAACCCGCCACTTTATGAGCATATATTACAAAAAGATGAGTTGACTATGGGCCTACAATTCTTGCCTTGGACGATTCTACAAAATCTTTACCTTAGCATCCAGGGAAGATACATATTTCGAAACAGAAATGCCAAATTTAGCTCTTTCATCAAATTAACAATTTATGTGTCGTAGAGTAACTGTAAAAATAACCGTGAATAAGGTTAATTTTATTGCAAAAAGTAATTGTTACAGCTACTTACTTTTAAAAGTAACTAATTATAGTTAGAATTCCTCACAACCATGGGCGTCGGGACGGAGGGTCGAACGGGTCCGTCGACCCCCCTAGGAAATTTGGATCTTTAATTTCAAGTTACAAAAATATTAGAGATTTTTATTGTTCATAACATAAAATAAAGTTCATTTAATTAGTACTCGAGCAGAATAACAAAAGTTAAAACTACATTCGATCGAAAAATATCGTGTGAAACGCAGATACAAGGTTATATTTTCATCTTCTTTCATTTAATCCAGAGAATAAATGGTTTCTCAGTTCCTACAGTTCGAAAACGTATAGTTTTGTGTTAGAGATCACACAACATAAACTTTATGAGTAAAATTTTCCCTAGCTTTTAAAGTCTCTTTTTAACAAGGTGTGTAAAGTTAATAACAAAATACAATAACTATGAATTTCATTACAGTAACTGTATGAAATGTAGAAAATAATGGAATACAGTTGTGCTGAATATTCATGAGTAGTAAAGTCTTCCCGTTTATATAATAATAATAATGATAAATTTTGAACATAATCGGTAAATTTTATAATTTTGAAATAGTAATTATTGTAAAATAACAATCAAAACCATGGTTATTATTATTATTATTAGTAGTAGTAGTAATAGTAGTAGTAGTATTTCTACTAATCAAGTTTTGAACCCCCCCTACAAAAATTTCTGGCGACGCCCATGATCAGAAGTAATTGTTTCTTGTAACTGAATTACAATCTACTAGTTACTTTCCAAACACTGGATTTATCTGAATTTTTTATGCCTTCAAAAAACTTAATATGACCAAGAAAAAATGATTTAAATATGCTTAATCAAGTAGAAATGGGCAAATATGCATGCATATGTTCTCAGGAAGCACTTTTTAAGTACCAGTAATTGTAAATGAGTTACTTTTTAATACGAGTAGCTAACTGTACCTCACTTTTTGAATCGGGCCTCCCCGAATGGTGCAGTAGTAGAGTCGTCGCCTTGTAATCAAAGGGTCCCGGGTTTGATACCCGGTGGATGCTCATGGAGGTTCGGCTCCCACTTGAAACTGTAGGTCCAGTCACGATTAGTCTTACTGTGCATAAAGTGGACTTAAAAATACCAAATCGACCAACTAACTCATTTTTTGAATCGATTATTTTTTTAGAAAACAACTTTACAGCGGTGGTAGAAGTTTTCCACTGAAAATGTCATATTAAAATCCACTTTTCGCCGTAGAGTTAGGCAACACACAGAATTTCATGATCTATTTATTGCCGGTGACTGTACTTTCAAATTCCATAGTTTTTAGTTGTTTCACTTATGTTTTTTTTTTAAATATTGGCACGTATATAGTTTACCCCGTGAAGTAAGCTAGTAGATGTGAAAATACTTGGTACCTAACAATAGACCCTTTAATTGACATTAATGGGTTTTTTATTCATTTTCGAGGGGTGACGCTATTGTTAATTAATCTAGCGCCACGTGTCGTGGGTGGAGGAGGAGATGAGTCATCGATGACTCATGCACACGTGTGAGTTTGAAATTAATGGTTTTCCATTAAGGTACAAAAGACACTATTATGTATTCCGTTTTCGATCTAAGATAACACTATTGTTGTATTTTGTATATGCGTTTCTGCCGGATATGAGTCACAGATGATTTATACTGACGTTGGAGTTTGGAATTAATGGTTTTTCCATTAAGGTACAAAAGACACTATTATGGAGTTCGTTTTCGGACTATTCTAACACTATTGTTGTATATTATATATGCGTTTCTGCCGGATATGAGTCAGGGGTGCTTTATGCACACGTGGGAACTTGGAATTAATGGTTTTTCCATTAATGTACAAAACACATTTTCGGCCTATTCTAAGGCGTCACGTCCGGCCATTTTGGCGTCGGTGGTGAGTCATATTTGGTATAATTAAGGATCAGGATTTACCCGTATTCAACCGGTGCCGACGCGTTCGATCGGAGGTAGAAGATATTATAACACATGTTCGCTTTAAAGGCGAAGAAATTGAACGATGTATTCTATATGAAAACGAAGTATGCGAGCGGAATCCATGTTATTAATATTAACCTGTTACGGAAGAACCTGTTATGTGGTTGCATTCATCGTCACCCCCAAACCGCGCGCGTTCATGGACACGCGTGGGGGAAGAAAGGGTCGCCATTGTTACGGCCCCCTTCGCTTGGTCTTCTTCCGAAGTTGAATGGAAGTCAAGTGTCGCCAAATTTTTACACACGAGTATTGATTTTTTTGAGGTTCCAATTTTATTTGGTGGAAGTAATCTACGCGGTATTTCTGCCGCCTATCGTAACATTGCAAAGACTATTTGACCAAAACCGTAAGGAATTTGGCTGAACTAGGAACATTCAGTTCCAGTATCTACAAGTTAAAGTGGATGGCATCCACTATTTGCCCTTATTTCGGGGTTGCGAACCACGGACCATTTGATTATTGCCTTATAAACATCAGGATTCACGTAAAATTGACCAGATGTTTTTACTGTTAGGGACAATATTTCGCATTTTTTGTGTATTTTTACTCAGAAAACGCTATTTGAACGATTCAAGCAAGAGTTCGCATGGCAATTTAGACACACAAACTGTGTTTCTTCAACTTTAGCTGAAATTTAGGTTTATTTTTACTCTAATATCACAATTTCTTCTATTCAGACAACATTTTTTATTAAATTTTGGACTCACAAAGACATTTTTCAACTTTTAACTTGTTATTTTAAAAGTTTATTTCTATTTTTTACTCTAATATCACAATTTCTTCTATTCAGGCAACATTTTTTATTAAATTTTGGACTCACAAAGACATTTTTCAACTTTTAACTTGTTATTTTAAAAGTTTATTTCCATTTTTTTTTACTCTAATATCACAATTTCATCTATTCTGGCAGGAGTGTTTATTCCAGTTTAGACTTGCAAAGATAATTTTTTCAACTTCTTTTATTAATTTTTATATTTATTGCCTTTTGTATCTTATATTTTTTAATTCTTAACTTTGAGTTTTGTTCTTTATTTAAAAAATTTCTCTATCACTAAGGAAGAAGTACTTTTAAGTAAAACTGAACCCACAAACTTTATTATTACTATTATTATTAGTATTATTATTATTATTATTGTTTTTGTTTTGATGTAGTTGTTGAATCTTGTTGTTGTTGTTAGGGTTTATTGACTTCCACTACGCTATTTTTGGTTTGGTTCGTAGGAAAGTTTGCTTATTTTAGAGTTTCCTAGGTATTTTCTTACTGTTAGGGTAGGTAAAGTTTCCTAAATATATGAGTAGGGTTCCATATATTTTTGTTCTTGCATGTTTTTCATATGATGTGATCACCACAACTCTCCAAGGGCTTTTACTGCATGTTTCCATTTTTATTGAGGCTTGGTGGGTCCTAGAGCCACTTTATGCATGAGAGAAAGCTTGAAAATTTCGATCTCAGATAACCGTCAACCTTCTGTCAGAGTATTTTCGAGTATATTTTAGACTTAGATGTTCCCCATCTCTTTTTTTACCGTACGAGATGTAAAGATAAAATGTTCCGCATGTACGTAACAAGTATTAGTTTTATTTTGAAACGAAAAATGAACAAGTCAAAAGTACATTTTGCTATAAACATAGAAACTATATTTCATGTCCCCCCGGAATGTGAATGTCGGAAGGATACGTATTTTGTAGACAAAATGCATTTTAAGCGCCGAATAGTCAACAGAGAAAATATTGGCACCTATACTGACTACATCGCATAGGTCAGCCATTTTGTGTTTGCTGTTCAAGCAAGAGAACATAAAATAAACGCTCACGTTGGAACAAAGCTCATTTTACAATGGATTTTCGCTTTGGTCACCCGTTTGCTATGATTGTGTGCGGCCCTTCTCAGAGCGGGAAGACTACATTTGTGGATAAGTTACTATTTTATAAAAATGAAATGTTTACTCGAGTACCGAAATCGATACTCTGGGCGTATGGCGCTGTTAGACCAAATCTTAAATTGTGTCAACACACCAATATTCAGTTTGTTGAAGGAATACCCGATATTGCAAATATGGATATTGAATCTCCAGGATTAATTATTATTGACGATCTGATGAACGAGAGTGGAAAAGATTCTTCAGTAGCAGACATTTTTACCAAGTATTCTCACCACAAGAACATGAGTGTTATATTTATTGTACAAAATTTATTTCATAAAGGTGCAAAGATGCGGGATATAAGCTTGAACGCGCATTACATTGTGTATTTCAAGAACCCTCGAGATAAGCAACAAATACATTATTTGGCACGACAATTCAAACCTGACGAAAGTAGAAGTGTTTTGCAAGCATTCGAAGATGCAACAGAGAAACCTCATAGCTATTTAATGTTCGATATGACACAACAGAGTCCCGAAATATTAAGAATGAGGGCGCATATATTTCCAGACGAACAATTAACTATATATGCGGCAGGAAAGAACGCAAACAAGTCATTTCTGGTGCGTACTTCAGAATGACCTCACAACTGAACCAACACGCTCCAGCGCTCAAAGTTTTGTGCAAATCCAACCCTCAGCTGCGTAAACTATTGTTGCACCGTGCGTCCCCCGATCTAGTACGCGTTCTCGGTCAATGTGCTGCCAATACAATAAAAGGGAATGTTCCACTTTCAAAAGTACAAAAGTCTAAGCTCCAAAAATTTAAAGTCACTCTACGAAAGCTAGCTGCAAAGAGCACTTCGCTTAAAAAGAAGAAAAAGTTGCTTATACAAAAAGGAGCTGGATTTCTACCTTTTCTTATTGGCCCTATTATCGCAGCCCTAGGAAGTGCCTTGTTTAACAAATGAGTGTAAAAAAAATGATACTGGTACCTGAAGAAGCAGGAGCCGCAATGCAAGCTTCTGCCGCTCGTTCACAAATGCACGAATCGCGGTTAGATTCTGATATTCATGCTATATTGGCAAGGCAAGATTATAGTGAACCCGAAAAATGGAAATTATACCAACAGGCTCTTCGAAGATACTTACAACATACGAGTCCCAGTCAGATATATTTACCCGTGATAGAAGAACAAGAAATACGTGTAGATACAGAGCGAAAAGAACCTCCACAAACTGCCACACTCAAAGAAGAAATTATTGCTTCGGTGCCTAAAACACTCCAGAAAAAGACAGAATTGTTATTGAAAAGATTGCTTGCTTCTCGGAACATAAGCTGGGATTCTCAAGGAACAGTCACCATGCATGGGAAATTATATCAAAATTCCAATATAGTCGATTTGATTAACGAAGTTGTACGCCCACGTAAAAAAAGCAGGGAACCAATAGGAAAAGTTCAGTTCGAACGCATTCTTCACTCTTTAAACATCCCTCGCGAATATATTGTTACACACACGCCTCCACCCCCTTTAAGAAAAAGGAAACCTGAATTGATTTGGGAAGACTTGTAATATGGATCTGAAAACTTTGTACTATACTCATAAACTTCCTACTTCTTTTTCTAATAGTGAAAAATTATCTAAGGCTTCAACACAATCTAGAACTCAAATTCAGAACTGGTTGTCAGAACAGGATGCGTATACCTTACATGTTCCTGCTCGTAAAATTTTCCCTCGTAAACGTTACGAAGCTACGGCTCCTCTTGAACTTGTTCAAATGGATTTAGCTGACATGCAAAATATCGCTCGATTTAACGACAGTTTTAGATACATTCTTTGTGCAATTGATGTGTTTTCAAGACAAGCGTACTGTCTCCCAGTAAAAAACAAATCAGGCGAGGTTATGGCAAAGGCTATCACAAAGATTATAAATATGTTGGAATATCCTCCCGTGTATTGTCAGACAGACAAAGGCAGAGAGTTTTACAACGCTCATGTGAAGAAAGTGTTTCACAAGTATAATGTGCAACATTACAGTGTTAATTCTGAAATGAAAGCAGCCGTGGTCGAAAGATTTATACGTACTATGAAATCAAAATTGTATAAGCATTTCACTGCAAATAATACCTACAAATATATTGATATTCTAGCTAAAATTGTTAAATCCTACAATCATTCTTACCATAGATCCATAAAAATGGCGCCTGCAGAAGTAAATTTTGATAATGCTTTGCAAGTGTGGTCTCGCTTGCGCGTTAAACCAAAAGAAAATATCAAATTTAAATTTAATATTGGTAATTATGTAAGAATAAGTAAAAACAAGCTCAAATTCGAAAAAGGTTATTTGCCTAATTGGACACAGGAAATTTTTGTCGTTGACAAACAAATAAGTACTGATCCCCCAACGTATAGAATCAAAGATTGGAACGGAGAAATTATAGAAGGGATATTTTACGAACCTGAATTACAGAAAATTAACTTGGATCCAAATAGACCTTTTATTATTGAAAAAATATTGAAACGAAAAGGAAATAAGGCGTTTGTACATTGGCGGGGGTATCCCAGAGCCATGAGATCATGGGTATTTATTTCTGATATTACTCAAGTTTAGGTTAGTTGACACTATGGCACGAGACGATTTCTATCTTACTTTACCCTCCAATGCAAGTTTAGACTTGTTTCCAGACAACACAATTGCTCACTTTCGTACAAAGTTGAGTGAGTCAATCGAATTGGATCAAAAGTGGGTCGTTGCTGTAGCTGAAGTACATATGACATGTAGTTTCTATAATATAGCTGGAGATAACAATATTATTATATATGAATATAAACCTAAAAACAGAGACGAAGTGTTTTACAGTGAAAGTGTGGTCCGAGAAGGATTTTATTCCAATATTTCTTTGTTGCTTTCGAATATTCCTCCTCCAAAACGAAAAGTGCTTGCTCAACATGTAACTTTAGGATACGATGCACATAAACACACAATTTACGTGCAAACAACTTTGGAACATGATGAAAGCATGAAAGTACTTTTGTCGCCTTCCTTGGTTCCAGTGTTTGGTTATTCGTTATCTGTTCCAGAGAAAAAGGAACTTATACATTCTGATATGGGATCAGGGATAGTACGAACCTGTTCCACGTATCCATGCAACATGGATTTTCATATTCCACACGAGATTCACATTTGCTCAAATATTGTGAAATCTCAACCAAATATTGGCCCCGTGATAAGATCATTCAGCACTGTAGACTATGAATATGGAGCAAAGAAAAGTTATATTTTCGAACCACGACAATACATAAAAGTTGAAAAACAATATATTGAAACAATTGAAATACTATTAAAATCAGAGCACGGCACCCCTCTCCCATTTCAGTTTGGAGCGTCGAGCGTAACATTACATTTTAAAAAAGCGGAACAATGATCGCTGAAGGCAGTGACAATGAATATTACGTCACTTTGGTTTCAAATGCGTCCAAGAAACTTTTCAGAAACAATACACCTTCTCATTTTAGTACCAAACTTGCATATCCAATCAACTTAAATTCTGGAGAATGGGTTGTAGGGCTCTCTGAAGTCCACTTTACTAATAGTCTTTACAATGTTATGAAAGGGGAAAATGAGATTGCATGGACCGTTCAAAACTCACAGCCAGGTCAGGCAAATAGGCAGAGTGGAAAAACGGTGGTGCCCCCTGGATATTATCCCACTGTAGACTCTGTGTTACAAGTTTTGAATGAAAATCACATAGGAGAAGGGCTTTTTCGTTTCAGGTGCAATTACTCCGCAAACTCTGTCGAAGGAAACTACGATTCTCAATTATCCACACTCAAATTTTCGCCCATCTTAGCATTACAGTTGGGCTTTGAACCAGATAGAAATATTGTGAAGCAATCACAAGCTTCGAAACAACCAAATTTAAGTATTGGTGTTCCACAACAAATTATGGTGTACAGCGACATAGTAAGTCACCAGATAGTAGGAGATACTAAAGCTCCACTTTTCAGAATGTTTACAATACCTTCTGTTCCGTATGGACGTTCACAAAGCATTATTTTCAATCCTGTTCATTATTTATCAGCATCAAAGCATTATTTCGACACCATTGAAATCCTTTTAAGGGACAATGCTGGTCGTAAACCTTCATTTGCATTTGGGGAGTTGACCGTTAAACTTCATTTTAAGAGAAAATGAAATACGACAGAGGCGAACTGTACCGCAATTACTATCTCGAGCAGGCCGGTTCGGGACTCCCATATTACTCAGGGCCACCCTTTCAAAGGGGACACGGGTTAGGATCTATCTTCAAGGGGTTGTTCCGTCTGGCTATTCCATTACTCAAACAAGGCGCTAAAACTTTAGGAAAACAAGCACTGACAACTGGGATGCAAGTAGTGGGGGATGTCCTGGAAAATAAGCCGGTAAAGCATTCGATTAGAACTCGGTTAGGCGAAGCAGGAGAAACATTGAGAGGCAAGGCAGAACAAAAAGTTTCTCAACTTCTCTCTGGTAGCGGAAAAAGAAAACGGAAGGGTGCAACTATAAAATTTGGCATCCCTCTAGTACCTTCTCAGTTCAAAAAGAGAAGGCGTAGGGGAAACAGAGATATTTTCGATAGCTAACCACCATGTCGTTCTTACATCCTGGCTCCTGTGATTGTACAAACTCGGAACTTGATTTGTTTACAATTCCACTCACTCAGACAAGTATAGAGAATTCAGCATTAGTTGAATATCGCCCACTTTCAACGCTAACTTCAGATTCTCCAGTCGAATTTTCAGTAGTTGGGGGCGGCGATGAATATTTGGACCCTTCGCACGTTTATTTGTATGTGAGATGTAAAATTACTAAACCGGATGGAGCAAATTTGGCTCCAGATAACTTGGTTTCCCCCGTGAACAATTTTCTACATTCACTCTTTTCTCAAGTTGACGTAATGTTGAACGACAAATTGATTTCATCCTCCTCTGGATCATATGCCTACCGTGCTTACATTGAAACTTTATTGAATTACTCGAACGAAGCTAAAAAATCTCACCTCACTGCCTCTCTCTGGTATCGCGATACTCCTGGGAAACTAGAAAATCTAACAGAAAACAAAGGAATTGAGAAACGCATGTCTTTTGCAACAGGTAGCCGTAGTTTCGAAATGTATGGTCGCCTTCATACAGATATTACCTCTCAGCCCCGCCTTCTAATGAACAAAGTGTCTATGCGAGTTAAATTGCACAGAACAAGCGATGCGTTTGCTTTAATAACCAGTGGGAATTCAGAATATCGAGTTCAGTTACAAGATGTCTCCTTATTTGTTCGCCGTGTGACAATTAGCCCTCATGTAGGGTTAGCTCACAGTGAAGCCCTTGAAAAAGCAACAGCAAAGTACCCTATAACACGAGTAGAAGTAAAATCAATCACACTGCCTCAAAATATCACTTCCTACAATCTGGATAACATCTTTTTAGGTACAGTACCTAAACGTATCATAGTGGGATTCGTATCGAATAGCTCTTTCAATGGTAGATTTGACTCTAACCCTTTCAACTTTCAGCATTTCAATCTTAGCTCGCTTCAGTTTCAAATTGGTAATAAGTCTATCCCAAGTCAGCCTCTGGCACTCAATTTTAGTGACAAAAATATCGTTCAAGCATATTACTCATTATTCTCTGGTACTTCTCTTTATTTTTCTGATAGTGGGAATGGTATATCGCGTGAGGACTACGATAATGGGTTTGCCCTGTATGCCTTTATTCTTTCACCAACCATGGAAATTGATTCCACCTGGGACTTAATTCGCGACAGTAGTGTGACATTAAAGGTCTCTTTTGCTTCGCCACTTCCCTCCTCAGTCACTTGTGTTATTTATGGAGAATTCGATTCTCTGGTACAAATTGACAAAAACCGCGCCATATATACTGATTATAGCAAATAAGCCTTCAGTTGAGTGAGTGTCAGCCACAAAGTAGGATCACAATATGAGAGCCGTTATCGATTTTAGGATTTCGGGATAATCATGGAAAATATATTCCGAAAGAAATAGCTGTTGTGGATCCAGATTCTAATTGTTTGCAATCATGGGTATTTAAACCTCCGTGCGCATGGGATGATCTCGATATCAGAATACAAAATGAAAATTTATGGGAAACTCAAAATGTGCACGGCCTCTCTTGGCAAACTGGAGAAGTGAATTTTACCAATATGTCCACTATTTTATCCTGCTGTACCGAAAATGCCGCAGGCATTTATTCCTTTGGCGCAGAAAAGTGCCATTTCCTTTCTACCTTACTTCAACGCACTGTGATTAACTTGGAGCAGCTTGGATGCCCTAAATCAGCTCTACTAAGTTTCCCTGCCTATACCTGCTGTGAGAAGAACCACCGCCTGAGAAAAATAGCTTGTGCTCTGAGAAACGCTCACCTGTACGGTCAGTTTCTACACCACTACAGTTTCATTCAGCACGTTGTACCTGCATGTGCCTCAACCCAAGACGAGAACAACTCGTCATCAGACTGCAAAGAAGGCAGCATCTCGTCGTCAGACGAGAACTTATATTCATTGAATTCGGCTGCAAAATGGATACCATAAGCATTGCCATGACAGTACATCAAGACAGTGTTCTATCAGAAAGCTTCGTTGGAGTGTTTGCAGACAATACGTTACCGAAAAATATCAAGCTTCCAGCTTCCCTGATTATCAATACAGACAGAGATTCGGGGCCTGGAATACATTGGACTGCCCTGTACATTGATGCGAATTGCCACGGAACATACTTTGACAGTTTTGATGAAAACCCCAGTGCTTCTGTGACAGCGTTTTTGAAACGCAAGTGCCTTTGTTGGTGTATAAACAGAACAGTTATTCAGAATCCGTTGTCCAGTGTGTGCGGATTGTACTGTATTATGTTCCTCTATTATGCCAGCAGAAATCTAACTATGGAATACTTTCTATCTTTCTTTGGGAAAGATTTGAAAAAGAATGACAGCATAGTGAGAAAAAAATTTACAAATGCATTTTCTTGACTTTATCAACAGTGTGGATGCTGTGAGAGCCTAATCAGGGCACAGAGCTTTGTAGTAGCTGGAGGTTCATTAGCCTCAGAGTACTTGGGTAAAATGTGAACATGGATAGCAGAATTTTGAGTGAACAGTAAAAAACAATCAGCCTGGATATCGCACTTGTGAAGAAATTATATTAGAGATAAAAAAAGCATTAGTATAACGCTACTTTGTAGTAGAATGATATGTAACAATTGAAAAAGCTTGATGTATTACATACTTTGTAGTAGTCTAGTTTGTGAAAATAAAAATTTCCTGTGTAGAAACCATTTGTTTCATTTATAAAAAAGTGGTATTAAGTTACTAAAAAAAAAAAGGTACTTGAAAAGTAAATAATCCACCCCAGTATTAAAAATAAACCTAAATTTCAGCTAAAGTTGAAGAAATACAGTTTGTGTGTCTAAATTGCCATGCGAACTCTTGCTTGAATCGTTCAAATAGCGTTTTCTGAGTAAAAATACACAAAAAATGCGAAATATTGTCCCTAACAGTAAAAACATCTGGTCAATTTTACGTGAATCCTGATGTTTATAAGGCAATAATCAAATGGTCCGTGGTTCGCAACCCCGAAATAAGGGCAAATAGTGGATGCCATCCACTTTAACTTGTAGATACTGGAACTGAATGTTCCTAGTTCAGCCAAATTCCTTACGGTTTTGGTCAAATAGTCTTTGCAATGTTACGATAGGCGGCAGAAATACCGCGTAGATTACTTCCACCAAATAAAATTGGAACCTCAAAAAAATCAATACTCGTGTGTAAAAATTTGGCGACACTTGACTTCCATTCAACTTCGGAAGAAGACCAAGCGAAGGGGGCCGTAACAATGGCGACCCTTTCTTCCCCCACGCGTGTCCATGAACGCGCGCGGTTTGGGGGTGACGATGAATGCAACCACATAACAGGTTCTTCCGTAACAGGTTAATATTAATAACATGGATTCCGCTCGCATACTTCGTTTTCATATAGAATACATCGTTCAATTTCTTCGCCTTTAAAGCGAACATGTGTTATAATATCTTCTACCTCCGATCGAACGCGTCGGCACCGGTTGAATACGGGTAAATCCTGATCCTTAATTATACCAAATATGACTCACCACCGACGCCAAAATGGCCGGACGTGACGCCTTAGAATAGGCCGAAAATGTGTTTTGTACATTAATGGAAAAACCATTAATTCCAAGTTCCCACGTGTGCATAAAGCACCCCTGACTCATATCCGGCAGAAACGCATATATAATATACAACAATAGTGTTAGAATAGTCCGAAAACGAACTCCATAATAGTGTCTTTTGTACCTTAATGGAAAAACCATTAATTCCAAACTCCAACGTCAGTATAAATCATCTGTGACTCATATCCGGCAGAAACGCATATACAAAATACAACAATAGTGTTATCTTAGATCGAAAACGGAATACATAATAGTGTCTTTTGTACCTTAATGGAAAACCATTAATTTCAAACTCACACGTGTGCATGAGTCATCGATGACTCATCTCCTCCTCCACCCACGACACGTGGCGCTAGATTAATTAACAATAGCGTCACCCCTCGAAAATGAATAAAAAACCCATTAATGTCAATTAAAGGGTCTATTGTTAGGTACCAAGTATTTTCACATCTACTTAAGCTATCTGAGAAAACACAGTTTATTAATTATATTGATGAGTTTATTTTACGTCGTTTTTCTTCCGAGTTTGGTTAATCGCGACGATGAGGATGAGTGATGATCTGCGTGGAAATTGCTAGCTGGGGGATGCATGGTCGAGCTCTGGCGCTAAGTAGGGGGGATATTCCTGTGACAGTGAGACAGCTGGGGGATGTTTTGCGAAAACAAATTGCTAGGCGGGGGGAAGGCTAGTCATGAAGTAACACTCGCAAAGAATTCCCATGCCCAGGTCTCGATTCGAACCCGGGAATCCTGGTATTAATGAGAAATGTATATTGTTATTATGGACTATATTGTTATTAATGTATCTGTAAACGTCAGCTCTTATAGTAATATGGATCCTGTGATAATCAATTATCACCCATGCATAAACCTCCTATTTTAATCTTCTTGAAAACTTACAAACCAGTACAGTTACATTATACAGTAAAATCTTGTTAATCCGGACCCCGATATGACGGACTTCGCTTAATCCGGACAGGCAAAAAAAAAGCAGAATGCAAGGTTTTAAATGTGGCTAGAAGTCAACAAGAGAACTTCCCAAAGAAAAGGCAGTCAACCACTGATGAAATTCTGTTTTCCGCAGACTTTGTACAGTACTGTATAGTGTATTTAGTCCTATGCCCTTTAAATACACCATAATAAACGTGTTTTGTTGCTATAAACGGAGTTTTAATGCACTTTCTACTGTTATTTTAGGTTATTTCAGTTCATTCGGACTTTCGTTAAACCTGTCAACTTATCCCCCCAATTAGCTCTAATTAACGAGGTTTTACTGTACTTCTACACTTGGCA
The DNA here is from genome assembly GCF_977018435.1 of Lepisma saccharinum. Lineage (NCBI taxonomy): Eukaryota > Metazoa > Arthropoda > Insecta > Zygentoma > Lepismatidae > Lepisma > Lepisma saccharinum. Next base: position 52,623,043 of record NC_139248.1, read on the forward strand.
CATTGCAACCGACAACAGCCGACATACATAGTATAGTGGTTAGCACGCATCAACGCCAACGGCCCAGGGTTCGAATCTCGGCATGGGTGTTCTATATGAGCGTCCATTTTCATTGTAATTTTCATCTTATCTTCAGTCATCCTCATCGTCCTGATTAGCCAAAAAGAGAAAATCGACGCTAAACAACAATCACTATCACGTTTTAGTCATAGCAGTGTGCAGGCAGAAATGAAGTTGAGACTTAAAAGGACAAGTAAAACATCTGAAGCATTGGAACTGGATTGTAATGTCTGCGCGCCCTCCATTTCAGCCCGAGAGAGCACTTTGGGGTCGCGAGTCGAGATAATGTGTGTCGTCATAGTTTCGACTGTGGTTTCGATGCTGCGAGGTTGTTTTGTTTTTTTGTTTCCAACTGGATCGAAACTCTCGCGCCACGAAAACATTGTCCTGGAATAGCACCAAACACAGAAAACGGTTACATAAGAAAAAGGATGCAAGATTTTGAAAATTTGTCCACAGACTGTAGAATTGGAGCCATTCAAGATAAAGATGTTTCTCTTCTATCCCAAAATGAGCAATGATAAGTAGGGATACGATTTTTATCACCTAAAAAAATCACCAAGTTTTTTTTTTTTTAAAAAAAAAGTCATAACTTAAAATTTCCAAAAAATATGCTTTAGTGTATCCTTGTACTATATCGACCGTGCAATTATTATTAATATTATTATTAATTTGTTATTAATGTAGGGATACACTTAAGCTTCCAATTTACTTTACATTGATTGATTCTGTAACTATATAAACACCTTTTTGCCCTTGAGTTCGCGGAAAGGTATGGGTTTGTCCTCTTTTATCGCTGAGGGCCATACATATCTCGACTTAGGTGTCTTTTCGTAGATAAGATTGGTTCTTTTCTGTCACATTTAAAGTAAACTTCCGCTCTTGCATGACCGTATATTATAAGGGGAGAGTTAAACGAGTGCAAACACCTTTCATTGGTTTAGTAAACATTTTGCATTAATTGAATAATCGCATCGACATTTGATTAAATCACTGTAATATTTGAAATCATTTTCAAAATATAGTTTTGAGATGGTTCACAGTAATAGTGAATGGTCTTATCTTATATTCTTCATGTACACTCCCGTTCACATAAAGTGGCACATATTTTAACTGTTGAAACACATAATATGTGCCACTTGACGTGAACAAGAGTGTAGAATTATTTTCTTCATATCTTCAGAATAAGTCTATCAGCATTCATTACGTTGAACATAAACTGCAAAATGGTAATAACTCTTATAAATTTTAAGAAATATATAAAAACGCAAAGATATATGTACAGGGTGTATCAAAAAGAATCATCCGATTTCAAAAGGCTATATTTAGGAAACCAATGAACATAGAACCTTGCTGTAAATTGTAAAATACATGTTGGAATATAAAGTTTTACTTACAATAGAAAGTACAGACCGTAAACCTTTTTTCGGGAAATGGCGACAGACTGAATGTCTTTTGCACCTTTATCCAGTCATATCTGGAAATGCAGAACTGGCTTCTCCCGCAATTACAAGCAGACACTGATGCCTTTCATATTCCAACAGGAAGGAGCACCACTACTGCCACCTGGATGTTCATTCATTTCTTAACAATGAGCTTCCTCAACAATGGATAGGCCGTAGGGAGCCTACCGATTTGGCTTCACACCACTGGCCTCCGAGATTGCCAGATCTCACTATCTGTGATTTTTTTCTTGTGGGGGATTCATGAAAGATCCCACATATGTCTCCCCCTCTCTTTAAGAACTGTGGATGAGCTGTGAAACCGCATAACAACAGCAGTGACTGCAATAACACCAGACATGCCCCCTCAAGTATGGGATGAATTTCACTATTGTGTGGTTGTATCCTGTGCATCCAGAGGTAGACATATAGAGCAATTGTAAACATTATGTAAATAAAACTTTATATTCCAACATGTATTTTACAATTTACAGCAAGGTTCTATGTTCATTGGTTTCCTAAATATAGCCTTTTGAAATCGGATGATTCTTTTTGATACACCCTGTATTTTAATTTTTTATTTGATGCCGGTTTTTATTAGTTTATAATAGTTATTTTATATTATTATTATTATTATTATTATTACTATTCAAGTTTTATCGTTGGTCTGACCCTCCTACAAAACTTTCTGGCGACGGCAACGGATCCAGGTACTTCCCCCCACCCCCAACACAAAAAATTGTGGTTGTGCCTCTGCATAACATGATAAAATTATGTAGAAATTTAAGCTAAGAGATTGCTGTTATTTTATATCATTATTCAGGTGTTAAATAAATACCTACAATAAACGTGTTCTATAAAAGTAAAACGTATTTTTAAAATAAGGCTATTATTTTTCGTCGTTAAAACAGTAAATGTATAACATGGTCAAGGTTTCTATTTGGTGAAGCGTAAAGTAGGTGGACTAGCGTGGAAAGTTAGGGGTGGCATAGAGAATAACATTGGAGGGGTGGCAAAACGCCACCTTACCCTTAAAATTTTATTTTGAGCCGCCCCTGATCAGTAGAACCAACGAAAATTGCATTAAGAGTAGAATAAAATGGAGAGTGAGGTGATTTTACTGAAGTTATTTGCCGGTCAGTTTTGGCCAACACAGCAAGACAATGAATGAATTCTTAATGTTGTCAGTATAGTCACCAGAAAAGAATCGAGGGCAATTGCGATGATTTTGACGGTGAAGCTCAATTTACAAATTAATGGTAGGACAATTCCGACCATCAGGAACTAATCTAACCTAACCAAAGGCGCCACGGAACTAATAATGCTGTAGAAGGTTGGAACAACAGAATAAATAGGTGGCTTGGAAATCCGCATCCAAAAATTCATGACGTTCTGGCCTGCCTCAAGAGCCAAGCAGAAGACACCAACATCCAGTACATGCGGATGGTACTTAATCTAGAAGGTCAGAAAAGGAAGAAGCGTGACATTAAATACGACGAGTGAGTTGGAAAGTGTATTCGCACATATGAGGAAACGGGTCACTTCAAAAGGTGTACGTTGGCTCTAGCCCATGTTCAAAAACTTGATTGAACCAAATTCACAGCCGAAAATAGCAATATTTCCCATAATTATCTTGTAAGAGGTATTGTACGGGGTGTTAAGTCACCCTTCAATTTCATAGAAGATTTAAAATGTCATCACAATTGTCCACCCGTTCTTTCACTACTAACTGTGTTCATCGCAATTGTCCGGCTACCACCAGAAAAAAGTGAGTGAGATCGGATGTGGGGAGAATCCCCCGCCTCTCTCCCTCTCCAGGTAGTTAGGGTGAATGATCGTAGTGTACCTCCTAATATCATTAAAATCCAATTTTGTTCAGTGCTTTTTTTTCGTTTTTTTTTTTCGAGGGGGTGCAACGAAACCTTACGTTCAAAGAACCTCATATTTTTGTTTTCGGTGGCAACTGTTTTGTTCCGAAGAGGATACGCTGGATGCGTCAAAAATTACGTCATGCTTTTCTGGCTGCAGTTTCCGGAGTTGTGTTTCCAGGGAGTGGCAAGTTAGCTGTAAATACGGAGTCATTTTTCCGCGGAAGTGAGCGCGCGAGGAAAGGGATGTCGTAGAGTGCCACGAACGGTTCCGGCCGTCAAAGGCGGCATAGCCAGGAGGCTGTGCAGTCAAGTGCGCCCTTATGTGATCTTTGAAGAAGTGGAATGTTATTGCATTGCACTGGCGTATTCTGAAATTTTGACCCAGTTTACAGCCTTTTCAAGATATATAGAACTGTCTTTACGAACTTAACTACTTCCGAAGTAGAAATTTGCTCCTGTTGCATCATCCGAAGTGCAGGGTGCTCGAAAAGTTACGCAACCGAGACTTTGAACGAACGCCTTTTGAATTAAAAAGCGATAGAGACATGAAGCTTGCACTGGGTATTTACTTTGTCTATGTGAATATTTTTAAACATTAAACAAGATGATGATTCTCTCTATGAATGTTAGTGTGGGGAAAAAGTTACTAAAGCCGGATTTAGAAGAAAGCATTTCCTTTAACATTTTTGCTAGCATAGATGCTACGCAAATACTTCCAAAAATATTATAGCAGATAGTACTTCACACGCAAACATTTTATGGAACATTTCGGTTAGCTGTTTCAATTACAATGTACAATGCATTCAGCACGAAAGGCACGTCCAGTTACACCGTCAATGCTGTGTGCACGGTGTTTACAATTGAGAAAGCTAAAATATTCTTCCTTACGTGTTTAGTAAACGTTGTAAAGTATGTATTTTATCAGCGCCATTCTTCTCTACCTAAAACCATTTATAACGAAGCGATATTACTCTCGGTTGAATAGTTATCGTCGTTTATAATTGTGAAGTGATACGTTGTTTGCATATGCGACCGCCATTAGATTTGCACTCGTGACCATGAGGTCGCTTCTGATTGGTTACGCTGCGAAAAATGCTACGGACCGAGCCTATCCTTGAGAAATGCCATGAAATATGCCATGGCATCTGAAATGCCATAACATTTCTCACTTTACACGGTAGTTTTTTGGTCATGGCATAAATGTTAAGAAAAATGCTAAGGAAATGCTTTCGTCTAAAGCGGGCATAAGGTGTAAAAAAGTTTTTGTACGAAGTAAAACACACTGTATATAAAAGACAGCTATGGAGTCGCTTGCAATAATTTTCGATGTGTATCGATGGTTTCTGTGGGTATTTATCGAATCGATAAAATATCGATAATATTTTTGTTCATTTTATGCATTGCAGGAGATTTACAGGGTTAATTATGACATATTATAGGATTGTAATGAGGACAGCCTTGGACAGCCACAATGTTCATAAAAACGTATGTGGCTTTCTTTCGAAATTACGAGGTGTACTGGCAAAATTGTTCTCGTCAGAAGGCAGTACCAGGTGTGCCCGACATCTGGTTATGTTATTCAATCAATGTTCAGATGAAGTAAGAGTTGAAATTTATGGTACAAAAGTTAGGTAGGTTAGGTAAGTTTGTCTTTTTGTGACTTTTCGGACACCCTGTAGAAAGCTTTTCTGGGCACTAGGTTTTGTTAGTGCACATTTGACATTTTGCACCAAGTAGTCTCTGTAAATTACAACTTAGGACAGGACCCATAAAGTAAAGCAACAGGACGTATGTGAAAATGTCTAAGCATACGATAGAAGAAAATAAAGAGTCCTACATAGGCTACTTTTAATTATTTTTGGGGGGGAGGTCCTGTGCTTTATTTTCACGTTAATAGGTTTCCCCATGAGGTAAGCTAGGAGAAAACAGACGTTATTATATAAATTTATTATTTTGCGACGTACTTGTTATATTTTAAGGCACATGTGAATTTTTTTACTTTGCATATTTTGCTGATAGTATCATAAAATTCTCGTCCCTGGTGGTACCACAGAACCTCTGAGATATTTGGTTGAATGTAAGATGCTCCAAATGCAGAGAAGTGTAGCTTACATGTTTTGTATGTCCTGAAAATAAATTTGTTGTAAATTGATATAATATAGATTATGAAAAGACGAGACAGCATATGGCCCAGGCGTACCTCATCTTGAGAATGGGGATGTTTGTCTCATTCTGAATATCCTTTCGTGTGTGAAGAGGTCTGTCTCGTCTCTATTTGTAAACCCTGTCATGTTTTCGCTTCTCTCTCGAATTGCTAATTTAGCTCTTGTCTTGAAGTAGCATAGCATTGAGCCCAATATAAGTGCATTGAACTTTTATCTTTTAGAATATGTGAGGCAACTGTGGATATAAGTCCTATGATCCTAGTATTGTACAGTTAACTAGAATAAAAATGCTTCAAACTTGGTTTTATAGGATAAATTTATTAAGAAGAAATAATAATTGAGCATATTTTTCGTTTAGATATGTTATGAATTTCTATGCGCGGTATCGAACCAATGCTTACAACTCTATAATGCATTTCCGATCAATAGTATTTTGTACATAATTTCACAATGATATGTTCTTAATAGTATCAGGTTAGAAGGGGGCCAGTACGAGCTGGGTCCATGGAACAAACACTTGCTCTTCTGGCCAGTACAACCCTGCAGATTGAAAGTGAGAGAGAAGTTAAAGCCTGAATCACACGGAACTGGATTTCCAGTAGGAATGCCTAGTTGGCGCTGGACTGGCTACCCATTTGCTAGTTTTCGCCTTACACGATACTTTTTACCGTACTTGTCGATAGACTTTTGTTCCCATAAGACATTGCACAGAGCAGACAATCTGTAAAGATGGACGAGCAATTTGAAGAATGTTTTAGGAGAATTACTGCTTTGTGCTTTTATTAAGAATTAAAAAAGAAAAGTATGGAGCAGAAATTGACTCGAAAAAAATATGGTAAGCAATGCGTATCGAACAAACATTTGAATGAACTCTGGCAGTATGCATATTCATTATTCATCCACGAGATTCGCAGGATCCGTTCAAAAAAAAAAAAAAAAAAAAACCTTGTAATAATAAGGATTTTCATTTTGGTCAAATTATATTTGTCACGTACACATCTCATCGCTTTGCATAAATACCTAATGAACTGAACACGGATGCACTGCACGTCATCTCTTTACTTTTTTTTTTATCGAGAACAGCCAACAGAAACACAGACAATAAACTCCCCTTTGCAAACTCACAGATTATCTTCACAAGGCCAAACTTTGCTCTGATTGGCTGTTCCACAGCATCCAGTCGAGGAAAGCCAGTAGCGATTAGAACTGTCCTATTCCTCCAAACCAGTCAAGCAGCCAGCCAGACAGCCATCACATTCGGGCAGGTAGCCAGTTCAGCGCCAACTAACTGGATGTCCAGTTCCGTGTGATTCAGCCTTTAGTGTGTTTGTGACAAAGAGTGACGTAAAATGGCAGTACAGGCAACGAATTAGAACAGTAGACCATACTTTGTAATTTACACAGTACAATATTGATTCACGTTTTAATAACTCGATGCTGGCTGTATTGACCACTTGAGGAAACAAAATTGCAAGACTTTGCAGGAAAGACACAAATGTGAAGTAACCCAACCAAGTACTATCGGTCAAATAACATCCTGTGCAACTGTGGTGTTCAAAGAAACCAAGTCCCGCATTTCTAACTGTGCATGTTCTTGCAGCAAGTGCGACAGCTGTAGATAATACATGATTGACTGCAATTTGGAGATATGAGGAGGGAATAACCAGTTTTTTGGGAATGTTTACTAAATGATTACTTTCGTTCATCGCCAGTGTGGCAATTTAAAACCAGTGCGTCTAAAAATATAGTCACACGAACGCAGAGCTTCTCATTACTTGCTCTTGAAGTCTTAAACCTTGTATGGAAGCTGATTCTAGTTTAGAATAAAAAGGTTACGTGATTTAAAGTTGGCTTCAGCCTCAACGTCAAGCTGAAGAGGTGGTTTATTTTCTTCCGCTTGCACGTTCTGTCCATGGTAGAAGCATTGAGACATCCGCATATGGATGGAGCGAGGACGTCTACCCTCCTATTACTCTTGATTGCGCAGGAACTGTTTTTTAACCCTCCTCCTCTTTGTTGATTCACTTCCTCTTCCATACAATCGCTACAACCGTCATGGTTGTGGTTCAGAGGCGAGAAATGATTTAACGGTGACGTCTGTTTCTCAGCTTCTTTGTGTTCGAATCTGCAGAGCTGTAGTCGAGGGTCTTTCCTTTCCTATATTTTATATCCTCTGGTTCTTACTCATTAGCTCATACCTTATTATAATGAGTATACTTTCTACTTTCGTTTGGTTTTTTTAAAATTATTTATGTAATTTGACCATTTCTCCAGCGAGCTCAAACATTACCAGAGCCTTGCCAGATTTATAAAATAAAAGAGACGGGACATACAGATTATATAGACATGGATACAGTTACATTTATTTTTTATAACATTTTTAAACATTACAAAATCAATTGCTGTTTAAAGCCTTGTTAATCCCTAATTTTTAACATTTTGGCAAAATATATTAATATTTGAGTGAATTCTTGGCGTCCTTTAATAGGACATTTTTTCCCAATGCATTACTATAAAATTCAAAACATGACTTATTCTCATTCACTAGAACTTGCAATATGTTTTCCCCTGTCGTAAAGACCTCCGATTTCGTTCTTTGGTCCACTGAACAGTCATCATAGAAAATATGATGTATAAAATGATTTTAAAATTTGAATTCGTTATTTTTTTTTTAGATAAATACGGGACAAATTGGCGTCCCGAGAACATTTTCCGCAATACTGGGAATATGTATACTTTATTTTTAGATTTCCCCATTTTTCTTTCCACTTTTATTCAGAACTGACCCTGTTACTCTAAACTTTTTTACGAGGTTTAATATAGTGGTCCTATGTGGAAGGGGAACACCAGGAAATTTCGTTGCAAAACGTCGTCGCACTTCTCCACAATTCCTCTTTCCGAAGTAACACTCGACAAGATAAATCCTATGTTGTAATGTAAACTTTTGTGGTGCCATATTAAGCCACAATCTTCAACACACGGACACGACGCAACACAACTTCCGAGGGAGGATTATCCTGGCGTCAGTCTGCAACGTCAACAGAAAGGGAAAGAGGGCGAAGGCAGGGAGAGCGAGAAAAACAAGACTCTAGCGTGCGACTGTCGCGGACCCGTTCACCGGGAAAGACAAGCGCTGATGCTGGGACGCTTCCCGCCGAGTCTCGTAGCGAATGTCAGGGAATGCTCTTTATTGTGAGTATGATAACCTGCTGAATCACCTAGACAGACTTGATGTCAGAGCTGAAAAGCGAATTATGGAAGGAATCTTGGAGGGAAAAATATATAGTACCAAAACTCCTTCGTATGATATGGCTTAAGATGAAATCATACAATTTGAGAGGAAATAGCGAATTATTATGTCTTGATACGAAATACAAAAATAACAAGTATGTTCTGTATCTCATAAACAGTTATAATTCGAATACCGTGAGATAGATATTGATAATGTTGTTAAAAAAAATTTCAACTTCATATATAAGGATACTTATTTAAGAACTCTTTTATAGTTCTATAGTTGAAATGTAACAATTGTATATTTCTTAATGTATTTTTAAATTTTTGGTAGTTTTAGGTTATGTTTGCTAAATATTTTGGAATGCTCTCTTGTCCAATACTGTGGTTTTGGATACCTTGTAACATGTAACATGTAACCTTGTAACATGTAACACTGCTGTATTAAGGCTGAAAAGCTGTTCTCGGTAGTTTTAAAACACTTTTTAAATAAAAAAAAAAAAAAAAAAATAACCCTTTCGAACCGAAGCGACACGACACGTGTTGATTGTCGCTCGGGTTGGCCCGCTTTCTCGTGGCTTGAATTTTGTCGCCTCGGACTGTTGCATGCGCAGTGAAGGTTTTGCTTATAGACTGCAGGGGCATGCGTCTCTTGTCACTTCGGTTTGAAATTGTCCCAACACTTCACACCGCAGCTGCGTTCGATTGGTTTCTGAGCGATGTTCGCCGATCAAGATTTTCGCTCGTTAAGGAGACAGATCATTTGCATGACGGTGTGTGCTCGCTCATTGATCAAAGTATGAACGCCTTTGAGTAATCTGTGCTCAACGTGGCTGCGTCGAGTGAACAAGGATTATGAAAATATATTAATTATGGAAATGGTTAATGTGCACAAAACTGTCGAAATATTCTTTTTCACACACGGCACAACTTTCCAAAACTACGGTGTGTATTTTGAATAAACAACACTTTCATTTTAAAACTTGCAACAAGCGGAAAATTATCACCTTCTTTTACTGGAACTTCCTCTGAGATTACGCAATATCGCAAGCCGTTAATCACAAATACTTCTTCATTAACCGCCATCTTCACACAATCTTCCTCATCGTACTCTTTGCCTCACGGAGGCTAGACCTGATCTACGGGTTATCGGGGGGGGGGGGCTTTGTAAACCAAGTTCATTTTTCAAAAGTTTAACAGTATTAAATGAAGGTAAATTATGTGTGTCGGGGGTCATTAAGTTAATTTAAAATATAAAATTTAGAAATATCATACAAGTACTACAGTTTCTTTTCTATATCTTCTAACATCTCTTGAAGTGCTAATGACTGCTACTGACACCATCCCTTAATATACACTCCATACTATTTTTGATGATACAGATCTTTATATCATACATGTTAAAATGTACAATATTCACTTCAATCATAGTGCCTACCGTACATTCCTCCCCCGGCCGAAGCAAAAAAATCCCCCTTCGTTCCCAAAACTTGGGATCTGTTGACATTTGACGCAGATGTGGAAGGAATGTGGATGATGACGTCAAGGTCACATATTTCTATCAAACGAGAGGCTGCAACATGGGCAGAGAAGGTACAGATAAAGAAGGTTCCCTATGAAAGAACTTTCTAAAGTTTATAGAATCTTCTAAACACTCGCCGCTGCTTAGACTTCTGCTCATAAACAAGATGGACGAACGAAGTTGTGAACAAAGTAATATATTCTGTCTACATGTTCACTCTTCACCTCAAACAAATTAGAATACAAAATAGTTTTACCTAATGTTAAGGAGGTTGGCGACCCTGCCAGGGGGCTGAGCCCCCTCTGGCTACGGGCCTGGCCTCACGAGATCGAAACACAAAAAGATGTATTCTGTAGCTTAAACCTGTGGTGAGCAAGAGTCAATTTCTCAGCGAGCAACGCTTATTTGGTCGTTAGGTAGCTGAGCGCCCAGATACTCCACGCACCCCCTGATCTTCCCTACAATCCAGCTCTTGGCGTCGCTTCTACCTAAACTCACATTACAAAACCAGAGCAGTTCAAAATAATATGCAGGCGGGCGGGGCGTATAATCACTTTAGGCGCCCATCCTTATAAAATTTCCAGGTGCGCTTACTGGAACGTAAAGGTCAATCTCATGGAGCTACCAAAGATGGTTGGCTCAAAGCAGCCCCACGAAACGTGACAACCAAATTTTCCAGCAGTTTTGCGCGCTCGGCGCTTGTGAAGATGCTATTTAGTACATCACGCATTATAATTCGCGGCGCATTGTTCCAGCCACGGCGCCGCTTCCCTCTTATCGAGAAAACAAGAAAGTATTTAGAGCGAAGAGCCACGTGACCCCTGGAACACAATTGTCTCGGGGGCAGCAGGGGTAATAAATTCTGCAGCCAAAGAGTTCGTGATGAGAAACTTGGCTTTCCTTCAGTCCGATTCGAGTTGGAGGCGTTGTATAACCTAATGTCTTGGCAGCGTGTTGCACGTGTTGAACATCACGATAGCTGGCACAATGGTGTCCGCTGATTGATAAAAGATCACTATAATTGTGTTTAGGGTGACCAACCTTCCTGATCTGACCCGGGACCATCCTGGTTTTGACACTATAATTCTGGTATTGCGCCTAGACGCCTTCCCTGCCAAAGGGCGCAGGGTTGCAAACTGGAAACTAGAAGAAGAATGAATGTCAGGTTAAAGTGAGAAAGAATTGTTCAAGTGAAAGGTGTCATATATTGAGAAGCGCTTAACAGTGTTACCAACTCTAAAATTAAGTGGACAGTCATTTCTTTACTTCCCTAGCAATTACCGTAGAAGAAAACGCGTTCCTTTGCTTGTGTCCTAGTGCCCCCGTGTTGACATAACTTGCCTCTCGTGTTCACCCTCCGAAGGGCAACCCTCATGAGGGCAGACTTCACCCTCACCCTGCGAAAAATCTGTGAGGGTGAAGTGAAGTGGCGATGCTGTCATACTTTCATCAGCTACAGGTGCAGGTGTTAACCGATCTCCATGGCGGAGTTGTTAGCACTGCGCGCTACGACGCAAATGAAAGAAAAGAAAGAATCCACATTTCAGAAACAGATTCAATTTAATACGCAATGATGCTATTCCAACATGAGCAATAGAGCCATGCTGCATTTCAAAAAAGTACAATAAAAGCATGACTTGAATTGGATAATAAACCTTTTCCCACTTCCACAAAAATAGGCAATAGTTACCCTGGAGAGTTCAGTGAACTAACCGATCTCTAACTACGCACTGGCACTGGTAGTGATCAGGCTGGAAAGTTAATACGAACTAACCGATCATCAGAGTTGTAAGCGTAGATTGTACCATGAATAGTTCTGTGGCAAAGATTGCTTTGATATTTTCTGACATTTCAAGATTTCGGTTAATTTTATCAACTTTTCGTTTCAATATTGTATGGAACGTCGATTCCCGTCCAATTTTTCCACTTCTTGAAAAGTAATTTGTGTTACTTTTTTGTCCATGACATATGTTTTGTAGTCGCACAAAGTTTCATTAAGATATATAAATATTTTATTGATATTTCACACGAGTTTCAATTTAGTTCTTATTTCCCTTATTACCGATTACGAATACGAATTCATAAAATTCACTGAATTCGGGTATTCCTCTGCCCGTAACCAACACTTGGACAATACTTGAACTAAATCCGTCCACAATGTTATTTGCGTAATCCTGCTGACAGACAAACTTTACTGAAAACATAATTGACGAAGATTAAAAATGACCTTTTTAACATGACCACAATTGCCACAACCGTTTTCTGAATGCGTGAGTTAGAAAAACACCGCTACTGGAATTAGTCTGTTATTTCCGTACAAAAGTCATCCCGTTGCATTGAGTCGAATTCACGAGGAGCAGGTGACACGCTTAGTATCTCCTTTGTCCGACAGAGGGCAATGCCCACCGGTTTTTGCTCTAACGGCCACACTCGATTATCTCTTTATGTAGAGAAGCCTTGTGCGAACTCTTGCTTTTTCGCTTCTTTTTGTAAACCGGAGGGACACATCACTGTTTCTAGTGTTTCAGACTTCACGCTAGCGAAAGTTCTTTGCTGGTATCGTTATGTAACTAGAAAGCAAGATTTGTTCGCAACACTCAAGGAGTTTCACACGCATTATAGATGCAAAGTAAGACACGCTATTCAATGTGCTTTGTGCACGTGAAACTATGTAGGCGCAAACAATTAATTAACGACGTTCTTAATCAGAGAACGTTCGTCCAGTTGTTCCACAATGGATTTTGAGATCGTTAGCACGTACATCTTTCCCCCGGATCGTTTTGTGCATGTGTGAAAATATGGCGTAACAGTGGCACACTGCATTGTTGATGCAGCTTGAGAGATTTATTACCCTTTCTTCATCGTGGGCGATTGTCGTATTGGCTGTGTAGGTACCACGTGTTCTTAATTTGGGTAGAAATCAAGAAGACTGGATAAGTCTGTAGAGTGGCCGAAGCTGAAGCAAATTGGAATGAGAAATTGTGACTTTACTATCGGCTGTGAAGAAGAGACACGTATCGAGAAATATATTTGGAGGGGTCCGAACTAGGTGTCCCAGAAATAATAATAACATAACTATTTAAAATTGGAATAATTTATTAAATTAAGTTGAATAATGTTAAAATAATATTAAAACATATAAATTAATGAATATTGTGTTATTATTACATGAGTAGGCAAAAAGATGGTATTAGACTAGAGATATAACAGCACGTATTCATTATCTACCTTACATATAATTAAGTTCGCCAAAATTTGTAAAAACAACTGTCCTGGTAAGGAACATAATGTCAAATAGATAATGCATTGATCTATTGAATAACAAAAAGAATGTTAGATCCAGTTAACGAGAAATAAAGTTCCTGATTAATATGTTACGCATATTATCATAAGTAGTAGTGTGCATAAATCTTCTTTGGTACTCTACTTCAAAGCCGTTTGATTATACAACAAATGCTAAATTACATTCGCTGCAATTTCTGCACAACAAATGCTAAACAAGTATATTTTCATTATTTCAATTTAGTACTTGATAAGTCTTCCGGAGGGTCTGGACCCCTTCGAACCCCCCTCCCCTAAATACATCCTTGGTGAAGGAATCTGCTATTGGACGGGAAGAGAGCAAGTGATGTGCTTGCCCAGTTGCTCGTCTCTCATACATGTAAGAGCGGCAGCAGCTAGCAGAAATAGTACACAAGACTTCGCTTTGAATTTGCTTGAACAAAAGACTGCAAATTTAAGCGATTACGCCACTCTACCCTTTCTGTCTCGTTGGTAAAAATCAAAGCGTATAGATGTCGCCTAGAACTCCCCAAGCCGTTTCATGTATCAACAAATTTAACCTCCGCCTAGCACAAATAAGTTGGGAAAAGCCGCCATAAAAGTTCTTGTAAATTGCGTAACGTAATCGCCCCAAGAGTTTATTTAGTACAATGCTGTCTCATATCTACATAGGATTTCAATTATTAAATTGGCGGAATTCGTTTTCCCACCTCATTGGCAACACTATGGCAGCCAATGAAATGTCGGTAATGTAGAGTGGGAGTTGCAGCTTCAGCAAAAACCTGTATATTTCTATCTTTTTAATTGTCTATCCTATTCATTACTGGTCGGTAGAAATCAACAATGACCAGTCATCACTAACGTAACCAGAGAAAAGCAAGTGGGAGGAAGGGGGCAAGAATATTTTGTCGAGACCAGTTACCAGTAACAACATATGTATGTAGAATGTGTATTTGGGAAATTAGAATAAAAGAATCTATATCTCATTTTGGAGTTGCTTTGACTAAAATATTGATAATGGCCTTCTAGACTTATAAATCCTTTGACAATCTGATATATCAGCCTTCGAGCAACGAGTTTTCGTTTACAATAGTCAGTTTGCTGAACCCTACATTGATGTTACTCTTGGCAACATTCTCTAGTTCTGTTTGGTTATTTTACGTCACCTTACCTCTCCAAATTAATTGTTACGACGAGGATGAACAATGCACTGATGCAGTAGATGACAAAAAAGTGTGGAGTACGTTATCTGTTAGTTTTTTAATCGATAAGCCAAAGGCTTTAATTTTGGCCCTTGCACTCTGGAATATGTGATGTGTAACTTCCTTCCCCCGTGGTGTATTTCGCCAAGATTTCTGAAAACTTGGAAAATATGCAAACTTTAGGTTTCCCATTGAGTTTAACCACAGATAAACTTATTATACATTTATCTGTGGTTTAACTAGCGACACTAGCGCCACTGCTTCCAAGCGAGGGTTTCAAATACGGTGGTGGATCTACACACACACACAAGCACGATGAGTATAGCTTAGGCCTAAAACGAAATCAAGAGTGAGCAATGAGCATTGTTCTGTTTTGGCCTTTATCATCCTTCATCCGTGAAGGAAAAAATAGCGCAAGGTTAGATTGGTAATGAAGATCTGTAGTATGTCTAATGTGAATTTATAATGAGAACCGAATAGGCATACAATGGCATCTAGATTTTCTTTGTCCATTTTGACTGGAAAGATGCATCAACTCTGACTATTTTACGGCATCTAATGTAGTTGTGTTCCTTCCTTCATTTATTTCATCCTTATAGTTGGAAATACCTTAGAGAAGTAGAAAACTGACGTGAAGTGACTCAAAAAATGCAAATAAAAGTACGAGAGAAAACACTATATTCTTGTTTGAATTGGTCTTTTTATACCAGCAAAAGTAAAAAAAAAAATTACAGATGGGTACGAAAGTTAGTGAGAAGGAAGTTCGTATCAGTGATTATTCCACGCCCCCCCCCAAATTTCCTCAACACCCCTTTATATTTTTTCACGAAGTCCCAATTTATGGTCATTTTGGCTCATAAATGTCACCCCCCTCATGGAAAATTCTGGATAAACCCCTAGTTCGTATGTTTTCATGCCTTTTTGAAACTTGCTGTCAACTGCTTATTTAAATCCAAGGCGCCGTAAACAGTGGCGAAGTAAATACCGCAGCACGATACGACGTCAGGTATTCCGTGTTCGAATTCTAGTGTTCTTTGTGAGTTTTCTTTCATCAATTTTATTAGGGAAAAGTTTGACGGGTCCAAACTCCTCACATTGGTCGAATAAAGATTTTGCACTAAATACATTAATCAACAATTAATCATTTCATTATATTACTTCAAGAGTTTTGAAAATTTTATTTCATTTATTTGTACAATGAATGGCCACATTCAATTACAATAATGTTATTTTCTTCATAACCTAAGCATGTTTCAGAATTTATGGAAAAATGTACTGTAATTGGCAATCATTAATTGTACTATGTAGCCTCAAAAGTAAAAAATCATTCATAATTTGATAGATTTTTAAAAAAGTTGAAAATAGAAATGTGAACGTATTCGTACAATGAACATAATGAAGAATAATAATGTTATTAATATGTGCGCATTGATATATGCTATGAGACTGTTTAAAAGGAAATATATTATTGATTAATTGATTGAGTTGGTGTTTTAAGTCCACTTTATGCACAGTGGGATCCCAACCACTATGTGCTCCCACCGGGAATCGAACCCGAGGCCCCTTGATTATAAGTCGACGACGCTTCCACTGCGCCATCGGGGAGGCCTTATTGATTAATTGTAAACTGTTTAATGGCAATAATAATAATATGCAATATTTATTACTATTATTATTAACGGTCTATAAGTACATATTACAATATTACTACCCTTGGGATGATGAATGTTGAAGCCCTCCAGTGGCGTGCCCAGAATTTTGGAAAGAAGGGGTGGGGTACGTATATTTATTTTGTGGTCAGTCCTCATATTGCCATCTTCTCCTGCTTTTGACTTTTCTTTTAAGAAATACTAGGTCAAAGATGGGTTATGACCCCCATCAACCCCCCCTGGACACGCCACTGAAGCCCACACATTGTTTCTCTGCATACACGGCCATGCGTGTAGCGATTTCCATGTGTCCCTTCATTCCGCCCGTTAACACACCAACATTGAGTACTCAAGACTCATCGGTTCATTTACCTAATTAAAAATGGTTGCACTAACATTGTTAGGCATCTTGCAAATGCTATCGGCGATATTGCTGTGGAACGTCTTCGGTAACATGAAACCCATCCATCAGTCGGCTAGCCTCAAAGACTACGCTTTCTATTAAAGCGCGCACGTCAGCTGGTTTTGACACAAATTTCAAGGCGAAATTTAGTGTAAACACATTAAGCTTGTCTCAACAACTGGACCGGATGTGCTGGGCTGTTCTCACGGGGGGACCGAAACTAGGCAAAACAAAAGCTAGTAGTGTAAACAGATAATGTTCTTGGAATACCAAGTGTTTCCACATATTTTTTGCCCAGAAATTGTCACACGGCTCAAGGTCGGAGAGGTTGACAAAGCTAATTTCTTGAAGAATGGGTAGGTAAACGTCTTCCTGTTCTCAAATGCGGTACGGCTGTTTGTTTGAAAAAAGTGATGTATTTTGTTCGTTGATTGAATGAATTGGTTTATTTTACTTCGCTTTTCTGCCACTTTTGGCTAATCGAAAAAATGAGGATGAGTGATGATATGATGAAGTTATACCCACAAAGAACACCCATACCCAGGCCAGGATTCGAACCCGGGACTCCTGACATCGTAGCTCACAATGATAACCACTCCGTCAAGGGAGCCAGCGTATTTTGTTCGTGTTCCAGCGAGTAGCAGATTCGGCTACCTGAACACGATTTCCTTTCTGTTGTGTTAAATTAAAATGTGTTAGTTTTAGTAGTAGCCGACCACAGCGGTTAGTGGTTAAGACAGCGCTACGACGCCAGATTTGGGTTGAAATCTCGGCCTGGCCATGTGGGTTATTTGTGAGTGTCCCTTCATCATATCATCTCATCCTCATCGTCGCGATTAGCCAAAATTGGAAGAAAAGGGACACTAAATGCCAAAAATCAAATAAAGATATTTCGGAGAGAGCTGTCCTTTAATTTTAGACATGAATTATTTGTTTATTTACGATTTCTCTTTCTTTACCCCGTTGGTAGAACGAATCTCTCATAAAGCTACGTAACTTGGGAGAGGGACAGAATACTTTCCAGAAGGTTAAACAAAAAAAATATCCCCAACATGCTCGACAATTTTAATAAACCTGAAAATTGGCCCATGATCCCATCAAAGCTTCAGGAAGAGCATCACCTTCCAATGGCTTGTCCAGCAATTTGTAAGAGGGGGAAGGGGTGTGCAAGGAATGTTTTAGCGAGTCCAAAGGCTGAGCCCTCCCCCCTTCCCAAACCCTCAAGCGAACAAGAGCATTTATCAAAATAAATGCCTTTTTGGCCCAGATAGCACTGTAGTGTGGCATTCATGGACGCATTAAATGTATCCTCTCCAAAATTTTTTTTTCTGGCTTCGGCACTGAGTCAGTCCTATGTTTTGACACTTTGTATTCATTTGGCGTTTAATAAAAAAAAGATATGTCGTGTTATAACCCCACTATCATCCTGGGTACTCCACTTTATTTATCATGCTCCCATTAAGCCACTGAACAAAAATAAATTAAAAAAATGGAAAATGCATTGGCTTACTGAAAGCAGTGCAGTTATGAAGCAGTCTCTCAATCAAAGAAGTGTACCAAAAATATAATTGTCAGTAGTTGGAGATTATCTAAATTGTAATCTAAGTCATATTCAGTGCAACTTTCTTAAATATACAGGGTGATTATAAAGTTTCGATCCATTTCTGTGAAAAAACAGATATTAGAATCAAACCAATAATGAGAATGGAAAACCTAACACTTAGTAGCACATAATCTATCAAAACTTCTACAGATAATGTAAACCCAACCTCAGAGTAATACATAATCCATCACAGGTTGCACCTAGCCTTATTCCATATGACCACCTTGCACGTCCATACAAAACTCCCAGCGACGCACCGCTGCACGAAACACCTTTGGAATAAGGCTAAGTGAAACCTGTGATGGATTATGTGTTACTCTGAGGTTGGGTTTACATTATCTGTAGACGTTTTGATAGATTATGTGTTACTAAGTGTTAGGTTTTCCATTCTCATTATTGGTTTGATTCTAACATCATTCTTTTCACAGAAATAGATCGAAACTTTATAATCACCCTGTATATGTCTTCTCTTTAAAGATTTTTTTTTATTAAACCAGAATGGGAACGCAATTTCTTTTTTTTTTAAACTAGGTTGCATTGCAAGTAAATAATTGCAGGTGAAATAATCTCCACAGTCGATATTTCTAGAATATGGCAAAAATTTGATTTTTCATTTGGGCCTCTTAGTGTTTTTTCAGCTCTTGAAACAATTCCTGATACAGGGTTTCCACTGACCTGACAAAACTTGAAAAAGCCGGGGAACTTTAAAAATGCAAAACCACGTGAAAGTCTGGGAGAATCGAGTGATTTCTTTTCATGGTCGCCAGGATTTTGTAATAAAACTAAATTCCTGTTCTTTTTAAACAGCTTCCTGATGTTTACACAGCATATTTTTGTTAATTTGTTATTAAGAATATCCATTTTATTGTATTGAATAACAAATTCAGTTTAATATAACTTTATTATTAGCATGTTCGAGCACCACAGAATGGTTTGGAATTTTTTAAAAAAATGGCTGAAAAACATGTAGAAGAAGGGAATTTGTTCACCCAAAATAAGTTTCAACCATGTTCTCATTAAATTGCAGTATTCACAAATCCGTAGCTCCGCGTGAAAAATTTGTGTGAAATCGTCGCAGTTTATAACAATGCGTCTTTATTTTTCTCTCCTAATGTAATTCAGGTAATAACAGAGGAAAAACACTTCCTCGACAACACTTCAATTAAACATTGGTACACAGTGGTCACATTTATGTTGCAACTTGTCTTCGGTTTCGAAAGATTTCAGGAAATGTACCAGCAGACACACATTAGCTTTCAAGGAGCTAGATAACTGATAAAAACATGTCATTGCTCTTTGCTTTTGCGGTGTTTGTGCGACGTCGACCTCGCAGTGTGTACGGGAGCGAGTACAGAAACCCAAGGCTCTTGAATCAAGGCGCCCGCAGGACTTTTTCTCAGGGGGAGCTGAGTAAGATTTCACACCTTGTCCTGCAATCATTGAAACTTATATTTTATGTCTTATTATTTAATAATAACATGAAATTGAATTGAAAATACTTTACAAGAATAAATAAAATAACAGAATAATTGGTTTCAATAAGTTCTAGGTACGACAAACTACAAAAATATCTTAGGCATGTTTCTTAGATACTTTGAATATATCTGCCAAAAAAGAAAAAAAAAGAAACTAATTTCTCCATAGTGTGTCAACTTCGTTCATGATATTGTCAACAAGTTCGAACTTGAGTCCACTATTTAAGTAGAAACTGGATTCGCCTTGCTTCCTTTCCATATTTCAGGGGGTGCAAATGCCCCTTCTGGTCTCCTCTTGCTTGCCTTGAATGTTAGAATCTTTCTGCTCAAGGTGGAAACACATGCTTGGCTTATTTACATGTCAGTACTTTTATAGTCAAATTGAGGAGGCAATTTGTGCCACCTTGAAGGTTCGAACATCGTAGTCGACCCTTTTAACTGCTTTCATACCAAGTATTTTTGAGAAGTAAAATCACAGCACGCTACGACACCAGCCATTGGTATTGTGTGTGTTCCTTTATCAGTTTCATTACGTAATCACCCCCTCATCTTCGCGATTAGCCGAAAGTGGCAGAAAAGTAAAGTAAAAATAGACAATATCAATCACTTTTCTTTAAACAACAACAAAAAAAGATTCTAAGATAAATGAAAATGTGGTATAATACAGCACTGACATATTGACAAGGTAGAAGAAAAAAAGGAGGTTGGGGCAAAGTATTCCGTTACAAAATTCGTAAACACGTCACTGCTTCTTTTGCGATTACAAATAGGCCTAGCTCTTCAGAAATATAGTCCATCAAAACATCATATTTTCGAAATCATTCGTACTTGCTACAAGAGATAATTATTGAGAAAATTTTAAATTGTGGCTCACGGGAATTTTAAAATGAACATTGTTACAGAAGAAACGTGGTCTTGCGGTAGATTAATTGACAAGAAAATAACCAACTTGCTACTTATTTTCATGTTTTCCTGAGGGAAAATGGAAAGTGGCATTTCTTGTTCTTATATAAATTGCCCATAATTGCAGTTTTTCGAACTAGAATTTGAGAAGGAAGTAACCTCATATCCATAATACGACAGGGAAAAAAAGTGACAATAATGAAGCGTAGCTGTCAGCAGTGTTTGTCGTGTACTGGATTTGCAAATGCGGTGGACTGGATGCGCTGCCGGTTGGCGTCAGCCCGTGAGCGGGTCTTTAGCCAGATGTGTCGCTGAAAGAAACTGCTTTGTTTGCTTACTCTTGTTATTTCCAAATCGAGCCGAATATTTTTTTTTCCTTTCTTTGCCGCTGCACCGCAAGTGAAATCGTCTCGAGTGCTCTTCAACGTCCTCTTTACCTACTTTCGATTCTTGATTGACCACTGTTACTACTTCCTGCCTCTCGGCTTTCCAGCTGCTTTCCCCTTATTTACCCCGGGAGACGCAGGCTGCATGCAAGTGACCTTGTACCCCTTTACCTGGAAAGCACGAATCAATGCAGTTGCCCGACCAAGTTTATTGACTTATCTAGGTTGATGATGTCACCCAGAGTTTTATTGTAAAGGTGTGTTAAGTTGTGTAGATTATGTTTCAAGTGTGTTACAGTGCTGTAAATGCATTATCATTAAATCAGCTGCTGGTGCCTTTCCCTTATATTCCTCTTCTTCTGGCCCATATTCCCTAAATAATATATATAACAATAATAACGCGTTTGTAAGAAAGAAAAATCCTCACTCAGGTAGGCTAATCGGTACCAGAGGTGTTCACCATCCGGAGGCGACCCTCATGAGGGAAGACCTCATCCTCCGAAAGACTTGTGAGGGTGAGGGAGGGCCTGTGAAGATAAGGGCAAGTTCGAATCGTGAGGGTGAGGGCAAACAGAAAATCTTAATCGGAAGACACTAAACCACATTTTACTAGCGACGCTGCCATCTTTTCGCCAGCTACAGCTTCAGTTCTTGTAGTACTTGTAATACCCGTAGTGTTGTCATGAGCCACGGGCATCATGACAGATGCACAGTTTGGGTACAATTTTTTAAGTTTATTTTTCATTGAATACCCAGTCACATTGCAGAGGCCGTGTCCGAAAGGTGCAAGACCGTACTTGAAGCGAGCATCCTCCGAGTATGGAGTGCGGTCTTCAAGTATTGGACTGGAAATGAAAGTCTTTCGCACTTCGGCTGCAGCGCCAAATACGATCAGTAGATAAAACTGAGTACTCGTTGTTTTCCCCGCGTTTTAAACACTTGTTTCTCACCATAGAAATCACATACCTTTTTTCAAATATTCGTACACATGCATATCCACACATTGGAAGAACTTTAACCAACAACTTGCTGGCCCATAGCGTATATTTAACCTGTGTTGCTGGCTTTCAACCTCCGTGATTTTAAAAAAAGAACAACGAGTCCGAGAATCACGTGACCTAGTCAGCAACCATCTGTACTGAGAGCTGTGCACATGGGCGGAGTTTGAGCTTTTGCTTTGGGGGGGGGTACAGACTCTGGGAGAAGCATATGATGTAGTACGTGAGGGTTGTTGAATATCCCCTAGCTTATAAGGGGTCCGGAGACCTTCCCCCGGAAATTAAAAAACAACAACTTAAAAACACTGAGTTCTAGGCCTTTTAGATTTGAAAATGTTAAATTTCCTCGCTTAAGTAAACAAATATTAATTAGTATATTGGTTGTCAGTTTTAAAAGAAGCAAAACAGTACGATTATTGCATTTTGCATTTCATTAATTTTTTATTGAGACAATACTCGTATTACTTTTAAAAAGTTACGGTACAATAGTAAGCTTCAGAAATTTTAGAAAAAATAAATTGAAAACTTCTTTTGATGCCTCAGCAGTAACTGTTGACGTAACACAAAGTCATTTCACGTTTTTTTCTTCAAACTGTACACATCAATCAAATCGTCTAAGACCCGCTATTGCGGCGCAATTACCGCACATGCCATCATGCGAAACGTCAAGATATGCGGTATGGCTTCATAACAAAAATGTAGCAGCTGAATTTAATCATGTGTTATTTTTTTGGTCTTTTTTAAGTTGGTGGTAGGCCCCCCTGGCCCCTCCAGAACTCCGCGTATGTCTGTGCACTTGCGTGCTTCTGTTCTTGGCACTTTCGAACTGTACTAGGTGACGTCACTTCCGTCAAGACCATACTTCAAGTCTGTACTTTGTACCTTTCGGACAGAGCCAGTCATTATTATTATTATTTCGAATGGAATTTATTTTTGTTAGTTTATAGTATTTATTATTGCGGTATAATAACATTTATAACGGTGGTTACTTTTCTGCTATTCAACGTTTATCATTTGCCCGACCTCCCCTGCAAAAATTTCTGGCGACGCCCATGGCTGGACTGGTCCACCAGGCAAAATCTCGGTGTGCCCTTTAATGCCCTTCTGAAAACACACATTTGGAGCCTATTTTTCCACAACTACTCACAATCAGCGCCCTATCGAGGAAAATTGCCATCGCCCTCTTGGCAGTCCCAGTCCGGCCCTTGCCTCTATCAAATTGTTACAAGGTGACAGCATTATCCACTACTCTAAAATGTATAGTAACTAACAAAAAGGAGGCATATTCCTTCAATGCAAAATATCTGGGTGCGCTATAGGTAATGAGTCTCCCAGATGGCATATTGATACTGCTGTCACCTTGTAAGGAAAGGTCCTGGGCTTGATCCCTGGTGTAGGATGCTGAAGAACTGATTTCTACTTCTGTCACTGTGATTTACTGAACAAAATAACCAATGATTCTGATTTGGGCACCAGCTTCACTATCATAGCAATGCGAATTTTATGGTTAGATTTGTGAATGTGACGCTTACATAAATAATCTGGAAATATGAGTTCAATTGGAAAGTTTTACAGCTATGTGAGTTTTTCACCTTGGTTGTTTGACCTGTTTTTATGTTCTTGCCCCACCCTTGAAGAGAAATGCTGGTGCAACGTCTGCAGTGATTTGACCTGTTATAATTTATCTCAATTAATTCACTTTGTTTTTCCGAGAGCAAAAACTTTGATCTGTAAAATCATTTTAGCAGTACCTTTTATTATGATAATTTTGTTGTAATACTATACACACTATGTAATATTTAAATTGCAAATAAAATCTGACTCGAACTCACCATATTGCCTACTATGACTCTATTGTGTTAAAAACGAATATTTAATTTGTAATATCGCAGTTCAATTAAAGACTGGACTTTTATGGGAATTAATGCAAATTCCTAGTGTGTGTGCATTAATTGCATGCATATCAAATCGCCGGAAGAACAAGCCAAACTTGTTTATTCTGAACTTTAAAACTGGATCTATCAATCAGTAGTATAACAATTTCAATAGGAGTGTTGATTCCATTATCTTAAAGTCAGTTACGCATGATGTATTTGCGATACACCCATCGACTCCTACAGCCTGCAGTGTTTGCACTTTCATAGCCTGTTAATGAAGATGAAACATCTTGTCTGACATTTTCAAACACTGTAATTAGTGACTGATTAGACCTTTAATTTAGTAGTCACTTTATATTTGGGTGTGGCTTGTTGATCACAGCCCACTTGCAATACATGAATGCATTTTGCAATACTGGAAGTTCAAGGGAGTTTCATTTTACATGACTGCAGTTTCTCTACTCCAGTATCAGCACTGCAGAAACATGATGTGACATGATTTCTCTACAATAAAATTAACTAGCATGTTCTATTTTTTTTTTGTAAGCACAAAAAAGGGATTATAAAAGAACAGAAAGTATTTTTTTGTCTGCTTGCTTGAAATAGTTGTGTAATGCTTTTGGACAATACCCTATTCCTCTTCTGTGCATTCATATCATACCAGGTTATTCCAGGACAATAAATTTTTAACAGGACAATAAATTACACAATAGTTTCCCGTTTGTTAACAATTTAAACCTTAAATGAGGAAGAACTGTATTTTTCTCATCTCTTGCTGGAACTGAGTGGGTTCATCCTCACAAACTTTGATGATGGGAATAAAAGGAAAAGTGAATTTTCTCCAGAGGATTTTCCCATAGGTTTTTGCCAGTTGCAGTGTCAGTCACAAGTTCTTCTCATCTAACCATTTCTCACTATGGTCAATCATCACAGCAAGTTAACTTTCTTGTCGCAACAGTGTAATGTATATAAAATACGAGAACTAATTTCTTGAATTTCCAAATACATTACATAAATACATGTTTTATTGTGTTACTTGGAAAAGCTGCAAAGAAAATTAGTCAGTGTTCCTTATAGAATTTGCTGTATATAGACAATGACTAGAATTAAACTCTGTCAGAACAGCCTTTTGGTTTTTCATTAGTAAAACATGGCCAGTGTATTGAGTGTCATCATAAATGTTTTTTGAATTTTGGGACTGGAGTTTACTACTATTGCTTTGAAGTAGCTTCCCAATTATATTCACGGTGCTGGGTCAACCAGGGCCGGATTAAGGTGGATGCTATTGATGCTGCAGCATTAGGCCTATTCCTGAAATAGGCCCAGATGAAAACAGACGAGAATTTTCCGAAAGCTGAACTGTTTTCTTTTGCTATATTAACCTGAAAATAAATCTTAGAATGAAATTTGGAGCCCCAATTTTGGACGCTTAGACACAGCGTTACTTATTATAGTTACTATTATTCTTTGCGCTGTGATGTAACTATAACATCGTTGTGTTTATTGTTCACCGAAGATTTCAAGCATCAGGCCCAATTTAGTCTTAATCCGGCCCTGGGGTCAACACTGAAACTTTAGAGCTTCAACCAGTAATTGAACATGACCATTTGCACCAAAGGTGAGTGTGCCATAATCATTGGGCTACATTGAAACTCGTGTAAGGAGGTGGTAAATAATGAGATATGGGAGAAGATGGACATTCTCAACAAAGTTTTTTTGAACGAACTTTCTTCGAACCCACTAGCACAATTTTGAAAATTTTTGGTGCGATATGAACGAAATTTCTTCCTTATATTGTAACTCAGTTTTTTCATAATAGCATGTGTCGTGTAGGTCACATGTCAAAAGAAACATGAATCTGGTTTTATAATAATAACCCATAGCGCAACAACCCTAGAGGGCCAGAGCCTGCCTTCTTACTGTCGGTCTCCCTCACTCCCACATGCTTCAGCAGAGGTGGAAGATCATCCAACCAGTTCTGGGGTGGCGTTTGGTCAGTACAATGAACCCCCCACCCCCCAGTTATGGAAGGTTTCCATGACCGAGTTACTCTATTCATTTGTAGCTCCCCAATTTTCTTGTGGTGATGGGTGGCTACTGGTCCCTAACAATGGCCGAAATTTCAGGAGACTCAAACGAGCATGCATCTTGAGCTTAAGACTGGACGGCCATGGTGTGGGACAGGGCCACTGTTCTAGTAAATGGTAATGGAGACAAAATAATTGTTGCAGTGTTGGAAGTAATTACTTACTTATAAAGCAGTTACAAGTAGAGTCCAGCACAGATATTTCTGCCGTGCGATGCGCGAAACAACTAAAGAAGCAGTGTTGCTAATGGAGCAGATAGAAAAATTGCATCGCTGCAGTGCGCCGATGCACAGCTGTTACGTACAACAATAAAATTAGAGAATTCAGGTCTATTTAACGTTGAGTTTTAAACGTCATGCATTATACCAGGACTAGGATTAATATGTACTAACAAGTGGCTTTGTATGTAGCTACATACATATGAACTAAAAATTCGCAAAATATGAACTAACACATAAGTAAAATTACCAAAAATGCTGCAAAGAAGACTTCTTCATACGATTCCTTATTTGAGATATTATTTTTCATTGCATTAATGCACTGGTGGCGTTCTAACTTTTCACTCCCAAAACCCGTATACACTGGTATGGAACTGCAACGGCAGATAATAACATGCCAACGTGTTAAACCGCTACAATTGCACCATAACACTCCTCCTCAAGCAGTATTATTATTTCCTCTCTGAGATCGGCGACAGTCGGTTGCCTTTGTTGTACATTTACAAAGGATGCCGGCTTCCACAACAATAACAAGTACATATACTGCCACTGGACGATAAGCTGCGCGGCTTTTTCTTTTGTTATGAACCAGGGCCGGTGCTAGTCATTTTGCCTCCCTGGGAGGTGGCGGCTCTATTCGACCCCCCCCCCCCCCTGGTCATTACGCAGCAACGGAAAATTGAAAATCAATATATTCCTAACTAAAACATCAAAATATAAAATAAATAATGAGACTTCTTATGCTATTTCAATACTATTCAGCGCAAAAGAATATCTCGCTCGATCATAGTTTTCAATAGGCTTATTTTTTTCTTCTCTTCAAATTTTGCCGCTCTTTCGATGGCACGGTACGCCCTCCCCTTCCGCCGGCCCTGCTATGAACTTGGTCACCCATCAAAGCATGGCAATTTTAACACAGAAAACAATATGTATCGCATTAAGCAGCAAAAATGACAGCCTCCTCTATGCAATTTCTACAAGAACACGTGCCGGAGCCAGAGTTGAAATGATGTTGGAGCCACATAATTTATTTATTTTGAATAATTCCAAAATTATGAAATATGAACAATTTGTTGCTGCTGTTCGCTGCTCTCTTGCCAAAATGCTTTATTGGGATGCTAACACCATGACTGGCTTCCTCCTTCATGAACTTGTGCACGTTGCTTAGAATTTCCCGAGCTTGGCTATGCAAGGTTTTTGATTTCAACTTCGACAGAACTGGAGGCATTATGGAATTTAACGTTCATTAGCAAACACACACTTTTACATACACACACGCAATACACGCACACAACGTCAAACCGGTCAAATACTTAGTATAAAATAAAAATATGGTGCTTCCAATCCAACAAAACTCACCGCCACTTTACCTGCCTTTTCCCCTTCCGTGACAGAAATAGTGCTTCATTATTACAGTTGGCAACACTAGTTACTAGCTAGCCAATGAACATGCACTGCATAAAAGAAGCAAGCACTACGCCGTGCTATGTTGCCACATTACCGTCCCTGCCGAACGGTGGGAACCGCGAGCTGGAGCGCTATTCAATTGTTTTCAATGATGTTTGCGCGAGTGTGTCCAGGAATGGAATGACAATATGGCAACAATAGCGAAGGTTTTCGAGCTGGGTAGAACACATGATGCTAAGAGAGAGGGAGACGAAACGAAAATTCGTTTCTACGCAATGGCAAATTTACGTGTGTGGCACTCTAACAGTTACTTTTTAAAAGAAAGTAGTTGTAACTAGAACAGAGTTACTTTTTGGCAATAGAAGTAATGTTATCAACAATTACTTTTACAGTTACTTTAGGTCACTTATTAACCTAAAAATTTGTAATATAGAGGAAGAGCTAAATTTGGCAACTTTGTTTCTCTGGATGCTAAGGTGAAAGGGTTTTGAATGCAATCGTGGCCTTGTTGCCCACTAAATTTAGAACATCCACGCTTTGTTGTTCCTCATTTCTAATTGCACTTGAATATTTCAATGTTTTGTTCTGTTAATATTTTTGTTTGTTTTTATAATATTAATATATGAAGACATATTATGTACCAGAAATATAAATAAAATACATGCAAGTCTTAATGTATTAATTTATTAGAATTAATGATCATTGATTGTGTGTAATTTGTTTGCAAGTAAAATACCAACAGAAAGTAACTGTAAAATTAATTTATACCAAGTACCACTACCAGTAACTGTAACTGAGTCACTTTCAAAAATGAGTAACTAACTCATTTGCTTTTTAAAGCAAGTAACTATAAATCAGTTACTTTTAAAAAAGTAACTTTCCAAACACTGATTGTTAGAAGCTGGTGCAAAGTACATTAGTCATTGTTGATTCTGATTCTGAAAGTAGGACTACAACTCTTTTGCTGTGCTCTGTGTAGGTGGTTTGACCTGAAATAGGTTTGTGTAATTGTAAAACATGTTTTGTGTTTGCACTATTAACAAGTTCATAATTGCCAAGTGTTACTTTATTGCTTTTGCATCAGAGAGTAGGTCTACTCTCCTACATCAACTTTCTCTTGTTAATTCTTTTGTTTTTCTAACCTCCTTCTGTACGCCAAATGTCATTTCCTCTTGTGTGTTTCCTGTGACATTTTTTTACACTGTCAGCATGCAATTGCTCTGCTGTTATGTTACATTGCACGATATGTCTACTTTTTTTTTTTCACTGGCAAGTAATTGGATATGACTTAATCAGTCTTATTACATACCTTATTTTTATGGTGTTTTACTCTCAGTTAATTGGGAAAATTAAAGTGTGTAAAGTTATTTTCTTTGCAATGAAACAGTTGTTAGGTCAGGCAATTAAACTCACAACCAGATGATGCCAGAGGAGGGGAAGGTGCTCCTGCTGTCACTGCTCACAACTAGTATTTTCTCAAGTTGTGGAGCAGAAATGGATAAGCGGGGAATGTTTGCATGGCTTAAAAGGGTGAATACGACACAGGGGATGCTTTAAGCATTTATCGGAGGGATGATGTAGCTCCCTTATTCCTCATTACTTCAAATACTGTCACACACAGAATATTATGGGATATTGTAATATTACCCCCCCCCCCCCCTTTCACACACACACACAACTCGTGGTACAACAGCCTTTTGAGGGCCAAGGCCTTCCTACCACCTCACTCCCACATTCTTTAGCAGAGGTGGACAAACATCCAACCAGTTACGGAGTGATGCGTGGTCAGCACGATGAATACCCCGTCATTGTTGTAGGTTTCCATGACCGAGTTACGCTACTCATCCCTAGCTCCCCAATTTCCTCATGATGGTGGGTGGCCACTGGTCCCATACACAGGCCGAAATCTCAGGAGAAAAGTTGTTATGCTTTGCCCCAGGTGACTCAAAAAAGCATGTTTCTCATAGCCCAAGCCCAAAGCCTGATGCCTTGGACTGCACAGCCATGGTGCAGGGACCCCCCTCCCCCCCATACACACAATGCTGAGTTAAAGCACCACCCCTTCGTCATCCCTGTTCAGTAAAGATTAATTACTGACAGTCATCTCCAAAAGTAGCACCTGTACTTTGTAAATTAGCTGTTTCAGGCACTGTGGTACACAAGTTGTATTTACTTACTCTTGCTTATTGTTACTTGTTATTGATCTCTGCTCACTTTTATTTACAGAGGGTCGCGTGGAAGTATCCAGAGAGAACAAATACTTGAGTACGCTTGCTCCAGGAAAGGTTTTTGGTGAACTTGCCATCTTGTACAATTGCAAAAGGACTGCAACCATCAAAGGTATGTTTAGTACAGAAAGAATAGGGTAATAATATTATTAGGATAATTACTCTAGGTTTCTACTTTGTGTTATACCAGGTTAAGCAACAATTTAAAAAGAAATGAGTCTTGTGCATTTTGAAATAGAAATAAATTGGTATATATTTACAACCATGTAAGACGTTAATGATTTATAATAATAATAATAATAAATTCTTTATTTCCGTAGACCCATATCCATGGGTGTGGAAAACGTCATACAATACTAAATATTACAAATGGAGTAGGATTACAATGAAAAGAACAAAATGCAAACACAAAAATACAAATAAATCATATGGGTTAAACATAAACAGTTATAAGTGTCACATACTAAACTTGTAAAAGAGAAAATCCAAATATAGGAGACGTACAATATCAAAAGAATTTAAGTGCTTCAATTTACTAATCCAGTTTAACTAATGAAATTCATTGAGATTATATAGAGGTATATCTGTTAAATATTGTTTAATTGCTTTTAGTTTCTTGTGAGTTTGTTAAATGTCAGTTGAATCCGATTGAAACTTTGGTGACATTACTTTGTTATTAGGTGGGAGAGTTATGAAGCATCTTTATAATTTATGTTTTGATTGTAAGTTTATGGAATTTTTTGTACAAAGACATAAGACCGTCATAAGAGTGTCCATAATGACACTCAACATTTTGAACACAAGGGATCACTGATCAGTTTCCCCCATTGTTGTTGAAGTTAATAAGAAAACGAAAGTTTCACTAAAGACTTAAAATACTATTATAATATTAGTTGTCTGAAAAGAAAATTGATTTTCTCGACAGTATAAAGCAGTTAGCATTATACCACTGCTTTCTGGATTCTTATTTCCTTGAAGTTCATTGCTTGTTTTTGAGTGTTTTTGTTAAAATGAAAACAACAAAGTGAATTTGTCCAGAAAATATAATCACCTTATGCTGAGTTGTGCAATATATCATTTCATGAATGAGTTCTGCTCATTAGCTATGTCAGAAAAAAGGGGTGTGGGAGTGCTAGAGTGGCAGATAGGACGATTGTAAGGAATTAGCCAATGGCATTTTATTGACTTTTTACACGTACTATTGTAGTTATTTTTTTACTAAGAATAACGCAAAAGATCCCATTATGTTGAGACATGTTTATTTGCAAGAAATAAACTTGATAAAGTTAAGGCAAAGTGAGAATATACATGTATATACGTAACTGGTCTGTTCTCTAATTGATACCAATTAATATCAGATCTGAAGATCCTAATTTATAGCAAAGCAGTAGCCTGCTCCTATGCATACAGGCTTTTCAGTAATTTAATCGATAGTTTACATTAAACAAAATGTATTATTAAATGAAATAAACTGATACAGATATAGTGCCTTAGGCCTAGTCAACACCATGATATTTGCTTCCTTACATACCAACCCTTACAAGAAAGATATAGTGATATAGCTAAGCTTGAAGTTCCCGTGTGTGTAGTTATCCAAGCTTTGTCAGTTATGGGAAAGTACAACAGTTTTCGAAAATCCCTCTTCTTTTGAAAAACTGCTATGATATTCCAAATTTTGGGAAAATTTATCTACAGTGGAACCTCGATTTTAAGTTTGTCAAGGGACCAATTTCAAAAAACTTAAAATGTGGGAAAATGTATAATCGGGGAATTTTTATAACATTTTGCTATATGAGACCATCAAGATTGAATGCATAATGCGGAAAAAATGTAAAATCCGGGTTCCACTGTACTTAGAATTCCTTCTAGAGCATTAACTTGATTTTTTGTGTGTCTTAATTTGACTGTTGTCTAGATATCTGTGATGGAAAATAGGCTTACGTAGCCATGAATCTACGGTGAATACTTAAAAAACAGAAAAAGGAAATCGCACAAAGATTCACGTGAATTCTCAAGAAGGAATTCTAAGCAGATGTAATGTATCAGAATTTGAAATATCATATCAGTTTTTGAAAGGAGTGGAAAGCCTTAATGTGTTGAAAGCATATGCATGTAGTAAGAATAATGTTATTCGGACAATCCGTGTCAAGTGGTCCAGTCCATGTTTGCTCGACAATTTTTAAAAAATCTAATTTTCTCTGTGTAGTTACTTTATCATGTTGTTAGTTGAAAACAGTCATTATTTTAATTTTAGTGGCTGTAGGTTTCGAGTGGCAGCCATATTTGTTTTCAAAGATCCGCCATTAGGTGGTGTTGTAAGGGTTTACCAAATCTGAAATATCTCGTCCCTTAATTATCCTATCGAGGTGCACTTTTTCCACTTATCTAACTTTTTAATCATTTATAGAAAAAAAGGGAAGCATGTTTAAGGGTTGAAACTTGGCGAATGAGCACATCTATATCAGAGCTCTTTATCCAGTAAACATTTCCCTTCTTGCAAATATTATCTACTAAAGTCAGGACTTTCAGTGTCAATGACCTACTTTTCAAACGTAAATTTCACACTTTCATAATTCGTATATAACAATGGCTAATAAACAGTCTTGTAGCTTACAGTTTGCTGATCATTTTGGTTTTTGTTCCACATCAATAGGATAATTAAGGAATGAGATGAGATTATATAGAGGTATATCTGTTAAATATTGTTTAATTGCTTTTAGTTTCTTGTGAGTTTGTTAAATGTCAGTTGAATCCGATTGAAACTTTGGTGACATTACTTTGTTATTAGGTGGGAGAGTTATGAAGCATCTTTATAATTTATGTTTTGATTGTAAGTTTATGGAATTTTTTGTACAAAGACATAAGACCGTCATAAGAGTGTCCATAATGACACTCAACATTTTGAACACAAGGGATCACTGATCAGTTTCCCCCATTGTTGTTGAAGTTAATAAGAAAACGAAAGTTTCACTAAAGACTTAAAATACTATTATAATATTAGTTGTCTGAAAAGAAAATTGATTTTCTCGACAGTATAAAGCAGTTAGCATTATACCACTGCTTTCTGGATTCTTATTTCCTTGAAGTTCATTGCTTGTTTTTGAGTGTTTTTGTTAAAATGAAAACAACAAAGTGAATTTGTCCAGAAAATATAATCACCTTATGCTGAGTTGTGCAATATATCATTTCATGAATGAGTTCTGCTCATTAGCTATGTCAGAAAAAAGGGGTGTGGGAGTGCTAGAGTGGCAGATAGGACGATTGTAAGGAATTAGCCAATGGCATTTTATTGACTTTTTACACGTACTATTGTAGTTATTTTTTTACTAAGAATAACGCAAAAGATCCCATTATGTTGAGACATGTTTATTTGCAAGAAATAAACTTGATAAAGTTAAGGCAAAGTGAGAATATACATGTATATACGTAACTGGTCTGTTCTCTAATTGATACCAATTAATATCAGATCTGAAGATCCTAATTTATAGCAAAGCAGTAGCCTGCTCCTATGCATACAGGCTTTTCAGTAATTTAATCGATAGTTTACATTAAACAAAATGTATTATTAAATGAAATAAACTGATACAGATATAGTGCCTTAGGCCTAGTCAACACCATGATATTTGCTTCCTTACATACCAACCCTTACAAGAAAGATATAGTGATATAGCTAAGCTTGAAGTTCCCGTGTGTGTAGTTATCCAAGCTTTGTCAGTTATGGGAAAGTACAACAGTTTTCGAAAATCCCTCTTCTTTTGAAAAACTGCTATGATATTCCAAATTTTGGGAAAATTTATCTACAGTGGAACCTCGATTTTAAGTTTGTCAAGGGACCAATTTCAAAAAACTTAAAATGTGGGAAAATGTATAATCGGGGAATTTTTATAACATTTTGCTATATGAGACCATCAAGATTGAATGCATAATGCGGAAAAAATGTAAAATCCGGGTTCCACTGTACTTAGAATTCCTTCTAGAGCATTAACTTGATTTTTTGTGTGTCTTAATTTGACTGTTGTCTAGATATCTGTGATGGAAAATAGGCTTACGTAGCCATGAATCTACGGTGAATACTTAAAAAACAGAAAAAGGAAATCGCACAAAGATTCACGTGAATTCTCAAGAAGGAATTCTAAGCAGATGTAATGTATCAGAATTTGAAATATCATATCAGTTTTTGAAAGGAGTGGAAAGCCTTAATGTGTTGAAAGCATATGCATGTAGTAAGAATAATGTTATTCGGACAATCCGTGTCAAGTGGTCCAGTCCATGTTTGCTCGACAATTTTTAAAAAATCTAATTTTCTCTGTGTAGTTACTTTATCATGTTGTTAGTTGAAAACAGTCATTATTTTAATTTTAGTGGCTGTAGGTTTCGAGTGGCAGCCATATTTGTTTTCAAAGATCCGCCATTAGGTGGTGTTGTAAGGGTTTACCAAATCTGAAATATCTCGTCCCTTAATTATCCTATCGAGGTGCACTTTTTCCACTTATCTAACTTTTTAATCATTTATAGAAAAAAAGGGAAGCATGTTTAAGGGTTGAAACTTGGCGAATGAGCACATCTATATCAGAGCTCTTTATCCAGTAAACATTTCCCTTCTTGCAAATATTATCTACTAAAGTCAGGACTTTCAGTGTCAATGACCTACTTTTCAAACGTAAATTTCACACTTTCATAATTCGTATATAACAATGGCTAATAAACAGTCTTGTAGCTTACAGTTTGCTGATCATTTTGGTTTTTGTTCCACATCAATAGGATAATTAAGGAATGAGATATTTCAGATTCGGTAACCCCTTACAACACCACCAAATGGCGGATCTTTGAAAACAAATGTGGCTGCCACTCGAAACCTACAGCCACTAAATTTAAAATAATGACTGTTTTCAACTAACAACATGGTACAGTAACTGCATAGAGAAAATTAGATTTTTTTGAAAATTGTTGAGCAACGATGTACTCATATCGTGGACCACTTGACATGGATTGACCCATTATATGTTAATAGTATATATATTTTTCTAAATGCGAAGAATTGTAGATAGGAGGTTCGTGCTGCTGCTTTGATGGCTGTGCGTGTTCAGCATTAAGTACATCATTTGGGTTCTGGGGTTGTCCCGGCCAGGACATGGCCACCTTATTGCGCTTGTTCCTTCGTCTGCTTCCTTTAATCGTCAACATCATCACGATTAACCTAAAGAGCTAGAAAACTGCTGTGTTAAATAATTCAAATGCAAACATGAGTCAATGCTGAACTTTTTACACTATGTGCATTGCGTATATCTAATTTTTTCTAAATATGTTTTTAGCTGCAACTGACTGTAAGCTATGGGCTATAGAGAGACAATGCTTCCAAACTATCATGATGAGGACCGGCCTCATCAGACAAGTGGAGTACACAGACTTCCTCAAAAGGTAAGGATTTTTAGTAGATTACATTTATAGAGAATACCGGTAATTTAAGTTGTGAATTAGCCTAATTTAAATAAATAATGTCTGAATTGAAAGGGGAGGGGGAGGATGCCAAAAATGTCTATCTTTATTTATTTTCTTTTCAGTCTCTACATTTCTAAATTTCTTCCCAACTGGGGAAAGAAAATTTCATCCTTCTAAGAATATGTATACTATCAAAGTTATTTTTATTGAGAGTAATTCAAATTATGGAACTATGAGTTATACAAAATTATATTTTTAAGTTAAAATTTATTTTCAATTACCTTAAATAGTAAACTTTCTCACTATTTTTACTTTACTGACATAATTTTAACTGACTTCTACGACATGGCGGCGAGCTGGTATGACATGGGCATGCAAAAACTCCCTCAGCGCTTACAAAAATTCATCGACCGAAAAATCAGAAAAAAAATAATTCTGAAACTCCTCCCTGCCTTCTTACATTTTGTTCAATTTGAGTACTGGAAGTAAATTATTTAAAAATAGAGTGAAATAAGTAAACATAAAATTGTTTATCAATTAGGAATCATGGTTTATCGTTCACACAATTAAAAATATAACACTTATTTTGTAACACAGTGTGCTGTGATGGTACTCTATCTTCATTTAAGAAAATCATTTGTTTATGTGTGAGGAGAAGGTATTATGACCTGTGAACTATATTGCTAACTTATTGGAGTGATCATTTTTAATTACTCTTAATGGTAGACAATGAGAATTGAAAGTTCAAAAGTCCTAACATAATCATTCTACAAAGAAATCATTTCCAAGAATGCTTCAGTATTATTGTTAAACACATATTATTATTTGGGGCTTCGTGCACATGCAATAAAACTTAATAGTCCACTGCAAACAGTGGACATGAATTTTGTTGTTTGTTGATACTTGTAGTATCTGCCATGCAGTATTTTCAATGAGAAAAAAAAGAATTTTGAAGAAATTGTGCCTTATAATTGTGATAAAATTAGCAGATTATAAATTTGGAAAACATTATAGTCCTAACCGTGTGTATTAGTGATATTGTATTAATATTGAAATGTGCTATTTCAAATTAAATTCACACAAGGTGTTTAATCTAGGTGTCATTGAAATAACAAGAATTTTTTGCATATTCATGCATTAAGAGAAAACTGTGCAATTAAACTTAATGCACTTAACATTTTTAAATTCCTATTGCATGTAATCATGAATCTGTTATATCCTACTGCTACTTATTTCAGTTACTGTATGTGAATTTTAATTGTATTGTTTTTTATTGTATTTTTATGGGTGTTTAATGTATGTTTTTTTTCCACTTCCTAGTGTTCCGATCTTCAAGAACTTACCTGAAGAAACATTGATAAAAATCTCAGATGTTTTGGAGGAAGTAAGTAGCGATAGTTTCTGCCCACATGTTATGGCAAAGTAAAATCTTGAGAGGTATAACGAGTATTCAATTGACATGCGCATTTTAAAATTGCAAAATAAGAAGTAGGTGGATACATAAGAAAAAAATTGTTTCCAAGTTAAAAATGGCTATGCAATGCTGAAAAATATTTTTTATACTATCTACACCATTTTGCATTCTTACTCTTTAACATACACTGTAACTGTAAAGAACTTTTTATTAAAAATATAAATCTAGATTTTTATATTTTATTTATGTAAATAATGGAGAAACTTAAGCAAATTGTTAGCAAGTTTAGATATCTGTAAATCTGTAAGAGAGTGAAATCATTTTCAGCACAATGCTTTTAAAACCTGTTGATATGCCAGACCTAACTGTTCGAAACTGTAAGGAACACATATTGATTAGTACATCAAAGCTAATTGCATGCATGATAAGGGCATTCTTTATGGTTGCTTCCTCTTAATAAGGAAATTACCCATTGTCCAATTAACTGAATGTATAAAATATTTCAAGTTCCTGCATTAGTAAGAGTCAAAATCATGTGCAAATTCTCTATGTTTATTAGGATCAAAATTGCATGGCAAAGTGACAAGGGACCAAAGTAAATTACAGTCAAATTTTGTAACTTGCAGGTAGACATTTCAAACACTCTGGTACTTTCCTATTATTAACATTTGGAACACACATGCAGAGCTTAGATATTTCCACACCCGGGATAAGAATAGAATTTTGTGCACCTGCACTGAATTTGGTACACCCTTCCTCCCTCTGTGCTTGGAGCAAATGTTTTTACTCTCAAAGTCTGACCCCATAAGCTATTCTGTTTTCTGCTTGTTCCCTTAATGCCTGGGCAACCTCTTGCTGATGCTAGAAGGTAAGAAAGAGATGTAGCCAACTTCTGGTCTGCTATGTGCCCCCCCCCCCTTTTTCTGTTCTTAGCAAACAGGGAAAATAGATAAATAAATACCCTTTTAGCGAAAACATGCAATTGTTGTATGTTATTCAGAGGCATATGGGTAAAGTATGGTAAAGTTTCCCCATGCACATTACCCTACACGTTCTTTGATTCCAGACATTTTGGAGATGATGTGCCTAGCACCATGTTCCAGCTGCTTTTAACCCCCAACCAGGTACCTATTTCTTTGAGGCTCAGTAAGCCCCAGAGCTGCTTTTTGTAGGGACAAGGCTGGAAACTGATCTTAGATCACCCACCGCAAAAATTGAACCCAGGTCTCCTGCATGGCAGTCAGACACCCTACTGACTAGACTACCACAGCTCCATATAACTGCCTCATTTTTCTATCACCATCACCATCATTGCCCACTATACCTATAGGTCTACACATATGAGAGACTTCAACTATCTCCATGGCATAGTGGTAATGGCATCACTTTGTAATGAAGGAGTTCCAGGTTCGATCCCTAGTGTAAGTATAGTGCACAATAGTTCAAATTCCACTTTAAACTGTAGGCCCACCTGGTTAGCTTATTAGAACATAAATGGATGTAAACAAACATATGAGAAGTACTGCACAAGAACATGGAATTAACAGATAAATTTGTTAAATAATAATATAAAGTTACAGACAATTGTTTATGTAAATCCAAAGTTCAATGATAAATTAATGTATACCTCTTTTACTTTCAGACATTCTACAACAACGGTGACTACATTATTAGACAAGGAGCAAGAGGAGACACATTTTTCATTATAAGTAAAGGCCAGGTAAGTAGTGTCAGTTTAAAAACAGCAACATAGTTATGCATTATACTTAGTAATAACAATGTTCATGTGTGTAAGAAGAAAAGAGAAAGAGAAAAAGAATTTTTTGTATGGTAAAGTACCATAAAATACATCGTTAATTATATGGTCATCTAATAAATAAATGAAACAGAAATATTGCCTAAAAGTAGATTTGTAGAAATTATAATTTGTTGAAAATCGCCTAACACTATAACAGTGGAGAATCTGACATTCCTAGAACAGCAGGGATAAGAGTATTTGACCCCCCCCCCCACATAAGAAGTGTAATAAAACTTTCAAACTTCATAGTTGTTAAAATTTATGAATTTTATTCAAACATCTTTCATGGTCATGCAATATTTTTAGACTGCTAATTTGAATAAAGCAATTTGGAAATGAAGAGTACAATAAATCCTGAAGTCCAAAAAATTAACACCAAGTATTTACCAAATAGAGAATTGTGTATTAATTATATTTTTATTCTGTTGCATAAATACACATTTTCTTACGTCAAACTAAGTTAATAGTATTTTGCAATGGGTTGGTAGTATGCAAATCATTTTATTTATTCCTAGGATTATCAGTGCATTATTATTCTGTGGTGTATCCATAGCTCACTATAAGCAATAACAAAAAGTGCATCACTTTATAGGAACTCCGATGTAAATTTCACACTCAGAGATTTCACTGTAATGTGTGTCACTTTTCGCGGAAACAGACTTCCAGAAAAAAATATATTAAATCTCGAAATCAAGGACGTACAACCTCATATTAGACCTGTCTTGCAGTGCAAATGCTGTTACAGACTGTCTCATGGTGCAAATTAGTGCAAATTGAAAGCAAATTGCCCACAATGTGGATCCCCAAAGCATGGGGAATCTTGCAACAAACCACCCCAATGCATAAATTGCAAAGAACAACACAATGCTCTAGATAAGAATTGTCCAGCTAGGAGGGAAGCTCATGCCATACATACTCGTATGGCAATAGAAAATATTTCTTACTTTGAGGCTAGCCACAAAATACGGGGTACATATGTAGCCCCTCTCACAATGGCGGAGGTATTACAATCACTACACGATCCACATACATACCCAACCTTACCTACCCTGGAAGCAGGTACCTCTTTCAGGGGGACCACCGGCCTCTACAATAAGAAACACTTATTCCAACATCGTGAGACAAGAACCTCCTACAAATAATAAAGCTAACTCTACCCAGGACTGTACACCTCTGGTGCGCCCTACACGTGGAAGAAGACGTAAGAAGAAAAATAATAAGAAAACCTCTGACACCTCGGACTCTTCTACCAGTGCCTCAGATGATGATATTTTCCATCCCTCACCCCCAATAGGATCCCGAGCCTTTCCTCCGCCTCGTAGTACAGGAGCTGGTGCACTTGGGAGAATTCCACCCAAGAGTACACCAGAAAGTATCACGATTCGTATGGACGAGAAGGTTCAAGGTCAACAAGGCCTAACAAAGACTCGTTCCGATAACACTTTACCCCCTATGCGGACATATGGTGCCAGAGACACATTATCTCCCGAACAGCGATCAATATATCGTTCTCTACTTGATCTTATTCCGGATCTATGGGCCTCTGTAGTTAATATACCAGAAATACACGAACAGGAGAAAATAATTAGAAGAATACAAGAACTTACGTCCCACCTCTTGTCTATTATGTCGGGTCGTTAATACGTCCCGATATCTTTCATTTTTATCTCTATCACCTCCCCTCCCCTATCCTAAACACATGTCCTTGCCTGTTACTCTACAATGGAACGTGCGCAGTCTATCGGCACGTAAATGCGAAATTCAAGATCTGTTGGCGGATTACCATCCACAACTTATCTGTCTACAGGAGGTGAAAGGTACTCATCATGAGAACTATCGGTTACCCCACTACATAATGTACGGCCCTCCCTTTGACCAAAATCAACGGGGAGTTGCTGTATATGTCCATGAAAATATACCCCATTCCGTAATTAACATTCCACATTCCCTCCCAATAATAAAAAAATACCAAGGTGAAATAGCTGCCGCCCGGATTAAATATGCTCATTATTTATTTACGCTTATATCTATGTACCTTCCACCACATCCTCTTTCTCAGAATATTCCACTCTCAGCCTTGAACGAACTTTTTACAATCATTCCGGGTCCATATTTGATAACAGGAGATTTTAATACACATAATCACATATGGGGTAACTCTCGGACGGATAGGCTGGGAACCACAATAGAACATTGGGTTACTGAAAATAACCTTATTATTTTGAATGATGGTTCCCCCACACATTATCCTCATAACGGATCCAGCCCGACGAGTATAGACCTCACTTTAGTATCACCACATATATTCAATAACATCAATTGGTTTAACGACATGGATTTAAGAGGAAGTGATCATACCCCAATTTTCCTTTCTTTACCGGCTAATTTATCGACTACAAGCACAACTGTACCTCCGGTTCGTCGCTGGAAACGCGATTCCATAAACTGGGAAAATTTCCGCACTTCTTTCCTCCGTTTATATTATAGTGATGATTCGGCTTCAGTAAGGACCATTACATATACCCAATTCTTGCAAATGCTAACAATCGCACTCGATGACAGCGGAACGAGACAAAAGTTTTACTCTTTTGACCGTTTTCCAAAACTCTATTGGTGGAATCCAACCTGTGCCGCAATTAAAAAAAGAAAGAAAATATTAGCAAAATTATACGCCAGATATCCTATGCCGGATACCTGGCGAGAACTTAAGAATGCCCAGGCGATAGCGAAAAAAACATATATCAAAGCTAAACGTCAGGCATGGAAATCATATTGTCAGTCTCTTGACCTTAACGTGCCAATTAGTATAATTTGGCGGAAATTCAATTCTCTCCGACATCCCCATGTTTCCCATCCACGTCCAATTGATACTTCCTGGGAATCAGATTTTATGGATCTTCTCACCCCCCCCATCCGTTCCTATGCCTTCCCCCTTTTATGACCGTGAACCTACCGAATTTACTGATGACTTCCCAGCTATTTCAGTTAAAGAACTAAAAAATATCCTTGATAAAATCAAATCCACGGCACCTGGCTACGATGGTATTACCTATGAAATTCTAAAGCACTTACCAGTTCAAGGGTTCCAAATTCTTGCTGCGATTTATAATTATGTATATCGCAGAGGAAAAATACCACGTCGCTAAAGCATATGACTCCGTTGACATTTCAATATTATGCAATCTTCTTGATTCAATAAACATTCACCCGATTGTGGCTAAAATAGCTTGGAATCTATATCAGGAACGTATTCTGGTCTTCTGGTTTCATAATGATGTGAAGGGCCCGAGACTGGTTCGGAGCGGAATACCACAGGGCTCCCCTCTGAGTCCCCTCCTCTTTAACATTTACACCAAATATATACATCAAATACCAAGGGCCACTCACAACATCATTCAATATGCTGACGATTTTTGTTTTTATCAAAGTACATCAGACACCACACAAGGAATTTTAGAATTGCGCAACCTGATTCATACTCTACGTGTTCAATTATTATCTCGCGGTTTATCTTTTTCTGCCGAGAAATCAAAAATTATAATATTTAACCCTTATACATCAAACCGACACCCTAACAATCTGACACATATACTACAGATTCCGGTAGTATCTTCCTGTACTTACCTGGGGGTTTCCTTTGATAGAAAATTAGATTGGAAAGTCCATATTAACAAACTGCTAGCAAAAGGAAAACAAATAATCAATATTCTAAAAGGATTGGCGAACACGAAATGGGGTGGACACCCCTCCATTATGACTTTGTTCTACAAAAATTGCTTTCGTTCTTTATTCGAGTATTCGGCACCCGTTTATGGTGGGACGATTGATACTTGGGCCGATAAAATAGACATTTTACAGAGACAGGCACTCTGTGTTTGTCTAGGATTAATGAAATCTAGTCCAAATATTAGTATCTACAACGAGAGCGCTGAACAGGCCCTTTCATTTAGACGCCAGTATTCTACTACGA
Organism: Lepisma saccharinum; assembly: GCF_977018435.1. Lineage (NCBI taxonomy): Eukaryota > Metazoa > Arthropoda > Insecta > Zygentoma > Lepismatidae > Lepisma > Lepisma saccharinum. The sequence goes on from NC_139248.1 coordinate 52,665,673, forward strand.
AATTTCTATTTAAAATATGGGAAAGACACAACCATCCTTTCAATAAAGCATTTGCAATACAACGACAACTGGGTGAAACTTTACCCTTGGATAGATCATGTTCTAGATATTATTTTTTGTATTGTTACAACATAGATAGAGAAGCATATCACTTAAGTTACACTATAGAAAATCCCTTGATTTACACTTTGAGGATTCCTACCGAGTCACCTGTCAATGTCAATTATGTTGATTTCGGTCGACATGAATATTATAAAGAAATTTGGCCAGACTATGACTTCATATACACTGACGGATCAAAAGATGACGAACATGTCGGCTGCGCATTCTACGCACCCTGCCAAAACATAGTCAGACAATTCTCCTTACCGCAAGACATGTCCATATTTTCGGCAGAATGTTATGCCATACACCATGCCCGTGGAGCGGGATTTAAAAAAACTCTAATTCTAACTGACGCAATGAGTGTTTTATTTACACTCGATCGTTGTGGAAAAGATGCATACCGCATGCCCATTCTCCCATCCCTGATCTTACAAACTACATTAAATCTCCGCCAAAATGATCAACGAGTGCAATTTACGTACGTAAAAGCTCATAGTAATCTTAATATATATCAGGATTTAGTGGACCAATACGCAAAAAAGGCAAAGAACACTCCTTTTCCTACTCCCCTTCATTTATCCTATACTGATCTTCTACCCCGAGTTAAAATGAAACTTAATTCCCAATGGGAAGCTCGGGCACTTAATCAAATTGCAAATACGACCACTTATAAATGGTACGCAGAAAAAGTAGTCAGTCGACCCTGGTTTCATAAACTGAAACTTCCTCGTGAAGTGATAAATTTCACACTTCGCCTACGAACGGGACATGTTTGCACAAACGAACACCTAGCAAGACTGCATCAAAATCCCTCCCCTGCTTGTGATTGCGGAGAAAACAAACAAACGCCAGTTCATCTCTTCTTCCATTGCTCGTTAAGAAGCAAATACAGACACGCTCTTTTTAACTGTTTACACAGAGCCAAAATACCATTTCCCATATCCATACCATCCCTATTATCGTCTCCTTCACCGCCTACGATGTGGATATTATATAGTTTTGCCAGACAGAATGGTATTCAATTTTGAAATTTGTGTGTATGTTCAAGTTTCTGATCAGTACTAAAATACAGTGAAGTGTAATATTACAATATCTTTACGACCACAACTTACTATGACTTCGATTCAATGGTACTTCTGCTCACAAGTGTACTACATCGCAGACCTTTGACCAAAACTGCCATATACCCGGCGGTAAGGGTCACGAAGAAGAAGAAGAAGAAGCATCACTTTATAACACATTGCTACTGTGAGGAGAGTTCAATTAAGAACATCAAAAGCACCCAACATATCCAGATGTTATTTCAGTAGTATAACATAAAATAATATATTATATTCATGTGAGAAATCACGTATCTAGAAATGTTTTGGGAAGGGGGTGGGGTTCTGAACCAACTGTCTCAGGAATAATAATAATAATAGTAATAATAATAATAATAGTAATAGTAATAATAATAATGTTTAAATAAACAGGTAAAAAGGCTGTATAAGGATAGAGATATAACAGCGCATGTTCATTACGTAGCTTATCTGTAGTTAAGATTGGAATAATTTACATAAAAACAAGTGCCCTGGCAATGAAATTAATATCATATATATGAATAATTGAATATTTATCGAATAACAAAAATGATGTTACATGTAGTTGGAGAAAAGTAAGTTTCTGATTAATATTTTATGCATATTATTTTGAGTAGTTGTGTACATAAATCTTCTTTGTAATGTCATTCAAAGCCGTATGATCCCAATATAATCCTTGTCTTCCAATAAGTTCAGAGGAAATTATACGAAAAAGGCTAAATGAATATATTTTCATTATTTACTTGTAGTACTTGATAAGTCTTTGAGGGGGGGGGGGGGGCTGGACCCCTAAACGCCCTTACCTAGATACGTCCTTTTCCTCAGTCTAATGTTTCTAATTCTGTTTCACATAATTAACACTCCTAGACATTTTACATGTGCGATATGTAAATTTTATACCAGGTGTTTCATAAATAATTGAAGCGTTACAAAAATTTATTGCAAGTAAACTATTGAACTTTCGTTAAAGAAACCAGTCGAGAAGGAACAAGGAACTCAAACAGTTTTTTTTTAACACCTACAAATGTTCTATGTATGTACCACGGGTGACACAGCATCCATCCATCAACATGATAGGAAAGCAAACAGTTTCTGCGTGCATGTTTTGTTAAGCTGAGAGTTCATATCCCTGCCGCTAGGCAACACTCAAATCACCCACATCAGTCACAGTGTTTTGTGCAATGTTTTGGTCCCCAAGATCATGGAACCTTACACTGTGTCACTCATTTTTGTTGGGTTTCATCAAAGACAGGGTACTCGTCTCACTGATGCCGTGCGATATCGCAGCCCTAAGGGAGGATATCATCACAGCGATAGACACTATCGACAGGCCCATGTTGATGCGGGTGTGGCAAGAAGTAGATAATCATGTTGATTCATGCTGTGTCACATGTGGTGCATACGTTGAACATTTGTAGGTGTTAAAAATAAACTGTTTGAGTTCCTTTGTTCGTTCTGGACTGGTTTCATTAACATAAGTTCAATAGTTAGTTTAATTACAATAAATATTTCTAACCCCTCAAGTATTTATGAAACACCTGGTATTCCTTTTCCTCAGACCATTTCAGGTAAACTTCTCTCAACTTTTAGGCAAGAGAACTTTCATGTATTTAGCTTGGGTTGATTATTGACACAGAATAATATGGGAATATTCCATTCGTGAATTTCGGTTGCCAAACTGCAACTTAATATCATCACCCGAACCTCCTGTGGGTGTACACGATGGCAATAATTGCTTTGAAGCCATGAAATGACAAGGTTCAATCATTTTTTAGTACATTTAGAGGATTTGATTGAGTGTCTTTTCATGCATTGGAACCACTTTCAAAGCAGTCCTTATTGCAACCAATGATGTGGTAACAACTAAGGCGTGCTACTCTTGTTCCATCTCTTCAGGTTATCTTCACTTTTGAATCATTTGGCTCAGCTTGTTCAGACTATTGAGATGAGGACTTACGTACTCTTGCAGTAAAGTATACCTCACTCAAATAACAGTTTTCATCCTCAGTTTTCTCTGGAACAAAGTCACCAACAAGATCAAATATGGTAATTCAGAGCACAAGCGCAATCACGAATTTTTGTCCGGGGGGAAGGGGCGGGGAAATTCCACGATAAACGTACCAATAATAATAATAATAATAATAATAATGCTAATAATAGGCCTCCCTGATGGTACAGTGCTAATGTCATCTCCTTGTGATCAAGGGGTCCCAGGTTTGATACCCGGTGGAGGCACAAGTGGTCCGGATCCTACTTTAAACTGTAGGTCCAGTCCCGATTAGCTTTACTGTGCATAAAGTGGACTTAAAACACCAACTCAATCACACAATTATAATAATGGCATTATTATTAGTAGTAGTAGTAGTAGGAGGAGGAGAAGGAGGAGGAGGTTATTATCCTCCTATACATGGCCGTAGGCAGGAAAAAATTTCGGGGGGGGGGGGGGGGGGGTTCATCCATAATTGTTCCCATGGGCGTCGCCAGAAATTTGAATAATAGAAATAATAACAATAATTGTAGAATAATAATTAAAATTTCATAATAATAAAACAATTTTATTCCATAATAATAATAATTATTATATTATTGTTATATCCTTGAGGGGGCTTACTCAATCCAGCAGATGAGTGAATATCCAGCACAAGGTGTTTTTTTTTTGTTTTTTTTTGTGTGTGTGTGTGTACTGAAATGCACAATTATTATACTTCGTCATTGAACTTTAGATACCTTCAAGAGAAAAGCTTTAAAAGTTAAATGGAAATTTTAGTCATAAAGCTTTTGTTGTTTGACTTTAAAATTAAATTTTTGGAATTTTGAAAAGTGTGGAACCAGTGTGGAAGTTAGCCTCGTGCATGGATTGTAACCTCAATCGCGAACATAATGCGCTACAAAACTGGAGATCCTAGGTTTGAACTCCTATCAAGGGGGATTTTCGACTTTATCGGACAGGGAATTTAAAAGCTGGAAAGGGAATTTTGGGACAATCATAAGGGAATCTTCAGTCTATATATTCCTTGTGACGCAGGAGCAACACTGGAAAGATGACAACAGAAGTGATAATGGTGGGGTCGCGGGTGGGCTACGATTCTGAGAATAAATCCTGTTTTACTCAAGTTTCAGAATTCCAAATGTATGAAAATTCTAGCTCGATCGATTCAACATTGTCTCCATGTATTTTTGTGATGCTTCGAAAAAAAAAAAATGAAAATTTGTTACAGATTTTGGTTTCTGAACTTCCATTAATCGAACATGTCAGAAGTTTCGGGGGGGTTTGAACCCTCTAAATACGGCCATGCTCCTATAAATTACACAAAAAGGGGTAAAAGTCGGTGTTAAAGCATTTTGTTGGAACAAACTATTTTAAACATTTTTTCAAAACGTTCAATTTCACATTAACTAATAATGGAGAACAAGCACACAAACTGTATTTTTGAATGGCAGAAAATGCACAATAAATGCATTCCAAATATAATTATTTTTGTACATATAACGTTCATAACTTTCATGTACAACATACGTATGTTTTGCACATATGCAACATGGGGCGATGTAAAATAAGAAAATACACATGCAACATGCCAACACTAAATTGTGTACATATTCAAAGTTTATTTAATAAATATACACAACATTTATTATTTAAATACATTACATAATCAATCCATCCACCTCATAATAAACCAAGAGCAAAAATTACATGAATTGTCTCTCAAATGTGCCTGCTCCTTTTCCTGAAAACAATTGTTCATACATTTAAGACAAAATCAATTAAGATAAGTCTTACTTCTCTCTCTGGTAATTTACAATGCATTACAGAAAACAATGATATTATGAGCAAAGCAAGGAAGAAAATTTTACGAAATATATTTTTATTTGCATAAAATTTGAAGTCGATGGGACAATTGCCCCTCTGTGCCCACTGCAGGTACCCTTGGAAGTCAATGTTTGCCCCCTCCTAGAATTGACTTCAGTCCAAGTGTCCCCCCTCTCGTAAATCAGAAAACATCAGGGATGGGGCTTGATGCACCAATCACATGTCACCCAACAAAAAGGCAATTGGCAGATCTCAATAATAATAATAATAATAATAATAATAAAACATCTTTATTCAAGTGGGCGTGAATGCTGCATCATTCAAAGAAGAAATTGCACAAGTGTCATTTTGCTACTGTTCTAGGTACACTCCTGTTCACACAAAGTTGCAGTTGAAGAATGTGCCACTTTATCTGAACAGGGGTGTACATGAAATGTAAACATTTTGTATATTGCAACATATCATCATATAAAGGACCAAAAATAAGGGGAAAAAAAGCAATTGGAAGGTTATTGATAAAATTTGGAATGAAGAGGTCATTTTGATATCCCACTCTGTCCCAAGAGTATGTGGTACAAGTGAACGAAAACAAATCCTCTGTGCAAGAAGTGACTGCATAAGAGGGAAAAGGATTGTGGAGGGGGCAACGTGCCTGCAGTTGTCAGCCATTTACAGCAGCATGCACGACTTTGCTCTGCCTACTCCCTTTCTCCCCTTCTCTACTGTTATGCATGGCATTGCTCCACAAATTCCTGGGACATACTGTAGTGTAGGCTTACCATACGTCCGGGATTAGCCTGGACAGTCCTGTTTTTTTTTCGTGCTGTCCTGGAAGATGTCCAGGATTGCAAAATGTCCGGGGTTTTGAGAATCTGAACATGAAAATAGCTAGCAGTATAGAATATTCACGACCAAAATTTATGACCGGCAAGGATCGATCGATTATAAGGATTGATTATACCTCTTCTGATTTACAAAAGAGTACAAAAGTTATTAGTGCAATTGTAAAAGATGCCGTAAATATTGATGACCTATTTGATGAACGTACATTGTTGAACAAGGTAATTCAAAACCAAAAGGTAGGTTGTGGTTCAAGTTCTGAAAAAGTATCAGATTCTATTGAAGAGAAGTGGCGAGCAATTTTTAAGGTGTTTCAAAAGACTGGTATTTCACGCAAGAACATTTTTAAAATGGTTGAGTTTGCTATGTCTTTGCCTGGAACACCTGCTCCAGTTGAGAGAGTATTTTCAATTATGAGGAATATTTGGTATGCAGAAAGTGGTAGACTTCTTGTATGCACTGTTAAACATTTGCTGAATGTTAAAATTAATTCAGAACTTTCATGTTGTGAATTTTATGATGTTATTAAAAAAAACTGGCCATTTCTGAAGAAAAAAAAAAGAGACATGTCTAGTGAAAAGTACAACTGAGTCAACTATAACAGAGAGGTTTCCTAAACTTTAGAAAATGTATTATTCAATTAAACATTTGAAAATTAATTGATTGGTTTTAGAAAATAATGTTAATATTTTTTTCTTTTACAATTTATGGTTTCATGTTACAATAAATAGTTAAGGCTTTTAAGTAATTTCAATTTATTTTTGTAAGAAAAACCTGAAATTCAGCAATAACGAGTTGATCGCGAATATGTCCTGGGTTGGACCCAAAAAAATATGATAAGCCTGCTGTAGTGTTAAGTTTAAACTCCTTCTGTGCTAAGCATGCATATGTTATATTGCTGAGGTGTGTGTGTTTCAACTTTAGGATAGTAAATCTGATTCTTTGTACTACTCCTTTTTATTATTTTTTATATTACAATCTAACAATTTCTTACTTATGTGTTACCTTATTTTCTGATCTTAAATCTAATTTGTGCAATTTTTGAACACTTTAGAAGATCTGGTTAATATTTGCAAGTAATTCTCTATCGAAAGTAATTCTATGTTTTTATTTCCTAGGTGAAAGTTACTATAAAACAACAAAACACAACTGAAGAGAAATTCATCAGGACTTTGGGTAAAGGTGACTTCTTCGGAGAGAAAGCCCTCCAGGGGTAAGTGTCGAATTACCAATTAGCAGGCTTAAATGAACTTCAATTTAATTTGTATGTTGACATGGCTGTAGAAAGAAAAAACAAACAGGGAGGGTTTACGCCAGAGGCATCCCATGAACGCATGCGGTGCATGCTGCACATGCGTCAATTGTGGGCAAAAGGACAGCTTGCTCTGTGATGACATTCATGAGTGTTTCTACATTCCAATGTCTTCATATCGGAGAAGTATTTATTTTACACAAGAGCATTCAACTAAGCTTATATTACATTTCTTGGATCTGAAGTGACGCATGAGTCAATTGTGGGAAAAGAATTATAACTTTCTTTCACTTCAGATCAAAGAAATGTAATATAAGCTTAGTTGAGCACTCTTGTGTAAAATAAATACTTCTCCTATATGAAGAAATTAGAATGTAGAAATGTTCATGAATGTCGTCGGAGAGCAAGCTGTCCTTTTTCCCACAATTGACGCATGCGCAGCATGCGTTCACGAGATGCCTGTGGTTTACACACAATTGATTCTTAGTCACTATGCACTAACAAATACTATACAAGCATGTGTTTTATGAGAATAAATCTACATACTACACTGGCCCTGCATGTGTGTGTCGGGCAGGGGATTATGAAGCCTGTATTTCGACCTTCTGTCATGGAAAGTGGGATTAAAACACCTTATCCAGCTGCACAAAGAATTTAAAGGTCGGAAAGGGAATTTTCAGCCTGATGAGGGATAAAACTGAAAGATGATGGCTAGATGTGAGATTTGAGGGGTTGCAGGTGGATTATGATTCCAAGAATAAAACCAGTTTCCCATAAGTTTCAGAAATTACACACCTTTCATAATAATTCTCAAGATTGGGTTCCAATATATTGTATCCCTGTTCTATTCTTGTAAAGCTTTAGTTAAGTATTTGAAAATGAGTTGCCAATTTTATATTTCTGAACGCAACATACCAGAAGTTTCAGGAAGAGTTTGAACCCCTCCCTCCCTTTCTAAATAGAGCCATGTCTGCTGATAATAATGAAGTGGTTTACAGTTAGAATATTGCCATGTTAAGTGGATTTCTAATTGAAGATAATGAAATCAGGTTCATTTAATCCTTGTTTATCACTCTTTTTATAAGATGTGCATAATGTAATATGTAGTGTGTATAATACTTTTGAAAGTAGTAAATTTGAGAGAAAATAGGGGTTGAAAAGCTTAATAGTCTCCCTTAGAGTAGAAAACAACCACAAAGAAGTACTAAATCTTACACCACTGGTACACACTTGCTATTATTCTCTGATTAATTACATGTATAATAACAAAACATGTGAAATCTAAATAAAAATATCACATTGATATTCAGACTACATACACCAGTGACATAACCACAAAATATTAAGAAAGACATATTAAATTTTAAAAGTGTATCTTTCTTATAAAACTGAAGCCAAATTAATTTTATATTATTTTATTTTATTTTGATAATCATTTTAAATAAAAATATATAAATAACTTATGTGAGTGAGTAGGAATGTTTCAGAATGACGTTTCGGAAGTCAGTACTACTTCCTTCATCAGGTAATAGAATAAAAAACTTTAGGTGCCAAACATGGTACCACATTGTCAAATCGTAAGTTGAGGATTCAAGTTGAGGATAAAAAAGGTAACAAACTTATGGTGACGACATAAAAACTCTGATGGAAATCTTCGCTGGTTAAAAATTCCCTATGTTAAAAACAAAAACCACAACTAAAACAAATAAAAATCGAAGACCTATTAGTCCCCTAGTGACTTCCGTCAGTGTTGGGTAGAACACATGGACTGTAATAGGTCTTCGATTTTTATTTGTTTTAGTTGTGGTTTTTGTTTTTAACGTAGGGAATTTTTAACCAGCGAAGATTTCCATCAGAGTTTTTATGTCGTCACCATAAGTTTGTTACCTTTTTTATCCTCAACCTGAATCCTCAACTTACGATTTGACAATGCGGTACCATGTTTGGCACCTAAAGTTTTTTATTCTATTACCTGATGAAGGAAGTAGTACTGACTTCCGAAACGTCGTTCTGAAACATTCCTACTCACTCACGTAAGTTATTTATATATTTTTATTTGAATTGATAGTGAGTAAAACGCACCATTGTAATATGTTTTTTTGATAATCATATTCAAACTGTTGTTATTTCTGTTGTTGGGGCAACTTCCTGTTGAAAGCTCTTACAGTTGTTGAGTGGAAGAAATTTTTTGATAGTTTGACTACAACAGTATTTGCTATAAACTGTCAAACATTTGTTTTGCTAAAGATAGGAAACCTTCTTATCTATTACTTACGTGAAATTTAGAAGATTTTGCACTTCCGCATTGCGGAATTTTAAACTGCATTTACCGCAACCATAATGACTTCTTATCTATGGTTTCATGATTAATCACTGTGTATAATGAGAAATAATGGAGCCAATTATGTAATTGTATAAGAGGTAACACAAAGAGAGAATATATGATTTTAGAACATTCCTTTTTAAAAATGTAGACATGAGAGAAATGCTTATGTAAATGTTGGTATTAAATTTCAAACTTTTTCAGAGATGACCTTCGAACAGCTAACATTATTGTTGATGACCCTGATGGAGTTTCGTGTCTTGTCATTGACCGAGAGACTTTCAACCAACTCATATCTAGCCTTGATGAAATCAGAACTCGCTACATAGACGAGGGAGTGGAAAGGAGAAGGCAAGTAACAAAAATTCTCAATTTCTAGTATAGTGTATGTATTTGTTGCATGTTTAAGTTGCAGCCAGCAGAAAATTTTTAATAAAACTATTACATTACATTGCCCTGCACCGTGGCTGTGCTGACTAAGGCATCATGCTTTGGGCTCTGCCTACAGGAAGAATGTAAGTTCAAGTCTCCTGGAGGGAAGCGTAACAACTTTTCTTTTGAGATTTCAGCCTGTGCATGGCACCGTACCCACCATCATTAGGAATTTAGAGAGCTACAAATGAGTAGTGTAACCCAGTCATGGAAACAACTGGGGGTTTGTCATGCTGACCACACGTCACCTCGTAACTGGCTGGATGATCTCCCACCTCGGTATGTGGGAGTGAGGCTGGCAGTTGGTAGGTAGGCCTTGGATCTCATAGGCTGTTGCACCATGGGTTATTGTTATTACATTATATTGTGCATGTTACTATACATGTATATTTAAATGTATGGTACATATCAAAAATTTAAATGCATAAGATTTTCTTACCGCTCAGGTGGTAACACATCTGACTACCATGCTAAAGGTCCCGGGTTTGATCCCCGGCCTGTTCAAATCTGGTAACTTTTCTAACGTTGCAAGCGGCCCCGGTGCTCACCCAGCGTCGAATAACATGGGTACATGGGGGAAACCCTGGGGGGTAAAGGTGGTCAGGGGCGTGATGCTGATCACATCACCCCCACTCACGACCGGATCAAGAAAGTGTGGGGCGTTACCCCCACACCCCCTATATGCGTTCATGGCATGGTGCTAAGCACAGGGGAACACTTTACTTTTTTTTTTTTTTAAGATTTTCTTTGCACAATTATGAACATAGCTGAACATTTCAGCAATAATATGTACTTGTATTTCAACAAAATCACTGTAAAAATATTACGCAGTTAAATTTGTAAATTAAATGCAATTGAGTAATTTATGGGTTTGTTGAAATATCGGACTTACGTCAACAATTACTATATTTTGAAAGTGTTTCTTGTTTCAGAGAACCACATTGGCATCCTAAATTCTGGAGAGAATGTCAAACGCAATGACCTAAGAAACTCTTTAGTATTTAGAATGTGAATGTGGTGTTTTTATTGAGCTCATGTGTATTCAAATGGCTAACACTCTGATCCTTGATGCAACTGGTCCTGGTTCTTGGTAGGAAATTCTTGAAATGAAATAGTAGTGAACTCTGATTTAGAAGGCTAGATAACAATGGAATGGATGTGCTGAAAAGTTGCATGGCAGGCCTTAGCTCTCGAATGGGAGTTTAGTTTTATTTAACGTGGAGCTTTTGTAAAAATGATTACACAGATAATTTCAAATTCAGCTGACTCTTACATAATCAGGGTGTAAGGGGTGACCCTGCCTTCCGCATAGTACACCCTGGACTGCATTTTTCAGACTAGCGAGGCTCGGACGTCTGGACTCGCAACCAGATTGTACCTCGTCAATCTCATTTTATCATCCTTCATCATCATATTAGTGATTAACCAAAAGTGGAAGAAAAGCAAATTAAAATAAAGCAAATCAGTCAATTAATCAATCAATCAATCTTACATAAACTCCAGTTTTCACTGTTGATGATCTTAGAATAAAATGTACATATTTTGGTTCTGACAAGTTTCCATGGTTTCTTTGCACATTTTTGCCTCCTTAATTCCCCTCTTAACTAAACTAAAAACTGTAAGATGACAGTCCTTTTGAATGTTGAGCTCTGCCAAGGATCTTTGCACTTGCGTCGAATCCCATGTACTATCTGGTTTCCCAACATCAGAGCCTGCTGCTTCTTTCTTCTCGATGATGCTGGGTCATTACAAATTAATTTTGGACTTCCACTGGGAATCGAACCTGAGACTATTTGCAGAAAATGTTAAAGTGCTAACTATTTTGGTATGCAGGAGCTCTTAATGCCATCTATTTCTATAATAAAGAAAATTTATTGCCTATGAATCATATTCTATGTTTTTATTGGCAAACAAATTTTCACAACCTATTTACATACCACATCAATAATAATTGAACAAGAAGTTAACACATGTAAATATACCACATTGATTTGCAAGAGGAAAATTGAAGTTTAGCCAGGTTCAAATCTGACAATTGCCGACCCCCATGGCTGAGTGTTAGCACAGTGCACTACAATGCAGGGGCCCCAAGTTAATCCCCACCTTGACATGGGTGTTATTTGTGAGTGCCCTTCACCAATTTCATGATACCATCACTCATCCTCACAATTATCCAAAAGTGGCAGAAAAACAATGTAAAATAACCTAATTCAAGTAACTAGTATTCAAATCTGATAATTGGAATTCAGTTAGTGCATCTACTATTGGATTAAAAATTATAGATACTAGAGTTTGGGCTCCAATTCCAAATTAACCAGTAGACCTACATGAAAATGAGTTACATCAAAATTTAGCTTATTCAATTCTGTGTTAATCTATGCTAGCCAATTTTTTTTTTCGAGTATGCCTTCTATTTTTTATTGTCGTGAAAACAAAAAAAGTGCTGGTTCTTTTGTGTTTGCAAATGATCACTATCTTTGAAATTCTGTAAGTCAAAAATGGTTGACATCGCTGTACACAGTGTTGCCACGTTTCACGTATAGCTTTACTCTGCTGAATAAAAATCTGTATAAAATCAGTTTAGCAATGTGAATTGACTATGATAATGGCTTTTAAAAATAGGTGCAAAGAGTTTCAAAACAAGACTAATATTGTATTTGTAAGACTATCCAAAACTAACGAAATGTTGTTTCACAAAATTAAAAGTAACAGTTTTTTTGAGAAATTTTTAAAACCTGAAAATTAATAATTGTGTTTAAAACCTTTCTGCCTGTACCTTACTAAAATTTCATAACGATCGAACAATCCATTTTTGACTTAGAGAATTTCAAAGATAGTGATCGTTTGCAAAACACAAAAAGCGGCCCTTTATTTGTTCTCATGACGATAAAAAATAGAAGGCATACTTGAAGAAAAAAATGGATAACATAAATTAACGCAGAATTGAATAAGCTAAATTTTTATGTAACTCCTTTTAATGTAGGTCTACTGGCTAATTTGTAATTGGAGTCCAAACTTGAGTAATAATAATTTTTAATCCGACAGTAGAATATAAAGCATTTTGCTATTCACTTACATTATATTTAGCACACACAGGATTACTATTGTAAATTAGTGAAAAATTCACACTTAACACAGGCTCAAGTTCTACTCCTACTCAAGTCTGTATTTTATGTTCGATTTCTACAATAATACAATTTCCATATTTAGCCTTACAGTTCTCAAAAAATATTTAATGCCATTTTTCTTTCATTTCTACAGACTTTTATCCAGTGTGAATGCACTGTTTTTGCCAGACACTATAGTTTTATTATTTTATATTAATGATTTAGAAAAACACACACACAAGTACCTGCAAGATCATTCCATTAAGCTATGTGGTACATATGATGTGTTTCAGCCAAACATGAAACTATTATTATGGCTTTTATTTGTGCTGTACTAGTGAAAACAATTAACAATTAAAAATACTTTTCTTACCACATGCAACTTACAGGATACCTGCTTAATATATAGGTGAGTGTATTATATAATAAGTAGTTTTATTACTTCCAAAATTGTTGCTGAAATATAACATTTTGGACAATACTATGTTTATGACATACATTGTAGAAGTAAAATGCACAGAAAACCACTGATGTATTTTTGTGTGGGGTACAATATGGGGGCATTTTGAATAGTAAAATTTGAGCATGATGATAAATCTGTTGTCATGCTACTGTCATATAGCAGGGATGAAACCATTTAAGGAAATAAAGTGTCCATTTGTTGGTAAATTTACAAGAATTTTGCCAGATCAATAAGGTAAACCGGGGTATTAAGGACCACGGGGCATTAAGGACCGTGTGCTAGAATTTCATAAAAAGTGCAAAGAAATGAAAAGTGGCAGGCGCACCAGCCGTGTGCACGGCCTGTGATCCTTTTTTGCTTGTGTAAATAGTACTCTGCACACAAATGGCATGTAAGCTGTGTAGTTAAGACCGGGAAACAGAACCAGCCAAAAGGCAGATGCACGAAATGCCATAAAGAACTGCTGAGCAACTGTATGAAGTTAAAAGCGCATCCCGGAACGTCTACTGCACTAACAGCTGCAGAAGAATCACAATTAGAGGAGTGCTTCATTCTATTTCCTCAGTGGGGTTTTGGAATGAACAAACAAGACTTGTGTGACGTAGTTCAAGATTATTGTGATTCAAAAAAGAAGGACGTACCATTCAAAAGTGGACCGGTCCTTGATACCCCATTGGCTGGTCCTTATTACCCAGCAAAGAGGCAATTGGGACCATACAACCTACCTTTCAATTCATTGTTGTTTTTGCCTTTGCATTATATTCCTACTCATTTGTGTTGTCATTAATGCAAACTAGAAAATATACATTCCAGAATGCATCCCGTTTGTTTTTCTTGAACAGCTCCTAATGAATTTCTTCAATGAAATAGCAATTTGGTTTACCTTACCTCACAGCTCTGTTACTTTGTTATAGTTCTTAATGAATATAAATGCAAAATTCATGTAGGTTGAGTTTCTTTTTCTAAAGCAAAAACCCACCAGAACAATCTGGTTACATAACCCTATTAAGGAGGGTTAATTTATTTATAATATTCAGTGGAACTTTGATTTTATGTTTTTCAGGGCACTGAGGTGGGAAAACTTACAATGCAGGAAAATTGTGTAACATTATGTTCTATTGGGGGAGGGGGGGCATGAAGATTGAATGTATAATGTAGGACAGTGTAAAATTGGTGTTACACTGTATAATAAACAAAACAGTAAATTTTGTTGGCACTAGACATAAGCTATGCATTATTTTAAATTTTAAAATGTCTGATCTTATATTGGATTGGAATATAATTGTTTTCTGGCATTTTAAAATGTTCATGTTGGTAAATCTTTAGTATATAGTAAAACAAAAGTATTAGAAGGCATTTAGTAATACAAGAACAGAGACAGATACACGATGAAACAAGTACATAACAATAGATTGGTAGTTTTTACCATTGTAGCCTATTGTATTCATATCACAGTTCTTCTCATGTCAGGCAGGGACCAAGGTGGTTAGACCACTTCCCCTATGCCAATCCTCCCCCTAAAAAAACACACACACACTTTAATTTGTTTTCATTTTTCTGAAAAATCTCTAAATCTCCTTTTCTCAGTTTCTTCAATTCTCTCATCAGGAAATGCAATGAAGTGTAACATTTCATTTTCTGTTCACTGATGCATTATTAGGAATCCATACAATAAGTGACATTTATACTGTATCATGGGTGGATAAAGAAGAAGAGTTCATTGTCCTTCCCTAGACATCTTAGTTAATGATCGAAACAATTATCGCAATATTTATATTTCACAGAAATATACTTTTATTAATAATTGCTTTAATGCATATCTGTATCACTATTGAGTAAAAATGAACATTGATAACATTTAGGGTAAAAACATTATTTAAACTCGGCACATGCAAATAAATATATGTATCCATGTACTCATTTCATATTTAACTTTATTTTCTTCTCTGAAACCTGTGAACAATACATGTGATGTAATCCCTGCTCCCTGAGTAGCATGCGAGCTGCCCTAGCTATAAGTCTGTGTGCTGTTATGATACAGATGCAATTAATTGCATATGAGTGAAGGTCATGAATTTCTATAATAAAACTTTACTTCTTAGGAATCCTAGAAGGGCTAGAACTTCTTTGAAGATTTTATTTTTATATTCTAACTACAGACTACGGAGGGATCAATATGAAATTTTAACCAAAACTGATAAAATACCATTATGAAATTTACTAATACATCAAAGTTCTATCAATCCATAGCCATATATAAGGAGAGGATTTAGCAAGTCCAAAATCCTACCTTAATTTAGTAAACATTTTACACTAATTGCAGTATCAAAATAGCAAGACTGCAAATTTGGAAATTACACAAGGATTTTTAATATTATGTAATTTATACTTTATTCCATTAATGTATCCACATCTTCTCAATAATCTACCCTGCTATTTTGGAAACCACCATAGAAGTTGACAAAGGTTTAATTTACAATAATTTTGGTGCTAAATTTACACTTACATTTCAAAGAATTCTACATTTGGAATTTAAATCTTTACTTTTATTTTCATTTCCATTGACAAGATTTCCTGTTTATATCAGAATAACTATTTCATATTGTATTGGATGGAGCAGTGTTAATATATTTTAACAGATAATTTATATTAAATTAAATTTAAGTAATATTGTTACAGACAATACATTGTCAGTATTTTCGTTCATGTTTGGAAATATTTACTGCTTAAATGTAACATGGTTGTTATTGTTGTGGTTAGTAATTATATAAAATATATTAGGGTACTGAATATTGAACCCCTCTGATTCATAATCTATTTACATGGGCCATGTAACAATCCAATATAAATTGGAAAACATTCCACAACCTGAATTCATGTTTGGGGAATAAAATACATGGTTGTATAATAAATACACGTAAACAAGTTACTAACTTTCGAGGAAAAAGTTAGTAACTCGTTTACATGTATTTATGAACCTGAATTGTTCATTCACCTGTGTAATTAATGCATAAAACAAAATTGAGTGTAGTGGGTTTAACTTTGGAAAAATAAATTATGTATCAATTTGATTTTCAAAAAATAGAGAGCATGAATTAAAGCTTTATATATACACATAAGAATAATAACGAAATGGCAGAATTGTATACTTAATAACAGGATTGGTAAACTTATTGGTAATCATGTCCTGTTTATCATGATGTGATGAATCAGTTATTAATGTTTAATTCTCATATATGTTGTATTCATTTTTCATGTAGAATCAATGAAGAATTCCAGGACTTGAAACTTTCTGACCTTCGAATCATTTCCACCTTGGGTGTCGGAGGCTTTGGCCGAGTGGAGTTGGTACAAATGGCAGGAGAGTCTTCGCGGTCGTTTGCTCTTAAACAAATGAAAAAGAGCCAGGTATGTATATTTGGTTCTGGTCTGTGATGGACTCTGCATTGTCATAGTTAACCAAACCATTTTGTTTGAGATAGGGTGGCACACATTTTAAATCTGAACAAATTATGCTAAAAGAGTTCATTGAGTGCTAGACTTTGATTTTGTTAATGAAAGTAGAAGCTATTCTGAACTTGTAGTCACTCACAAGGCCTTTTGTCAGCTGCCATGGATGAAGATTGTGTTGGGAATTGCTTACGGTTTGTCTGTTTAGCTGTAGCAGAAAAAGAACATTCTTACAGGTATTCTTGTGAAGGTGGTTTCATGATCTATATATATATAAAATAAACAATGTTATGTGCAGACTAAATCCCATGAAAGATGGAAAACTAAGTAAACTGTAAAAAGTGTTTTCTGCCACCACTTGAAGGTACCTTGAATGCAATGATACCATATGAATAGAGGCACATATTTGTGGTAAATAAAAAAGCAAAATTTCGGTACAAAAATGGAGTCAATTTCGGGTTCAAAAGCGGTAAATAAAATAAAATTTCGGTGTTAAAGCGGTGAAAAATTGGATGAAAAGTGGTATATAAAAAGACATTTTGGTTTTAAAATTGTGAATATTTGATTTAAAAACTACACTTATTACACAAAATTAACATTTCACTTCTAATAGCACATTTATGTAGTTATCAGAGTAATAAGTTTATTTCTGTCTAAAGGAGTCCATTTTTGCTTCTCCAATATTAACAGCAGAATTAATCAATTTTCCATGAATTGCATAACTCACAGGATAATTCAGACCTCAGAAGGTGTCGCATCGGTAAACAAACCCTAAATTTCATGTTTAAGAGGTTATTTTGCATTATTTCGTGACAAAACATGGTAGCAAAATGCATCTCACACCTTTCAAAAACATGAAAATTAATACCACAATTTGTTTTCTGACATTTCGTTTTTCATCAAAAACAAAATATACATGCCCCTACATATGAATAAGGGTTGGTAGCGTCGTTGCCTTGTAATCAAGGGGTACCGGGTTTGATACCCAATGGAGGCACATGGTGGTTCGGATTCCACTTTAAACTGTAGATCCAGTCCCGATTAGCCTTACTGTGCATAAAGTGGACTTAAAACACCAATTCAATCAATCAATCAACATATTAATAAGAAAGTGCAGAGTATTTTTTTTTTTAATTTTACAGAAATAATTTTGCACAGAAGTTTATATTTGGCCTCACAATAAATTATATATAACACAAACCTATCTATACTTTAGTTTTCAACGTTGGAACCATGGCCAGAATTACTGTTGCCCAATGGAATGTTCTTACAGTTGGCCCAACGTTGGGCCAACCATTTTTGGTTACTTGGGAAGCTCCTTTCGATTTTGAAAAAAGGGATAGTTTTTATGTGCTAATTGAATATCCAAGTTAATTGGTAGATTAAAACTTGCTTTACTGCACATGAAGCTGCAGTGAAATGAGTTATGTTCAGTATTTTTATTTAATTTTAACCTCTGTTCTCTGTTCTGGGATCAATTCAGTCCCTCATCAGAAGCCTTAAAGTTAACCCCCTTCGCAGATGAATCTCGTTATTGTCTAGATAACATTAATGAGTTGTGATTTACACAATATTGATTGTATTTCTAACAGGAACATAGCTAGTAGTTTGTGTCACATAAATGCTGTTTATACTTTATTCAGAAAATAAAGGCTCAACATATTATGATTTATTTGTCAGAATGTAAGTGAGGACTCAATGGAATTGTATAGATTTTTTTAGAACGCTAAATGGTGAAGAGATTTTGTTATGTTTTTTATGTCCACTTTATGCACAGATAGGCTAATCGGGGACTGAACCCACACTTTAAAGTGGGACTCAAACCACAACGCCCTCACTGGTATTGAACCTGGGATCGCTTGATTACAAGGCAACAATGTTACAACTACACCATCGGGGAGGTCCATAATTGGCGAAGAATATACAATATGAGATTTACACTATCATTGCCAAGTGTTCTTTCTATATCTCATGAAAGTTTATATTGTGTATTATTTTAATTTAATATGTAACATGTATTAGAATATACAAAGTATGTTGCTGTTGTGTGTGAATGCATAAAAGCTGTTTTACACAGTCCCATTCAGTGTGCATCCTGTATTGGCAAGGCGGTTTATTTTTAATAAAAATTTACCTTTCTGTAACTACAATGCTAGTCCTTTTTTTTTTCAGTATAATCTAGGTTACAAGTCCATGGTTGAAAAAAACATTTTAATATACCTAATAGAAGAAGAAAGTAAAATATATTTTCCACTATACCTCATGACTCTCCTATTACTACAATGCTCAAATGTATTTTTTTTCCTGGGTATGCATTGTCAACTTTGTAAAATACACAGAGATAAATTAAGAAACATGCCTAAGATAAAAATGTCATTGTTTGTATAGTTTTGCATACTTTTTACTTAACTTCATATCAATTCTTTCTTAATCTTGAGTCCTATAGAAGAACTATGGTCTGGAATATACAGGGTGGCCAAAATAAGGTGACCAAAATAGTGACTACTTAATACTTTTGGTTACTTTTTTTAACCACCCTGTATAAAATATAGAAATATAGAGGATAGCAAAATTTTAGACATTTTGCACATTTGCTAATAAAATCTTAATATTAGGTTCTTGATTCCTAATACATTGTGTTCTCCTTTTAAGATTGTAGAAACCAGACAACAACAACACATTATGTCAGAGAAAGAAATTATGGGCGAAGCGAACTGTGATTTCATTGTAAAGCTCTTCAAGACTTTCAAGGACAAGAAGTACTTGTACATGTTGATGGAAGCTTGTCTAGGTGGAGAATTGTGGACTATTCTAAGGTAAACAATATGAATTAAGTAGCATTTTTAGATGCTTGTATGGTTCAAAATGGAGACATTGCAGTAGGTAGAATGCTTATGCAAATTATCCTAGCTGAGGGATTCTTTATGTAACTTTTCTTAACTGGGGGAAATAGCTTCCTTCTGCTTGGATCACAGTGCCAAAAACAATCAAATAGTGATTAAAATATTTCATATTTAACAAATATCTACATTTTTTTTTACAAATAAATGACATTGTACTGCTTATTTCTATGTACATCAAAAGAGTAGAAATTGAGACAGCTTTTGTGACAAATTTCAGCTTATAATAATTTCTCATCACTACTCACGAATAGCAAAAAAAATTAATGTTATTTTTTCATACATTGGTATTTTTCTATTGTACTGTAAAGGTGTAATTTGGCACCTCAGTTTCCTGTTAGGTGACATTTTGTGCATTGG
The DNA here is from genome assembly GCF_977018435.1 of Lepisma saccharinum. Lineage (NCBI taxonomy): Eukaryota > Metazoa > Arthropoda > Insecta > Zygentoma > Lepismatidae > Lepisma > Lepisma saccharinum. Next base: position 52,685,798 of record NC_139248.1, read on the forward strand.
GAACCGAATTGCACCCAAATGTCACTTTAGAACACTGCTGCACACTTAGTATCTGCAATTGTATGTTTAATGTACATTCATTCATCAAATAAATGCATGTCTGGGTGCCCGTGATGCAAATGTGATCAGTATTATGTGGGTCAGTCAAATATGAACCGGAATTTGTTCCGTCCAGCTGCACAAGCAAGCATATCCACTTAAGACCAATCAGAAGTTGAAATGGATGTGTCTGAGACTTGTTATATGCTGCTCAATTCACCTTCAAAACTTTCAGTCAGTAGTGAACACAGTTGCAAAACATATTACTGTTAAATTTTTTGCCAAGTGGAATTTTATCAAGGTTAAAGCAGCTTAATTTAATTAAACATTATCAAAAATATCATGTGTTTTTGTGACAGTAAAAGTTTGTGTGTAGGCACGAACATGTTTAACCCTTAAAACATCAATGCACGTTTTATGCAACAACACCAGAACACAGGGCATTTTCAGCAGGAAATTTAAAATTGTGCAAAGTTTTTAATAAAAATTTATCATTCTGTAACTACAATGCTAGTCCTTTTTTTTCAGTATAGTCTAGGTTAAAAGCCTGTGGTTCAAAAAACATTTTAATTTACCTAATAGAAGAAGAAGAAAGTAAAATATATTTATTTATTTACTTACAAAATTTGAACTTCACTGGGCTGCCATGTAGGCAACACCAGAATGTGAGGATTCAAAACAGTACCTGCGTATTGCTCAACATGTGTTCCATTCTTTTAGCAAGAATTGTGTACTTGCTGCAGATATTTTTCGAGAAAAAAAATATTTTCTAATGTAAAAGCCATTCTTTTTTTGGTGGGAAATTTGAAATTCTACAAGGTTTTAAATAAAAAGTTATATCTTGGTAACTACAAATGCTAAACTTGCAGATAAAAACTCGTTTTGTTCAATACAGTCATTCGCCAAACAGAAGAAAAATAATGAAATATGAACTTTGTCGGGCCTCCATGCAGGTTCAAAATGATACCTGCGTATTGCCCAATGGGTGTTCCATTCTCATGGCAAGAACTGCACACTTGCTGCTGATACTTTTGGAGGGAAAAAATGTAAAATGTAAAAGCCATGATTTTATTTGGTGGGAATTAGCCCCTATTCCCCAAATATAGCCAGAATCAAATTCAACGTTACGTATTACTTATAGGATGCCTCCAGACTCGTGTAGCAGTCAAAACATGTATCTCCAAACATTACCTGAGTCACAGCACATTCCAAAAGTAAAAAAAAAGTGACATATTGTCGGTCGGATGACCTAACGAGGTATCTCAGTTTTATTCGAAATTGAGTTATTGATATCTTTGTGGTCATACCAGTTCCATAAATCATCTGATGAAGCAGCGTAGCTCAAAAACAACTAATAACGAAGTTATGAATGTTTCTTGATTTGGTGTATCTCAATTTGTTAAAGAATTTGGTACGACCTAGTGGCGTATCTTGACTTATGTTGTTATGTCAAAGTAAATTCTAAGCTGTATCACAAGTTGGCGTATCTCGTTTTGTTTAAAGCAGCAAATGGAAACAATACGCACACAGAAATAAAAGAAAAGTAATGCAGAAATATATATTTCAATCTTTACAGATCGGCGAAGCCACAATCTAACAATATCAGCACAGTCTGACAAAGGATAATGAAAGCAAGAGCTAAAATGAACATTGATACCTTTTGTTGAAGGAATGCCAGATGTTTCCTAATACAGAAATATACATTGGGCTGTTCATAAGTCGGAAATATCACAATTCAACAACAGAGGCACAGTTTTCCGAAGAAGAATCAAAGCTATATATTAGATAAGCATTGTTTGTAAGCTCTATTAGGCAATATCCGACGTTGTAAAAAAATTCTCAAAGCTTTCAACTTGCCCCCAGTCAGTTTGCAATCAGCCACCGTAGGAAGAAGATGGACGGACGTCTTAGTACTCTGGGAAGATGGCTCAAGAAATATTGTTTCATCAAGAGAAGTACATGTGCTCGGAAAGAAAAAGAACATCGAAGCCAGGATATCTGTACTGGTCTTCAGAAAGGAAGTGGTACTGTTATGGAAACAGATAATGAAGATTCTGCGATATCATCTGATGAAAATACACCTCTGGCTCAGCTGCTGTACAAATGGAAGGAATATCATCCTCAACGCAAGAACAGGGCGAGGATGACTTTGATATCGACAGTGGATTATTTGGAAAAGATGTCAGTGATCTGGATGATCCCGATTATGTCCCAGGGAAATCACAACATTGGGAAGCACGAGGATGTAAGGATGCAGTCTTCTTCTCATGTTCCAATTGTCACATCCTGCTTTGCTGGGATCATTTTGTTCAAGACAGTTGCTGTACATTTCACGAGAAATGGGTGCTTATTGACAAATCAAAATGTGAGGTAAACGAAGTGCAGAAAGACAATTTTTTAATACCTGATAGCATTGCCATCACTACAGACCACATTGCAACAAATCCTGAAAATTTTGATATCGACGATTCATCAAAAAAGGCACCACTATGGCTTCTCGAAAAGAAGGGAAGAAAAATATAGTAAGATGTTACGTAATGAAGGCTATGAATACATCAGTTCAGCTACAGTTGTGTTGGCCAAAACAAGAATATGATTCTAGTGGCTGCATTGATGTGTGTAATATTAACAGCTGAGAATATAAAATAAATTGTGCTGCGATTTTTTTTTTTTTTTTTTTTTTTTTTTTTTTTTTTTTTTCTTCCTCATGTTGCTGTTTCTTGATATAGACAGATGGAAGGCATGTGTTGCTGCAGCCACAAACCTTCGGGTTGAAAAAGGCTAGAGAGTTAGCTAGTTAGCTGAGATATTTTGAGCCACATCATGGGCAAGACGTGGGAGACTCTGCCCAGTGCCACCTCCAGATCGCTAGAGCAAATTGGAGAAATATTTGTTCCCTCTCGGCTCGTACCCATCATCCAACTGGCACGAAGAAACCATCCAAACCAAGATTTTCTAGATTTTAAGGCACTTGCTGAAGATCTGAGACTTTTCCAGCTTAAGAAGAGTGATGATGGTGTTATGTTTAGTTGGAAAGATATTCGTGAAATACTACGATTTCAGAAAGCAAGCAAAACACTATCTACATGAAAATAAGTTTGCTACAAAAGGATCCCGCAAAATTCGTATTGAAGAGATATAATCCTACAGAGATAGTTCCATTGAACAAAGAACCTGTGAAAATAGCACACGAGAAGTATATGAAGTTATTGTCAATGTGAGCTGGTCGTTGGAACCTCTGAATTGATCTGTTATTATACAACGTGTTTCGGGTCACTCTATACTACAAAAAAGGTTCCTTCTTGATGCTAATGTAATATAGCTAAATTATATCTCAGTATTGTGGTATTGTTGTGAAGTAATTTTGCACTTTTTATTTTTTAATTGTACTTAGTAGGGAAAAGTTTTGTAATTTTTCTATTGTATTTAAAACATGTAAATTTAAAGGACTTCAAACTAAATATAACAATTCACTTTGAAAAGTAAAGAAAAACAAATAAGCTTAACAGACAATAACATCATAAATATTTATGTATGATTTTGTTCACATTTTGATTAAAAAAGATGATTTGTCAAATCATGCAGCTGCAACTCGATACCAATTTTCATGGCGTATGTCAAAGATATTTCCGAGTGATTAATAATTACAGTCTGACATACCGATGTATCTCAATAAATTATGAAGTTCCAAGCACGTAAGCATCACATGTAACATTCAACCACACTATTCCATTGCAGAAACATAAGTCACTTTTAAGACAAAATAAAAATTCTCAGGGATAGATAGTATTCTCACAACTATCTACCAAAGTGTGTGTCAAAACGTTTTTTGCTTCTCCTGAAAAGTTTGAAAACTGAGATACGTCGTTATGTCATCTGACCGACAATATATGTCACATCTTGGCAGTAAGGGTTAACTCAAGAAAAATTTGAAAATGCACTGGACTGTGCTGGAACACCCTCCATATACCCCTGATCTTTCACCCTTTGATTATTATTTGTTTGGAGCCCTTAAGGAGGCATTGGGAGTCAATGTTTCGAGAGTGATGAGGAGGTTAATTGTAATTGTCTTTGGCACCAACCTCAGTTCTTCTATACCTGGGGCATTTTAAATTACCAAATTCCATGACAAAGGTGACTTGATTGTACTGGAATGTACACAGAAAAATGATCCATTTGTATATTTGCAATATTTCCATGTAATAAAAAGTTTGAGTGAAATTCTGGTTTATATTTGACTGACACTAGTAATTGAAAGGAAATCTATGGATACTTTAATACTATTTTTATTTTCTTCTTTTATACATATTAGTTCTACAATTAGATACGTAATATATTATGTATTAAATCATTTAAAATTGTTTCACTTTATGATGATGTGCATGTTTGACTGAGCAAAACCTGTTAGACATTCTGCCTTACCTCCTCCTTCCAATATACCATAAAAGGAGATTGTATAGGTGGTAACTTATTACATTTGTATATGCTGATTCTTGTTAATTAAGTAACATGGTGTTACTTTCTTCAACTAGGGATAAGCACTATTTTGATGATGCCACAACTCGATTTTACACAGCCTGTGTGGTAGAGGCGTTTGACTACCTCCACAGCCGGAATATAATTTACAGAGACTTGAAACCAGAAAATCTTCTTCTAGATGTGAATGGATATGTCAAACTTGTAGATTTCGGATTTGCAAAGAAGTTACAGGTATGTGTTTGTTTGTACTCTTGTACTTTTTCTCTTCTTTGTAAAAGCTGTGTTGTAGATCCATTATACGACATTTACATAATATTATCTTCATGTAAAAATGTTATATTTCCAAATTTTAAGTGTGACATTTTGACACATGAACAAAGAAAGAATAGAGGCATGCCTTGTTCATTGCAGCATGCTATGATGAAGGCACATAATGAGGGGCGGGGGGGGGGGAGAACACTACACATTCTTGGTATTGGCTACTGTGCCAGTGACATTATCAGTACCATGCTAGTGGAGTGGCACGGTACTGAAATAAAGAAAACCATACTTATTATACATAAAAGTTGCACATGCATGTGAACTATTTTTCAACATAATTGCCACCTGAATTCAGACATTTGTCATAGCGTTGCACCATCTTCTGTACAACCTTGTTGAAGAAGGTTGCCAGGGAACTTGGCCACTCCCAAACACTGTCCATCAGCTCCTCATTGCTCTAAGTGTGAGGTCCAGGCTGTAGGGAAGGTGGTCAGACACCTCCCACCAAAACTGCTGGAGTAACACTTGTGTCAATTTGGCAGAAGCTTCTATTGTATGATCCATTGACCATTGCTCACCATTCACTACACACCAAGCACTGAACACAGTGACTGACCACTTGGTGTGGCGTGAGGCAACACATGACAGTTTATTTCTGCACATGCGCTGCAGCATTACAGTAAGCCATGTGCTCGTACCAATCTGATTTTGAATTCTGAAATAGCCTACATATTTATCATGCATACTTTACACAAGAATTAGCAAGAATAAGTATGCACATAAGGATTAAATATTGAGCATTGTTCAGTTGAGCAGCTCGATTTTTATGTGACAATTCAATCACCCATCATTTTGGCTGCAACCCTGTTTTCATCTAAATCGTTCTCAAGTACATAGAGCTGAAGATAATATCAGGAATTGTACAGTTCAACAATTGTCCTTGTGTGTCTTGCACTACTATCACCATAGTACATATTAGGCAGGCCCGTATCCAGGAATTTTTTTAGGGAGGGGCCAGATTCGTGTTATATATATATATATATATATATAGTTATACTTTTTTGCCACTTTTTCCCCTGTACTATGGCCTCTTAATACTTATCTATCTTTACCCCCCTCCTCTTCCCCAGTTGTGGCACCCAATTGCCGATACTGGTCAGAAGTATTCAGATAGTTCTGAGTTTCTCAAATTAAAAATGTTTTCAAATTTCTTCTATATGCTCATACCAGAACCATTGGACAGCCACGATAATTATATGTTTAGAAAATAATATATTTGTGAATTAAATTATACGCATTAGCAATTATTATTACAATAAAGTATTTTAAATATGAGTTAATCCATAGCCTGCTACGAAGGATCATAGTGGGCTATGGTTAACCCAGAAAAAAAAATGAAGAGAGAGACATTTTCACCTGGTAGCCAGTAGCGGTGATTGGGTGCTAAAACTGGGTTGCAAGAACTTCGTAGACAAGTTTGAGTTTTTGTTTTTTGTCCACTTTTAAGCACAGATAGACTAATTTGGACTGGGCCTACAGTTTAATGTGGGATCCAAATAACTATGTGCCTCCACCGGGTCTGGGTAGTGCAGGAGCAAAAGTGGAAATAGTGAAGGGTACCTCCCCCCCCCCCCCCCATGACCCTCCAATTGCCGCCACTGCTGGTAGCCTTGCATAAATAATGGTTATAAACCTAAAAGTACCCACACTGAAAAAAACACTGGTGTCGAAGTGACTCAGAGAGTGGTTCCAGTCGGTCTACACCACATTTGGTCAACATTTAACCTCACTGGTGTTGAAATAACGCAGACAAATGGTTGCAGTCAACACCTTTTTGACACCATTGAAGTTAAATGTTGACCAAAATGTGGTGTAGACCTCCAGGGACCACACTCTTGTGTCGTTTTAACACCAACATTTTTTGCAGTGCAATATTGCAGACTGCCTCTCTACACAACAAATACATTAATTATGCACGGATAAAATTAAAATTTTTACAAGTTTGAAAAATCGTCCTTTATTTTCGTAGCTTTTTATATATTCACATTAAAAAAATCATGGCTCGAGGGGGGGGGGGGGCATGGCCCCTCCTCTGGGTATGGGCCTGATAATAGGGATGAAAAAAGATGAAAATTTTGCCTGTACAAATAAAATACAGATACAATAGCCAGCCTGCATAGTGGAGTGACTAGGCACAGCATGCTATGATGCCAGGGGTCCCTGGCTCAAATCCCAAGTGTTCTTTGTGCTGGTTTTAAATTTAATCATATTATTCAGGGTGCGAAATCCTGGGGGGATGAGGGGATTTCCTCCCACCAACAATCTTGGCCTCAAAAATCCCCCCCAACAAAAATTTCCGGGGAGGAGAGTTTTTGTTACAACAAACAAAAGATAAGCAATTACTTCTAATTTCAAATATACTATACGAAGAATAATATCGAAAACACACACAAATTAGTGTACTTGTGAGTGTTCAATGCTATTTCACTCTCAAGAGATCATTATCAAACCTACAGCAATATGCACAACAACAGTAAAGCAAGAATGCAAAACAATAATAACTATGAAATCTAATTGATTTACATTAACATAAAGTAACAAATTAATTTGTGTAATTAATAATAATAATACTAATATATTTTTAATTTAGTAATTATTTTTTACTTTTAATAACATTATAAATATGTATATCATCTAATTTATATGTATGTTTGTGGGGAGAGGGGAGTTTGAAGATTATGATCTTTCTAACCCCCCACCAGTCTTAAATGATTTCACACCCTGATAATACCTCTCATCTTCATCTTCATAATTAGTAAAAAATGGCAGAAAAATGAAGCAAAATAAACCAAATGAATCAATCAATACAGATCTAAAAATTACTGATACTGTACAAAATCACATTGCTCCTTGAAGCGCATTAGTGGTTCGTTATTCTCCTTAATCAGTGGGTTTTATCTTTGAAACTGCATATTTAGACATTTACTTTATAAACCCAGGATGTACATTCATAACAATAACAACAAAATGTCAGAAAATTCCACTAAATTAGGCTGTTTTTAGAGATATCATTGTATTTTATTTTTTATAATTTTACACCACTTTTCTGTCACTTTTGACAAATCATGATGATGAGGGATGACCAGATAAATTTGAAGAAGGGACACTCGCAAAGAACACCCATTTAATTTGTGTTATTCCCGAGAAAGGACTGATTACTTTGATAAATAAGTGGTCTAGAAGCAGCATATAGCTTTATTTTCAGGGTCACTGCATCCATAACGTTTATTAACATGCCAACAGATACATTCTTAGCAAATGTAGTTCATATGTCACTATTTGTAATTTCAGCATGGGCGAAAAACTTGGACTTTCTGTGGAACCCCGGAATATGTAGCACCTGAAGTTATTCTCAACAAAGGTCATGACATCAGTGCAGATTACTGGTCACTAGGAGTGTTAATGTATGAATTATTGACAGGTGAGTCACCCATAACTTATCAGCCTATTCCACACAGGTTATATGTAAAATTCTTATTTTCTAATACTGCCCTGCTAAGGAGTAAAAGCCATTTCAGATAATTTTGAGGAAATGGAAAAAATACATTTTGCGTTTTGTTGTATCTTTAAATTAAATTTAAGAAGCATAATTTGATGATTCAAGTATGTTTTCTTAAATTTTATTGAAAGGTGTTGCCAAAGGCTGAATAATTCAGGCACCTGCCCCTCCACCTCCCTTTTTTTTTCAAATACAGGCTAAGAAAGCCATAAATCCAACGAAGATAAAGCTACACATTTTGGAATGTGTTCCTAAAACATTGAATTTATTAATTAATATTAGATTCGATTAAAAGTAATTAATTCTTGCATGAGAGTGGCATTCCTAAAGAAACTCAACCGGTAACAGTATGAATAACTATGCCTTACATGCAGATTTTAAAATTCGACTAGCAACAGTTCATAGTGACATGTTTATTATTCTGATTTAATGATACAGAAAATGCACAAACATTAAAAAACACAGTAATTTTTTTAAAAAAAAGGTAATGGAAATTTCCATAAGCAAACTAGAAATATCTAAAAAAAAGTTTTTTAGAACTGAATTTGATACTACTGCTGGTAGTACTACATGTAAAACGATGAATGTTAATCCCTTGTATATTGTTAAACTATTAAATCTTGTATACTTTTTGGTCATTGCACAACAATCAGGAGATCTTAACCCTCTATGCCTGAGCTTTTGAATAGTTGTTCATTGTTTAATCCAACAAAGTTCAATATTTGGTGTTCATGATGTTTCCATAGTAACACTTTGTCCTTGTAATTTTCAGGAACTCCTCCATTTACTGGAGCTGACCCCATGCGAACATACAACATTATACTTAAAGGTATTGATGCCATCGAGTTCCCCAGAAACATCACCAGGAATGCATCAGCATTGATCAGGAAGCTTTGCAGGTATTGTATGGATAAGGGTTCGTCAATTAACATGTTAAAATAGCTTATGAAGTCCAACGCAAAAGTTTTTACTTCAGTGTGATTTGTTTATTGGCAAGATTGCACAGGATAACTTGAAATTTTGTGCAAAGAATGAGAACTGATCAGCTCCAAGTTCTTTTTTCGAGATTCTTGCCAGAAGTTAATGAACAATAAATATTATAGTTATGTTTATATCAATAACAGATGACAGGGAGAATGGACGATTTTTAAAAAAAGCCCAAAATTTTAATGACATTCCTAAAGTTAATTTTAGTCAACATATTATTAAAGAGTGAACTCTTGTATGTGTATTAAGGGTGTTTTGTGCTTGTGGGGGATTTCCTGTGAGGCATGTCTGGAAAGTAACGATACAAAGGCCAATTTGCATTCACATACTTTTTAACATAGTTGAAACACTTCCTATACCGCGTTAGTTAGAACCTGTCCCGTTTCCCACACTAGTGATGGCTCGACAGTTTTGGTGCCAATGAGAAACGAGGGAAAAGTCATCTGCTGGGGAGCAAGGAGCGAATGGAAGGCAAAAGAGAGGTGCTTACGTAGACGCTGTTACCACATTGTGGTCTAACTCATGTGTTTTGTTTGTGTCTTGTTGAAGAAGCTTGTTTTGTAAGCGTGGTGCTGATTAGTGTCATCTTAGCTGGAACATTCAGGAAGGGGAATTATGTATATTTGTGCATTTCCGCGTATTTTATTCACAGCCTGGCTTCGGTTTTCCCCAGCATGGGATTCACACGGTCTGCAGAAGCAAACACCGCGTGGTTTCTGCTAGAAAGGCCAGCGATCAGCTAGCGTGGGAAGCGGGACAGGTTGTAACAAATGCGATATAAGCCTGGAAACCTACTAATGTATTCCAGAGTTATAAAAGTCTGCCACCTGCTGTGTGACATGACTTCTTTCACTGTGCCATCTTTATTGAAGTGTTTTCAACCAAGGGTACGGATGTCAAATCAGCCCTTCCTAATAGAAATTTGTATAATACATCCTTGGAAATGGTATGAATGAAAACTCCAGAAATGTAGGATTTATGGTGAGGAAACAATTTCAGGAACCTCCATTATAAATGAAACATAATGAGCCTAATTTACGTGCAGATGTAAGTTAAATGCCTAATTTGTTATGTTAGACTTGTTGGGTTTAGTTATCTTCGCATAAGCAATACAGTTACAGGTATTTAGGCTAAGAGAACCAAACCTAACAACATAGGTATTCCTTGAGTAACGTCACAATGCAAGGTTGTCCTCACGTTGTGTGATAAGGGAGACAAATGAAGTCCAGGTCTACCTTATCGCACAATGATAGGGCAACCTTGAACAATAAAATAACCAAAAACCATATATTTCCCAAACAAATTGAAGAAAAACAATTTTAATTAATGAAAATAATTTTCAGTTATTAAAAAATAGAAACTTTAATATCCAAAAATAAAATTAAAATCATAAATACGGATGAAAACACTAAATGAAGAAAGTTGAATCCTAGTCGAAATTCGCATAAATATCCACGTTAAAAACTAGTTTGACATGGCAATATGTGTGTTTACAACATGGATTTTGATAAAGGAAAGCAGCTTGGTAAGTAATGTAAGAAAGTTATATTATTTCACAGAACAGGAAGTTCTAATTGTAAAATGCACAGTGCCAACAATGCACGAATTAAGTACTACGAGTGAACATTTTTTTTAATGCCGAAACAGTAAAACACAAGAGTTGCTTATGCAGTAAAGCCCAACCAAGATGTTTCTTAGGTGAAGAAACAAGTGAAAGTCACTGGGTACAAGGTCCAGACTATATGGTAAATGGTCCAAAACATATTCCAGAAGTTCAAGGTGCAGATCTGAACATTGTTATGAAGCAAGCAGACACCATGTATGAGCATTCTCCCTCTCTTATTTTGAATGGCTCGATGAAGCTGTTCTAAAGTCTGACAATATGCAGCAGCATTAACTGTTGTGCCAGGGGTCATGAAGTCAATCAAGAGAATGCTGTTTCTGTCTCAGAAAACTGATCATGAATTGTTTTTTAAATTTATTTTATTATTATTGTTTTGGCTGAAATTGAAGTTTTTGGTTTTGGGAAATGCAATAGCGGCAATATATTTCTAAGGAGCGTGAATGTAAATATCAGCTTCACATACCTTAATTCCAACAATATTGTGTTTACATTTAATTTTCCTTTCTGTTAAGACGTTTACTTTTGAATTATAGGAACTTATACCTCAAAATAGATTATTTCTAACGTAATTTGCATCCCATTTTCAAATTTTGTACAGTTTTTTAGCAGTGCCGGTAGTGGTCCGTCAAAATTAACCATTGGAAAAACAGTTCAATTCACAACATGGAAACATGAAACATTACTTGTACAATATTTGTTTTAACTTAACACGTTTGAATTTAGCTTCAGTCAACATGTTATTTGGGCCACAACTGATGCGAAATAAAGGGAAAATTATATACTCAAAGATAATGGTTACAACAATACAATTACTCTAAGAAACACAGTGCTTTGATTTTTTGTTTCCATGGAAGGTATGTTTCAAGACTGAAAGGTTGAACAATACTTTGTCATCTGTAATATTGTAAGTTTAAATGAATTTCTATTTGTATTTCCACTTTTCATGGTTGTTTACTTATTACTTATTATTGCCTGATGTTTATCCAATTATTGGGATATTTGTGCTAATGGTATATAATATTTTTTAGGGACAACCCAGCTGAAAGATTGGGCTATCAAAAAGGTGGCATTGGTGAAATTCAAAAGCACAAGTAAGTTAAACTATTTTTCTATCATATGACCACAGTCTCCACTTTATTATAGCGTAAGCTTCATGAAGACAATTTCCTATTTAGTTTCTTCTCTATTTCGTAATTACTACAGAAGGTTGTTTGGGATATATCTGAATTACTTTGCCACCCCACTGCCATCTGTGTGATTGAGTTGGAGGGACGGTGGAGCTGTTGTTATCAGTCATGTATATATCGCCTTTTTATGTCCTTTCACACAGAAAATATAAATTAATAAAGATAACGTAAGGAGATAAGTAAAACTTACCTGTTATTTTGATTCTATATCAGGCGACTAAGTGCAGTGCAGTGATTTTCCAATGTGTACTTTCTGCAAATAATTTACACATATATATGCAAAGTTTTAACGCTTGGTGCGAAAGAAAATCCAAACTCATCACTACAATTTCCAGAGTAAATGCCGAAACACGCCTTCTACAGTTATTCTACTCTGAACAATAACTGTGTCCTCTGACCAAGTCTAAATTTGGAAAGGGAAGGGGAGATTAGCCTAGACTTGAATTTCCAAGAACTTACAAGGTGAATGCCTTTTCTCATGGCCGATGATCTTTTTGACAGCAAGGGTCCTTAAAGAAAAGCTCGTGTTCAGAAAGTGCACCGGAAGATTTAAAGTCAAGCTGTCCTCTGTCCTCCTTCCTAGGTGTATTGTTACATGCGAGGGCACTTGTAGGTACAAAACCTGGCAGACTTCAAAGCAAAACTGGAAACAATCAGGGAATTCCTATGGGAAAACTTGATTTTCAGAGACCTGACTGCGATGTCACGTGATTTTTGCTGTTAACTGAAACTTGAGTACACTTTCACATATCTAGTGCAAAAATATTTTTTCCAAATATTCTTCAAAAACAAGATAAGTTGAAATAGATACAGTCTCATTTTATAGGGTGCGACTGGTGGTGGGGGGGGGGGAGCAAAAATACAATCTTGCCCCTCCTCTGTGGTTTCTTCAAATCAGGCAATACTAAAAGAGGCGGAAGAACTAAGGGAGAAACTTTTATTTCTTGGTCATTTAGATTTATTAAAAGTTTAATCTTTGTTTTAAACATCATGTTCACAGCTGATAGCTTAGTTTTTTAACTCAGAAAGAGGTAAAACCATTATGTTCATGTGTGAGCTTTTCTTTTTTGTTACCCGTGCATGTAGAACCGTGCCATGAAGACACATTTAGGGGATGTGTGGGTAGGGCCCACACATTCTCGATCCCTGACATTTTGGAGGTGATGTGATCAGCACCATGTTTCGGCTGCATTTATCCCCCAGGGTTACCCATTCATTTGAGGCTGGGTGAGCCCCAGAGCAATTTATGCGGGGACAAGGCTGGAAAAATTCCCACGTTAGATCACCCACCCCAGGAATCGAACCCTGGTCTCCACAGGGCAGTCAGACGACCTACCACCTAGATCACCGCGTCACCTAGTATTAGACTCAATTTTTTTTTAATACCTTCAACTTTTTTGCCTAGAAGGCTCAAGCTCGACCTGCCCCCCTGGTTCAGAGTCCTTGCATCCGTGTAGTTGTAGTTGGAAAGAAGAGATTTAAAATTAAGCTGTTCTCTGCCCCTTCCCATGGGGGAATGCAAGGTTTATTGTTTCACACCGACCGCACGTGTACATACAAAACCTGGTAGATACAAAGGAAAACTGGAAACAGAAGCAGCGAGTTCCTAAGGCGATAATTCCACCTTGCATTGATTTGCTGAGACGTGGCTGTCATTCTTATCTGCACATAGATCTTTCTGACATGTACTTCTTGCTGGTAGTGAAAACTTGAGTGCACGTTCATTTAACTAGTGCACAAATATTTTTGCAGTTTTTTTCAAAACGAAACATAAGTTGGAAAAATATAGCCTCATTTTTAGCATGTGACCGGAGGGGCAAAAATACTATCCTCCCTTGTTCATGAGTGGGGGGCAAGTCCCCCCCGGTTCCAACATCCCTGGTACACATAATATTGTTAGAAATGTTGAATAAGTGGGAGAAGCATTATTATGATGTTTATTCACTTTTAGTTCACAGAAATTGTACTATAGGTCTCGTGCCACAACTTGAGCTCTGGGGAGAAAGTATTCGAGTTGACCGCGGAGGCAGTGACAACCCTCATAATGAGTTCTCTGCCCTTCAAAAGCAGTGTTTCCAACCACACTAATTTCTTGCTATTCTCAATATATGTTACCAGAATGCCTGTGATAACCAAGAGCATTTCTTAGCAAAGCTGTATATACACTACGTTATTTTAATGGAAAGAAAAAAGTATATCGACCTTCTAACCTATTACAGCTGTATTTGCTTTGTACACAATGCCGCAAGCTCCTCTTCTCCCATTTCATTCTCTCTCCTTTTCGTAATGGAAGTTATTGGGTTAAAATGTCTGTCCACCCCTTTGATATCATCAATGCGTATATACGTGTCTTCTCAATATATATGTGTATATATACATGTGTGTGTGTGTATGTATATATACACATATATCATGTACAATAAGTACATGGCTCTTCCAGTGTTTGGGCAGTGATGAATATCTCTATAAAGAAATTGGCATGAACAACAATAGTATCTGGTTTCTCCATCAAAACCTCCTACTAGATTCAGTTCTTTAATAAGGAAGACAAAGATCAAGTAAACATTTCCATAATGAGACCCCAAATCGAAAATTGATTTTTTCTCGCAACTTCTTTGATAGGTGTAGGTACAGTATTATCCACAACGTAAGAATCTCTTTCAAGTCTTCTAATAACCCCTCTTTACTGTTTGTGGCAAAGTGGTTAGCAAAGTGCGCTTCGACGTCATAGGTCCTGTGTGTTCTTTGTGATTGTCCCTTCATCAGTTTCATCTCATCATCAGTCATCCTGATCTTTGCGATTAGCAAAAAGTGACAGAAAAGTGAAGTAAAATAAATCAATCAATGAATTAATAAGCCCTTTATCCAAATTTGATTAATTCATTTGGTTTATTTTACTTTGCTTTCCTGTCACTTTTGGCTAATCGCGAAGATGACAATAAGTGAAGATATGATGATATTGATGAAGGGACACACACAAAAACACTACCATCTACAGGCCGGAATTCAAACCTGGTGCTCCTCGCGTCGTAGCACACTGTGCTAATCACTCTGTCACGGATATCGGCGAGTATCTTGGGAAACGAGGCTTCTGCCACATTTCTTGCCTGGCTTCGCAATGCAGAACCCCTTTTTCCAAATTATGCAAATCTACATCCAGTTAATTGTTTAAATCTGTAGATGGCAACATTGAAAATTTGCTCCGCCAGCCTGCCTTTTTCTTGACAAAACCAATATGGCCTCCTTGGATTTCCACTTTCCCCAGAGCTCAAGTTGTCTCACGAGACCTATAAGACCAGAGTTTTTGTCCAGAATGCCTATGGGTCAGTCCATACTGAATGGTCCAGCACTGGTTGCCTGATCATTTTTAAAATGTTCAATATTTTTGTTGTTCAAACCCCTATGCAGGGGTAGTTCAAAGCAGGCATTATTTTTCTAAAACTTGACTTTGGTTTAAAATGGTGGCCATTTTGTTTCATGATTTCGGATATTTTTGGCCTTTCCAGACAGTTGCTATAAGTATGATAACTCAGATAAGAAAAATGATAGAAAGCTGTGGTAAACAACATTGTTTTCAGTACATTTCAAACTTTATTTTATGTTCTGTGCCTTTTTTCACCATCTCGAATGAAAATGGCTGAAATGTAAGGTCAAAATTGATACTCAATTTTGAACAAAAATCAAAGCTTATTTTTTTTTTAAGTAGGGAAGTGATATAATATCAGAGCTATAATTTTTTAGAGGAAACATATATATCCAAAGTTTTGGCTGAAAATATCTGAGCTAAAACTGGTTTCCTCTTTTAGTTATCTTTTCTTTTTATATATATTTATCCCTACAGCGGCAGGTGAGTTCACCCTTCACCCTAAGGGCACCTGCCACTCATCCAACCTAATTTACACCCTCATCTGTCAAATCTGCAGCAACTTCTACCTAGGCGAAACCTCCACCCCCTTGAATCTAAGGATAAATAATCACCGTTCCTCCACCCAAAACTCCGATTTCACAGTTGCCATCCACACCAACAGCCATAACACCACCTTCAATAACTGCTTCCATGTTGCCATCATCCACCTTTTACCCCCCCGCTCTGACACATCTTTCCGCAGGCGATGGGAAAGGGCCTATATAGCAGGCATGCACGCCACTATACCCCCCGGACTCAACCTAGCCAACCAGTAACTCTTTCCTCTCCTCCCCGAAACTACCCACCCACCTTACAGTAAACACTGGCTAAAGTATTTCGTGTTTCCTTTCAACTGTTTCTGGCAACACTGACCGTAGAGACGCTACGGTCAGTATTCTGTGCCTCTACTCACAGTGTCGTCGATCTTTTATCTATTGGTTGTCCAGCGAAAAGAATAGACTGTTGGGTATATGAGAACAGCGTTGCCGCTTGCCGCAGGGGCGAGTAACGGACTTGCTGGCAGTGAAAGTACAAGACCAAACAAACGTGCGTGGCGCTTGAATCGCGGGTACGTACAAATTGAAGAAATAAGTTCACGGTGAGCTATTATTAAAAACAAGAAACAAATTCACAAAATTACATAAACTGAAAGAATAATTCTTAATGAACTTAATTTTCTCTCACATGTCACTCCAGGGGGTTAATTCCTTCCATTGCAGAATCATCACCAGAATCATTTTCTTCTGTCAGATCATCACTCTCGCTGGAATCTTCACCCAAGTGGATTATTATCTGATCAACGTCATCCTGCAATTCATCTGCATTCCACATTTCCTTCTCTATGTCCATGACATGTTATACGTAATTTTGCCAGTTTTCAACTGTTACTGTCTTAAATTATTCAGTGATTAAATTTTCAATGTATTTAGTTTTGAATGTAGTGTTGTTACACCGCACATAATGCTTAACCTGTGACCACACAAGTTCAATCGGGTTCAGTTCGCAATGATATGGGGGCAAACGAAGCACCGTATGCCCCATCTGTTTTGCCATCTCATCGATCTTATACTTATCGTACTTAATTTTATGAATATTTGTAAGTTCCAGAAGATCTCTCCGTAACATGTCGTCATCATAACGTATGCCATGAGATTTCAACCATTCTCTTAAATCATTCTTCTTCCACGAGGTTGTCTGCATTGGCTCTTGCTTGCGGCTATGATAAGAGGCATTGTCAACAACAATAACAGATCCCGGAGGGAGATTGACGAGCAACTGTTTCCGAAAATACATCTCATACGTTTCTCCATCCATTTCATCATGGACATCTGCTGTATTCTTTTTGCACTGAAACACAAGTCGGGCGTTTTGCAGAAAACCGCGTTCGTTACCCGCATGCACTAAAGCGTATCGCGCTCCGCGAGATGTTGGATTTTTTAAACCTGTGGAAAGACCTGCCAGAAACGCTTGTTTTGCAGTTGTAATTGTCTTGTCTTTCCATTCATAATTGACTGAGGTTCCGGTGTTCACCCAGGATTCATCAGTGTAAACAATATTTCTATTTTCACGCCTATAATTCCTAATCTCTCTTAAATATTTATGGCGAAGAGAAATTAAATCTTCTCTTTCCATTAACATGGATTTGTTGCCCCTTTTCTCATACGAAAAGCCAAGTTCTTTGAGAAAGACATGAAACGTTGATCTTTTAAAATTCGGTAATGTGGAGTCAGAATTAACAGCAACAAGAACAGAATTAAGTGTTGGGGGTTTGTTTTTAAAAAAGAATTCGTGAACTTTACGTCGCACAGCACTTCTGACAAAATCATTATATTTTACATTTCTACTTGTAATTGGCGATCTTTTCCTGGGTCGTTTCTTACCTGGTGTTTCAAAAGGACCTTGAGAATCCTCGCCCCGAATTTTATACACAGTAGCCCGAGAAACTCCAGTTGCTTTCGCCGTCTCGCTGGCTAACCAACTTACACTGCGATCCGGATTTTTCTGTTTTAAATAAACAAAAATATTCATTACTATTTGCCTTTCTTTACTTTTGAGAACCTCACCACGCCTTCTCTTCTTTACACTACTTCCGCTCATATTTCAGTATTAAAACCAACGGTTTTTTACAGCACAACACAACACAACCCAAAGCACAGATCCGCCACGGTCATTCCTCGTCGAAACAAACGGTCAGTCACCCTCTCCTTCCGTGAAATTTTGTCTACCGCGGTACTGGCTGAGGGGGTGGGGTGGAAAGCAGTCGACAACGCTGGGCTCGCCGTTCCCCTCCGTTCACGTGCCCCTGCACAAACAAAATTTAAAACACGCGCTGCTGGAAGGAACTTTTGCTGGTCTGAAAGCTTAACCAGTTCCAGAATAGCGTTTTGCATTCGAAAGAAAAGCAAGTGTGTTCACCTTTGCGCTTAGTAGTGAAAACAATATTTAAAAAGAGGGAGGATGTAGGGAAAGTAAAAGCCCATTTGAAGCAACAGTCTATTCTTTTCGCTGGACAATCTATACCTTCTTGAAAATGCGACTCAGATCGCGAAATATTGAATTATTTCTATTCGTGTGGTAAGTGTTTACTGTCTCCTTCATTATTTGTATATATATATATATATATGTTATGAAATATGCGAAAATTTTGAATTTTTCTACTGTCCGGTGAGTGTTTCCTTTTACCTTCTTTGATTTATATATATATATATATATATATATATATATATATATATATATATATATATATATATATAAGCGCCCCTATATATCTTATGGGGGGACCTAAAAAAAATTATATTTACATTGTAAAGTGTACTTTTAAGCATAGGTAACCAACAATTCCGAGTGATATGATTTTCACCTAACAAAGCATTTTCTTCCAATAGATGGTTTGATGGGTTCAACTGGGAAGGACTAAGGAATCACACTCTCATCCCACCAATCATTCCTAACGTTCGTAACGTAACGGACACTTCCAACTTTGACGAGTATCCCGCAGATTCCGAAGGTGCCCCACCAGATGATCTCACGGGCTGGGATGCTGACTTTTAACATAGGAATATGTGGTGATAAGTTAATAGGTCTATTTTTTTGAAATTGTGTACATAGAACTAAAGAAAATGTATGTCTGATATGGAAAGACGAACTGCGTATGTGTGGTTTGTACCATATGAGAAGTACTTACACTTTTTGCGAGGCAAAGATACTCTGTGCTCAACATTCATTTCTTATGAATGTGTAAGTCCACAGTGTTACAAAATACGAAAGGAAAACACCAAAGAGGGTTACAAGCATTGTACCCTACTCAAATTTTATTTGTAAAAAAATGACTTTACAGGTTTGTCATATTGGTGCTTTTGAATCATTGTTTGTTTCCTTAGGAATACAAAGAAGAGAGAAATTATATGCAAAGCAAAAGATTTGTATTTTATTAGTGTGAAAATATACAATAAGGTACAACTTGAGTTCAACTTACCTGTTTTTTAGTATAAAAATCTAATTCCTTTTATAGTTCATGGGCAGTCATGAATTTAATGTACAGCGGAGTTTCACACTGTTTTTGTTAAATCAATTGTTGAAACTGAGTTAGAAATATGAAAGTTTAAACCAGAATTGCTGTTTGTTTTTCTGGAATATGTTGTGTATCATTACTATTGAATTTTTATAAAGTTTTTTTTATAGAATGTTTATAGGGATGACCTGATATAGAAGCAGATAAAGAGGCCTATGTTATTTTTAGGCTTGCGTGCCATGGAATACAATCTAGGTTTCTCTTCCTGCCTGTTATTAATTTGTCTTTGTTCTCTTTTTAACCCGAAGCAGAAGAAAACAGTAGCTCATAGTGTTTGTAATTAAACAAAGTGCCTAAAGATTAACGTACAACGATGTAAGTAATTTGTACAGAACTGTTTTTTTCCTTCTTCATTTTATACATGCAATTCTTGCCAGTGGAACATGTTTTTACTGTCTACTGATAACTACTGAACAAAGCAGAGATTACTATGTATTATATGTCAAAGATATTCACTTTTTAAATCATTAAATTCCATCTGAAAACTGTTTTTTGGTTTTATTAAGTGTTAATAAAAGTGTTGCACTTTTCCTTACTTTCCCTATACAGGTGCATAATATTGTTGTGAGAACCAGACTGAACTCCAATTTATCAAATTTACAGGAAAGAATTAAATAATGTATTCTTAGGAATATATCAGAATCTTAAAAAGGGTCAATAAATTTGATATAAAGGACTCCATCTTACTGCTAACGATTAGAAGTTGCCAATATGTTGACTGATTCCAGATAGAGCTCTTCAGAGGAGCTTATTTAAACAAAACTTAAAAACCACATTTCTGTAGTTACGTTCTCTGGTTCTCATACAATATGTTCTGCTTGCAAGGTTTGTCACTAGGGATGCAAAAAAAAACTGAACAAAAATTCTCAGAATGGAGCGAAAATGGGACAGGGGTGAAAACTAGCCAAAGGATCAAATAAATAAATAAATAAAAAAGTAAAGTGTTCCCCTGTGCTTTGCACCATGCCATAAAGGCAGGCGTATAGGGGGTGTGGAGTTAGGGCCCCACACTTTCTTGATCACGGCCGAAGGTGGGGGTGATGTTGATCAGCACCACTCCCCTGGCCACCTTTACCCCCCAGAGTTTCCTCCAGGTACCCACTTTATACGATGCTGGGTGGGTGCTGGAGCCACTTGAACAGGTGGAAAAAATCCCGGTTTTCCCCCACAGGGGATCGAACCCGGGTCTTTCGCATGGTAGTCAGACACCCATTTAACCCTCAGCCACAATCACTTTGTTTTAATGAAGTGTCATTTTAACAGTATTTAAACGATTGTCCTGTGGTGCTCTTTAACTCACTTTTAGAGCATCACGAGTGACCTGATTACATTCTAATGAGATGACAAACAGGAAAGAGAGAGAGAGAGAGAGAGAGAGAGAGAGAGAGAGAGAGAGAGAGAGAGAGAGAGAGAGAGAGAGAGAGAGAGAGAGAGAGAGACACACACACACACACACACCAAGACCATCATTGCCGAAGGAGTGTTGTCAGAGTGAGTGCAGACCTCACCCACGACCGATTGCATTACAATTAATTTTATTTAGATTTGTGATAGTTGATAAGTCAACGCTGTTTATAGTGATTTTTCGTACCTATTTGTTTATCCTGTTAATTGAAAATACAAAAAGTGTCTAAGTGATTTTATATTACGTCAGATTTGTGGAGCACAGATGGAACTGCCCTAGATTTCTTCAGGGCAATTTTGAGGAACATGCGCTTTTTGTTAGTGCTGAGACTTGTTCGCTATGATGATATATTACGCTGTTTTAAAACAAATACAGTAAAACCTTATTAATCCAGACCTCGATAAGTCTGACTTCGCTTAATCCGGACAGGAAAAAAAAAAGCAGAATGCAAGGTTTTAAATGTGGCTGGAAGTCAACAAGAGAACTTCCCAAAGAAAAGGCAGTCAACCACTGATGAAATTCTGTTTCCCGCAGACTTTGTACTGTACTGCATAGTGTATTTAGGCCTATGCCCTTTAAATACACCATAATATCTTGTTGCTATAAATGGAGTTTTAATGCACTTTCTACTGTTCTTTTAGGTTATTTCAGTTAATCCGAACTTTCGTTAAACTGGTCAACTTATCCCCCCATTAGTCCGGATTAACGAGGTTTTACTGTATTTTGAAACAAAGATTCAATAAGGAAGAAGGGATATAATAAACGGATCACTAGAAGTAAAACACAATTTTTAAAACATTAAAATATGGTGAAATGTGTCTGAAAAGCAAGGGTAAGTGCCACTCTCACCCATGACTGAGGATAGGCTGTGACTCAATCAAGCGTGAGTGATCCTCGGTTAATTACAGTCTATAGGTAGCCCACATTTTTTATTGAACAAAAAAAATAATTTTTGTTTCATTATCGCACTAAAATGTTTAAGGTTAAAAATAATCAATTTTATAAATAATCATTATGAAGACCAAATATAATTACTGTAAGGTAAAAACCATAATTAAACTCCATAGAGCAACAGTTCTCTGAGGGCCAGCCAAGCTGCTGCTTCATTAAGTGATGTGTGGTCAGCGCATCAAGTCCTATCGCTGCGGTTTTTTTTGGTTTTTGTGAGCAGAACCTGCTACTGCTTCTTTTCAAGTAGCTCCCCAATTGTCCTCACGATGCTGGATAAATGCCGAAATTTTGTGGTCTCACACTGGGAATTGAACTTGAGATGTTTTGAATGAAGTTTACTTTGTGTTATGTACCGTATTTTCTAAAAACAACGTTATTTATCTCAGCACGCTTCTTTGCATGTTCAGTTTTCACTGAAAAGCCATCATGCACATCAAATTGCAGTAACAGAAATTTAAAAAATCACAAATTGCCATCTCAAAAAAAAAAAAAGAAGAAGAAGAAGAAAATTACAATTTTTCACAAAGAGCAGATGTACTCTTCGCAACATCTTATTTGACCACCCAGAATAAATCTAAAGTCCCAAATTCATAAACTTTTAGAAAAATATTACTTTTAGTTGTCCTTGCGTGTGCAGATTCATTATTAATGTACAGCTTCCCGGATAAGGCTTTGTGGAAAATTTCAGTCCTTATGCCTTTTTCTTTTTTATAAATCCAAAGATCCAAAAAGCTTATCTTGTTATATTTCATTTCTTCCTTAGTAAATTTGATATGTTCCTCTTATTCCTCTAAAATATTGAACATTCTCTCTAAAATCTTTTCCTCCCCAATAATCAAAATGTCGTCGACATACTTTCCCAAAAATTTTCTCATTCTTCATTTGGTTTAAGGCCGCGCTTTCTATATAATGTAGAAAAATACTAGACACTATTCCGGAAATTGGGTTCCCCATTGCTAATCCTTCCTTTTGTACGTAAGTCTTTCCATTAAAATAAAAATAATTGTACCCGGTGCATAGGTGGAACCACCTTACATATTCCCATGCAATAACGACATTTACCACTTTTTTCCATTATCCAAAGGTGGTTTTCTAACTTCTTCCTAAGGGCAATAAGATTATGCAACCATAAGGATGAATTGAAAAAACAGGAAAATTGGATCATGAGGGTGGGTAAAAAGAATTGATATAAAGAGGCCGATTTGAGATGGAACTTAAATAAAGCATGCAAAATTTGCGAAAAAGAGTTGGAGTGTATCAGTAAGGAAAGAGACACAGAAGGAGGCAAGGGGAAAGGGAAGGATGAAGGAGTGATGTTCAGATATATATAGAAATTCCATATTTCAAAGGGGTCTTGGAGAGAGTTGAAAAATTAACAAGGGAATATGGAATCAAGTGTGGGATGAAGGCTCCGAGAACGATAGAAAAACATTTCACTGAGTACAAGAAAGATGGAAAAGATATAAAAAGAGGGGGGAAAGAAAGGGACATACAGTATTAAATGCGAGTGCAATAAGGAATATATCGGACAAACGGGTAGGAGTATGGATGTAAGATGCAGAGAGCATGACAAGGATATAAGGGAGGGAGTCCCTAGAACAGGGCTGTCAGAGCATATTATTGAAGAGGGACATGAAATTAAAAAACGGGAGGTCGTTCGGAAGGAAAATAAACAAGTTAGTAGGAATGTATATGAGGCTTCCTACGTTTGCAAGGATAGGGATAATAGATTGAACAGGGAGGATGGAAATGTGGATGAGATTTGGATTGAGATGTTTAAAAGATGGGAAAAGCGCGAGTACAAAAAGATAAGTTTTCATGTCATCCCGGATGTAATTCGCAAGGCTCAGGAAATACACGACTTTGAATACGACTTGACGTAAGCAGGAAGCGAAAATGTAGGGGAAGTATGTAAGAGGGGAGCGGAAAGCGGACAACTTCCTGCATTCGGCGAGAATGCATTCTGAAGTCGCCACGGGGAAGTGAAATGGCGTGCACCTTTAACTTTTTAAGTTGAAATGCTTCTTTTAGATTGATTTTTTAACATTTGTGGTTTTAAATAGTAGTGTGGAAATGGAAGTTTTAACAGGTTTTGGCAAGTTTTCTAAATTTCTCCTTTACCAGAGTCATACCTATATCCTTTGTCCTGGCTTTTGAATCGACTTGACGTGGCTATGGAGTGTTTTCGATAGTCAAAATAGAACCTGATGAAGGGAATCGTGATTTCCCGAAAAGTTGTTCGGAAATAACATATACTCATCAATCGTAAGTACAATAAGTTTTAGTATTTTTAAATATCATTTAAGAATACGTATTATTTAGGAAGGTGGATGTTTTCATAAACGTCAACGTGTTTTAAGGGCATAATGCCAGTAAGTTAATGTAGAGCAGTTGGTTAGATGCTGCTATTCTTATTTTTTGTCAAGCATGAAGGGTCGCAGGTTCAACCTCCCCCCCCCCCTTTTCCTATTTTTTTTTAGCTGAACAGAGACCACTAATATTAGAACATTTCAAGCATTCATCCGACGGCACACTTTGAGAGATGTCCCTTCTGCACATTTATTTCTCTTAGAAGCTGTTGATTGCCAGGATTTAAGGTTAAATCTTTTCTCTTTTAGCCATTCTTCATAAGTTGTGTTAACTCACACATTATGACTAATTGGAATATCACATACATGTATTCTGGATGCTGTATGTAATTATATTTGAGATATGTATTGCTTATTATCTTCACTGACACCTAAAATACAGGGTTATCCATTTGGGTATTGATAAAACAAAACTAATAAAAATATAAATGTGATAGTACGAAAATTTTCGTGTTGGTGTTTTCATGCGTGAAACATGGGAGTTTTGCTGTAGTGTGTTGGCAAAAATGAAGTTTGAACTGATTCGTTATTGTTAAAATGGCATTTACGAACCAGCAATTTGCTAAATGTGTCATTTGGTATGCTAAGTGTGAGTGTGTTACACAAGTCCAACGGGATTTAACCCCTCCAGACTTCTTCTTCGTCTGGGGTTTCGTTAAAGACACTGTCTATTCACAGACATTTATGATTTGAAACTCAAAATCACACAGGCTTTCGACAGAATCACCCCAGAGATGTTACACCAGACGTGGAATAAATTGAATCACCGTTATGAGTTGTGGACAGTTCGCAATGGAGGTCATGTAGAAAACTGAAAACTGTACCAGAAATAAAAACTCCCACCTTTCAGTCTTTTATATACGTACAATATTTCCAGTAATTACATTTGACCCAAAAAATTTCACATCCATTTTATTTTATCCATACCCAAACGGATAACCTGGTATTTATTATGTATACATACTAACACACACAATTATATTAAGCCGTGATGAAGTGCATTACTGTAATGAAGGGGAGTTCATATTGCTAAGATTGGTAATAATATATCAATTTCTTCATAATGGCTCTTAATCCCCTCACCTGTATCTTCTGATGTGTCTAAAAGTAATAGTAAATTGCCAATTAACGTAAGTAAATGGCTATTGCAACGGATCTGGTGTGATAAAATAACTACTAACAACTATTTATATAGTGAATGACAAACAAAATACAAAACCTGAGAATGACCGTTGATTTGCCACTGCTTTGTATCCAAAGTACTTGGTTTATTTCAGCAGAAAGTATTAGATCTAACTAAGTTTCTACTAAATTCCCAACACTCAAAACAACAAACCACATTAGCTCTACGTAACTTGATTCTGCACATTCCACGTGGCACATGATTTCTTCCTACCATCAAAATAGCATTTGGAAATGCTGAACCTCTTACTATTTCCTTTCACCTTGTGAAATACAGAGACCAACGTTAATTTACCAGCAAGGTAAACATTATACTCCTGAAAAAAATCCAGCCTCGATGGAGATTCAAATCCACGACCACCCTCGTCAGAATCAAACATGCAACCTTGTTAGCGCATCACGCTGCAATGCCAGGGGTCCCGGGTTCGAATCCCACTTGGGCTTGGTTGTTTGTGAATGTCCATTCATAAATTTTCATTATTTCATCACTCATTCCCATCTTCACAAATTAGCCAAGAGGCACAAAACGCGAAGTAAAATAAAATAAATCTATCAATCAAACATGCAATCTCTTCTTCAAGTAGCTCACATTAGTTGCCAATTTAAAGAAGCCAATACACGTGATGTTATGTCTATAATTTCCTCATAACAATTTTTAAGTCTAAACGTATTCAGCAAAAAATTATAAACACTGTAAGGGAAGAATGGTGAACATTTCTATTGGTGTTTTGTCACATTTTTACATGGTGTGTAAATGCCATGTTTTGAACAAACAATCATTTAGTTACAAAGTATTTTCTTGTTTGTTGAAAGTAGGATTTCGAAAGCAAAAAGGAGGCAGTTGAACCAGCACCCGTTTGCCAAGAAACTTCAAACTTCACAAAGACTGGCGAGCGAGCGAGAGAGAGAGAGAGAGAGAGAGAGGGGGGGGGGAAGGGATATTCAACTTCTGAAATATAAAATATGTGTGAAATTAAAACAATGGACAATCTTATAAGTGCATATTAACGAACTACAAATGATGAAAAACCTATTTTTGTGGTGAAAAACATCATTGGTCTTAAAGTCATTTTTGGAATATGAACCTGATATTTTTGTATTATAAAGTGAGAATGTGACAATATACTATCCCTCAGCAAGGAAAATTTACGCAAGCCGTCACCTTCGCTCCAACTCATTCAATGACTAGAATGTTTAATCCTACAAGGAATCTACAGCTATCCTACAGACTTGAGCAAACATAAGACTTTTCACTTCACACTACACTACTACTGAACAGTTCTTAAAATAATGTTAGCTGTGTGGTGTAGGGGGATCGTGCTCGCTTCTGGAATGGAAAGTTGTGGGTTCAAACCTCCTTTGCAGAACTTTTTCAGAAAAGTAAACGGCCTTGGATGAGAATGCCTTTCTACATTTCTGGGAAATTCCCATTTATATTTATGCAATTTACATCCAGCATTTCTGGAAGACATTTTAATCGGAGTAAGCAAGATGCAACGTGGAATGAGAACAAACATGTGAAGTAAATTCTGAGGTGGGAAGTTTCAAACGTAGAATAGCATAAAATTTGTGGTTCCATCATGGAAAAAAATCCGAATTACATTTTAGGTTCGCAGTGAAGATCACAAAGAACATACTGCTTGTTTATATATTTGTATTGTTCACTTTATGCATGGATAGGCTAATCGGGACTGGACCTACAGTATGAACTGGAATCCGAACCACTTTACAATGTACCTCCACCGGGTATTGAACCAGTGACCGCTTGATTAAAACAATGTTTAAGAACAGATATTTATGACATATAAATTCTTAATGTGTATTCACATAACTTATGACAGCTGAATAAAATAAAAGGTGTTGCCTAAAATCCTGGCTATCGTTCAGTATCGCTGAACTTGTGATGAGTACTGCACCAAAGAAAAATCATGCAAGCTGAGCAGAAGCATTCCTCAAGGAATGCATAAATACTTACAGTTATTTATTATAATCTTATATTACACTATTACGTCACTTTGTACTCAGTAAATAACAAAGAAAAAGAAACAGGGTGACCGTCTAACCAACTGCCCCATAATACAGGGTGTCCCACTAGCTTTCGAACCCGAAAAAAAATGTTATAATTTCCGAACAAACATACATAGGAAAATGAAATTCACAGTACACGTACCTTGTTTCATGCTGAATACATAATCGTCTCAGCAGGTGCTGCAAGTGTCTTCCCTGGACGTCCAGACAGGTTTGTACACGGCTTTCCATATTGTGAAAAGTCCGACGTAGAATCTACGGTGTGATCTCGTGAATCGCATTCTCGATGTTGTTTCGCAACTCTTGCAGTGATCGTGGTTTGTTTCTGTAGACACAATCTTTAAGGAAACCCCATAAAAAGAAATCCGAAGGTGTCAAATCTGGGGATCTTGGCGGCCACAATCCTTTGGAGATGATTCTGTCACCAAAAAAGGACTCAATTTCTGCCATGGCCACGTTGGAAGTATGGCATGTCGCACAGTCTTGTTGAAAATAACCACGACGCAGTTCTTCAACGTCCAGCTGATTCACAAATACACTGAAGATGTGTGTAAGTAACCTTGTGTGTTTACTGTATCTTCAAAGAAGATGGGTGCAATGTTACGCTGTCGGGAAATTGCACACCAAACTCCCACCTACAAACAAGGGATGAAGTGGAGCCTCATGGTACACATGCGGATTTTCGGCGGCCTACACCTGGATATTCTGCGAGTTCACATATCCGGAGAGATGAAACCAAGCTTCATCGGTGAACCAAGTATAGTCTAGGATTCCTGGATTGTCATGCAGCAAAGCTTGCAAACAACAATACGTCACACACTTTTTCCCAATCTGTAGCCTTCAACTCCTAGACGACTGTAACGCGATAGGGATACAGCTTGGCTCTTTTGGGGGCTCTTTGCACAGTTGACTTTGACATGCCTGCCTCCTGTGATAATCGACGCAGTCTCTCCTTAGGAGACTGCAAAAGACGTTGCCGCACATTCTGTATTGTCTCCTCGGACATCCGTGGACGCGTGCCTCCATGTCCCGTAAGCAACGTTCCTGTTGTTTCGAACTTGTGCACCAAATGATGTATGGATGATTTCGATGGTCCTTTACGGCGTCCAAATTCACGGCAAAATTCACGTTGAACGGTCTGATACGATCCCGATATCCAATATTTCTTTACAATGAACACGCGTTCTAGTACGGTATACCGATCCATCCTCGCGATGCAGGGACTCACGTCACACACACACACACACACTAACCCACATGCACCATGCCAAGCAGCACTTCCCCTGGTGCCACCTACAGCCTTTGTCCCACACACTTATGTTCAACCTTGTGTTCAGCATGAAACAAGGTACGTGTATTGTGAATTTCATTTTCCTATGTATGTTTGTTCAGAAATTATAACGTTTTTTTCGGGTTCGAAAGCTAGTGGGACACCCGTTATTACTAACATGAAACTTTGTAAAACACACTGATCTCAGAGAACACAACCATGTGCCGGAGTTCCGAACCATTTTTCGCCACAGATCAAGGAAAAGATGCACATTGGAGAATCACCTGGTATTGTGCAAGATATCTTTCCTGAAATTTTGCCTAAAATCGTGAGAAATTTGCCTCTCTGCATTCAAATGTGATGACAATTCTTTCCAGGTGGGGGAGAACCTGTTCAGTGTTTCAAACTGCACATAAATATTCCTATTTTCAATTTCAGAAGCAAGAATTTTTTTTTTTTTTCAACATTCGCATTTATACTTTCGATTTTGTTTATGAATGCATTATATTACTGGTTTACAATTTCAAACTTCATGGAATGTAATATATATAAATATTTTAAGAACTGTTGCAAAGTTGGTTACTATATATTGGCTCTGAAGTGCTATGTTGCCAAATTTACAAATTTAGGACTTTGAATTTTTTCAGGATGGACAATTAAGATGTTGCGAAGGGGGCAATATAAAAATTTTAGCGAAAAATGCAAGTTCGACCAGGATTCGAACCCAGGTCTCTGGAATAGCATGCCATTGTTATACCACCTGAACTACCGAGCCAGCTCTGGCTTAGTCTGATTTTTCACCTGACTTTTTACTAAAATTTCTAGATTGTACATCTCCTAAGTGTGCGCCAAATCGTAATGTAATTTACATCTCTACACTGGGAGAAACTAGGTACTCTTGTTTCAAAGGCAACAGAGACCTCATTGCAAGTTTACATTTGTCACTTCACATAGCTACTCCGAATATAAATACATCTACAAACACAAGTCACAACTGCTAGGGGAAAAAGTAATCTACGATAAATTGTTAATTCTATACGAATTTCAAATTTATCTAATCAACCTCAAGATATTTTATCTGGCAAAAAAATAAATCTAAACTGTGAAAAACTTGTCTCAGATCATTAATAAACATATATAAATTCAATGGAATTGGGATCTTAAAAAGTTGCAATTTTTCATGTCCATGGAGACAAATTAAAGCAGAATTCACGCACAATTCAAGGAGCCAATAATTCACGCATAATTCCCAGAATTCAAGGAATTCCCGGTGAGTAGCCACCCTGAATAAGTGTAGTTTCTAAAATCAAATTTAAGTATATTCACCATTTTAACATTGATTGATATTATGAAATTGATGATGCTGAACATTCATGCTCAGACTGTTATTTAAACCCGGCACCTGACATCGTAGCATGCTGTTGTAGCCACTCTGCCTTGGAGGTCGGTAGTTTTTTTTAACACTGAAATGCCATTTTATATACTGCTTTTGATCCCAAAATGAGTTCGGTTTATGTGCTGAAATCTTAATCTTTTATTCACCATAAATATGTGGCCCTATACATTCAGTGCCAAATGTTTGTATCATCATGAAGGAGAAAGGAAAGCTGAGATGTAATATTTAACATAACTTTATTTTGGACAATGAGGCAAGGGAAGGAAGTTGTAAATATGACAACATGGGGCACTTGGACACAAACAAAGGGGAAATGAGAGGAAAAAACAAATGGCTGTCTACTTTATCTTACTACCTGATTGTTTAAGAGTCCAGACATTGGTAAGGAGGCCATCATTTTCATAACACAGCCAAAATCTGCACCATGTTCTGGCACACTTCGCATTTGAAGTGCGTCATTACCTGAAAAAGACCATTCCAGGTGGCGGATTGGAAGAGGTTTTGAAGCTACCGTAGCCTGGTCTCCAAGACGTTCCAACCTCATCTCTGGGAGTTCATCAATGACAGAGTCAGAAATAACTTGCTATTGCAAAATGCATATATTACGAGCAACTGTGGAAAATTCCTTTATGCGTGTGTTGCCGCAAAAACTCTGACGGAACATGGTGCAGAATTCAGGTGTGCTACGAAAATGACGGTCTCCATACTAATGTTAAACCATCAGGTATGTGTTCATATTATGCATTCAACAACAACTATCATAAAAGGGGGGGGGGTACAACCACTTTGTAGAGCCGTGGTAATTCAGCCGTTAGGGCATCTATCATGTGAGAGACCCGGGTTCAATCTCGGTGGGGAAGAGAAACAGCTGGAAAAGAATGGCTATGAGGAGGAGGATAGACTGGACATTAACAGAAGAAGGAAGAAAAAGGGCAGGGGAGAATTGGAAGAGAAAGAAAATGAGAGAAGGTTTGGAATAAGGAGTATGGGGAAGACCACGGAAAAGATATGCAAAGTGCTTAGGAAAGCGGACATTAAAACTTACAGGAAGGGAGAGAGAAGCATCTTAGGAATAGCGAAGAATGCAAATAAGAAAAAGGAAAACAGAGAAGCGGAAGAGGAAGGGATTATCTACGAAGTAAAATATACAGAATGTCAGTGTGTGCATAGGAGAAACGAAAAAGAGACTGAAAAACAGGTTGAAACAACATAGGGACGACTTAAGAGAGAGAGAAATGCGATATTTAAACACACAAGAGAAACAGGACATGACATACGAGTGGGAGGGAGTAATGTTTGTGTGTATTAGGGATGGCCAGAACCGGATCCTGACGGATCCGGTTGGTTCCGGATCCTAAAATTTTTCGGATCCAGAATTTTCAGATCCGGATCTGGTATTTTTGGATCCGGATCCAGACCTTTCGGATCCGGATCCGGTAATTCCGGATCCAAAAGTACTGGATCCGGATCCGTTTTGCCAACCCTCATGCGCTTCTTTGGAAAGTAAGAATGTGTTTATAACATATTGTTACCTGCTAATATACATATATATATATATATATATATATATATATATACACACTAATGATGAAGGAGACAGTAAACACTTACCACACGAAGAGAAATTATTCTATATTTCGCGATCTATGTCGCATTTTCAAGTTGAAGAAAGATTGGCGTTACTAAGAGAAGAGGCACAGAATATATATATATAGTGTGTGTGCGCGCGTGCGCGATTTGTAATTAATTAATACACTGACAAGGGAGGTCTAAGTCTCCCCCTCCGATTTCCATGAAACTTGGCAGGTGTATAGAGATCCTTACTTCAATTTGTCCTCATCTTGACATTTGACGGGATTTTGCGCCCTAAAACAGTTTTTAGCTGAAACAAAAAAACACGTATTTCTTCCTTTGGGCCCGTTTATACACACACCTGCCAAGTTTCATGGAAATTGGAGGGGAACACAGGGGTCAGATCCCCACTTCAATTTGTCCTCATCTTGACAATTGAGTGGGTTTTGCCCTGTAAAACAGTTTTTTAGCTGAAACAAAAAAACATGTATTTCTTCCTTTGGGCCCCACTATACACCTGCCAAGTTTCATGGAAAATCGGAGGGGGACACATAAGTCAAATGCCCACTTAAATTTGTCCTCATATTGACATTTGAGGGGATTGCCCCCCAAAACAGTTTTTTAGCCGAAACAAAAAAACACGTATTTTTTCCTTTGAGGCCATTTATACACACACCTGCCAAGTATCATGGAAATCGGAGGGGGACACTTAGATAACCTCTCTTGTTAGTTTTACACTTTGTACTTATATAACACTGCATATATTATAGTGTTTTATTTTAATTTGTAAAACTGTAACTGTAGAACAATTGTATAATTTTTGTATAACATTTCTATCTTGTTGTATGTGTTAAAGGTTTCATCCTGGAATGGAATGTCTCACATTTATGTGTGTTTTCATTTCCAATACATTTGAATGAATACATATTTGTTTCAATGGCATTTACAAAATCACCTCTGACATTTTATATTAAACAAGTAAGATTATTTTTATGCACGAGTGTGTTAGCCGATGCGTAGCAAATTATTTGAGGAACAACACTTGAAAAAAATTCTTGTAGGACTAACTAATGAAAAATTTCTTTGTAATCGAAGATCATAATACCTTTTAAGGTGTGGTAATATTATAATGGGATTGAGATCCGAAATTTTCGGATCCGAAACTCTCGGATCCGGATACAGATCCGAAACTTTCAGACCCGGATCCAGATCCAGATCCGTAACTTTTGGATCCGGATCCGTTTGGCCATCCCTAGTGTGTATATACACTATGTTGCCATTCGTCACCGGACACCCCATACCAGTATGTTAATCCGGTCGCAGCACCACATCAGTATCGCGTAGGGCCACCTTTCGCTGCAATGACGTCCGCAACCATTTGAGTAAGACTTTACACCAATTTGCGATACGTGTCGACGGGAATGTTGCTCCATTCCTCCTGCAAAGCGGCAAACAGCTGAGTGGTGTTTTTTGGGCAGCATGGCCTGGCTCTCAAGCGGCACTCCAACTCGTCCCAAAGGTGTTCAATGGGGTTGATATCCGGACTTTGGGCTGGCCAATCAAGTTTTTGCACACCCATGTCCTCAAACCACATGTTGATAATGCCTGCCGTACTTGTTCCCACAATGTCGGTAGCGCAGAATTGTCTAGAACTTTTTGGTACGCATCGGCATTCATGTTTCCCCGAACTAAAACAAGAGAACCAAGACCATACCACGAAAAGCATGACCACACCATGATGCCACCTCCACCGAATTTCACTGTGGGTACAATACAATCCTGTAAACAGTGTTCATCGGGCATACGCCACACCCACACACGTCCATTGGACTGCCACATTTGGCAGCGCGATTCATCACTCCATAGGATGGATTTCCATTGTTCGAGAGTCCAATGGTGGCGTTCCTTGCACCACTGTAACCGACGGGTCTCATTGTGGGCTGTGATATGCGGCTTGTGAACTGCTGCGCGACCATGAAAACCAAGTGCGACGATCTCCCGGCATACAGTACGATCACTTGCAGCACTACAGGAAGCCGATCGAAACTCCTGTGCCACCATCTGTAACGACGCCTTCCGGTTTGACTTCACCACACCTTTCAAGCATCGACGGTCACGATCTGTTAATATTTTTGGTTTACTAGGTCTGGGTCGGCATGTCATGACCCCCTCTCGCTTCCACTTCACGATAACATCACTCACTGTCGACCAGGGTATCTGAAATTTGTTGGAAATCTCATGGGTCGAAAGCCCAAACCTGTGGGCTCCAATGATCATCCCTCTTTCCGCCTCACTCAGTTCGCGTCGTCTGTCCATATTGACTGCTGTAGCTGGTATGAGTGTATTCTCAACCGGCAACGCCTTTTATAGGTTGTAGCACGTGTACAGACAATCCCATGCACTTTTTGAGGGGTGACCGGTGACGAATGGCAACATAGTGTATAATGCCCTGTTTTTGTATCTTGTTACATTTGTACTTGATACAGAGTCTGAAGAAGACCTTGCTAGAAGGTTGAAACGTTACGTTTAGTTTATGTTTTCAATAAAATAAATTACTGCCTTGGTCAGCATATTTAGTTTTTTCATATCATGGAAACAAGGCTTAATGATGTTCAAATACTGCTTTCAAAGGAAATGGTTTAAACTTGTGTGAACCATGTCAAATACAAATGCAGTTAAGAAAGGTTCATACTACGTTGGGTTGTGCACATTTACTGAACTTATAATAATGTAGAAAAAAACTATGCAAACAGAAGGAAGGCAGGTTGTGTAAATTATTTTCTTTCTTGATATGATGTGCTTCGCTCAACAGAAAATATTTAAGAATTTAGCAAAACATTAAAACAAAATCAAATATTCAATTACTATTATCTTATTTTAAATGATGGTTTTATTGACTCCCTATACAATTATAATACAAAAATCTTAACACTGAAATTAAGATTTTTTTTTAATACATGTACATTAATGCTGTTCAAAAGGTGATATATTTCAATTAATGCTAACAAAGACATTATCACAGCCTCACATCATAATTACCCATACTTATTGGAAGTTAAATTAACTCTCCGTACAATGTATCTTCTGCATTGAATTACATGAGTATGATAATGAAATGAAAAAATCAAAGTTTTTAAAAAAATAAAAACAAAGAACAATGCACAACTTGTACAATCATAACACTGGAAACAAACGCACATTCTAGACAATGAACACATGCTGAAATCAGGGACTCTTCACTCCTACAAGGTTTCGAGCAACTGCAAGGCCAATGGCAAAAAATGTGAAACTCTTGATCACTGACCACGTATACCGGTCATTGCAGATGCTGAAGACTTTACTTGAAGCCTTCTGAACAAAGTCATTCTCATGTGGCAATGTCCTGGTACCGGAAGCTTCCATTTGATTATCAAAGGCTCGTGCCATTTCAGCAAGAGCTAAGAGCTGAGCATATGGATTTATAGGTTCCAATACAATAAAATTCCCAGTCATACTTCGTTCGATTATCAGTTGTACCACATGGGCTGAAACAATAATTTGAGAAGTAGTGAATGAATAATATGCACATCAAATGGCATTAATGCTCGTCAGTATAGTGTGCAAGATGAATTTTCATTCTATTTGTAGATGTGTACTGGAAAGGAATTAAAATATAAAATGCATTCAGTTTTATGACACATGGTACTCATGCATAGGAGTTATTAACACATTAGCATTACTTACATAAGTATTATTGGAGTATTCCTGTATTACATGTGTGATATTCACACATAAAATGTAAGGTTCTGGACATGTGATTGGATTAAAATATTCCTAATGAACTACTTTCATAGAATTGTGAAATACTTTGTGGTGTCTGCTAACAAATCCTACAATAGGTCCTAAAAAAATTTGAAGTTAGTTTTTAAAAAATAAAATGGTTCAAAATTTCTAAAAAATGCTGCTTAGGTACAATTGTTAAAAAACAAAATTTCAAAGGAATCCTAAGAAATTATAATAGGTATGTATAACCCCCAAATATACATAACATCATTTACAAAATTATCCACAACTTACAAGTGCAACAAATTTGAACTTTGTGTCTTGCCGCGAAATGAAAGAAGGTGTTCTTTACTAAATCAAATACGCTGATTACGAAAATGAAATCAGAAATGTTCCATCACGTACCAATTTTTCTGGAAAAGATATGCTACATGTACCCCTTAGCCTATATTTCATATAGTAAGTATTATATGGGTCATTCCATGTCAAATCATCCAGAATTTTGTGAAAATGTCACCCACCATCCCCGATTTTGATGAAATTCGGTATGCTTATAGAACTTTTGATGCTGATTACAAAAATGACAACTTTTTTAAAATTGGTCAAGGGGTTCAGAAGTTACGCGCTTTTTAAGATCTCCGTGTACCCACATCCGGCTCCACTTTGAATGACACGCATTAAGTTATAAACGATCGTATCTTCCCTCGGGTTTGCCGTAGAAACTTCAAGTTTGTTTTCTTTTGTTCAGAATAGTATAAGCTTTCATTTAAATAACGATTCAGAAGAATGCATCAGTAAACATGTATTTTTATATATAGTTTTATGTATTTTTTTAGAAAAATAAATGACTAACTTCAAGAGCGAATTTCATGCAATGCCCCCCCTTCATTTCCCCCCAATTTTATATGTAGGTAGCTCAGTGTGTGTACTAATGCCTGATGAAAAAATTGGGATGGGCGGTTCAGAGACAGGGTGATAATAAAATCATTTGCATAAAATGACATTAAAAGTAAATCTTATTAAAAATGCTTATGTATTTAGCACAAAGCCTGAAGTACAATATGTTTCAAGTTACAATATTCAAAATTTATGTTCACTATGTGTGAATGTAAGCATAGGTGTAACCTGACGGGGGCACCTCCAAAATTTTTAAGTTAAATATATTTTGTGATCCTCCTGGCACTTGAGGAACAAACGAATAAAGAGTAATAATTGTGATTTTTCAAATGTATTTATCAAATAATCCTGGACACTATTTTTATGCGATGGAAAACTTTGCGATTATCTCAACCTGAAGAAAGTTTCAAAGTGACCCATTAAGATAGTACCTAAAAATTGTACTCTATGCATTGTCAAAATTCCATGTATGTAAATTGTGCCGTTCACATTTTAGATGGATATTTTGACCATTTCAAACACACTAAAGTATTTGAGTTATCACTAAATACATATGTCCATCCATTTGTGTTGTTAATGTCCACTGGACACAGCATACTTTTTGGCCAGTAGTGGGAAGTTGATGGACAAAGTGGATGCAAGAATTTAATAGCTGCATCGCCATTTTCAAGTGGACTTTTGAAGCAATCCTACAAACAAGTTTGAGTAACGCACACACATGCTACTACATAACTGTTTACTGTTGGAATTCGGAAAGCCACTTCTTCACAAAAGTCAAACCATACAGTTATACAAAACATATCACATCAGCACTTACTATTTTGGCTCTGACTGTTAAACAACTAGTGTTTCGAAGTAAATAGTTACAAAGTTACAAGTACAGTTACTTTTTATTTAGGAATTCTAACTGTAACTAGCTACTTTTAAAAGTAAGTACCTGTAACGTTAACAACGGTAACAGAGTTACTTTCTGCAGTAGGGAAATAACTAAATTGGACAATTCTGTTGAAGACTATAAAAATAAAATATGTACCTACCTTCTCCGGATGCTACGTGAAAGGATTTTCTTGGAATTGCTGGCAAGGAAGCTATACTTTGTTGCATGATAAATTTAGAACATCCACGCTTTACTGTAATTCATTTCTAATTGTATGTGAAAACTCCATTGTTTTTGATAGACTGCTGCGTTCGTTTGGAATGTTGTTGTCCAGCTAGGAAAAAGTCATTGTCGAGGGAGTAGATCTTTGGATATTGTTGAACTTGGAATGGAGGAGAAAGAAATAGGTGCAAGTGGAATCAATGACACCATATTCAAAATACCATGGTCTGCATACAAATGATTTTTAATTATAATTGTTCAAGCAAAGTTGACTGTGTTTTCCATCATTTATTAGCAGTAATAATGTAAATATATGAATGCATATTATGTACTAGAAACATAAGTAAAACATGGAAGTCTTCTTGATCATTGATTTTGTGTAACGTTTACACAAATGAATGTTCATTAACAGTACGTTACTGTTACAGTAACTGTAAAAGAAACTCAGTTACTTTCAAAGTACCAGTAACAATAACTGAGTAACTTTTTTAATGATTGACTGTAACTCAGTTACTTGTAAAAAGTAACTTACGGAACCTGTAAGTTCAAAATAGTGCATACTTCCTGGTACTGTTGTAGTACTTTGCAATCGCTGACACATTGTACTGTGGGTTGTTGTCATTTCACCCTAGATGATTACTAAGACATTTATGCCTTGAATACTATTTCTACATAAATGCCGTACTTGTTGCGTTATACTATAGAAGTCTTTACAAGTATATTTACTGTTCCAACCATCCCGTCAGAAGGATATTTTCTGTGGTATGTGGCGAAAAAGCTCTATTTGAAAAAACTTCAATCAGCACAAATGTGTAGTATTAATTCTTACTTCATATTACGTATCCCCATGAAGAGTAGCCAAAAAAGAACTTCCATATTGGGATAAAATGCACAAAAGAATGTTCTCGAAGATAAATTTGCTAAACTTGGGAATGTTAATAATAATTATATATATATAATTATATAAAATTTTAAAAAAATGAAGACTGTTGAAACTACCTTAGATACAGTGGAACCTCAATTTTACGTTATCCAGGAGACCAAGCTGAAAAAAACTTAATACGCGGGAAAATATAAAATCGTGGAAAATTTCTAACCAGACCATCAAGATTGAATGCAAAATGAAGGAAAATGTAAAATTGAGGAATTTAAATCGGGGTTCCACTGTAATTATTACTTGCAAAATTTTAAATTAATCTATAAATTTGGGAGAGGGCAACAGCTTCCCTTTGCCCCCGCCAGATTACGCCTATGCTTAGTGAACATAAATTTTGAATATTGTAACTTGAAACATATTGTACTTCAGGCTTTGTGCTAAATACATAAGCATTTTTAATAAGATTTACTTTTAATGTCATTTTATGCAAATGATTTTATTATCACCCTGTCTCTGAACCGCCCATCCCAATTTTTTCATCAGGCATTAGTACACACTCTGAGCTACCTACTTATAAAATTGGGGGGAAATTGAAGGGGGGCATTGCATGAAATTCGCTCTTGAAGTTAGTCATTTATTTTTCTAAAAAAATACATGTTTACTGATGCATTCATCTGAAACGTTATTTAAATGAAAGCTTATACTATTCTGAACAAAAGAAAACAAACTTGAAGTTTCTACGGCAAACCCGAGGGAAGATACGATTGTTTATAACCTAATGCGTGTCATTCAAAGTGGAGCCGGAGATTTTAAAAAGCGCGTAACTTCTGAACCCCTTGACCAATTTTTAAAAAGTTGTCATTTTTGTAATCAGCATCAAGAGTTCTATAAGCATACCGAATTTCATCAAAATCGGGGATGGTGGGTGACATGGCCTGGATGAATTGACGTGGAATGACCCATATTGTAATTCACGAAAAACAAAGCAGCAATTTTCGCGACACTTGGAAACGACTCCATTACAGTACAGGAGGCACCTGTAGCTGGATAAAATACAGATCATGGAACAAAATTAATTGTTTGTATTACAAAACATAGAAAAGGTACGAGAAATCCTCAAAAAGCTATTTATAAGTTAGAAACATGTCCTGGAAACTTTCCGTTTGTGGGTGGATGGTGAAACTTCTTGTAGGAGTGTCCAGCAGTAATCTGCCAAAAAGGTTTGGTGACCATCTTCCCTTATATCGTCTTTCCATGGCAGCGATATCTTGGTGAAATCGCTCACCATGTTCGTCACTCACATCTCCGAGATTAGGCGGGAAAAAATCCAAGTGAGAATGCAGGAAATGTAGTTTGAAAGAAATGTTGAACCCCATAGACTTGTAACAGTCCAGCATGTGTTCCGTCAGTTCTCTGTAATTGTCAGGCCTGACGTTACCCAAGAAATTGTTGCATACATCTTTAAAGGTAAGCCAAGCTGCCTTCTCAGTATCTGTCAGCAACTCTTCAAAGGTTATGTCATTCATCAAGTCACGAATCTGAGGACCAATGAAAATACCTTCTTTAATTTTTGCAGTACTAATCGCAGGAAATTTGGACAGTAAAAATGTAAAACCCCTGCCATCTTTGTCCATTGCTTTCACAAAATTCTTCATGAAGTCCAATTTCAGATGGAGCGGTGGTAACAGCACACTGTCTTTGTGAACAATGGGTTCATGCCAATTCTGCCTGTGACAATGGCTGTGGTGTAGATGGCGTGTAATCAAGATCTTCATGATCTATTGGTTGGTCACTACCATCGTCTGTTTCATCTTCCAGTGTTCATTCCGTTGGTGGTTTTGGAACTGGGAGAGAATCGAAATGCGGAACTGGGAGCACTGCAGATTTAAAATTTGGATATGAAACTGTGTGTTTTGATTTACTTGAGACTCCAGTTAGTTTCATCAAACAAAAGTAATCTGTTATGTGGTCTCTAGGTTCCCTCCACAACTGTGGTACGGCAAATGGCATAGATGGGTGGGTTCCAACCAGCCTCTTAAATAGCAAGAGTAACGTGAGCAACAGTTCTGTGGTGCCCAACACTTGCCCTCATCTACCTTTGATTCAAAATACAATTCGTACGCCTTTTTGACAAGCGGGGAAATGGGATGCCTTTGGGACTTCGTCGTAAACGCACCACACACATAACAGAAAAGGTTTGGTAAATTAACACACATCCTAGACATCGCTGAACACAAGAAACACGCAAACACACACAAACTGTATTCTTCATGTTAGGGGTTTTGCAGGACACACACTGCAGGAACAGACACTGCGTGATCCAACTAGTAACTGACTGATGCAAATAACTGCAACTCCATTATACCTTA
This sequence comes from Lepisma saccharinum, assembly GCF_977018435.1. NCBI lineage: Eukaryota > Metazoa > Arthropoda > Insecta > Zygentoma > Lepismatidae > Lepisma > Lepisma saccharinum. The sequence goes on from NC_139248.1 coordinate 52,726,589, forward strand.
CTATACCTCAAACAAGTGGCTATCTATCCCTTCTCTCTCCACCCCCTCCCCTATGCACTGCCGAGCCCTAGTAACAGGCTGTGCTGATAAGTGCCGCAACAACAATAACATGCAGTCGTGCGCTGATAAAATTGAGTTTTCAGAGAAAAGTTTAGGTGATAGCGAAAAACGGTTTTCACTATCGTCATCAGAGCACTGAACTCCATAGGAATCACATGTTTTTGTTCTGCGGCAATTTTCATTGTCGCACAGTGATATTGTACAAGGTAACCAAAATAGTTCTTGCCGTTTTTAACATCACATGGGAAGAAGTGATCACTGATAGGAAAATATGTGTGTCACGTGCCGAAAAAGTGGTCAGGGTGGGGTGGGGACATTGGTCTTACCCAATAGCACTCATAGCAGCCATAGCTTGAGCAGGGGCGAAGAGAAATGGAAGTGTTGAAGCAGCTCGTTTGGGGTTGTCTGCTTTATGACTTTAAGGTGGGCTTGTCCGGAGCAGAATCAAGTCGCCGAATATGTCAAACCTTTGGGGATAATGCTGTGAATGAACGCACCAATAGGAATTGGTTCCAGAAGTTCAGGTTGGGAGATCTGTCACTTTGTGATGAACTCAGCAGTGGCCGACCACAGGTCTTGGATGACGAAAGCCCTGAAGGCAGCCATACAGGATGACAGCAGCCTAAGGTGTGGTGAGCTTGCCAACCACTTCCAGGTTTCCGATAAAACAGCCAGACTGCACCTACATCACATAGGAAAGATGTTCAAGTTGAGCAAGAGGGTGCCTCATACACCGTCAGAAGGCAAGAAGCAACAACCAGTGACAGCCTGTTTCTCGTTGCTTTCTTGGCACAGCAACACACCATATTCGGTCGAGTGCTCACCAGTTACGAAAAGTGGGTCCTGTATGACACTCCCAAGTGTGCCCGACATTGGTTGTCAACACGGGACTTTGTGCCTCACGCCACAAGACCACCTTCACACCCATGCAAGATCATGCTCTGTATGGTGGACTAGTCGCCAAGTGGTGCACTATGAGCTGCTACCAACTAGCCAAACAGTCACTGGGGACCTCTTCTCGCAGCAGTTGCAACGTGCGCAACAGGCACTGAAGCATAAGGAGCCAGCATTGGGTTAATCGCAAGTGTGTACTGCTTCTTCACGACAATGCCAAGCCGCATGTGGTGTGGGTGGCCAGGGATACCAAAAAATGACTTGGTTTGGAGACACTGTGCCATCCACGGTACTTTCCACACCTTGAGTCAACAGATTATCACCTCTTCCATTCCCTGGACAACCACCTTCATGGGAAATCCTTTGCAAATGAGGCATCCTTGCGGCAAGCACTCACGGACTTCTTTCCGTCCGAGACCCTGACATTTATCGCCAGGGCACTGCACAGCTGGAGGCATGTTGGCAAAAGGTGCTGGATGCCAATGGGGATTACCTTGAGGACTAAAAGTATGTGACATTCTTTGCATACCTTTTTGTTTCTGATGATCAAAAACGGCACAAACTTTTTTGGTTACCTTGTAATACTAGTAGTTGTGTTGTTAGCAAAAGTTACTTGATGATGTGAAAAATGAATTATGTATAATTTCCTTCACAATACATAACAATCTTGTTCATGCTGAAAATGTTGAATTTGCTGAAAATGATCTTTCAACAGAAACATAGTCAGTAGTGCAAATTTGACTGCTTAACGTTACTTCGCAAGGTGTGAATGAGACAAAGCACCAAAAGTGAGCCAGAACACAAGGATCAGAAGTTTGCACTATGGACTGTGCAGCCAGTGGTGTGCAAAAAGGGGGATTGGTGGGGTCATAAGCTCCCCTTTGTCCCAGTTTTTCTAAAAGAAGCAAATGTCAAAGGCAGAAAAAGATGGCAAAATGAGGACTGACTATTAAAAAAAATGTATACGTAACCCTCTTCTTTCAAAAATTCTGGGCACGCCACTGTGTACATACATTTTGCTGTGTTTCGAACTTATAAAACATCATGAACTTGAGGGATGGGGATTTTAGTTGACAAGTTAATTATTGAATTTTTTCGTCATCAAACAGAACAAATACCTGTGTGATACAAAATCCTGCAAAACCTTAAAAAATATAGAGACCTAAAAAAGTTTGATGTAGGTGCAAAAACATGCAGTAGGTTCTAACAAGCAGAATAGGTTCATTTAGGCACTATAAAACTTCACCAGTTGTTGCATTATTAAATGAAATGCTGGCGTAACTTGTTATTTCTTATTTGCCTTGAAAGGAAAAAATTGTTTAAAAAAATCTAAAATCCAAGGTCTATTGATGACATAACCTGAATAAATGACAAGCATTAACAAAAATATGTTACGTGTGCGATGCTTTAAAAATGTAGCAAATTTAACTTCATTTGTCAGTGAATGGTATAGGCTACAGATGCTAACATTGTTTTGTTGGTGAAATATGCAAATTATATGCAATCACAAACATTTAAACATTAATGCAATAAAAAAGTAAAATAATAATTTTCAGATTGTTATTTATGTGAGAGTAGGGCACGTTTCGTGGAATGACCATGTTCATTCATTGATTGATTAATTTTGCTTTGCTTTTCTGCTACTTTTAGCTAATTGTGACAATGAGGATGAAAGATAATGTGATAAAATGGATGGAGACACACTCACAAAGGACATCCATGCACAGGCTGGAATTTGAACCTGGGACCACTGGCATCATAGCATGTTGTGATAACCACTCTGCCACGGAGGTCAGCTGCCACACAAGCTTAATGTGTAAACTTAAAAAGGCCAAAAGAAAGTCTTATATTTTGGGTTGTCTTTTTCTCTGTCCTGTAATTCTACTTTCCCTGCCCCATATGCTGCTATGTAATGACTAGAGACTGAATTTTGAAGGGAATTCATTTTTATTTATTTTTCAACATAGATCATGAAATATTCTATGTGATCAAAAGTATCCGGACACACCACAAAACGTGTGTTTATCATAGAGGGCAACACAGAACTGCCATCTACAGCATGGAACACATGGTCAGCGATTTCAGTAGTCTGCAGACAGCGCGAGACAGTTGTATGGGACGGTCTGAGGAACTCATGGACTTTCAACATGGTTCAACTGGTTGGGTGTCACTTGTGTAAGAAGTCTGTGCGTGAGATTTCCACCTTCTTAAACATCCCCAGTTCCACTGTTTCCGACGTTATAGTGAAGTGGAAACTTGAAGGGACGTGCACAACCCAAAAGCGTGCAGGCCAACCTCCCATGTTGACCTCCAGAGACTGTCGAGTGTTGAAGAGGGTCCTACAGGTTAATCGTCAATCATCCATCACCACCATCACACAGGAATTCCAAACTGCATCAGGATCTACTCCAAGCACCATGACTGTTCGGCGCGAGGAGCGGCAACTTTGTTTCCATGACTGAGCAACTGCCCATAAGCCAAACATCACACAGGCAAATGTCAAATGCAGCCTTGCGTGGTGCAAGGAGCGTCAAAACTGGACCATAGAACAGTGGAAAACTGTTGTATGGAGTGGTGAATCACGGTACACAATGTGACGATCTGATGGTAGGGTGTGGGTGTGGCGAATGCTTGGTGGACATCTACCAGCCTGTACAGTGCTGACAGTGAAATTTAGGGTTGGCGGGGTTACACGTGGTCATGTTACTCCTGGAGGGGGGCTTGGCCCTCTTGTTACTTTATGTCGCAATGTCACGACACAAGCTTACGTTGACATTTTAACCACTTTCATGCTGCCTACCGTCGAAGACCAGATCGGAGATGACCATTGTGTCTTCCAACATGACCAAGCACCCATCCATACTGCAGGGGTTGTGGGGGAGTGGTTTGACGACAACAGCATCCCACTAATGGACTGGCCTGCACAGAGTCCTGATTTAAATTCCATAGAACATCTTTGGGATGTTTTGGAATGCCGACTTCGTGCTAGACCACACCAACCCACATCGATACCTCTTTTAATTTCGGCACTCCATGAGGAATTGGCTGCCATTCACCAGTAAACCTTCCGCCACCTGATTGAAATATGCCTGCCAGAGTGAAGGCTGTCAACAACGCTAAGGGTGGGCCTACACTGTATTGACTGCGAGTGTTTCCAATGGAGGGCGGCCCAAACTTGTACTTCATTTTCAGGTGGGTGTCCGGATACTTCTGACCACATAGAGTAAATAACAACAGTGTTGATAATTATCTTCCACCGGCAAGATTACATGGTTTTGACTTCCCTTTTTCAGCCCACATTCTCTTTTTTCCTCTTTTTAAAAAAACATTTTCCTTTCTGGTCCCTTTATTGACAAGATATCGAATATTTTGTACGACTGTTTTTTTTCCTTAAACAAACCATTTAACAATCGTCTATTTGGTGCAGCTTAGAGGAAGGAAAGAAATAACAAGCACCTTCTACCCTACCTTCCATCCACAGTTGTTATTACTACACAATTAATTCATGTTATTCATTCCATAACCTCGGGCATTCAAATGAAGTGTTGGGAGTATGTTGCAGTGATTGTTGCAAAAATACAATCTGGGCCTAAGCAGTAACAAAACGCATTGTAAGCATCACACCTGTTGAGTTGAAAGTGTACTTATCTACTAGATATAGACTTCTATCGTGACTTTTTTTTAATCGTTTTTAACTTTTCTGTGTGACACTCATGACAGTATTGGGTGTCAGTGAAATGGCGAAGCCAGGTACAAGTGGCAGTAAGCTATGCAATGTGGTAAGCTGTTGAAAGGAAGATTTCATCAAAACGGATGGTAAGATTATTCGCTGTACTTTACCTTGAAAAAAAGGAAATGAAAAAGGACTAGAGTTTATTTTCGCACTCCACGAAATATATTATTTTAATGAAAGCACAATATATACCACTGACATGGTAGCTCAGTCATTAGGACATCTAACTCCCCAACAGGGGAGAACCGGGATTTTTTCCACCTGTTCAAGCAGCCCCAGCACCCACTCAGAATCATATAAAGTAGGTACCTGGAGGAAACTCTGGGGGTAAAGGCAGCCAGGGGCATGGTGCTGATCACATCCATCACACCCACTAGACACCTTCATGGCATGGAGCAAAGCACAGGGGAGCACATTACTACTTTACACTATAATATATACCATTCACATATAAAAGGGACACATTAAATTTCTTGCATTTTTTACTTTACTTGATACGAAATTTAATGTATCTCTTTTTACATATGAATGATATATGTGTATATTGTGCTTTCATTTAAAATAATACTTTCAGTGGAGTGCAAAAATAAACTGTAATCCTTTTTTATTTCCTATTTTTGGCAATAATTTCCCCCTTTTTTGTCATTTTTAGAGTAAAATTTTTACCTTTAAAATCCAGTCTCTAGTAATGACATTCTCCTCGGTCTCTGTATCATAGTGGTAACCTTGGTAAATAAATGATATATCACTGTTTGTCTATGAGAACTAGCTAGTTAATTCATCCTCATCATCATGAGGACTAGTCCAAGAGATTGAAAAGTGATGTAAAATAAGCAAAATAGGAATAGAAATGGGACATTCAATGTCAGTTCAACCATGACCGGAAGGCTTGTATACTAAATATTAACTTCAAATAAGAAATACTTACAGAGTTACAGTCTGTTGATGATGCAGGTTCAAAACAGAAAATGAGTTTGTTTTTAAGTCTCTTCTATGCACAGAAAGCATAGTGAGGGTCCCTTGATTACAAGGTGATGACATTACACCACTATGCCATTGGACACTTGAAAATATGATGCATACCTGAACAATACACCTCAGAGCTAACTTCAGGACCCTATATAGAGCTGTTGATTAGCCCATTTATGTTTATGAACTTCTACTCATGGAATACATGCACTATATCAAAATATTCACAGCTTGTTTATATTATTTTTTAAAAAATCAAAATAGGGTGACCCGGGGTAAATATTGGACAAGAATCAAACTTTTACTATAGCTTCCACATTTATGTACTTTTCTAGCCAGTATTTCTTTTGGTAATGCTTATTTGATATATCTGTTGGGTACCATTGTTGAAATTTACTGATTCCTTTCAGGAGTAGAAAAAAAATAAAACTGTGTCCAAAAATTACCCTGCCCTTGGGGTAATTGTTGGACACACTGGGGTAAATATTGGACAGTAGTTTCTAATCTGTTCTGCACAGTACAGAGATGAGCTATAGGGGTAAATGCTGGACAATGGTGTGTACTATAGGTGCTGTGTGTGAGGTAATTATTGAACACCAAATGACTGCTGTAAAAAATGTATTAACAGTGAAATCTAGTAAAAATTAGCAAAACTTTTAATTTTTCGGGCAACCTTTTAATAATTTCTGCTTTGTTCGAGTACAAACATTGCACAAATGGTGTTTCTTTAATCACACATACTATATACTATAACAAGTAAATTTAAGCATACTGAGGTGCTGTCTGTCACCAAACTACAACTAACTGAACTGAACTGATTAGAACTATATACATTTATAACTAAAAACGAAATATATAACTTTTCAAAACTTTATAAACTTTTTAGACAGCTTCTTTGTTCAAGCAGGCCTACAAACATTGCACAAATGTCTTTAAATCAAACACACTGCAACAAAGCATATTGAGAGATGCTATAGGCTTACACTTACACTTGTAACTTTCTACATCATCTTCAATAATTACACGATCAGACTGCACAGTAGGGAATATTTCGTTCCTGAGTCTAGAGATACTTTGATTTTGATTTGGTGTTTTAAGTCCACTTTATGCACAGTAAGGCTAATCGGGAATGGACCTACAGTTTAAATTGGGATCCAAACCATTATGTGCCTCCACTGGGTATCGAACATGGGACCCATTGATTACAAGGCAAGGACGCTACCATTGGGGAGGCACTAGAGATACTTTGAAACATTGACCTTACTTCATCATTACAAGTTATTTGAAATGGATTAACTGATACGGTTTGCACAGGACCATAAAACACATACAGTGTTTTCACAATTTCAATCTGTGGTTGCGCTGGCCACCAGTACCTGAAGCAGTCCAATAATCAAGCTCTCCAACAATTACCCCATAGCATGTCCACCAATTACCCCACTGTGTCCAATAACACTGTTCTACAAAGGTTTTATTTATGTGAAAATAAGTTTTTCTGATGGAATTTGGTATGGGAAATTCAAATCCGTAATTAGAACTTTGCTGTCAGGGATAGTTTTTTTAGTTATAAGGAAATAAAGAGTATCATTTTTCTCAGATTCACAGTTTGTGATAAATGCAGGGAATTGTCAGATGAGCAGTTGGCAACATCTGCTTCTGTTTCAGATGTTGGCAGTTCTGTTACTAAGCTACATGATGTACCTGCAAGATATTGTCAAAATACTAAGCTTTGTGTTTACATCTTTTGTTTAAGTTGCTATATGTACTTTGCCTGTCAAAATCAACCAGGTAGCTTCTGCTACATCTGTGGAGAGTTGGCTTTTGCAAGGCAGAAGAGGAGGATTCGATCTATCATGTAGAAGTACTACAAGCATTACCTTGGAATCAACCAATATAATCTCCACCTCACCACAAACTTACTAAATTTAGGCAAACATGCCTATTTTGATTTGATTTGGTGTTTTAAGTCCACTTTATGCACAGATAGGCTAATCAGGACTGGACCTACAGTTTAAAGTGGGATCCGAAACACTATGTACCTCCTCCGGGTATCGAACCCGGGACCCCTTGATTACAAGGCGATGACGCTACCACTGCACAATCGGGGAGGCCCCATGTGCCTATTTTGAAACTGAGCAGCTACTTACTGATTGCAACAACATTAGTGGTTTAATGTACGTTCATACGTTCTTCTGATGTCGCAAAGAAACCAGTGAGATGTTAGAAGCTAACTAACTCTATAGCTTTTTAAGCCCAAAGACTTATGGCTGCAGCAACACAAGCCTTCCATCTGTCCCTATCCTAGTCAAGATGTATCCAATATTTTCCATCCTTACCGATTTCCTTTAGGTCCAGGAATATTAAAAGAAATCCATGGAATATAATGAGCATAAGTGGAAGATATTTGGTGACTTCAGGATAGTTGCAATGAAATTGGGAATACAACATGGCTACACAAAGTATACCTGCTTCCTCTGCAAGTGGTATACACGTGACAGAAGAACCACTGCACAAAAAAGAATTGGTGTCAATGAAATTGACAAGTGGGAGAAAAATTATACAGCGTGTGATGTTCCTCTTTCCCCTCTTCACACCAAGCTAGGCCTTACGAAACTATTTGTAAAAGCTATGGACACAACTGGAAGAAGATTTAAGTGTATTTCAAACAAATTGCCTTGTCTTTCACCAGCAAAGGGAAAGAAGGTACTTTGTGGGACCTCAAATTAGAGAACTTCAGCAAATCCAGAGTTTGAAGCATGTCTAAGAGACAAAGGAAAAAGAGCATGGATGTAATGTTACATGCAATATAAATTGCAAAAATTTTATTATATATTTTTGAAAATAAGTATTATATAACAATTCTGTGTGTGAATATTATGTCACATATCACATAATATACTAGGTTTCGAGAAAGGATGATTAATTTATTCCATGAGTTCACTCAGTATTCGCCTTAAAATTGCAAGAATTTTAGATAAAATTAAAATCACGATTACTCGTAAACTATCCCTGACGGAGAAAATCTAAATACAGATTTGAAATCAGTGCAAAATTTGCAATAGGAATCAGAACTTTTTCCTCCAGATTTTTTTTTTATATATATAGAGTTACCCCATAACTAAACATGCATGTCATACTGTTACTGTTCATCCTACAACGGTGTTTTTCAGCACAAACCACCTTCATACACATATCCAAGACTGGGCATTATAAATTCAAGATCAAGTAAAAGAAAACAAACATATACACAATTTTGTTTCATTTGAAAAAAAGGTAAAACCATTTTTTTCAAGTGCTTTGGGTTATTAATATATTTTTTTGAGAAAATGTACTAATCTCATCCCAATAATTAATCAGAGCATTGCTGGATATGCTATTAACAAATTTTGGTTGGTTAGATGTAACAAATTATGAAACAACATGGTTTTTGGTACCTATCCAATATTTACTCCGATTTTCTGTGTCCAATAATTACCCCGGGTAACCCTATGCTTTAAAAATTATTGCATGTTAAAAGATGCATATTTTGTGCACTTCATTGAGTGAAAAGAAAATTGTAGGTGTTTCAGCTTCTAGACTTAATGAAAACAAACTAACATATTTTCTGTGTCGTTAGAGATACTGGCCTAAAAAATTACAGGGAATGGAACTACATTTGGAATTTAGCTTGCATATTTGCTAATTCTCAATCTGCAGTAGTGTGTGTTGTGCAAATACGGTGCTCCATTAGCGATTGAAATTACTACCTGAGCACAAGTGTTGCTTCCAATATGGCACTGTATGTAGGATATATATCCCTTGTTTACGTTCAGTTAGTATTAGGCAGTTGTAGCGCGTGGTCATAGCTGTTATGGAAGAAACGAAGTTATGTGATATTTTTAAATATTGCAAAAACGATGCGAATACCAGGAACTGTAACCAAGGTGAAGCTGTGCTGAGAACGAAGAATTTAATATTTTTTTAAAAAATTGTATATTTGTTTCTTAATTTTAATTTATGATAGGCAAAAATAACACAGAAAATGCAGACGAAACTAATATAGTATACACACTGGCCCTTCAAAGCAGTGCTGTATCATCTGCACCTCATGTTGTAGGCTCTCGGTAATTATTTGAAAATAAAGCAATTGACTTGTACTTGAAAAGCTGGGGCAGGAGAAAATTGCAAACATATTGTTGCAGTTATTCCTCCAAAGAGGCAGGCTAGTTTAATAATAATAATAATAGAATTCACAATTTCACAACCAAGTGCTTCACTAATGAAACAGCAATATTTGCATGTCCATTTTCTTTATATTTAAGACATTAATTAATTATGAAACTATTTCCATCTTCTCACTTTATCAACTTGTCTGTTCCAAATTTCATACATAATACATTGTTTATGTGGATGCATTGAGCAAGACGCTTCATGACTTTTCGAAAAAAAATGTTTTATTTATAAAGTACAATTTAAAAGTTTACTTTCATCGTAATGTGTAATGATCTTTTGAAAAATAAAGTGAGCACACTGGTGCATTCTTCGTAATCTCCTTGCCGTATTTCAGTGTTATCCCCCATGCCAGTCTTCTGTCAATCAATTGTTTTCCCTGATTTATATACAAATTTCATTTTGTTGATTCCACAGGGTGGAAACACGTGAAAACTTTTTACTTATTCTGACCCATAAAACAATTTAGAGCCAAAAACTGAACAGTAGATGTTAGTTACTCTTTCGCACATTCCCCATGTTTTAACTATAGAATGAACTTAAAATTATTTAACCCTAGAAAGCTAAGGTGGAAAATCAGGAACGCTAAGCTAAGCCGTAGTCATTTTGATGACCTTACACTTTTTTGTTTCATAGGAAGAGTTTTATTTGCAAATAAAATTGGCTACTAACATAATTTGTTTCTGATGGTATAAGTAACAAACAAAGAAGTTTTGATATGATTTAACATTCATAGTTACCTTTAAAATAGCAATTTGTTTGGTATTCTCCTTATATTGCTTTGGCACAATGGCTGCATTACATTTTTGTCATTCTCTTTCCCTTTTATGGTTATCACGGTTATTTGCAAGTTTGATAGAGGGATGCTGTTGCATAAGTTCTCTAAAGCAAGAAAACCATATTTTGTAGTTTAGTTACGCAATACACAATCGTTTTCTTTCTTGTTGAAACAAAAAATGGAAGTGGCAAATTTGGTTTAGTTAAAGCTAATGCTTCGTCAGAACGACTATGCAGATAAAATAACATCAAATAATTTATCAACCAGACAGCAATTCAACCCAGACAGTATCACTCCCTCCACAGTTCAAGGCCAATTGAATGAACTCAGGGTGCCAAGCCCATCATGTGGTAAGAAAGGGTGGGGGGTACCTTTTAAAGTCTTCAATTCCCGTCTTTTTCCTTTCCCTTCCTCCCTCTCTATATGACCCTAGATTTCTAGGGTTAAAAATGACCTACAATAATTTTCGCTGTTAAAATGAAAGCTTGATTTTTCATAAATTACAAGATAGTTGAATAATTCAGTAACAGCCTAGCAATGTCTTTTTTTTTTTTTTTTTTTACTTGAAGGATTTTCTGTGTAAGTTATTCACCTCCTTTCACAATGGGCCTTGCACTGTACAGTAGTTGATCAACATCTAAAAATACACTTATGTATTGCAAGCTTCAGATTATAATTTAATTTATTGTTGTGACTAATTTTACTTTAAAACAACAGATTAAAGCAATAATGGGGCCAGCAAGGGAATCTCAGATTAGACTTCACCCAGGGGAAAATTCATTGGAGGAAATTTACCACAATTAATTATTTAATCCACTGCTAAAATTTCTGTTAGAAATCCCACCCCTTCATTACCTGACACACTAAGATCCAAATTTGTGGTTGTTCAAAAAATGATCACCTATTCCTATACATGTTTGAAAAACTTTACTGTGTACCAGTGTCGTGCAATAACATGAATTATTTTGGCACACATTATGAGAAGGTCTGATTATGTAGTGCATGCATGTCCTACAATATTTAAAAATTCTTCTTCACTTTCTTGTATATTTTCCATTTTTTTTTATCTTCAGACACATGTACCAAAATTGTGTGACAGATACAGAGGCAACATAATGTGTAAGTGTTACTAGAAAAATATAATGTTAGCTCCCTGGGTGGATAACACTGCAATATCACGAATACAAATTATGCATTTATTATGCATAAGAGTTTTTAACCCCCTGATGTAAACAAGCTGTGAGTATTTTGATACAATGTGGATGTTCCTTGGGTGGGGATTTGTTGTGATCAAGTGTTTCAAAGTTATAGCATCCTGAAGTTAGCTCCAAGGTGTATTACTCAGATGTGGGCCACATTTTCTGGTTTGCAGCACCTTCTCCATAGGCTTTAACTCTGGAACTATTTCTTGGTATCACCAAATATTTGGTACACATTCCAGACATGGTTGAACCATCATGTCAAATTTCATCAAAATCCAAGGCAATGGCCAGGAGAGTCTGTTTGGAGTGACAAAGAAATATCCAAATAATAATGACAATCTATTTATTTGAACATGTGTGTGTGTGTGTGTGTGTGCGATTTTTTTTTTTTTTTTTTTTTTTTTTATGCAAAGATAGGCTAACAGAAACTGGGGCTACAATCTCAAGTGCAATCTGAACCACTGTGTAGTTCCAAAAGAACGGACTAATTACAAGGTGAAAGTGTTACTATGGCCATATTGTTTGCCATCTGTGGCAGCTTTTCTTTGCGCAATCTTAAGTTTCTTCCCATTGTTTGCTGTGTATACTCTGAATGTACGGAGTATGTCTCTTCGATCATTCAAAAGAGCCTTACTGGGTCAGTGGAGAAAGGAGTTTGTCTGTATAGTAATTAGTATGTAATGCACAAAATGTATGCATGCCTCAATGGAACAATGTTCTGCGGCATCAATTGTTTAATAAATAAATAAAGCTGTTTATAAACCCTAAGAACACATGAAAATGTACGAATTAAACATAGTTATTTGTAATGGTGATAATCTCTTGATTTCAGTAAAATTCCAATGAAATTAATAGTAATCATGGCTATTGTTTGCGTAAATATTTTAGGACAGCAATGAAGAACCATGTTTAATAATATTTCTAAATGCTTTAAGTACACTTCGCAACATCTTAATTGACCGCCCTGAAAAATTTCAAAGTCCGAAATTCGTAAATTTGGCAGCATAGCACTTCAGAGCCTTCTAAGAGTAGCCAACTTTGGAACATTTCTTCTTCCTGAATGAAAACGCTCTTGTGATTTTTTTTCATTCCTTCACATTCCATAAAGTAAAGATACCCTAAAGCAGTAATAAAATATATGAGTAGACAAAAAAATGTTAAGTAGAAATACGAATGTTGAAAATATTTCAAGATTCTTCGTTCTGAATTTGAAAATAGGAAAATTTATGTGCATTGTGACACACTGAACAGGTTCTCATCCACCTGGAAAGAATTGCGGTCACATTTGAATGCAAGAAGGCAAATTTATGATGATTTTATGCGAAATGTTTAGTAAAGATACCTTGCACAACACCAAACGATTCTGCAAAGTATGTCTTTTCCTTGGTTCTTGGCGAAAAAAGGTTCGAAACTCCGCGACACAATGTTGCTTCAACTGAGATTAACGTGTTTTACTGAGCTTTCTGTTAGCAATCTTCTGGAGTAGTTGGTTAGATGAAAGCACTTTCGTTTTTTACGTTATTCACGTTATTTTATGCACTCGGTTCGGATCCCACTTTAAACTGTAGGTCCAGTCCCGATTAGCCTTACTATGCATAAAGTTGACTTAAAACACCAAATCAACCAATTCATCTCCTTTCAGAGTGGGCCTTCTATGATACTGTATTCGGCCAGCATCCGAAAATACAGTTCTGCTTCACGTATACCAGAGTGTAATTGCATTTAATATTGTGACTAATTTTACTTTAAAACTACAGATTAAAGCAATAAAAGTGTCCAGAAAAAGAACCTCAAAGTAGATCTTCACACAAAGTATTTTAATCCATTGCCAAACATTTCAGTTAAAAATAATATTATGCTTTTCCATTGACCGTATTTTCGATTCATGGTGAATTTGCTAAAAGGACCATGTCAAGAAATCTAAATATGTAAGTTTTACTAGTAAATGAATTTAAAATGCACGAAACAGGGGAGGAGAAAAATAAACCTCAAAAATAAGTAAAAATGCAACAAAAACTGTTAAAAATACTGACAAATAAACTAAAAGCCAAAACAGGCCGAAAAATGAAAAAAAAATGTAAAATAGAAAGTGTTTTCCGGCTCTAACTGAAGGGAAACGGACGTGATATCAGGTTTAGCATTGTTTTTAAGGGTCAGAAAAAAAAATAGATTTTTCATCAACTTCCGAACCATAATTAGTAATTATGAACATTGAAATAGTTGGAGGTAGCTTACTTAAAATTTTCTTGCTGAGGGATCGTATCGTCCCATATCTCCACTTCATAATGAAGTAAAACATCAAGTTCATATTTCGAAAATGACTTGGAATTGTTCCACAACGATAATATGATTTTCATAGTTTGAAGTTCGTTAGTATTATCTTGCAAGGTTTCCATTGTTTTAATTTCGCACATATTTTATATTTCATATGTTGAATATCCCTTTCCTTTCTCTTTTCATACAGTCTTTGGAAAAAAGTTGAAGTTTCTTGTCAAACGGGGTCTGGTTCAAATTATTCCATTTCGCTCTCCTGTTCCTACTTTAAACAAATAACAAAATACTTCGTAACTAAACGATTGCTTGTTCAAAACACGGAATGTTTACACAATTTACAAAATATGACAAAACACCAATAGACATGTTCATAATTTTTCCCTTTCAGCGTTTCTCGATTTTATCTGAATTCGTTTGCTCATGAAAATTGCCATGAGGAAATTATAGATATCACATTATGTGCGAATTGGTTTCTTCAAACTGGTAACAAATTTTAACATGAGCTACATGGAGAAGAGGTAGTAGCGTGCTTGATTCTTACGAGGGAGGTCGTAGGTTCCATTCTTCACCTAGGCAGGATTTTTTTCAGGGGTATATTGTTGGGTGTAAAGTTTATCACCGTGCTAAGAAGTTAACATTGGTCTCTGTATTTCACGAGAGGAAAGGAAATAGTAAGATAAAGTTATTTCAATGATAGGAGGAAGTCACATGCCATGTGGAATGCGCAGAATCAAGTTACATAGAGCTAAGTCTGTAATGGTGGTTTCGAATATTGCAAAGTTAGTGCAGAAAATTTGTTATATCTCATACTCCTACTTTCCGTTCAATGAAGACAATCATTTTAGATACAAAGGCAGTGACGAATTAACGATCATTATGAGGTTTTGAATTTTTTGTTTGTCATTCACTTATTAGTAGTTTCTTATTGAATTGGCCTCCGTCGCAATAATCATTTACTTATGTTAATTGGTGATTTACTATTATTTTTAGATGCATGGTAAGATGGTGGTGAGGGGATTGACAACAGTCATTACGAAGGAATGGACATAAAATTACCAATCTTAGCAATTTGAACTCATTAAACACTCTCCTTCGTTACAGTACTGCACTACATCACTACTTAACGTAACTGTATATCTTTTTTTAGTATATCGAAATCAAATAATCAATATTTTAGGTGTCAGTGAAGAACAAACAATACATAACTTAAATAACATTACATTTTGCATCCTGAATAGATTTATGTGATTTGTGAATTAATCATGATGTGTGAGTTAACACAACATATGAACAATAACTAAAAAGAAAAGTTTTAACTTTAAATCCTGGAAATCTCCAACTTCTAAGGGGAAATATGCGCAGAATGTGCATCGGATTCATTTTTTAAATATTCTGATATCAACGGTATCTGTTCAGCAAACAAAAAAAAAGAAAAAAAGAAAGAGGAGAGGGTGGGATTTGAACCCGGGACCATTCACGCTTGATGAAAAGTAAAGATAGCAGAGCCTAACCAACTGCTCTACATTAACTTCATGACGTTATACCCTTAAAAACATATTGACATTTATGAAGACTCCCACCTTCCTGTGTCTCAAACACATTTTCTCGACAAATCGTGTAAAATATATGTTTTTGAGAACTGTTCGATATTATGCAAGTTATTGTAAATAAAATGTCGCATAAACTCCTCACAAATTTGCTTCTTTCTGCACAAACTTGATGGCAATTTCCTCCAGGCGAAGAAAAACTCTATTCAGTGTTTCAAACCCACCAAATTTCAAGTCGAGCAAGCAGAATCGTAAATATCCCTCAAGGTTCTTTTTCCAATTTATTATTTCTGTTTGATTGTGTATTATAATAGCGGTTTATAGTTTCTAAGTTCATGGAAAGTGCAAAATTGAAAACCTATCACCGCAGCGTTTTTCGTCTAGTGGAAGGACCTACTCAAAGTTGGCTACTCTCACCTGGAGCTGAAGTGCAATGTTGCTAAGTTTACGATTTCGGGACTTAGAATTCTTTCGGGGCGGTCAAATAAGATGTTGAGAAGTGTACATTGTGCAATGGAAATAGCCTGATATTTCAGCACTTCATATCAGTTGTTCAATTTTCTGGAAGAAAGATTCCATTAACCTTTAAGTGGGCACCCGGTGAACTAAACCTAGTTCACCACAGCTCATCTGAGCATAATGTCGCCAACATTTTTTTTCAACAGTATTAATTTTTCTAATCTTCAACAACATGTTTGCAATCAAATATAAATGATAAAATAGTTATTTAACATCTTGATATAAATACTGCATTTTTTTGAATGTGTATTGGTGAACTACGTTCACCACACGTCTACTTGTGTAACTTTATTTTAAATTATTATTATTATTTTTTTATTTTTTTTTTATTTTGAAATGTTTGCTGGTGTTTGGTATGTGTCAGACATCTAGTGGAGTTTTGCTGCATTGGAGTCATATAGTGCTGCTTTGAGAAGACCAAAGACGTGTGTGCGGTACAAGCTGACTTGTAATTTAGACTTTGCAACTTCATTTGTTTCAATGATGGCTGCAAAGAATAAAGCTGTTTCGGATGCTGAAATTGGTGCTCAGTTAGATGAAAGTAATGAAAGTGACAGTAATGATGTGAACATACAAAGTGATGACAATGTCAGCGATCACTTGTCTGTGAGTGAACATGACACAACTAGTGAAATTGAAGGACATGATGACAGCGAAGATGACAGTGCCGATTCTGATACTCTCAATAAATCAGGTAGTGAGATAAGCTTATCTGACTTTGGCTCATCAGGTAACACTGTTCAATGAAATGAAGATGGAAAAACAAACTGGCTGACAGATCCTCCACCAAAAGCTAGAACCCCAAGATGTAACATTGTAATGAACCTTCCAGGATTAAAAGTTGGAAATTTTTTTGCAAATGTAATAAACATGTTCTACGTGCATAAGAAAATAGTACCTGACTTTATTCCTACATCTATACATCTCTGATGATGTGTAGCAATAAATAAATATCCCCCAGTAGTATAATAATGTATATAAATTCCATGAATTACAAGTAGGGTGCAATGTGCCTACTTATGTTACACAATTCCACGTGCCCACTTAAGAGTTAAGGACTATTGGAATATACTTGATAATTGGTGTCTAGGAAAAAAAAAAGCTGACAATTAATAGTCAGAAGATTATTAAATATGCAACACTTTTCACTTGACACAAAATATGTAATATTTTTCTCTTACAGATGTAACCAGTTGCAAACACTCCCTCAAAAGAGGGGTAGCGGAAGTGACAAAACTAGGGCTAAGCCAATACCCATACTCTTATCAATTCTCAACGATACCGATACTTGTAACAATTAAAAGTTGTTCAAATTATAGATTAATATTAGTGAGTGAGTATTATTATAAGTTTCAATTTACCGGAGATTTGCTTTTAAAATATTCAAAATTTACATAAGATTATAAAAATACCTGTAATGTAATCACAAAATATTTTTTTTTCACTTAATATCTTGTAATCTCAATTGAAACTTCAAACTTAGCAGACCCCGTGAACGATCAAAAGGCCGGTATTGGTAAATAAAATCTAATCGTTAAACCGTCTGCTTATACAGGGTAAGTCAAAATGATGGACCCGATTACTGAAATTTATTCTGTGAAATCTAATAAACATATGTTATTGTGAGACATGCGCTTCGAAAGGTTAACTTTCAAAGTTTAGTTTCCACGCAGTGTTTCCACTTTCTACCGCTAGGAGTCAGCAACAAGCAGGAAAATGGTGTTGACTGGAGAACAGAGATCTTTCTGTGTGCTTGATTATCATGTGAACAAGTCTGTGATTAGTGTGCAATGGCATTTCTGTACCAAATATCGGAGAGAACCACTTACAGGGAAGGCCATTCGTAAGTGGTATGAACATTTCAGAGATTCGGGCTGCATCTGTAAACGAAAATCGACTGGCCGTCTGTTGACTGGGGAAGAGACAGTGGAACAAGTGTGCATATGTTTCATGCGGAGTCCACAGAAGTCCACCTACCGGGCAGCGAGAGAACTTCAACTTCCACAGAAAACTGTCGAGCAGGTTCTGCGGAAACGTTTACAAATGAAACCCTACCGCTTGCAACTAGTTCAAGATTTAAAAGACACTGATTATGTTTTGCGCGCATCCTTCTCTGCTGACTTCCTTGCATTAATGAAAACGCATGGGTTCTCCGAGAGGTTCATTTACAGTGATGAAGCAACTTTTCACCTTTCAGGGAAACTGAATAGACACAACGTAAGGATTTGGGGAACTACTAACACCCATGAATTTGTTTTAAACGAATGCGATTCTCCCAAAGTGAATGCCTTTTGTGCCATTTCCCATGAAAAGATTTATGGGCCCTTTTTCTTCTATGAACGTACTGTGACAGGACTTGTGCTGCACTAGGCTCCTTCCACAGCTTGCAAGGATAGCACAGATTTCATTCTCCAATTGGATGGTGCCCCTGCGCATTACCATGGCAGCGTTCGGGACCATCTCAATGGGGCATTGGAACAACGTTGGATATTACGTGCATCTCCGAGGATCGACCTCTCCTTCATTGGCCACCTCGTTCCCCCAATTTGACCCCATGTGATTTCTTCATGTGGGGTTTTGCCAAGGATCATGTATACGTATCACCACTTCCAACAACATTGGATGACCTGCGTGCCTGCATCACAGCAGCCATTGCTGATATTGACCGCAACATGCTACACAAGGTTTGGCAGGAGATAGACTATCGTCTTGATGTGTGTCGTGTTACGTGAGGTGCTCACATAGAACACCTGTGATTTGTTTGAAAAAAAACTTTGACAGTTTACCTTTCTTAGCACATGTCTCACAACAATATTTGTTAATTATATTTCACAGAATTAATGTCTGAAATCGGGTCCATCATTTTGACTTACCCTGTATATGGCCATACCACCTGGTAATATTTTGTGCACCACTGTGCCACCTGAACAAAATGCTTTATACAGAGCACAGACTTGTTAATATATTTAACTAAATGAAAGATTTGTCACTGTTACTCTTTTCAGGGCACTTTATCTTCCTTCACACACACTACAAGAATCAACTGACCCACCCCCTCCCTTGACAGAGGTAGCACATGCTACCCTTGGGTATGGAGTGTTTGCCACTGGATGTAACTGTGTTGGGATAGGACTTATTTAATTTCTGAATTTCACGCAACACTCCAAATGTTCAATGAAGTTAAATACTCGGTGCTATAAAATTTGGGTAATTGTCTGTTATATCGGAGACACATTTCTATCGAACATTTTCAATTTTAAATGGTTCGTACTTACCAATTGTGTATTGCGGAACATAGTTGAGGGTGCCATTATGCTTTTTACACGAAAATAACTTCGATGTGTTTGGTCAATTTGGAGTGGGGTATGCAGTGTTTCGACCTTCTTAACCGAAAAATACCTACTTTCGTGTTCATTATGCCATCACAAACCATTGACAGATAGCCCCAAAAACCATTCCCGATAGCCTTCAAAAACCATTGATGGATAGCCCCAAAAAACATTCACGATAGCCCCACGAACCATTTCCAGCAAGGTTAGGTTAGGTAAGCATAGTTAAAAAAGAAAAAAATTTCTGGTAAAAAAAAGGCACGTTTGGAAACACTGGCGAGACCACATGACTTTCGACGCTCGTGCCATCTGCAGGTACAGAATGGATGTTTATTATATCAAAAGTGCTTATTTCTTGTTGTGCAGCATTCTACGGTGAGAAAATACCTCTAAGAACTTTCAAAATATTACAGAAACTCATTTCCGTAAGTAGTTTCTTCTGTAAAAATGAAGAAATGTGTCTCCGATATAACAGACATTTACCAATTTTTACAGCAACCTTAAAAAGTACAATTGTAAAATACCTAAAACTGTATTTTGTAGGAATGAAGACATAGGTGTCTAAGAAATTAATGTCACAAAAAATTATGCATACAATTACAAACTGCAAAAGGTACTACTTTACTATACCAGAGACACCTATCAATGATTTATTTCGCAATTTTTTACATTGCTAACGTACTATTCTGCATTGCGGAACATTTCTTTAGGTGAAATAATGAATTTCTAACGAAAATAATGTATATTTCTTACATTAACGAGTACTTACTGTTGTTCCTTATTTCCCACAAACCATCCACGGGTAGCCCAAAAATTCACGATAGCCCCACGAACCATCACGGGGACGAGGTATGCCGGTACTACTTTACTATACCTGAGACACCTGGGAATGATTTCTTTCGCACTTTTTTACATTGCTAACGTACTATTCTGCATTCCAGAACACTTATTTAGGTGAAATAATGAATTTCTAATGAAAATAATGTGTATTTCTTACATTAACGTCTCAGGTATAGTAAAGTGTTACCGATATCTTACCTTCACTTTGGATTATAAAAGGGGACAGTAGGGCTTGAGTTTACAGTTTCGTGTGTATGCTACTTGTAATCACGTTTGAAGGAATGTAACAGTAAAACCACTAGGCAGTTGGTTTTTTATCGCCTTGGATGTAATATACGTAATGTGACAATAATGTGGTTAAGTTCCTAGAGCCTAGACGTATCCGACAGGATGTAAATACGTATCTATGCCATAAAATCTCACAACCAATCCGTTCAAATCGGAATGACATTGAAAAAAACATGTTAATTTAAACGCGTATAAAACTATCACTTAAAAATTACAATGTAAGAGAACAATATATTAATGACATTTCATAATAATGCATCTCACCTTGGCAATATATTTACTTATTGCAAAAAAACAGATTCCAAATTCTTAACAAGAACCGCGCTAATACAGCCGACATATTATAATGACGTACACCAATATTGCCAGATCTTAGAAGTTTTCGTTGCAACATGGGAGGTGTCAGAAAATTGCGACCAAGTGGGCAGATTGATTTGGTTTATTTTACTTCCCTTTTCTGCCACTTTTGACTAATTGCGAAGATGAGGGTGAGCGATGAAATTGATGAAGGGTAAGCGATAGTAGATTCCCCCGCCATTCACCTTTCTCTCAACTTTCACACATATAATTTTTTACTATATTCTCGTTTCGGACAAGCACAAACATCCATGTCCTAGCTGAGATTCAAACCCAGGACACCTGGCTTCTTAGGGCGCTGCGCTGATCACTCCGCTATGGAGGTCTGCTGTAGATAAATCACAGGGGCGGCGCCAGGGGGTTCTTAATTATCTTCCGCACCCCCTTCACCAACCCCCACGTTCAACGGAAAACACTAACTAACTCTATCTCTTGTCATATTGTGTCATGTCACATTGAGTGCCGAATGTTAGGTACTGAAGTAAGACCGTTATTATTGTATGCAACTGACAAGCACCGACAGAGATGCCGATATACATACTTTTCTGTACTGGCGGCAGACTCTATAAAGATCAGCGGTCGTTTTTTCTTCCGTCAGCATTGTTGTTATGATTATTTTCTTATTTTGTTTATTTAAGTGGTCTGTTTGTGGATTTCGATAATTGCCTACCAGGGTCGGCGACAGGGGTGGGCACAGGTGGGCAAGCGCCCACCCGAAAATTCCTGTGCCCACCCGATTGCCCACCCAATGAAATTCAATAAGTAGTACATATACTTGGGGATATATGAATGATTCAATAAATAAGTGTATTCTGGTATTCATAACATGTATATTTTACTTGTGAACACAGGCGCCGACTCCATGGGGCCGGGGGCTCGAGCCCCCCAATGTTAACGATGTGGGGGCAGAGCCCCCCAAATAATTTTGCTTAAGAGGATCTAATGTATTATATTGCTTCTCTTGTAAAGTTTACTCTGAATTGTTCCACATGAACTTAACTTTAAATACACATTTGAAATGTTCTGCTAGACCATCAACTTTGGGGGGCTGAGACCGGTAATCCATCAACTTTGGGATGCTATGACCAAAGACAGCAAAACACACGACTTATTACTACATACTAAGTATATAATTATGAGTATTGTTAAAATTTTTACTAAAGAGAGTTTCAAAAGTCGATGTGCATGAACTAGGGTAGTGGATGGGACGTTCGGGCTACAAATGGCTCTTACATGACATTCAGAACGAGATCATTGATATATTAGGGAGATCTGTTTTGAGCTCCGTGGTAGCAGATTTTAAAAGTCGGGAATATTTTGCTATTATGGTTGACGAAACTTGTGACATATCCATCCGTGGACAATTAATATTCTGCATTCATGAGATTCCGAACACTGAGGCTAAAAATTAAAAAAGGAAGAGAGTGAGTCATTCAGTAATTTATTTCAGTGATCAGAGCCCCCCCCCAATAATTTTGACAAGTCGGCGCCCCTGCTTGTGAATACGTAATTTAGAACTACATAATTTGTATTCATGTCCAGATATTATTAGAATTAATAAATCAAGAAGACTTAGGTGGGCAGGCCATGTGTTACGAATGGGAGAGGAAAGAACAGGCCCGTAGCCAGGAATTGTTTGTAGGGGGGGGGGCGAAGTCAATCCTAGAGGGGGCAAATTTTTAATATATTGTGTCGCATTGGCAGATATGGTAGGGTACACAGAGGCACTTGCCCCTTTCCCCCAAAAGCTATAAGAAACAGAAAAGGGATAGTATCTTGAAACTGCAACGAACAAAAAAAAAAAAAACTTCGAGCAACGTCAAATAGCAATATTTCGATAATGACCTTTCCAGATTGCCAAAGAATATAAAGTTGAGTTGGTGTTTTAAGTCCACTTTATGCACTGTAAGGCTAATCGGGACTGGACCTACAGTTTAAAGTGGGATCCGAACCACTTGTGCCTCCACCGGGTATCGAACCCGGGACCCCTTGATTACAAGGCAATGACGTTACCACTGCGCCATGGGGGAGGCCCCAAAGAATATTAGTTTAACATAAATAGACTAATAGGAACTGTACAGCTGACCGCTCAGGAGAAGATCCCTGACGGAAGTGAAGTGACGTAGCAGCAGGCGACTCCACTATTAGGGTCGGGGGTGTGCACCCTGAGTGAAAAACACATGTGGGCTCGCTGTAACCGGTGCAGAGACGCAAGTAGTTTAGGGTTACCAGAAGTTCTCTTTTACCCGGACAAATCCTGTTTTTCGGGTACTAAAAATGCTCCGGGCAGGTTTTTAGGAAAATTTGGAAATATCCTATTTTTTGGTGTATAGACAGCTGCTTAAGATTAGTAACAAAATGTTATTTGTAAACAATTATTAATATTGTTTCCGTTTTCAATTTCAAAGTAAAGAAATACAACACTCTCAGTTGCAAGCGCAAAGAAAATAAACTTTTCTTGCAACAAAGAAAAATTGTTGGACCTTTGCGTCTCTTCTGTTGTCACCGCCGCGCCGAGTTAGATTTTGATTTCAAACCATTTGTGACATCTACCGCGGCTCTTGGTGAGCAGCAAGTTTCTGACAATAGGTAAGAATATGCAATTCGCCGCGGCTTACTTTGATTTGACTTTCATGGCAGAATTCAGAAATAAACAGTATTTTTTAACTGCCGTACTTTTGTTGTTCCATGGCAGTGGAAGAGTGAAATTCTGTCGATCAGCAATCTGAACCATGCCAAAATGCAAATGTGTTTTTAGTGACGTCTTACAAAAACGGTTTCGTGACTTTAGGCCTGGAAGAAAAAAAACTCCGAGGCAGAATGTCAATTTATGCCATTTTTTTAAAGTAAGAGACCAAGCTTCACAACCGTATAATATTAGGAGCATAGTGAATAAATATTAGAATATTAAGACATTTGCCTACAATGAGGCCTATTATTAGTTATACGGAAAAGGTGTAAAATTATTTTACAGGGGTGTGTGATCTATAAGCCCACCAAAACACCAGTAAGCACAAAACGTGTGTCTTCGTCTAAAGTTAACAACATTTTGCAATCTAAAAATGTATTCTTTTTTAAAGTTTGTCATTTGGTAACCCTAAAGTCGTTGCCGTATATTCTTTTAAAATTCTTTGAAATACAGTCTAAATAATGCACAGGATAAGCAATACAAAAGTATTCTGGCCACTGAAAGAAAAGCAGCAAACTGTTGCTGCGGACACACGCTCTGCGTGCTTGACGCAAATCAACTCCCACGCACTTCGAAAAGCCGGAGCGGAAGGCTTTCTGCTACCCTTAAAATCTGCAAATGGACCGGTCCTTTCCTTCACACCCGCTCCCCGTCTCCCCTCGTTTGGGTATCTTCTCGTGAGCGGTGAGCTGTACATACTTGATATTGTAATAAATTGATTTGGTGTTTTAAGTCCACTTTATGCACACTAAGGCTAATTGGGACGAACTACAGTTTAAAGTGGGATTCGAACCACTATATGCCTCCACCCTACTTGATATTTACAGGTCGATAATGTTAATTTATGACTAACAACAGCTTTGGGCCTCTCTGCAGAACTGATTAAGGGAGCCCTTTATAAATCATGCTTCATAATGATTCCCTCTAGTTTCCAGTATGCAAGATTTTTACGCACAAAGGAATCTAACGAGAATCCAACAACACCATTGTGTTGTGTTCTACAAGCAAAATCGAATTAATTAAATAATAAGGGTTACATATTACCTGCACTTTGATGAATTGTGTAAAAAATTGTAATACTTTTTTTGACCTTGCTAAAACATTAAAACATGGGTCCCTTAGTCCACCACGGACTCTATTTCCTTCAAAGGGGAGACACTTGCATCCCTACAGACAATGTTTGCCTACTGGTTACGTTAACCATTTTGCAAAATATTGTGTGAATTGTATTATATTATAGTTGAAATACATGTTTCGACACCTGACAAACAAATAAGAATCCCTTGATTCATCAATGACTTCTTGGATTACAGTGTCATCATTAATATTTGATATTAAGTTTCATAGAAAGAAATTGTTTTAATAGGGTGTAAATAATTTTACGGGAGCTCTTTTCATATAGATCGTTTGGCTTCCAGGGCCGACTCCCGCCGTCCCATATAGTTTTTGAAAGAAATTGCGAGCGAAGCGAGCAAGAAAATTTTACATAATATATTTTTATTTGTATAAAATTTAAAATCGAAGGGGGGGGGGCAATTGCCCCTATGTGCCCCTTGCAAGTACCCTTGGCCGTCTGGAAGAAAAATGCAAGGAACACGTAAAAACTAATTCCATCATGAGTATCCAATTGTCCTACTATTCTTAGATTCTCCTAGTGTTGTTTTTTTACTTCAATGTTTGCTTCCCCTAGAATGAATTTTCGTCCAAGGTCGGGAGAGGGGGAATATGGCCCCTGCCCCCTGTGGTTCCGGCACTGTCTGTGAGTGTCTCTTCATCAATTTCACGTCATCATTCATTATTGCGATTAGCTATTGTCGGGACGCGCTAGCAAGCGGCGTGGGACCACCCACTCTGGTAGCGACGCGCTGTTGCCGGATTGACCTACTTCAGGATTCTCGCGAGCCCACAGAAACATGAGGAAGGCTGAACTACTGCAGCTCCTTATGTTACACAAACCCCAGTTCCCCATATATCGAATAGAGAAGCTTGCAGAAGAAGCGGGACATACGGTGGTCCGTCTCCCGCCTTATCATTGTATGTACAATGCAATCGAACTTATTTGGGCACAGGTCAAAGGGCTGGTAGCACAGAGGAACACTTTGCCACCTTTTACACCGTCTAAAATTTTCCAATTGACAGAACAGGCTATCGGGGATGTGACAGCAGATAGGTGGCGTTCGGCTATAGAACACACAAGGAAGATTATTTCCGAAGCATGGGAAAAGGAGGGAGTTCAAGAGCAGCAAATGGAGGATTTTGTAATTTCACTTGGGCGGGAAGACAGCAGTGACAGTAGTAGCTCAGATGAAGATGTTCATTTACCAACCAACAATGAAGATGATCTTGGGATAGCGCCACTGCAATGGTAGCCGGTAAGCAAAAACAACTGATTCTTTAATTTAACTACTACTTCTGTTCTTTCATTCATTTTTTATGTTTTTACATACAGGTAGCTCAAAGCATTAATAACACATGTACCAAATGTATCATTAATGTTAAGGAAATCGAGCAATTGCCAAGCGTAAAGTAAAGTAAAAGAAGTAAAGTGTTCCCCTGTGCATAGCACCATGCCATGAAGGCGTATAGGGGGTGTGGGGGTAACGCCCCACACTTTCTTGATCCGGTCGTGAGTGGGGGTGATGTGATCAGCATCACGCCCCTGACCGCCTTTACCCCCCAGGGTTTCCCCCAGGTACCCATGTTATTCGACGCTGGGTAGGCGCCGGGGCCGCTTCCACCGTTAGAAAAGTTCCCGGATTTGAACCGGCCGGGGATCGAACCCGGGACCATTAGCATGGTAGTCAGACGCGTTACCGACTGAGCCACCGCGGCCAAGCGTTTCGTTGTAATTTATTGAACTATGTATTGCCAGAGCCTGTATTCTCATATAGCTCCCAAATTATCTCACTTCACACCCACATGTGCCTCCCCGATGGCACAGTGGTAGGGTAAGTGTTGTCGCCTTGTAATCAAGTAGTCCTGGGTTTGATACCCTGTCGAGGCACATAGTGGTTCGGATCCCACTTCCATCTGTATGTCCATTCCAGATTAGCCGTAGTGTGCATAAAGTGGACTTTAAAACACCAACTCAATCAATCAATTCACACACAATTGATTTGTTCTTGATAAATTCTTCTCCGTAATACAGTAACTCAGTTCTGTAAAATTCTGTTTTGGAGGTGAATTTTTGTAGGTTCCTCAAAATATAATTTAAAAACGTTAACGAAACGAAGTTGTACGTAATTTGTTTATACGTAATTTGCCATAATTTTCAAGAAATACATTTCATTTGTACGTTCTGAAGCTTCAACAATCGCGGCGTGACAAAGAGGCGGCATGAAATCAAAGGAGAACGATTTGCCACAGTTGTACATAACAGAAGACGCATTTTCTTTTGTTGGTAGTTGTGATACGATACAACATAAGTAAAAAGATGTCGGTTGCTGATGCTTGCAATGTACCATAATAAAAACACAACAAAGGTTATTGCTGTGTAGAGCAGGAAGATAAAATGTTTCATGCTTGCCAGAATGCCCAAGCTTGCCAACAGCTGACTAGCCTGTCCGTGTGTTTGTGCGAACGTGGCAACGTAGAAACCCCCCAGCCACATGGCAGCCAACGAGGAGACAGAATTTGGTCACGTTCTGCCGTTCTGCGTTCTGATTGCACGCCGCTTCTTTTCGCGTCCGTACAGTAGAAGTGGCAGAAAAGCAACGCTAAGTAACAAGATTCAAATATCCACTCCCTTCCTCTACCACATGAATCACTATTACCAAAAGGTAGACTTGGAAAACAAAAATTTAAGTAGTTCGAAGTTCATAGCAACACATCCAAGAAAAAACATCTTGGAGGCACGTGGCACAGTGGTTCGGATCCCACTCTAAACCGTAGGTCCAGTCCCGATTAGCCTTACTGTGCATAAAGTGGACTTAAAATACCAAATCAAACCAAGAAAAAACATCTGAACACATTCGGCACCATTAATACAAGACTACTCAAAATGTCACAACTGTTCTAGAAACTGAAAATTGTGAAATCATATCCCGAAGTCTGAATCTGGAAGGGAATTTCCCCCCCCCAATCCTGATACGACATTATACGGAATCCCATACACCCTAATAAATCACAAAATCAATTAGTGTCTTTGTTATGTTGCTAGAGTAACACATGATATAAATTTAAACATTAGTGAGAATTTCAGGTAGGAATGTGTTCTGTATTTTTCACAGGGGGGGCAAAGGAGGCTCTCAGGGGGGCAGTTGCCCCCCCTGTCCCCCCTAGCTACGGGACTGGGAAAGAGGAGTTTACAGGATTCTTGTTGGGAAACCTGATGGTAAGAGACCTGTAGGATGACCAAGACCAAGATGGAGGACAACGTTGAGATGGACCTAAAGGAAATCGGTAGGGATGGAAAAGAGTATATACATCTTGCTCAAGATAGGGACAGATGGAAGGCCTGTGTTGCTGCAGCCATGAACCTTCGGGTTTAAGAAGGCTAGAGAGTTAGTTAGTTAGTTAGTTATAATTCCTGGTTTTCAAGGCGAACTTTCCAAACATTCAAGGATACAAGCAGATGTTTTCTCTATTCCAACCTTACGTATTACGGACTCTCACCCTTCCTTCTACACACAAAAATATTAACAATGTAAAGGGTTTTGTATGATTCCAATGTACCAAAAAAATTATCTAATAAAATAAAATAAAAGCTAAACGAGAGAAACTTTCCTCAGGGCATGTATAAATATGTATAAATTTGGATTAATAGAAGTTGCAATTTTTTACGTCTACGGAGAAAAAATGGGACTAGAGAAAACATCCGGTTGTACCTTTTTTCATGTCTTGCCAAAATTCATGAATAATTTCCAGAGCAAATAATTCACGCATAATTCCCGGAATTCAAGGAATTCCAAGTGAGTAGCCACCCTGATATTTTGCAGCAAATTATACATACGTAAAACATTTTTCATACCAACAAGTAACTTTCTCTAATTTTGAAAATGATATAAAGAAATGAAAATCTGTTTAGAAAATTAATATTTGGTTATTACGGTTCTTGTGAAATTTTGATGTTTAACGATTGTATCAAATCAGTATTTTTCAGGAATTTTGTACCAAGTTAAGTGTTTTTGCAACCTATTTCAGAATTTTTCGAGCCTAATTTAAGGATTTTCGAACCTAATTTGAGGTTTTTAGAACCTATTTTAGAATTTTTGGGACCTATTTTGGGATTTTTAGAGCCTATTTTTTTAAGGAACCTAAAAGAACATTATTTAGAACCTAAAAATCCGAGGTTTAGTGATAAGTGAATAAGATTATAGAATACAGAATGATTTTTTCCAACGGTTGGTAATTTTCTACCTTCTGTCAACTTCATTGCTTCTGGCAACTCCTCATTGTTTACCGATCTCCGGAGAGAGGGCCAGTTTTGCCTAGGGGGTGGGTTTCGGACGACAAAACCCTCTGTCCTCCCATGCACAGGACCAATGCGTGTTAATCCTCCAGTTCCCTCGCCTCTTACCCCTCGCGTCCGCGCCTGAAAATGCTCTACGTTTCGTAAAGTGGGAGGACGGCGCCCGCCAGATTTCTCTCGAAGTTCCGTAATACGGTGGCGTGCAAACTTCACAATTATCGCGGGAGAATGAATACAGAACCAATGATCTATAAGCAATGGAATATTTGCAATTCACACAATGTAAAAGCTAATATAAACTGCTCGCCATTAAAATTGCAACACCCAGAAGGAGTAATCGGAATCGGACGAAATGTGCACAGTGTGTAGAGGAGAGGTGCAGAAGGAAATGATTAGGTGTTCAAGGCCGTCATGCGTCATGTGCGCCTGCCACGCCATCTGGTAAGTGGTACCTGTAGCAGGTCAGATAGGTGCAGAAGAGCAGTGAAAGTGCATGGTCGTGAGTGTAGTGTGTTAAAATCGGTCAGCAATGCCACGTCGTCGTATACGACAGCGATTCCAGCAGGTTTCCCAGTTCGATCGCGGCCGAATTGTTGCATACCGTGAATGCGGATAATCCTACCGTGAGATCGGTGCCCGTGTAGGACGGAATGCATCCACAGTGATCCGTGTATGGAACCAGTGGGTCCAGGAAGGCACTGTAGAGCGACGTAGAGGTTCACAACCTCCGCGTCGGACGACGGAACGAGAGGACAGACGTCTGATACGCATGGCCCTTACAGACAGAACGGCCACGTCAACGAGGATTGCGCATGAAGTACGGGATGTTTTACAACGTCCAGTGTCCCCACGAACCGTGCTTCGTCGTTTGGCGAACCGGGGATTTTTTTCCCGGCGCCCACTGTTGCGGATTCCTCTGACGCTAGAGCATAGGCGTTTGCGTCTGAGATGGTGCCAAGACCGTCGTGCATGGATGGCGGAGTGGAATGCTGTAGTGTTCTCTGATGAATCCCGCTTCTGTATACAACATCATGATGGACGTACACGCGTGTGGCGGCACCGTGGCACTAGGCTTCATGACGCCTGCATCATGCATCATCACACAGGGCCTTCATTGGGTATCATGGTATGGGGTGCATTCGCCATAGGTGTTCGTTCGCGTCTCGTACGAATTCAAGGGACATTGAACAGCCAACGGTACATCACATCCAGCTCTAGAAGCTTTAGAAATCACAATAATTGAACTATTAACTACCACCGACCCACTAATTTTGATAGCAGGATATAACGTTCCAGAACAGCTTATTCCTATACAAGAACTAGAGACTGTTTTTCGCTTGGGCCGCAAAGTGATTTTAGCTGGTGATCTAAATTGTAAAAACCCTGCATGGAATTCGCGTGTAGTGAACCGTGGAGGTGCCTCTCTTCTCCAAAGTGTCCAACAATTGAACTTGCCCATTCTTGCCCCAAGAGAACCCACTCATTATCCACGAGGACGTGGACTTCCAGATGTGTTGGATATCTTGATATATCAAGGTGTAAATATTATGACTGGTCCCTATGTTATTCATGATCTAGACTCGGACCATCAACCAATACTCTTTGAAATTGTTCATCATAATTTATTGAAGCCTCCTCCTCCAAAATATAATGTTACAACAGACTGGGATGCTTACACTCGACAATTAGTGCCTATCATTGACTTGCATTTAGCTTTAAAAACCCCAGCCGAAATTGATTCGGCTTTACAAAACCTTACAGCAGGTATACAAACTTCTTATCTTCACTCCACTATCAGAACCCCTCAGTTATACAATAACTATGGCTGTCTATCCCGTGAGGGTATGATCCTCCTGAACTGTAAAAAATATTTCCGACGGAAATGGCAACAAACTTATAACCATCGCTACAAACAGTTGTATAATCAATTTCACGATCGATTTAGCCGATATCTCATTCGGCAGCGAAAGGCAGATTGGTACACTGAATTCTCCGGGATATCAATGCAGGATAGTAGATTCTGGCAATTATTAAGAAATTATCTGCGAAAGAATCCACAATCTGCTGCCTACCCTCTCCAGGGTCCAAATAGCATGATGTACACACCAGAGGAGAAGGCTGAAGTGTTCTCCAAACATCTGGAGGACCAATTCCACACACCAGATCAATCGCATAATGGCAATTATATCCAGAAGATTCAACATCAACTGGAACAATTACGTCATGAACCACTCACAGCTTATCCACTTCTCACAACCCCTCAGGAGGTCAAAGGTGTTATAAATCTTCTTCGACCTGGTAAGGCACCTGGCTTTGATACTATTACTACATTACAACTGAAGAACGGCCCCAGAAAATTGTTAGTTTTTCTAGCAAAAGTCTTCAATGCTATATTCCTTACCGGCTATTATCCATCAAGTTGGAAACTAGCAAAAGTAATCCTCTTGCCAAAACCAGGAAAGAACATTCTTCTACCACAGAATTATAGACCTATAAGTCTTCTGAGCCATGTTAGCAAAATCTTTGAACATATACTACTCAGACGATTACAAGCTGTGGTGGATGAAAAAGGCTTGCTACCGTATCATCAATTCGGATTTCGTCAACATCATAGTACTACTACGCAACTGGTCCGAGTAGTGGAGTATGTTACAGGAAACTTTAATCTCAGTCGACATACTATAGGGGTATTTCTCGACTCCGACAAAGCCTTTGATCGAATTTGGCATTCTGGATTAATTGTGAAACTATCGGAATTGGGAGTTCCTATTTATTTGGTGCAATTATTGGATCAGTATTTACAAAAGAGACAATTTCAGGTACAATTTTTAAGTGCTCGATCTACCGTTAAGATCATACATGCTGGTGTCCCTCAGGGAGCTGTTTTATCTCCACTTCTGTTTGCTTTATATACCAGTGATATCCCTGCTACTCATAGATGCATGTTAGCTACCTATGCAGATGATGTTACCATCTTTACAAATAGCCCTTTACAAGATCTATGCTATAGCAGGATGAGACAACAACTATTAGAGTTGGAAGATTGGTCTACTCGCTGGTGCATGAAGTATAATTCACTGAAGAGTGCTGCGGTTTTATTTACACGTCGACATAGACAACTACCAAAGATTCTACGACTCCAGGGATCTTCTATACCGGACAAACCTTTTACCACATATCTAGGAGTGGTTTTGGACCGAAGACTAAATTTTCATAAACACATCTCAACTGTGACAGCAAAAGCACAAAATCGAGTTGGACAATTGTACCCAGTTTTCCGAAATCCTACCTTGGGACTGACGACTCGCTTGCATGTGTATAAGATGATGGTTCGTCCCACACTCCTGTATGCAGCACCAGCTTGAGGTCATCTCCGACCTTCAGTCATAAGGACATACAGAATAATGTTGCTCGACTTATTACTGGTCATAGCCGAGATACTCGTATCTTACAAATCCATGAGGACCTTGAACTAGATTATGTTCAATCTGCTATATATGCCATGTGTTACAAGTTCTGGAGCCAGATCCAACAGCATCCAAATCCAGCGGTTCGGGGCATTGGAACCCGACCACAGGTCCGGATGACCCACTCCATGCCCCGAAATTTTGAACAAATCTAAATTCAAAAATGCTATTGTATTATTGTGTTATGTGTTACATATACTCCCTGTTTATGAGTACTTCAAAGTACTGTTTTCAATGGAGCAGATTAGTGTTCCTTGATAGTGCAGCTATAAAAGCACAGATTGTGATTTTGTTGTTTCTTTGTTACTTATTGTTACTTATATATTGCTATCATTATTATTATTCTATGTGGTTATTTTATGTTTTGTGTCTTAAAGTGATGTGCAAAATGTAGTTTGTGATTAGAACTTTTCATCAGTGCACCGAACTATGTATGGTTTGAAAAATAATAGTGATTATTTCCTTCCTCTGTCAATGCAAAATTATAACAAGGAACTCAACAATTTCAAATTAGTGAAATAATACAGATGAACTATTGTCCAAATCCCGGCCGACAGTCGACCC
Source organism: Lepisma saccharinum (assembly GCF_977018435.1). Taxonomy (NCBI): domain Eukaryota; kingdom Metazoa; phylum Arthropoda; class Insecta; order Zygentoma; family Lepismatidae; genus Lepisma; species Lepisma saccharinum. The sequence goes on from NC_139248.1 coordinate 52,759,718, forward strand.
GGGTTATAGCAAGAAAAATGTTGTATATACACTATTTTGTAAGAACATGATAGTAAGTCAAGGGCACAATGGTCCCGATACTTACAAAAAACCTGTTAATAAAGCATTGGCATTGGCATTGGTACATCACACAGGTTATCACCCCTTTTGCTGTCCCATTAATCCATGCACTGCATAATGCCACTTTTCAACAGGATAACGCGCGCCCCCATGTTGCAAGGAATGTCCTCGCATTTATGGAAGCTAACCACGTGCCCCTGCTTCCTTGGCCAGCACGTTCGGCGGATATGAGGCCAATTGAACATGTCTGGTCCATGGTGGGCTGGCCCAACTCAGGTTTCGAGCACGTAATGTTGAAGACCTCTGGCACCGTGTGAAAGCCGCTTGGGACGCCATACCGCAAGCAGACATCGATAGACTTATTCTGTCTATGCCTCGCCGTGTTGCAGCAGTTATTGCCGCCCGTGGAGGCTGTACACGCTACTAGCTCCTTGGGGTTATGCAACCATGTTCTACGTGTCACATGTCACACCACCGAGCTCTAACTGTAATCATTTTCTTATCTTATTATGAACTACATATTTGCCAAGTTTCGTGTTTCTATCTCATTTCCTTCTGGGTGTTGCAATTTTAATGGCGAGCAGTTTATAAACGTTAATGTAATGTTTGTTCACATGTGGTTACACACGGCAGTGCGGCGTCCGTATCGTCCTGATGAGCGGCCGCCCTGGTTATCGCGTGTTGAACATTCCCTCCAGATTAGGCACATCTATTGTAAGGCTGTAGTCTGAACCGCGTTGTGGCCTCAGCCAAGTTTCTACAGACTGAAAGCTGTAAGGCGATGGAAGACACACCATGAGTCTATATGCCTAGATTCCATCTTTAAGAAGGTGATTGCAGACAGTTTGGGACGACTCCTGCGCCCTGTTGCTGTGAGAATGCAATGTTGTAGTTTCGTTGCATTCTGTTGTCTGTTCCAATCGGTTGTTAACAAGAGGTGTCCGATGCCTCTTGCTGTTGTTGCTCGTGGACGGCCTTGACCTTACCTTCGTAGCACATATCCAGTAGTTTGGAACCGAATCTTCAGGCGGGAAATGGAACTTCGAGACACTCGAAGGGCTACAGATACCTCTCGCTGTCTGTCCAGCTTCCATCCTTTCTATGGCTCTGCACGCCACTGATTCAGGTAAATTGTACTTCAGAGGCATTGCCCACGTTTGTCAATGAACCCTTACACTGTTCTTGGACTGCTACTGTCATTCTCACAGTTGCGCACGTCGGTTGTCAATTCAGATATATCGGCATTAATGATGGGCAAATAGCTTGAAATTAATGCAATTGGAGGGTATAAAAAAAGTCGTAAACTTTCGTTTGTTTATCGTCGCTTCGGACTTTGACAGTTATTCGGAAGAAATTGACCCAACTCTTTCAGTCACACCATCACATATAGTTATTGCGAGAAATATGGAGTATATGTTGAGAAATGTTCTGAAATATGAAAATAATATGTAAAAATAACTAAAATATGAGCCAAAATATTAACTGAATTTTTCGAGTCTATATGCCATGATGCGCAAAGATAATACAAAATATAACTGATTTCATCATATTTACATATATGTCCGTTCCATGATTATTATTAATTAATTTTTGTGTACATCAGTCATTCCATTTATTTTCTATTTTGTAATTCACTAAAAGTAAATACAATATTATTTCTTCATTCGCCAACATGGCTTACGACAATGTAACAGTCCAACAATGCTCACGTGATAATCGTTTCCGTAGATCATATCTTACAAATATGTATATACAAAAAAAGAAAAAGAAAAAAGAAAAAACTGTCCCTGAAAGCAGATTTAGAATTAATTGGCTTTTTACAATTATCCAAAGGCTAAATTTGGCCAACAAGATCAAGAAGGTAAGTGATGTTTTGTATTTAAAAATTAAATGTGAACTGTGCTCTTGTTCAAACTTTAACAGTTCGCAATTGAGGACCTCCACGAAAAATGGGCCCAACTCCATTTTTTCCTGATGTTGATTTTTTAAGGTTAAAGTACTCTTTATGTGCCGGCGCACATGATGAAATAAAGTTAAGTGCAAAAATCTCACTTTGTGATTGAAAAAAAAAATTAAAAAATTTCACTCCGTCGAAAATGGTGCTGGGTGTTGTTGACAGGGGCGATGTAGGAAGTGAGGAACTTCCTACAGTTCATTTATACTTGCTTCAAGTTCTCTACTTTTTAGGAGTTTAACAATAATCCGTGTTATAAAGTTATGAGCTAAATGTATGTAGAATTGACTAGGTTAGCTACTGTCAAGAGTTGACTGCTGTCGCTCGCTCCAGCCGCAGCCCAAAGACTATGGACCAGTAGCGTACGCAGGATTTCGTCAAGGGGGGGGGTTATTTCTAAAACTTTCTCCAAATTCACATTACCTTTGATTTATTATACTTTAATTAAATAATAATAATCACAATTAATTAATAATACTTATAGTTAATTAATTAGCTGAATTACTACTAATAATACTACTAATACCACTACTACTATTATGTAGTAGAGATCTACATAAATATACCATTTATGAAAACAATAGAAAGAAATTACTTTCTAATCATTCAATTTTTATCAAATCCTGGGAGCATTTTTTTTGTTTTTGTTTTTGTTTTTTGTCTGGTCAACGAGGTGAGACATTTTAAGGGTGAAGAAAATCCATAAAACAAGAAAATATATTAAAATAAATTGAAATAATTAAAGTATGGAACTCATCCAAGAAGCTGCGGTGGTCTGGTCGGAAGAGCATCTGGCAATTACGCGGGAGATCCGGATTCGATTCCCGAAATTGGTTGAAATTTTTCCAGTTTCTTCCCCGCATAAATGTCCCCGATAATTCACATCTGGATTGTCTCACTGTTCTTACCAACAAAACATTTTCCAATAGTTAAGCTTATTGTCGTTTGAATAATTGTCTAGTCAACAAGGTGAGACATTTTAAAGAGAGACATTTAAACGTGCTGCGGTAAATAATACAATGGGAAGGCAGACTGGTGACTGTATTCTTGTCCGCCTAGCCTTCGTCTATACATTAGCCTCTAACAACGAACCAAGAACTTTCTTTAGTTAATTCTCATTGTTCACACAAAAAAAAGACATGTTCGTTGAACACTGGCGTACGTAGAGGCATGGCCGATGGTTAGAGGCACATACTTTTGGTAAATAAAAAAGCAAAATTTCAGTATAAAAAAAGAGTTAATTTCGGGTTCAAAAGCTGTAAATAAAATGAAATTTCGCTGTTATAGCGGTGAAAAAGCGGTATATAAAATTACATTTTGGTTTTAAAAATGTGAATATAATCCCGATTTAAAAACTGCACTATTACACAAAATAAACATATCCCTTCTAATAGCACATTAAATCATTACCAGAATATTAAGTTTATTCCTGTATAGAGGGGTCCATTTTTACTTTTCAAATATTTACAGCAAAAATTAATCAATTTTCCGTGAATTGCATAAAACACAGGATACTTCAGACTTCAGAAAGTGTCGCGTAGGTATATAAACGGTAAATTTCGTGTTTAAGAGTCTATTTCGCATTTTGCAGTTCATTTCGCATCATTTCGTGACAAAACAGGGTAGGAAAATGCACCTCACACCCTTCAGAAACCTTAAAAATTAACATTGCAATGTGTTATTTCAAATTTCGTTTTCTTTTTGTCAAAAACGAAATATGCATGCCTCTACCGATGATGCTACAGCCCCTACCAAAATTTTGAGAAAATCAGAATTTTAAAATAAAAATCCGTTAAGAACTTTAAAAAATCAAAATGTGTAAATACGAAACCTCTTTTAAAGTGAGTCCCGATTACCATTTTTGTCTTTGAACACAATTTTAATAGACTGAAAAGCTCCAAAAATACGAAATATTTTATTATGCATCCTGCCCTCCAAAACGAAACCATGTGTTATCCACATTTACTATTCCGGCCCCTCCCCCCAAAAAAAACTGCGTACACCAGAGTATTGAACATTGTTGCAACTGAAATACAAAACATTTTATTTCTCTTTTAAATCATAGCTACCCTCATATTTCACTTTCAAGAACTTGTGCAAGGCATCACTCTGAAAGACGCGTGTGCTTGGAATGCTGTGCTTTTCTCCATGCTACATGGAAATAATAATTCAAATTATTATTATTATTATTAGTGGTGGTAGTAGTAGTAGTAGTAGTAGATGTAGTAATAGTAATAGTATTGCCCCAGATCTTTGACTGTGGTAAATTGGCCATTTAAATTTTTTCCACGGCATTTTTCATAATATTTCACAAGCTCAAGGGGGGGGTTAAAACCCCGTAACCCCCCCTTGCGTACGCCACTGCTATGGACAGACAGGCTTTGCTGCCCCGACTAAGGAACCACGCTGGTAGGTGAGTGAGGAGTGGAAAAGGGACAGTGGGGAAGGTTGCGGTTTTAAAGCATCCAGCGAGGAAGCATCGAGGGTTTCCTCAATCAGTGATGCCAACCGCAGCAAAATGGTACTAAACCTAGCACAGTTTGATGTTTGTTGGAACCTAGCACCCTGCCTTTGGCACAATGGTAAAATATAGCATAATCTGCAAATGCGAGGCTCTGGGAGAGGGAAATATAATTCAAGGGATTGTGTTTTCAGGAAATAAAACCAGAATTAGGTCCAAATCTTATTTTTACTTCACCAGCGGAAATGTTTTAAATAAAAGAGAGTATGTCTGCACAGCGACAAGCTTTTCACAACCATGCCACGATCCATCCTCTATCTTTTCTTTATCTGGCCAGATTTTGTTCGTGAGGAAATTTGATGGAAGGAAATCGTAGAAGGTTGGGGGTAAACAAAGAATTCTCTAAAACCGTTTCAAGTTCTATGCTGAACCCATTTCGTTTGTTGACCCATCGTACACAATTGTAATATAATTAAGCCTTGTTTCCATATTTAAAAACACTAAGTTGCTGACCAAGGCAATTTATTATTAAGATAAAAACACTTAACAGGTAACGTTTCGACCCTGTATCAGGGTCTTCCTCAGACGAAGAACTAAACTAAAATGATGAAATATACTCCACACAGAAAGATTACATACACATAGCAGGGTCACTAGCCACACAACAACAAATCAAGTTGACAGTCCTTATTTAGGAAGATTTCTCCAAAGGAATTAAACATATTACCTCCTGACAGTTGTTGACTAATTGGTCTACTAAACTGACAGGTGATTGACAGCTCAAGATTAGCAAGAGTCTAGAACCACCTGCTTACCACTCTCCCCCCACCCCCCCACCCACACAATTGTTCAAACCTTCCTCGGTTTACCATAACTTCTTCCTACACCCCAAAAAAGCCACGAGTCGCCACTGGTTGTTGATGTAGTAGGTTGTTGCTACTGATATAAAAAACGTGGTTACAACTTGTGGTGACCAGAATAAAACATTACCTTATTATCTGTCCACAACGGCCTCACTCGCCATGAGTGAGTGAGAATAGCGCCACCAGTGTGTACTCCAAAATTGTTGCAGATTATATTTATATGTGCAACTTGGTTTCCAGATAGGTGGCTACCGAATCGAGAACAAACTTACGTACGCGCATTTTCATTCTGTGAAGAAAGCAAACTTCCTTCGCAAGAACAGAGAATCAGTCTTTGTTTTGTCGCCGTCTTCAGCGTGTGTGAGTGTAGCCTACCAGTGTTTCCTCCCCTGCAACATTCGTCTTCGCCAGCAGGAAATCCACCTTACGCTTGAAATGATCCTGAGAGATCATACTCATTAGTAACAGTAATGTTTATTTACTCTGTGTATATGTAACCATTGTTATTATGGTCAAATTTATTTTATTTACTTGTTCAATGTTACATGTGTTAATAACTGCTTTGATAATTGTGTCATATTTTGTTTATCAGTAGTAATTTATTATTATCCTGTTAATAAGACCCTGCGTGGTCGCAAAGAATATGTAATGTTAATCTTATAATTGTATATTAACGTTTAGCACAGGTTTAATATTATACAGTAATAAGTATTTATCGTTTGTGCCTTGAGTACGTAGTTCAATCTACTGCCGTAGAGATGGTCTTGCCTGCTCTAGCACGGTCCCACGTGGTTCGCGTGAACGGCGCTAGAGGCGCTACTCTGAACCGAGGCTATATAACCGGCACTAGGTGCCGTAGCTTCCTGGAGATCACCCAACATCCTACGAGGACCTTGATCAGTGATCGGTTAGTTCGTATGAACTTTCCAGCCTGATCATTACTTGCGCGTAATTAGAGATCGGTTAGTTCATTGAACTCTCCAGCCTAATTATTGCCTATTTTTGTGCGAGCAGGAAAAGGTTTATTATCCATAGCTTCCTGGAGATGAGGCCTTGCTCGAAAGAAGGTTTATTATCCATTTTCTTCGCTTGACTTTCAGGTCTGCTCACGATAAGATCTCTGTTAAAAACTGACCTGGGAGAAAAGTTGCACTCCGCTTTCAGGCGAGAGAGGTTGAACTCTGCCCACGGGCAAGAGAACCCACTCCACCTTCGAGTGAGAGAAGTCACCACTCCGCTTACGAGCGAGAGAGATAAACTCCACTTTAGGGTGAGAGGACCCATTCCGCTTGCTGCGAGAGGTTTCCTCCACTATCAACCAGCGGTCTGGGAATTGAGGCGTTAGGTTACTAGGCAACCGCTCATAAGGTTTACCGTTGTGTACCCCGTTACCGTTAACGCTGGGCTTAAACGGAAAGGTAATTGTAAGTACAGGCGTTGCCGTTTACAGCTTAACCCCCACCGCAAGGTGCTGGGCTTTATTAGGCCGTATACGACAACGGTCAGGGTGTAGCTTTGACTGTAAAATTACAGGCCAGATAAAGTACAACGGTTATCGTGAGGGTGACCTTAATAGATGCCCCTTGTTCCCCAAAAGCCAACAGTTCCCTGTAAAAAGCCTGAAACTACAGAAGACGGCGCAAGTGAAAGACTGCACTTTCCTATTGTGAGTTGGCGTTGCGACTGCAGAGGGCAGCTGCAGCAGTGTTCCTGTTCCCAGTTTACACGCCATTCTCCCCCCATTCTGTGGCAGTATATTGGCCAAGTGAGTGTGAATATCCTATGCGAGTGTGTGCTAAACTTACAACGTTTACAGTTGCATAAGTGTATCCAGCTATAATAATTAAACTTTCTCTAACTTTAGACAGTGTACTTTTTCCCGAACCCTGAGTGAAATAGAGTCTCATGACAACGCTGGAGGAAAGGTTAGTAAGACTGGTAAAACTTTACAGTGTGTTTGGTGCTACTGGTTGATCGTTCCGCTGACGTACTGGTGTAGGTGTAGTAGGCACCCGGATAACGTTGCACATGCACGTGATAAGGAAGGAACAAACTTGCCAATCGAACTGCCTTTCCTAAATGATTCTCGACGAAGCAATAGAATGAATAAAGTCAACAACATTTTTGGTTTGTTGTACAGTTAATTTTTGAATTAGATTCTTCCGTTATCAAAATAGTTAAGTTTAAAGTAGCCTACTACGAGAATTAAGTAGTTGAATTATGTCTTTATTTTAGTAACGTCGTTCTATTCAGTACTTAGTTAAATCGCAACGACGTACGTACGTACAAAGAAAAAGGATGTCAATATACACTGGTGGCTCAAATGAAGAGTGTAATTATAGTGCCGAGTTAAAAATCGTGTGATGAAAACCCAATTGCTGACCAGGTTCGAAGAGAGGCCACGATCTGGTAGGCCCAGAACTGCCACTGACAAAGCATCGTTTGCTAAGTCTCTGCTGCGCAGCACACGTCGAATGTCTGTGCAATGTGGTGTCAGCCAGAGTTCCATTTGCAGGGTGTTAAAGAGGTTAAGTGGCACCCGTACAAGCTGCAGCACCATCTCTCTGAGGACGACCGGATAGGAGAATGCTGTTCGTTACAAGAAGACGTCAGTTTTGACGGAGGATGGAAGCTTCCCCTCATATTTTTAGCAGGATGGGGCACCACTTCATTATGGGCGACAGGTTCGTCACTACCTGGACCTTCAGTTCCCTGGTCAATGGATTGGTCGACGTGGGCCAGTGGAATGGCCTCCTCGATCACCAGATTTGAACCCACACTCTATTTTTACCTGTGGGGTCTTTTGAAGTCAATCGTGTATGCCGAAAGGATACGGGATGTGGATTATTTGGAGCAACGGATTTTGGATGCATGCGCACAAATCACGCCTGAGATATTGCTCCGTGTCCATATAGCATGGGAGAACCGTCTCAACATTTGCTTAGCACAATAAGAACAGCATATTGAACACATTGTGTAACTTTCATATGCCCATTACTTCCTTATCATGAAAGTTTTCATAAATCTGAATTCACCACTGAATTCCTGTTGAAATTCTAGCCCAAAACATACCCCACATGCCCCCCTTTCCATTTAAAGAAATGAAGTTGGATCCAAGATGGCGGTCACCAAGATGGCAGATGTTGTCATGACATGCACCAAAAAGTTTCCCCCTAGGCCTAACATATTACTACCATGACCAATTGCTGCAATGTACACTCCCTTTCATTTTATAAGGGGTGGTCAGGGACTTTTGACTCACCCTGTACTGTGTTGTTGCAGTGAGAAAATGATTTTTTTTTATAGTAAGAGTAGTTTGCTTCTACACAGATTGGTATAATAGCAATATTATCTTACCAAACATTTTTGTTGTTGTTTAAACGTTCAAGTATGGTTTGAATGTTGTAGCAAGAAACACATCAGTATTATTTCTCACTTCAAAATAATTGGAAAGGAGTTGTAATATACATAACACTAATTCAAAGGCTTGGACAAATCCTTATATAGTGATTCTCCATTTGAAATAATGTTTTTACAATTTTCCTTGTAGTTTTGTTTTCAAAAGCTACTTTAGCGACTTACATTTTCATGCATTTCAAATGGCATTTTTCGTTTACACATCTATATAAGGCATTGTCCAATCTTAAATTTCATAAAAATGCAGTGTTATTAAATAATAAGAATCTTGTGTTTGTGTGAAACGCACGCACGCACACACATTTACCAAGAACCAAATCCGATATTACGGCTCATCCAGGGCCTTCCTCTCTGATTTTTTCATCAATAATATTAATATCTCAAAGATAATCTGCATTCTTGCGGTGCATGCAGGAGATGTATCTGAAGATTCCGTGCAAGCATTCATTATTTACCGATTTAGAGAGTACAGTAATATTGGTTTAGTGAGTGCATTCAGTGATTCACCACTTCGTGTTCGCTCAAATTCACTCCCCTCCATTTCTAAATCACTTTGTGCCCCTAAAACAAACGCTAACCAGAAGGGCCTCCCCGATAGCGCAGTGCTAGCGTCGTCGGCTTGTAATCAATTGGTTCCTGGTTCGATACTCGGTGGAGGCTCATAGTGGTGCGGATCCCACTTCAAGCTGTAGGTCCAGTCCCGATTAGCCTTACTGTGCATAAAGAGAACTTAAAACACCAAATCATTCAATCAATCTAAGCAGAAGATCATTTAATGTGATGGTTTGCCTATTTTCTTCTTATCTCAACTAATTATGACCTGTGTCGGTGCGAGACCCCTTTACCCCTTTTTAAGTGCGGAATTTTTAAGAATAAGTCACTACTGGAAAACGGATGCTTCTTAAAGAAAATTGCGTTTCATCACTCCCTTCTTCGTCTTCACTAGTCGATTCACATTCATTGTCCTGATGTAGCGGCAGTGACGGCGACAGGTAAAGTCACGGGGGGGGGGAGGGGGGAAGAGGGGCGACAAAATATTGTTGGGGGCAGTCACATTACAACGCCCAAAAACACTACATATATAATATATAGGACTATATATATAGAGAGAGAAATATATAATAATAATTATGATTATTATTATTATATTTATGTACGGTGCTTTGTGTTTGTCCTTTATTCAGAGTGGACGTTCACTGCCTAAATTTACTTCTAGATAACGAGCTTATCTCCACATGATTCGCTTTAATAAAGTTATTAATTCTTTTTTTTTTTGTTCGTGAGAACTGCCGAAATTTGCGTTGTTTCTAGTGGCATATTTCAGTATTGGAAGACATCGTCTTCTTGAGATGAGACTAGCCTACTGATAAATATTCAAGTTATAAGATAATAATATAAATTACGAAAAAAATGTTTGGAAGAATCTATTTTTTTTGCGAAATAAACATGACGTTGGAAGAAATTAATCTTAAGCATTAACAACAACGGAAGTCACTTAGTGAAGTGCAGTTCTCCTGTATGAAAATTCTGCTACATGTGTTTTGGAGAACACATTGCCCACCTTCGGTACGTCCAAGACTTGATATCTTTTTCTCAATAGCAAGGACAGCCAAATGAGGCAGCTGGCATCCAGCATCCTGTTTCGAGCAAGGTTTCAAGGGTTTCAAAGACGAAAAGGTTCTTTCACACGTTTTATTGGGAACTGGAATGTTGCAGAGAATTCAACTAGAGTGTGAACCTTGTGAAATACCAATTAATACTTTCCTAGGATTTCGAAGAAATCCATTATGACTACTTTCGTTAATTAATTGGTGGGGGGGGGGACGAAGTGTCTGACTGGGGGGCGTTCGCACCCCTGCCTTCTCTGGCGTGGTCACTGAGTAGTGGTAACATCGTCGCATTGTAATCAAGGGGTCCCGGGTTCGATACCCGATGAAGGCACGTTGCACACTCATTCAGAACCCATTTTAAACCGTAGGTCCAGTTTGGTTTTTGAGCCATATTTTAGTTTTCTATTGTGCACGAACTACACCGCACAACAGCAGACAACTTTTCTTAAGTCTAACTAATATTCTTTCACTTCTTCTAGCATAATCTCACATAACGTGGTTATGTCCTCTGAGCGTATAAATACACCATCCGTAGCAGTAGCGTACGCAGGATTTCATCAAGGGGGGTGTTATTTCGAAAACGTTCTACAAATTCACATTACCATTGTTTTATTATACTTTAATTAATTAATAATAGTAATAATAAATAAATTAATAATTCTTATAATTAATTAATTAATTAATTAGTTCAATTACTACTAATGCAGCTGCTATTTATGAAAGAAATAGAACAAAATTACATTTCTTTTGTTTCTTTGTTACAAAATAATTGTCTAATCAACGGTTATTTGTATATGATAAGTGAGACATTTTAAGTGTGAAGAAAATCCATAAAAACAAGCAAATATATTAAATTTATTGAAATAATCGAAATATGAAACTCATTCAAGGAGCAGCGCTGGTCTAGTCTGACAACTTCGTGGGATATCCGGGTTCGATTCCCGGAATTGGTTAGAATTTATCCAGCTTTATCTCTGCACCCAGCCTCATAGCAATGGGTACCTGAGAGCAACCCTGGGGGATGAAGGCTACCGGAGCATGGTGCTGATCACATCACCTGCAAAATAGTTCGAGATCGAGAATCTTTGGGGCCCACCACACCACTACGTGTGCCTTCATGGCACGGTGCTATATGCACGGGGAAATTTACATTATCTTTACCTATGGAACTCGCCCAGGATGATGATGAAGCGCGAGAATACATGTTGCTAAATTCCACTGAGTCTATGTTTTCGTTGAAAAGTAAGTTTATAGACATTCCAAGACATTTATCACTTCTAGGTGATTCACAAAGCACTTCTTCAACACTATTTAATGATGTGGATGTAGACTCAGCATCACTTGAGAGTTCACAAGGGGATGTGAAATCAGTACCGGGAAGAACGTTTGCAATAAGGTCGGCACACTGCGACGAAGCAAGGAATTTTCATAATTCTCGCGAGAGTAACTGCGCGGGGCCTTTTTGAAAAAAAAAAAAATAATAAAAAAAAAAAATAAAAAATGAACTTTGCAGCCGCTTAGATTGTGTTTGGAATGTTGTGTTTTTCTTCATGCTGCATGGGAATAATAATTCAAATTATTATTATTATTATTATTATTATTATTACTGTCGCAGATGTTTGACTGTGATAAATTAGCCATTTTTAATTTTTTCTACAGCATTTTCCATAATACTTCAAAAGCTCAAGGGGGGGTTTAAACCCGGTAACCCCCCCCTTGCGTACGCCACTGATCCGTAGTCCAATATAGTCAAATTAAACGGAAGCGTATAAAAACGCAATCCACACTCAAGGGTTTAAAAATTACAACTGTATAAAGCTTTGTCATGTAAAAAATAGGGACTTAACCCTTTCACCCCCAGACAGAGAAACGTGAAAACCCTCGACATCCCAGGTTCTAATGTAAAATCTTCAATAATAAAATCATTTAATATTCCATGACAAATATTACCTGAATCTTCATCCCAATTAATATTGATTTTTTTTTAACTTAGTAGGAAGTTCAGTGATAACCATAATATGTTTTTGTTTTTATATACTGTGTTATGTAATAGTACATAACGAAATAACAATACATAATAAACATTATATATAATATATATTGTATTATATATTGCGTCGTTATTCACTCGCAGCTACACATTTTGTAAATATTACATTGTTATATGGATATGCATAACATAATACATATAATACATAAAGAAATACATATTAGTATACATAAAGGAAGTACAGAGTAGTACAGCAAGTCCAGATGAAAACTTCCTACTTATTCTTGACCATTCTCTAATTCTTTGTTGTTTCATGAACTTTGTGAAATGTTCAGTGATTACGATAATATGATATTTTTTATATTTATATACTGCGTTATATAATAGTACATAATGAAATAATATGTAATAAAAATATATATATAACACATAAAAGAAATACATTGTATTAAATATTGTGTCTTTATTCACTTGTAGGTACAAATTCTGTGAATTTTACATTGTTATATGGATAACATAATAAATATAATACATAAAACAAGTACATAGTCGTACAGCAAGTCCAAATGGAAACTTTCTACTTTTTCTTGTCCTTATGGTACTTAGCAAAGTGTTCCGGAGAGCATAAACCAGGTTCATCACTGCAGGTTACACAGCACTTCACAGTCATCTTTCGCTTGCCAAGTAATGATCTGCACATTCTGCATTCTTTCTGTTGCCTGCGCGAAGTGCCACGCTTCGGAAGATCAGTCATCATGTGTAATGCTGTTTTTGTTGGTCTATTTGAACACAATGTATTTGTTATTATTGCATAACCTGGAGAATATTTTTCCAGAAGTTGCTTGCACAATTCCTTACTAAAATGGAGGAAACTTACATTCTGGCCTGCAGACTTCATGTACAAAACCCTGGCATTCAGGATCATGCGTTGGATCAAATGAAAGCCAAGTTTTTTGAACCACGAACACGAACCTAGTACAGCAATATGGCTCAATCAGCTGATCTATGATGTCCACCGCACCCATGTTTTTATTGTAGTGTTCTATGACATGCGGTTTCTTCAATGGGTACATAACTCCACTAGAAACATATTTTTCACGTTCCGACAAATTTGCTTTGTGTTTTGTTGACAAAATATAAACATCACGCTTGTCTTTGTAGCGGCAGATCAAAAAATTTCCCTTTCTCACAAAGCAAGAATCATAGCGATTCAGAGGCAAGTTACATAGTGCCCGTGGAACTCCTCGTTTGGTCCTAATTGTTCCTGTTACATATGTGTTCTTTGATTCCAGAAATGCTGCTAGTCTAGAGGACAAATACCAGTTATCAACTACTATTTCCTGACCTTGTCGAAGAATTGTTTCTGCTAGAAAAACAACAATCCTCTCTGAAATCGAGAGATTCTGTGTCCCTGAAATATGATTCATTTCATATAAGTCTTTACCAATGTAAATGGAAAAATTATACGTGTATCCAGATAATTCTGCATTGCTGGGGCAAACACTGAACAGTTTTATGCCTAATCGAGCCCTCTTTGTCTTAATGTATTGCCGAAAATGAAGCCTTCCTTTATGTAAAAGCAATGATTCATCAATTGCTACCGTTTTACCTGGATCTACCAGTAGCATGCACTTTTCTTTCAGTGAAGCTGTAAACATTGCGAGTCTTGTCATTTGGGAGTCCTTTCTGTAACACTGTGGCTTGGAGAAACGAATGAATTTCAGTATTTGAAGAAATCTGTTCCTGCTCATAATTTCTGCTGTAAAAATTCCTGGACCACAAAAACACGTGTCTTTGGACCAGTAGTCTTTTATCTCAGGAATGCGGTTTATTCCCATCACCAATAGCAAAGAAATAAAAACATACATATCACCATTCTGTACCTCTTTCCACTTCAGACCATGCACAGTAAAGTTTGTACACAAATTTTCATTGAAGTACATACCTGCACGCTCGTTCGTCCACTCACATAAACTTGATATCACTTTCTTGTCTAGAAATGCCTCAAAGCATTGTAGAGGAGATTGAAACTCATTCCAGTCAATAGCAGGGTGAAAATCATACTCAGCTTTAAAAATCTTCATGTTACACTGATGTGTGTCTTCGGTTGGATCTGGTAAAACATTCCACCCATCAAATGATAATGGTGTGTCATCATCTTCCAAAATGGATTCCGAAGATAAGTCAGATGTTGTAGAAGCTCCAGAATTCTCCGGAATATAGTCTGAATCACTAGAATCACTAAAAGAATCCATTTTCGAAACAAAAGAAATCGAGCGTCCCTCTTCGTCAACTCTCAACAAATAGGCACAACAAACGCTCGTTGATTTTTTCCATATATGGTCATAAGGGGCGCCACTGTTTCACACACCGGCTGGTTATTACGGAAGGCAACAATAGAACCTTCACGGTAGAGCGTCCCAGAAAGAATTTCCCTTTCCCCTGCCTCAAACCAGATACCCACGTTTACAAAGAAAGCAATACACTACGAACACATCATACGTGATGTGCTTGGTCTGCAGGACCATTCTGTCAACACATCATACGTGATGTGCCTGGGGGTGAAAGGGTTAACTTTATTTATTAACTTATTAACTTATCAAACACTTACTCACCTTAATATAGCACACTGTGTTACAATGTTTCTCCTGTATACACTTCCTGTAAATTTGCCAAAAAATCCATGTTGATCCAAATTTTTGCAGCTTTTATGTGTATTTACAACAGCACAGCGATTAATTATTTTCTGGTCCCTTATTATAGAACTCGAAGGCCATAATACGTAGCTTTAGATGAAAAAGGTTCACTAATCAAGCATAGTCGACGCGCTTGCTACGTTAACGACCGGCTGGCTTTGAAGTCCACGAAGCGCGTCCACCAGCTGCAACAATCACATTCAACGCACAGTGTTGCCACACATCTACTCTCCACATCTACTATACGCCACCTTGTCCCTCCGCGCGAAAGCACCTTCACACGGTCTCCACATTGAAGTTGCAAAGTACGGCAACAGCGTATCCTCAGTCGTGTGACTGAGACTCCACGTGGAGTAGACGAGCAGAATGACAGCTGCCCCCATTGGCTGAAGATTAAGTGTGATTGGACGAAAACAACTCGCCCGCTTTTTATCTCCACCCACGTTCGTTGCGGCGGCTTCCTTCAGTTCTTCGACGTTAACGAAGTAAGCGCGTGGACTATAGGTTTCCGTAATATGGCAGGTACTGAAGAGAAAGCATGTGTGTAAAAGATTTCAATAATAATAATAGACAAAGTATTGACTGGCTCGAGCTCCACGTGCTCATATTAAATTCGCTCCAACAGCGAATATTCTAGCATGAAATTTCTAATCCCTGATTTTAAACAATTTAGCAATATGCATTGTTGGGGGTCCAACAATGCTTGCATGTTAACCGTTACCATGGAGCATATCCTCAAAAGATATTAAAATAAGATAACCCTTGACTCAAAGTGACAGAATGGCATTTGAGACTATAGCTCTAAACTAAGTAAGTAAACTTCATGTGTTACACTAACCTAACCTAACCTAACTAAACCTTTTCCTCTTTTAAGACTGCTTATACATTCTTCAAGCATCAAAGAGGTTCAGTTGTTATTAATGTCAATGCTGGAAATGTAAATTTCTAGCTAATGACACCTGTAGGCAATTTATCTTAGCTGGGAGATGCTTCACACAAATTTTCTTATCTGGAAGGTGGGAATGGCTTCCCCTACGTTTGCCCCATATTGAACGCTGGCTGAGGCTATATTCTTTAAAAACAATGGATTTATTAAATATCCAGAAATTTGTTAAAGTTCTTTGTTATTGAAACCTAATGCCGCTTAAAAATAACAAATGCAGATAAAACAGCTCTTATGCTGTAATGGATTTCCATTCATATTTTAAAATTTGTCCATGTAAACGGCACTGCGTGTTACACTCAGAATTCTCTTCAATCCACACTTGTTACCTGCGAAAAAATTCTGAAAAATAGACTTACGAAATTCACATCCCCTTACATAAACATTGCACAATTCAGTTCTCCCCCAAATTCTTCATGGCCTACCAATCTGTGCGTAAGAAATTATATTCTGAAAATGTCATAAATAAAATAAATAAATAAATACTTTCAATATGTAGACCATGCAGATTTCGGATCTGCTTGAGCATTTTGATATATTAAAGAAGGCTTCCAGTATACCAGACAAAATGCACAGGGTAAAATGATTGATAGGCTACATGGCGGTGGTTTGTCTTATATTTTTGAGATCATGGATTTGTAAACAATGGTGAATTTATTCGAAGATAACATATTTATCCTTCTGTTAATTATGTAGTTTAAAATATTATCTTTTCGTTCATTTTAACGTTAACATCTTGAGTTTCATGCAAATCAGTAGATCATATGCATAGATATTTGTACATTTTAATACATCTAAGGTAGAATTCAAATTCTCGTTGATTGAAGCAGCTTGAACAACCAACATTCACAATCAATAATCTTCTAGAATGTGATGTTATTGAGGGAATTGAATTAATTCATTTAATTTGTAGGGTTAATTACAAGAGTATTTTAGCATAAAACGAAGATTGGAACTGATATTTTATCTGTTTAAATACACCAAATGTAAACTCGTGAAAATTAACGAATTTTAAACGACATTTTTTAATATTTATGAGTCCTAAATCTGAAAATTATTCCAGTGTTAGATATTCCCATTTCCTTCCACACAAACTAACCAATGGAAAGGTAGATGAGATTATTAAGAGATCCGTTAATGTGGATCAACATTCCAATTCTGAAATCCTATTCAGAAAGTGTTCACAGCTGTTTTTGTTGTAAGTGTAGATAGCTCTGTTAATGAACTGTGCGATCATTTTGTAAAATTAAAAACTGCTTTATTTTACTTTTAAACTTGTTAAACATTTACATATGTCCTGTAGATGCGGCAAAATCATAAGAATGTACATTTTTTCACAGAAAGAGTTGTTCCATGGCCTGAATACGAATATTCCAAAATAAGACGTGTTTTTCTTCTGGAGAGAAGCCTCAGCACTCTTCGAGGCTTCGAGAAGGCTGTCTGAGGAAACACAGACAATACTAGACTGGACTTCACGGCGTCTCCTAAGAAGCCAATGAAATTGGAGAAGTGTGGTGTATATGGTCCTGATTAACATCGCACAGATGGAACTGCACGCTACAGCACCTGGCAAGAGGAGTAGTGTACACCTTTCAGAGGCAATGCAGTGATCCAGGGACAGAAGAAAAACCCTGCACGTCCGAAAGGGAACAGTCGTAGACGATTGGTGAGTACTATTTCTTAAATTTCTCTGTAATCGCTGAAACTTCTGTCCGTAGTTCCCGCTCAAAATTAAATATACCCTTAATGAATTTGGATATCATTTTTTGGCAAGCTACTTCTACTTGTTGTTTTTGCAGTAAAACTTACAACGGTTAAACTTAATTAGTATCAAAATTGTAATTGCCTGGTAAAGGGCAACAGATTTAAAGGTGATTTGAGAACTTGAGCATAATATTATTTCTTTATTGTGGTGGTTTTATTTCAGGTCAATAGTTTAGCTACATTTAATGTTATTGTTTTCAAATAACAAGCGTTTTAATATACAGGGTGTGCCATGAATTAAGGATGCACCTCTTGATCATCAATTACGTATAACAATGTGAACATATTTATAATATTGCCAACTTTAGTAACTTAGACATCACAATGACAATTTTATCTGTTTTCCTCATAATTATCAATTTAAGCTCGATTTAAATCAATGCAAGCTTGGAGATATAATTGGCTTTCCTTCCATCTGTTCGTGGCTTTCCAGATTTTTGAAGTCTGAAACACTTCCTGTTGCATCAAATAACTTGTTTATTCTTGAGATAGTGCTACTTTTAAGTGTTAGAGGTCCACATTCCTGCATCATCCGACGGTGAACTTCAGCTACACGTTATTGGAAAGGAAAAATATAGGTATACATTTGACACGCGCTGCTCAATACTTAACTACTTGCTGCCATTCTAAACAACTTCCGCTTCTTTCCCTATGCCAGTTACATTTTACATAGGCCTACGTGTAAAGAAAGATGAAAAGGGAAAATACTAGCTCAATTAATACAAAAGTTAGTGACAAAAGGTGCCCCCTCAATTCATGGCCACCCTGTATAAGCAATAGAAAAGCTTAATTCACTATTTTATATACTTTTCTCCTTTACACTGAACACATGATTGACGTCACAATTTTACATATTACGATTGGCTTCAATAGTGGCGTGCACAGGACCCTTGGTGGGGGTTTTATAGCTTTCCTTGTTTTCAGGTTTCACAAACTGACGTAAGATATGAAATAGTAAAATATTTCCGTGTCTACTAACACAAAAGGTACATAAAGTCTCCAAAATGTCTGGGACGCTTACTACCTGTTTCTGTGTAATGTATCAGATGAAATGTACAGTCACAGACACTTCTGGGTTGTAATGATTCTATTGAATTTTAATGGGAGTGTTACAATCCAGAAGTGTTCGTGACTGTACAGATACGTTATGTACAGTGCGTCCATTTCCTTGCGAGGCCGAGAGATCGGGAGAAGTGTGGCGGGCGCCGCTAGCGGACATGTCGACATTTTCGACCAGTAACGTCCCGCTTATTTTTATGGACATATCTTCAGCATGCAGATATTTATATTAATATTGCAAAACGAGCACTAACATGTGTTATAAAAGTTGTTCAAAGTGATGTCCACCTACATTCACACATTCCTGGCATCATTTGATGAAATTTTGATTCACACGCAAAAGTTCTTCCTCAGTTCTAAAATTTAACGATTCAGCTTCTCGTAATGTAAGGACAAGACGTCTAATCGCCTCTCTACCTGCAGGTGAAACGCCAGGGAGTTTCTATTCAAATTGCCTACATACGTCTCGACACGAGTCTGTTTTCATGTAAGTGTCATACTTAAAAATTCTTTGTTCTAACGTGAACTTTGCGGCTGGCATTTCAATCGCCTCACTTACACACAACACACACACACTGCAATTACACAAAGAAGTAACACGGCAAGTAACCAAAAATACACTTTTTCACACAGTACGAAATGAACGCGCTCTTTGTTCAAAGTCTGCTCCTCACTCCATTCGCAGCTCTGTCCAGGGCATCTAGTCGCGAAGGTAAGAACAACTCAAGCTCGGAGCTTTCAGATTGCAACCAATGCTCACGAAAACCATTGACTTTTAACGGTTTTTGTCGGCAACGTAATCTTGGTACAGTGCTGCACATTCAAAACCTCCAAATGATTCTGAGCGAATGCAAACACTTTCGTCCATAAAAATAAGCGGGACGTTACTGGTCGAAAATGTCGGCATCTCCCCTAGCGTCGCCCGCCACACTTCTCCCGATCTCTCGGCCTCGCAAGGAAATGGACGCACGGTATAATTGCACAAATACACGACATTAAATATTCACATTACATGTAAGATCAGTTGACATCCACTTTTTGCCAGCTTTCACCTACTTACTATGGCCACAGCCTTGTCTGCAAGAGAAAATAATCTCTCCTTGCTCCTATAATTTTGGCAGTACTGTGTAAGATGTAAGGGAAATGTTATGAAACGGGAAATGGTTTCAATGCAGCATATGTAACAAGGAAAATGCAATTCACCTCCTGTTAAGTTTCGGCTTTGACTTTAGAAGGGATTCTTAACTTCATCCAAAGGGGCGGGGGCTTTCAGGCCCACCACTTCCATCTTTTTGATTATTCAACTCTGAATATATATATAAAAATTGAAAATAAATTACATTGTTTCTTAGGGTGTTCCCAATATTTCTGTATTTCTTTTGTTGATAAAATTCATAAAGGTAACGTCGTACATATTATCGTTGTGGGCCTTTAAGACCCTCCCCCTTTCCATTGGAGTGTTTTCCGGCATGAATGAATGATTTACTTTACTTCCTGTTTCTGCCACTTTTGGCTAATTACGAAGATGAGGATGATGAATCTAGGGACAATCAGGAACAGATATGGACACAAGTCCTATGAAGGGTTATATTGTCCATGGGTACAGACGCCAGAGCCTTGTTAGTCTGCAAACTGCAGTCCAGGGTGTACTACGTGGAAGTGAGGTTGGCGTTTGGGTGTCTTAAGAAAGGGTCATCTCATGCCTGTAATAATGATAATTTTCGTGATTATATTATAATTAATACATAAAACTGCAAATAAATAAACAATAAAAGCATTGGTGCAACAATACCTTAATATGTTTTATTTTAGGTTTAGCGAATGACAAAATATGTGTGTAACGCTCATTCTACAATTGGTTCTTACTTTTTTATTACTGAGGTAAGTTACTTTCTTGTACAGCACGAGTAGATCATCTCGAACAACATGATTAAGTCGACGTTTTTTCTTTCAGATTCCGGATTAAAAAAAAAAAAAACTTAATTTGCGGAAACAGATCTCTGCTCTTAGATCAAACAATTCCCCCTTCGATTTAACCCCTGTTTTGGGCCAGGAGAAAAACTGGGGTCCATTCTCTAAGGGTTGCTTCAACTGTAAGGGAAAAGGGGTTGGGCGGGGGGTTACAGAGGGGGGAGAAACAGCACTGCGGAGGGGTGACTGGTCAGTGGGGGATGTAACACAGGCCGGGAGGGACGTAGGCACCAGCGGGTTGCTGAAAAAGCAGTCGTTGGTGAAAACTCCATACTTCCACCCTTTGACGAGCCACATGGTAATGGCTCCCTCGGAGCTCCTGGGTGTCATTGAGGTGGTAAACAGTTCTCCTCTGTTGGCGTTCGTGAGAGGCGGGGGAGGCCACCCCCTCTCCCTTCTTAGTTACCTTAGGAAATAAGCTGTAAGGGAAGGGTTGCAGGGGATGTAGTGGTTGCATGGAAACTCGCACCATTCTCTCGTCTACACTTCACACTGCTCGGTCCTCTGTCGCCTGGAAGCAGTTCGATCTCCTTTCCATTTCTCCAGCGGTTCCAGCGATTCCTCCAGTGACTCGTGGTCCACAATCAGAACAGCCAGTTGAGAATAGGAAACACTCTATTTTATTCTATTTAACGTCTCTATTCTACCTGTCTACGTTACAACAAGCACGAACGAGAAAGCGAATGCTGAGACAAGGCGTTCAGGCTCTACTTTCTCAGGTCTGGAATGTGAATCACCTGACTTCGCATCGCGTTAAGTTAAGCATTCCGCCATTGCAGTCACGGGAACGAGAAACATTCAAAGAATTATTTTATTCATCATCTTATAACATAGGCTGAAAGGAGGTTTTCGGGGTAAGATTAACATTTGTTTTTATGTGTGTGGGATATGAGAATATTGGTAGTGACGCAAGGTTCGAGTTCGGGTGGGAGTTCAAAATATATCGGTGTTAACCACACATCGTGGGGACCATAGGACAATAGTTGCTTCAATCACTGACACAAAAAGCCTGCGTACACTTCGGAAGAACAGTCTACATATGAACATATAAACCTACATTTACACATTTCATGTCTTTCAAACTTACTTTAGTGATCAATGCGTTTTAGATACCACAAACAGGCTCAACGTCTATTAATATTCCCTCTATATGAACAATATTCCTCTCTTAGACCTCAAACTCTTCCGACAGTCCAATTTTCTCTCCTAGTTATGGACATTGTATTCCCAGCTGTTAATCTTAGATAACGAAAATATTATACCCTAATAATTATTAATTAACAACAGAAAGTTTTCACTGAAACTATTTCTATGTACATTTTTCGTACTTCTGAAGTATATCTTCCAATTACTCATTGTAATGACTTCCCAAATAAGGCGCAACTAACATTCTAAATGCTTCTTTGCACAAAAATGTTTCTTTACCCAAAGCTTCTGAATAGATTTCAAGCTGCTGCCAATAGCAATATTATCACTAATTTTCAATAACATAGACACAGATGTTTAGCGTAAATTTATGCTAAAGGCATACCATCATATACAGTTGCACCTAGAGATAGTTTGGAAATCTCTTCTAGGAGTACTTGCAATAGACAAATGGCAATTTTTTTTTAGTTTCTTCATCTCTCTATGTTAATTGCGACAATGAGGATGTATGATAGTTATGTGAAATTCACGAGTTTTCCTTTAATTTCTAAGTTCACTTTATGCACAGATTGGCTAATTGGGACTGGACCTACAGTTATGTGTCTTCAACGGGTATCGAACACGAAAGTGCTTGATTGAAATGAAGCAACGGATAATTAAATTAAATTGATTACGAAACACGTACACATTTCTAAAGTACCAAGTCCGCACTAGAATGCCGATGGCTAGATCGTTAGTACCCCATTCAAAATGTTCGGGTACTTGTTATAATACAGGTGCAATGGTGTTTAAGTATTATGGAGGTCCATGGCCGCATGGACGACACAAGCTGTTGTAAAAAATTACAACATTGTCTTCACCTTTGAAGCTGCATTTTCTTGCCTCTTGGTAAATTTAGCGACTTTCATTCTGCGATTTGTTGTTACGTAGGAGAACCGTAGTGAAAATGTTCTAATTCGTCCTCCACTACAACAGAATTCAAGAAATGTTCATTCCCGCAAACAGTCTTCATAATGTCTTTGACGAAACTTGTTCACTCGCTGCTCCGTAGCGATTACGGAACGGACACCCTTACACCTCGCTCAAAACATGGCGGCATAATTCCCAGCATGCCTATCGCAAGTTCATGAGATGTTGCCAGGTTGTGGATGATGTACCACACTGCACGTTACTTCATAGATAGAATGCACACGTGGGACAACATAAAATCGGGCTGATTATTTAATTGTCGAACAGTATATCTTTACACATTTTGAACTTTCAAAATGAAACGCATTAGGAGATGCCCTGGCACCCCTATGGCTTACCTCTATATGTTAATCACTACGATGAGGATGAGTGGGAAATTATTAAACCGTATTGCAGGATTAGAACCCAGGACGTAGATATCCAAAAGCAACTGGCTACTGAATGTGACGCACCACGAGCCACTGGACCACACACCTTCTCTTCCTGTTTTGTCCATCTGCTTGACGATGTGATTTAATACAGTTTCTCTCTTTAGTTAGTTCTGTATGTGTGTTTGTTAGCCCGTTTGAGACGAAGCATTTTCTCCAAGTGAAGAAATGTTGTAGCATATGTTAGAACCAAGGGTAAGAAAGATCCTGCGCAGACCCGCGACTCCTGTGCATCGTGCTCCCTCTTGAGAGAGCGGCAGAGTGAAGCATGCTTCCTTATGGGCGGAGTTGAACCGGTGGATGGAAATTTGCGCGGAGACTTTTGGCCGAAGATTCTATTTCTTGTGGTCTCTCTATATTTGAGCATATTTAACAGATAAAAGTCATCCTAAGTTTCTTATCATCTGCCATTGGAAGATGAATTAGAAGCGAGTTTTACGTCACAAGCGATGTTGACGATGTACAACATTTTAAAGACAATATGAATTACACCGAGAGGAAATTTCATTTTCTACGATAATCTTTTTGGTGCACATCAATAGCGTTGCTTAAATGCATACTTTATAATGCAATCAATACACGTTTGAATCAATACGGTATTTGTTTCAATTGTAAACAACGGACACTTGCTCTTGGAAGGAAATATCACAATAGGCGAGGTTCGTGGCTACTTAATATTGCAAGAAACACGTGTAGAGCTTCAGTTTGTTTACACGATATCTCAGAAACTAAATATACATTTACTCTCTCAAATTGTATCGTATTAGTTGTTAAATGAAAAGAGACTAACACGGTATACCTCTCGGGCTGTATATATTGTCTTACGTTTCCTGTGGGATTCGCATTGCAATCGCAAATCCTAACAGCAATTTCAGGCGAAATGCTTCCGTGTTAGGTACTGCATGCTGAGTTTTTTGGAAGAATTTATTATATCAAGAAATGTTAGAGAAAATGCTTCCGTCTAAAGGTGCCTTATTCTCATTCTAATGATATCATTTCTTGTTATTTAACTTTTGTTGCTGTCGTACCTCTTTATGCTAACCGCGACGATAAAACGGAGTGAGGAACTTAACATTAATAGCATATACATATGGAACATCTATGCTTACCCAGGATTCGATACTAGAACCCCTTTCTTCTTGAGATAGATCCTAACCGCTTCGTCGAACAGACCTATTGCAAACAGATTTAGAGATCGAATATTTTCTTGTGTGTGCCACGATGTCACTTAAATATAGGTAAATTAATTTTACTTGTTAATTTGTTTATCGGGAGTAATTTCTTACATTTGTTTTCCTTTTACTCATGATAATTTTCTTTCGGGCCTTAATCTCATTTATCGCTGTTCTCTTTCCACAAAGTTTCTTCATGTCACTTCCCTCGTCCCTACATTTCCTTCTTTGACTGGAATTAGGTTATTTTACGTCTCTTTTCTACCTCGTTATATTAATCGTGACAATGAACGGGGAACTGATGAATCCTCCATGTCCTATGCAGGATGCGAACCTGCGACCTGTATATCACCTTTCTGTGGTTATAACTTGTTCTCCACATCCAGATTCGTCGCGACGAAGAGGATGGATGATCAGTTCAATGAAATATCCATGCCTTGCCCAGATTTCGAAGGAAGGACCCCTGCCTTCTTGGCATGCAATGTAACCACTGTGCCACAACGGGTGGCATTCCCTTCTCTTAACAAACCCTTGGAAAAGGAGATCGGGCTGCCTCTGTGTTCCTTCCTTGCCTCTTGTCGCCATGCTTTCGATCATCCACTAGATTACTCTCTTTGTGAACGGTTCATGTTTCGAACGCCATACTTCTTGAGTTCATAACGAAAGCATTCTTCATTATGGCGTCACTCACACCTTCCGCAATCAATTTCCGCCATTATTCAACAATTAAACTCTTTGTTATAAGATTAGCAATTAGTTGATACCCAATCCAAATACTTCTACGTCAGAGTAAAACAATATTACTAGTAAACTAAGGATTACTGTGTATGTAATAGGTATAAGTGGATAAGTTGCTAGCTGGACGAAAACTGGCATAGGTAGAATGTTAATGTGTAGATAGATTGGTAATTAAAGGATATCTAGTTATAGGTATGCAAAGATAGATAGACATAAACCTTACCAATGGTTAGACAATAAAGTTAGGGATAACAGGGTGTGGTGGTCGCACTCTGAAATTAGGAGCTGTGCAACAGATAGGGTTAAGTGAATAGGATAAAACATTTAGAGAGAAAGAGAGAGACATAAGTCACAGTTAGAATTAGGAATTGAAAGTTAGGGATAATAGGGTGTGCTGGTCGCACTCTAAACTTAGGAGCTGTGCAACAGATAGGTTTAAGTGAATAGGATAAAACATTTAGAGAGAAAGAGAGAGACATAAGTCACAGTTAGGATTAGGAATTGAAAGTTAAGGATAATAGGGTGTGGTGGTCGCACTCTGAAATTAGGAGCTGTGCAACAGATAGGGTTAAGTGAATAGGATAACACATTTAGAGAGAAAGAGAGAGACATAAGTCACAGTTAGGATTAGGAATTGAAAGTTAGGGATAATAGGGTGTGCTGGTCGCACTCTAAACTTAGGAGCTGTGCAACAGATAGAGTTAAGTGAATAGGATAAAACATTTAGAGAGAAAGAGAGAGACATAAGTCACAGTTAGGATTAGGAATTGAAAGTTAGGGATAATAGAGTGTGCTGGTCGCACTCTAAACTTAGGAGCTGTGCAACAGATAGGGTTAAGTGAATAGGATAAAACATTTAGAGAGAAAGAGAGAGACATAAATCACAGTTAGGATTAGGAATTGAAAGTTAGGGATAATAGGGTGTGCTGGTCGCACTCTAAACTTAGGAGCTGTGCAACAGATAGAGATAAGTGAATAGAATGAAACATTTAGAGAGAAAGAGAGAGACATGAGTCTCAGTTAAGGATTAGGAATTGAAGGTTAGGGATAATAGGGTGTGCTGGTCGCACTCTAAACTTAGGAGTTGTGCAACAGATAGTGTTAAGTGAATAGGATAGAACATTTAGAGAGAAAGAGAGAGACGTAAGTCTCAGTTAGGTTTAGTTATTGAAGGTTAGGGATAATAGGGTTTGCTGTTCGCACTCTAAAATTAGGAACTGTGCAACAGATAGAGTTAAGTGAATAGGATAAAAAAATTAGAGAGAAAGAGAGAGACATAAGTCTCAGTAAGGTCTGGAAGGACAGTAAAGTTTGGGAAATTGCATAAGGACATATACAGAAGAAAATCTTAATGAGAAAGCAGTTACTTCAGTACGTGAAGAGATAGTATTAGAAATAATAAGATTATTTAATATTTTGAATACATGATTTTTCCTGACCACTTTATAAAAGAAAAATACATAAATTACTGCTTCGTTAATATTTGTGTTAGGGGTTCAGAAGATATGATAGTTAGGTTGCAGCTTAGGTTATGTGTAAGTGTCGTAGAGTATAAATTAGTTTGGCGTATGGTTAAGTAATTGTCTCCATGGCATGCAATCTGTAGCCATCGTACTCGTTAGCAATCATCACTTCAAGATTTCCAATTTCGATTTCTTGCATTTTGCCTTGTTCCTTGTCATCGTGAGGCTCAGGCATGGGTGTCTGCAGGGCTTTCAACTCTTCCGTTACATGCGACAAGTAAGACGAATGAGAGGATAGTGTAGGACATATCAGAGGCAATAAGTTGATGAAAAGATATTCATAATTGTAACTGAATTTTGAATTTGGTTTGGTTTATTTTACTTCGCTTTTCTTCCACATTTTGGCTAATCGCGAAGATGATGATGATGAGTGATGAGATTGATGAAGCGACACTAACAAAGAACATCCATGCCCAGGTCGGGATTCTAATGCGGGACTCCTGACCCCTGGCACCGTAGCCCATTGTGATAACCTCTCCGCTACGGAAGTCGGCGTTGGCTGTAAAATTACAATGTTAGCATTAGCGTATACCTGATAAAACGGGATGGTGTAGTTCTAGTGTCAGTTATCTCAGTTCGAAGGTCATGAAATGCATTAAGGCTAATCATGATTTGGTATAACAAATTGTATGCAACACTGACTATGAAATCTCTGCATTTCACTGGAAACAAAATCGCAAGTGTAAACTGACTGGCTGATTGATTCATTTGGTTTATTTTTACTTCCTGTTCTGTAACTCTTGACTAATCGTGAAGATCAGGATGAATGATGATGTGATGAAATTGATGAATAACTACTCACGAGGTACACCCATGCTCAGACCGCGATTCGAACCCAGGACCCCTATAGTCTCAGCTTTCTGTGATAAACATAGGCTTTAATATCCTATATGCTTTGCAAATTATTTTACAACCCTAATGTGAACGAAGATGATATCAATGGACGGATGATTGAAAAATGACGTGAACGTCCATACCTTCATCTGTTTCAAAACCAGGGCTTTTCACTTTCGAGATAATTATATCAGTTGAAAGTGTACCTCCTGCAGGCATCCATGGCCTCCACCGTTGATAGTTTCCATCATCTCTTATTGGTTAGGAATAGCACTGGTATCGAGAGACAAGTGGGAATGGCGAAGAGGCTGGGTCTAAACATGTTGTTGCACTAAAACTATCTACACACACCAAAGAGTTTCCGTGCTACCGCTATTTCTGAGGTAGAATATGGGTTCTTATGCTTATTTTAGTGAGTATGGGGGTCTCCGGCTGCTTAGAGGCGGCTGGAGATCCCATTAGTAAATAAGGGGGGTCTCCGGCTGCTTAGAGGCGGCTGGAGATCTCATTAGTAAATAAGGGGGTCTCTGGCTGCTTAGAGGTGGCTGGAGACCCCATTAGTAAATAAGGGGGTCTCTGGCTGCTTAGAGGCGGCTGGAGATGTCATTAGTAAATAAGGGGGTCTCTGGCTGCTTAGAGGTGGCTGGGGATCCCATAGTATGTAAGAGTGGTCTCCGGCTGCCTAGAGGCGGAGACTCCGTATAGCATAAAGTAATAGCTGTTCTCGGCTGCTGTTCAGTGGCCGAGCTCATAGTAGTTCACCCTCCAAGTCCCTCTTAGTTCATGGTAGCTCATAGTTCATATTTTCTTTTTTGGTGTGTGTGCGTGCGAGTGTGTGTATGCGTATTTGTGTGTGTGTGTGTATGTGCGTGTGAGTGGGCCTCTCTTGTCCCTTTCGGCGTTCACTACGGCGTATTGGGTATCGGGTGCCTCTCTTGCACGACACCCGGGAACTCGGGGGGACTCATTCCCACGTGGAGGGGGGTTTCGGAGGGAAGGAGGGCGGAAGGCATGGAGGTACCCCACGTCCCCCTCCGACCTGGGCTCCCCCATTGTCCAGGATCTTCTCTGCATGTTGGTTTTCCCCCTAGGGGAGATTGTAGGTACAATGGGGTCTCAGAGGCTCTCGAAGGGGCCTAGGGGAAACCTGAAAAGGCCTAGGGGGCACTAAAGGGCCAAATTGGGCATTAAAGGGCCCAGAAGGCACTTAGGTGTTGGGAAGGGAGGCTCAACGAGCCAGGGAGGGAACATCGAAACCCATCTGAGAGTAGAACTCCAGTTCCGCGGAAGCATGAAAAAAAAGGAAAAAAAAGAAAAAATGAAAAGAATAAGAAAGACAAGGATCAGGGCAGAGATCTGCGCCAAATTATGCAGCTATCCAGGAACAAGGAGTGCAGCACACACAGGTAAGTTTTGTAGTACTTTGTGTGGTACAATGTAATGTAATATAGGCCTAACACGTGTAAAATATGTACCGCTTGAGAAGTTAAACAGTTTGCACGTAGAAACAAATGTAGTCCCATTGAATGTTGTTTAAGAATTCAAAAACATGCACGTTAGTTATATTTTAGAGTAACATTAGTTCTTAGTTTACAAATATATTTTGCATGATTTGAATCAACAAAATTAAATTCCATCTTGCAGTATTTTTCAACAAATTTATAGTATACTATTCTATATAAAGAACACTGAGCGTGATGTAATTTGGATAGAAACTACAAAGAGAAGATCATAGATATCTTTAAACTAGAAGCTTACATACGCGATTAGAGTGTATTTCATTCAGCTTACATTTTTCAGTAAAACATGCGTTGAAAATAATTTAAAGTTTTTCTTTCAGATTTATGAGAGAAAGATCCTGCAAGAAGAGAACATCAATGAATACGAAGGCCGCCTCGTTCAGTCCCAGGTGCCACTGTACACGTCAAGGGAAAAATAAACGGTTAACGTTTGTAAACAATGTATGCTTTACCTTGATTATTTATTGCTAGAGTATTATGTAAGGTAAGAAGAAGACATGCACTTCGATTCAAGTAGGATAGTCTGCGCTGATGGCCTAGAGCATTACAGTTGCGAAAGTCTTTTATTAACCTCTATTTTTTTCATTTTTTCCACTGTATTGAGTCAACAGAATTAAGCTGTAAAATGAGAACTTGAGCCATCCACTAAGAAGACACTTTATGTGGAACGAAAACATTCACTTAAATGCGGGTACCAGGGCTAAGATCTCAGTGTTGCAAACAGCATGATTGATTGATTTAGTTTATTTTACTTCACATTATTGCCACTTTTGACTAATCGTAAAGATGAGGATGAGTGATAATTTAATGAGATTGGTAAAGGGACACTCACAAAGACGAACCATGTCCAGGCCGGAATTCGAACCCGGGACCCTGTGAACAGCACGATTAAGTGCTTACATGCAGACATTTTTGTTATGCGAAAGTTGTGGAAAATTATAGAAGCAAGATTTATGTAATGTATATTTTAAAAGTGGCATACGCTGGGTTCAAAACCTCGCATAGAAGCTGCTTTGGGGTTCACCTAGCGTCTAATAACTACATACCTGAGGAGGTAAAAGTCGGTGGAGGGTGATACTGATCACATAACCTCCATGAAATGGCCGAGATCATAAATGTGTGTGTCCACATCCCCTTTATGTGTTCGAAATGGCATTGTGCAATGAGAACTGCATTATACCTTAACTTTATGCCAATCTTGATCCCCCTCCCCCATAATTATTTAAAATGATCTTGAATGCATGCCACTATACTGCACAGATTTGCAGCTACCACTAGTGTGTTAAAGGAAATAATTATAATAAATTGGCTCACCCACGCATGATTCTCGCATCATAAAACTATTTTGTCTGATATGGAAAGTTACCAAAGTCAGTATTGTCTTGATACTAAATTCAATTTCGACGAAATCATTTTTCTTAACGTTCGAACTCGATAGAAATTCTACCGTGTAATGTGAAGAAATCATGTAGCATTTTGATGCCGAAGCATATTCCGTGACATATTTCACAGATAGAACAGTTCCATTTTTTTTTAAAAAAATGTCAATAATTATTCAAACGAGAGGAAAATAAGTTTTCTACGAATCGGTTTCAGACACAAATCAAATGGCGCATTCACACTTCGTAGCGCATTCAGTACACGTATCGAAGAGTAAATTAGTTGTTTGAATTAGATAGAAATGTCTCATTACATACAGAGTGTTCCAGTTATAGATTCAAAAATGACCGCCATTGACAGAAATACATTGCCTGCAACGCTGACCACATCTAGAAACAACAGATATGGTTTCAAGGGGAACGGAAGCACACGTAGTCACAGTCGCATGTCCAATGTCATCCAGTGTCCATGGCTTTGTGACGTATACATTGTTCTTCATAGTTCCCCACAGGTAGAAATCTAACGGTGTTAAATCTGGAGATCTGGGTGGATATTGTACACTTTTCACGTTGCTCGAAAGAAGAATTGCCATTTTGTCTACACTGATACAACCTGGCGGGCTGTAACCGAACTGAAAACAAGACAATGCCTACACACTCTCACACACTCAACGTAGACATTACAACTTCAAATACAAAAAACCCAGTCAAGTTATCTTTATTAATTTCTCTGTTATTAACGTTCAATTAGAATTAGTAAAGAGTTTACGAACAAAGAAATAATGAAAATAATATTTAACGCTTTAGTCAGAAACAAAGTAGAATATGCAGCAGAAATAAATAAAATAGTAATGCTACAGTCTAAATTCGTAAGGTACGCCACTCACAAAGAAAAAGGCATATATTCCCTATATGAATCGTACACGTCAGTAGTGTAAAATACTATAGGATGAGGACGAGAAAGTATGAGGCCCCCTCAGGCAGATTTGGCCACACTTAAAACTAGCTCAAGATGTGCATATGAGCTTATTGCTCAAGTGTGGTACTCTGTCTAACCCAAGATTTTTGTAAAAATGCCCTCGGGAATTTCCCGTGAAAGTATGACCCCCCTCAGATTGATTTGCCTACACTTACAAAAGCTACATCTGTGAGATTGTTGTCCATAAGCTTGTTAAAAATATGCCCCTCTTGATATTGTTTTGGCTACACTTAAAACTAAGCCAAGATACACCCATCTACACTCACCCACACCCACCCACACCCACCCATATTTACTTCCGGTCCACTTCTATTGCATCATGTTGTGCAACAAATTATTATCCAATATTATGCAATAAATTATTAGGCATGTGTTGTTTTCTGATTGGTTGGTTATGACATAATGTGATGATGTGGTATATTCTGATTGGCTTATTGTTTCAGATGTTTTCAATGCGGTCCGTGCTTAGGCTATATAAAGAGATTTTGCATTACATATCAGCTAGAATTGTGAGAGTGGCTGAGGAGTATGGGTATGTTGTTGCAGTGCTCCTTAAATTTTTTTATTAAAAATTAAATATTAATAATATAGAATATCTTATAATTAAAACACAAAAATATTGCAAATTTATATAAATTGAATTACAAATCTATTTGATTTAATATACAGAATTTTTAATTATTCATATCAAACATATTTCTAATATATTGAACAAAGGGTTTATATCTGTCCCAGTTTGTTATACAAGATCAATACATAACACATGGTATTAGGTTATTGCCTTTCTCGGACATGCCTGTGTAGACATGTATTTGTGCTAGGGCAGTGCTTCTGTACTCATTCTACCTTTGAGCATGTAGGCTATTAGCTTTACAACCTGTCATAGGTTTATTAAGTATAGAGTTTTGATTTGAACCCCAAGAAATTTTATATAATAAACCAACAACAAAGCCAAACATATTTACACACTAAGTATATACACTAAATATACAAAGCACACTGCTGAACCCATCTGATATTTTTTATTAAGTATAGAGTTTTGATTTGAACCCCAAGAAATTTTATATAATAAACCAACAACAAAAATGCCAAATCAAAAATATTGTAATCAATGCAATAAGAATATATCCAGCCCTAATTGGGCTAAGCACCAAAGGAATTGTGATCCAGAAAAATACAGAACACCCACAAAAATATGCCCAAAATGCCATAGAAAATATAGCATGGAATACTTCACATATAAACATATAGGTACTTGTTCTGCACAGTCATCAACATTGCCCCCACAACCATCTACATCTGGTCTGAAAAGGAAGCTTGAAACACCTGTTAATGCTAGGCCAGCAAAGCAGCCACGCAATGTACCTATCCATAGCAGTTTTGCTGGCCAACTTAGGGATCACTGTTTTGTATCAGAGCCAAGATGTGATATTAAGAATTTTTTGAACAGTATAAATCCTGATGTGCAGGCAATTCTAAATGCACAAAATGGCTCTTATAAGCTGTCCCTCAAATTGTTTACACAATATAAGAAACCAAATGGCACAAAATTTACACAGCCCCACATAACAGAAACTGTAGCTATATATTCAAATACAAATTTAGACAAAATAATAAGCAATTTGATAGATCAATTGAATATTAAACATTCTGAATTTGCTGCAAAAGAATCAGGATGGAGCCTATGTGGATCTCCACACAAGTTATATATTAATATTTCTGAATTCAGCCCATTACAAGGATCTACATATCTGCCATTACCTGCCAACATCAATAACAAATAGTTGTGGTTAACATAAAAAATAATGATGAGAAATGCTTTTTGTGGTGTATTTTAGCTGCTTTGTTTCCAGTTTTAAGGCATCCAGAAAGAATAAGTTATTATAAACAGCATGAACATGATTTTGATGATGCTATGGAGGGCTTAGAATATCCAATGTCTGTTCAGAATATTGATAAATTTGAAAAAAAGGCCAGGGATATCAATGGTAAACAATTATCTATTAATGTTTTTATTTGTTCCACTGGCCGTGGCAATTGCTTGATAGCACCTCTCAGAATCAGTACACTTGTTGATGATTCTGCTGTCCCGATTGATCTGCTCTTAATTGAAGAGGATGGCACATATCATTACACTCTGATACACAGTCTTGAAGCTTTAGTCAGAAAACAACTAGACAAATCTAAGACAATATTCAAGTTGTGCAGAAGATGTTTAACTGTATTTGATGGTCAAAAAATAATAAATGGGGTTCGGGAACAAAATGCAGAAATTGCTAAAAACAAGTTAATTGAACATTTAAAATACTGTGGCAATCATAAACCTGTTCATATGGTGATGCCTAAGCCAAGTGAAAATGCCAAATTCAAAAAATTTGAAGCCTTGTTGGAACACCCAGCATATATAGTCTGTGATTTTGAATCAAACCTCAAACCTCTTGCATTGTGCAGACCAGATCCTGATGAATCTTCAATTACATCATACCAGTTCCATGAACCTTCTAGTTTTTATTATGTTGTTGTACAGGATGGTGTTGTTAGTGAAGAATATTTATACATGGGACCAGATGCCATCAAAGAATTTGCACATAGAATAGAAAATGAATGCCATGACATAGCAACAACAAATAGTTGTGGTTAACATAAAAAATAATGATGAGAAATGCTTTTTGTGGTGTATTTTAGCTGCTTTGTTTCGAGTTTTAAGGCATCCAGAAAGAATAAGTTATTATAAACAGCATGAACATGATTTTGATGATGCTATGGAGGGCTTAGAATATCCAATGTCTGTTCAGAATATTGATAAATTTGAAAAAAAGGCCAGGGATATCAATGGTAAACAATTATCTATTAATGTTTATATTTGTTCTACTGGCCGTGGCAATTGCTTGATAGCACCTCTCAGAATCAGTACACTTGTTGATGATTCTGCTGTCCCGATTGATCTGCTCTTAATTGAAGAGGATGGCACATATCATTACACTCTGATACACAGTCTTGAAGCTTTAGTCAGAAAACAACTAGACAAATCTAAGACAATATTCAAGTTGTGCAGAAGATGTTTGACTGTATTTGATGGTCAAAAAATAATAAATGGGGTTCGGGAACAAAATGCAGAAATTGCTAAAAACAAGTTAATTGAACATTTAAAATACTGTGGCAATCATAAACCTGTTCATATGGTGATGCCTAAGCCAAGTGAAAATGCCAAATTCAAAAAATTTGAAGCCTTGTTGGAACACCCAGCATATATAGTCTGTGATTTTGAATCAAACCTCAAACCTCTTGCATTGTGCAGACCAGATCCTGATGAATCTTCAATTACATCATACCAGTTCCATGAACCTTCTAGTTTTTATTATGTTGTTGTACAGGATGGTGTTGTTAGTGAAGAATATTTATACATGGGACCAGATGCCATCAAAGAATTTGCACATAGAATAGAAAATGAATGCCATGACATAGCATCTAATGTCTTATTAAAATCAAAACCTATGTTGCCTTTAACAGAGGATCAGATTGAAGATTTCAACAATGCAGAAAAATGCCCGGTATGTGATTCTGAATTTTCAGATACAAATATCAAGGTGCATCACCATTCTCATACAGATGGTAAATTCAAAATGGCCCTGTGTAATAGCTGTAATATTAAGATCCAGAGACCAAAATTTGTCCCTATATTTTGCCATGGTGCATCTAATTATGATTTTCATCATCTGATCAGGTACGAGGGGTTTGACAAGCAGAATTTAAATATTTTAGCAGAAAATGATGAGAAATATATTGCTATTAGCAAGATAATTAAAGTTAATGGTGTTCCCATTCACTTAAGATTTCTTGATTCCTACAGAATTCTGTCGGCTAGCCTGGCTACACTGGCCAGTCAATTATCTGATGATCAATTCAAAATCACATGTGCTATGTTTCCAAATCAGGACCTGAAATTAATTAGGCGGAAGGGTGTATATCCATATGACTATGTTACAGATTTTTCTAAATTTGATGAGTGTTCTCTGCCACCACAACAAGCGTTCTACAGTAAACTCAGGGCATCTGGAATTACTGATGATGATTATCACCATGCCCAGTTGATGTGGAACAATTTAAAATGCCAGACATTTGGTGATTATCATAAGGCATATTTAAAACTTGATGTGACTCTCTTAGCTGATATACTTCAGGCATTTAGAAAATCATCGATGGAAAATTATAAGCTGGATGCAGTGTATTTCTACAGTGCTCCAGGCCTAGAATGGTCTGCAATGTTTTTAAACACTAAAATGCAATTGGATCTGATACAAGATCAAGATATGTATCTGTTTATGGAGCAATGTATAAGAGGAGGCATGGTGCAATGTTCTCAGAGATATGCCAGAGCAAATAACAAATATATTCCTGATTATGATCCAGCCCTGCCATCAAATTATATATTGTATGTAGATGCCAAAAGCCTGTATGGTTATGCTATGATGCATAAATTGCCATATGCAGGGCTTGAGTGGGTTGAAGATTTCAATATTGAACATCTTCAGGATTTTGATGACAGTAACTATGGCCTGTTCTTAGAAGTTGATCTGACAATTCCTGATGATTTACACAACACATTTTCTGATCTGCCCCCAATTCCTGAGGTTAAGTGTTCACCTGGCTCTAAACAGAAGAAGCTCATGATGACTCTAGAGCCAAAACAGGATTATGTCATATATTACAAAAACCTCCAGTTCCTAATGAATCATGGTGTTCAAGTAACCAAAGTTGGCAAAGTTTTGAGGTTCAGGCACTCAAGATGGTTGAAGCCATATATTGATACAAACACAGAGCTTCGAACATCTGCAATGAGCCAATTTGATAAGACCCTGTTTAAATTGATGGTAAATTCAGTGTATGGCAAAACCATAGAAAATGTCAGAAAACATAACATAACATGTTAAATTAATTACTGACCCCAGCCAGAGCAAAAAATTGATAGCAAAGCCTAATTTCAACTACAGAAAAATTTATGATGAAATATGGCACTCTTCAACATGAAAAAAACAAAGATTAAGTTTGATAAGCCTATTTATATAGGGGTTGTGATATTGGAATTGGCCAAATTACACATGCTGGAGCTCTATTATGATGTGTTGAAGCCTATTTATGCTGATCGTGTAAAACTGATGTACATGGACACAAATAGCTTTATTCTTGATATTCAGACAGAAGATGTCTATCAAGATATGTCACAGCCTGCATTGCTTGAATATTTTGATACCAGTGAACATACAAAAATTCAACCCCACAACAAAAAGGTGCCTGGCAAGTTAAAAGATGAGACACTTGGTGATGTTATTGTGGCATTTGCTGGGTTAAGGGCCAAGATGTATAGTTTTGAAACATGTAGTGGTGCTGTTGCCAAAAAAGCCAAGGGCATTGGCAGAGTAACTGTTGACAAAGAGCTCCAATTTAAAGATTATGAAGATTGTCTCAAAACCCAGAGTTTAATCAGAACATCAGAATGCAGAATTCAGAGTGTGGATCACTTGTTGACTACAAATGTTGTAAGAAAAGTGGCTCTGGACCCACACGATGATAAGAGATGTATTTTGTCATGTGGCATACATACTCTACCATGGGGGCATTGTGATTTGAAAAGTGGTAATCAATGCCCAATTACAGAGCATGATTTGAAATAAATAAACATGCCAATGAACTTATTTGGGTTCAAAAAACAGGCTATTATGGACCTGCCAACACCAGCACCCTCTTCTGATATACAATCTATGATATCTAAACTAAGTGGTTTGTTAATTATTCATCTGAACAGCATACTTACAGATGTTGATGATAAAACAGGTAAAACATTGTACATATTTAACAATAATTTAAATCATTATCAATTACCTGTAGGTGGTCAATTACAATTTATTACAACTCCCGAGGGTAATGTCAAGGTTTCAATAGGGAGAAATATTTATAGAATTAAGCACTCAAACATGATTTCTGGCACTGTTTATACTGTTTCTGCTGGTGACTGCTTATATATTGAGGTCCCAGGATCCTATGACAAGCTTATACCTTTTTTATAGAATTAAGAATTAGATATTTTATAATAAATAACCACTAAAACAAAAAAAAATGCCTAATGATATATTTGGCCATACAAGGCATGAAGATCACAGTGATGAGATTCTGATGCTTGATGTCAGAGTTAAAAAATTAAGAAGTGATTTACAAGCTTTACAAACCACACTCAATGCCAGTCTTCAACTAGAGATTACAAATTTACAATCACAATGCATGGACCCTCTTCTTAAAATTGACTCAGAACTCAAATTGATGCTTCAAAAATATACTGACTTGGCAACATTAGATAATTTTCAAAGTTTAGAGGAGGCTGTAGCAGCTCTTCAAGCCAAATTTAAGACTCAGGCTACCAACTCTGAGCAATTGAAACAACAATTGGAAGAACAGATTAATAATGTCCAGACACAGCTCCAAACAATTGTCAAAAGCATAAAGTCACAAGAAGATTTTGATCTAGTGATTTCTACTCTAAAAGAACAGATTCAATCACTACAGATACCTAATCTGGACCCCTTGAACAATGCCATAGCCGAGGTTAAAGAAAAAATTGAGACACTTGAAAATTTTATGAACAACCTACCATCTTCTGATGCTCTGAGTGCTATAACTCGTAGTGTTGCCAACATCAAGCTGCAACTTGAAACATATGAAGATTTTGGAAAAAATCAGAGTACCATAACCCAACTTGAGGGTACCATAGCAGCAGTGCAAAGTGATTTGACAAATGTACAAGAAACTCTATAATCCCGCTTGCCTGGTATTGTAGATACCCTTGTCAGTGTCCAGCAACAAATCACCAAACTTGAAAACCTCAACACTGAATATGAGCTATCTCATTTTCATCACTTGATCGATGATATCCAAACAAAACTTGAAATTTTACAACAATCCACACCTACTCAGGCAGACATAACCCTGCTTCAAGATGCTATGCGTAGTGTGGCTGATGCTTCTGAATTAAATGATGTGAAATTGGCACTTGAATCTTTGCAGAATACTGTATCAAATCTGCCTACATCACAGGAACTTAAAAATATTAAGAGAGCTGTGAATCGCATATTGAAATCAGAAGATATCAAGAATATCCAAGACAGAGATCAAACAACTTACTCAGACAGTGGCCACTCTACCAACTAATCAACATATTAATGAATTGCATGCCTTGTTTGAGGATATCAGAAGACAAGTTCATGATCTTACTGCTCAAAATTCAAAATTGGCAGTTGTTGAAAATTTACAGCAAATTGTAGCCAACATCAAGCAACAGCTAGGGACCATGGAATCCAACCAAGCAAATGCTCTGTCTGTTTTGGCCACCCAGCTTTAAGAGATTGTCCAACAATACAAGAAACTTGCTGTGGACATAAGAATTAAACCAGGGCACGATGAGATTGTTAGGACTATCAATGAGCACCTTGAATCTGTAACAAGTAGATTGCTTACAGCAGAAAAAGAAATAACTGGCCTAATCGAGAATCCTAAACATACAGTAATTCTTGAATTGTATAGTATCCCCAACAAGGAATATGATTCACCATTTACACCAGGTGGCAAAATATATATGCTGTCCCCTGCACAATTTTATTACCAGTTTTTTGTTGGGGGCACACTTAGACCAATCAAGATCAAATATTGGCTACAACCACAGGCACACCACTATCCTACTTTATCAATAACAAATGCTGACAACAAACCAAAGGTCACCAGTGTAGAGTTAGAGGATTTTACAGACCCCAATACATTAGAAACATCTTATGCTGAAGATGATGGTTCTCTTGAATTTAATATACAAATAGGAGACAAATTATATTTAGAAAATCCTGTAGTATCAGCTGCTGAACACCCCATAGTTGCAATATTCTTGTTTACATACTATGTCTAGACAAATTATTGTTGATGAATTACACAGACAAGCCAGACATAATTATAAGAGACTGCCAGTAGTCACAAAAGGCATAGATGATTTATGGCAGTGTAACTTGGTTGAGATGGCAAGTGGACAGCTGAAAAACTTAGACAAGATCAACAAGGGCTACAAGTATCTACTTACTGTCATAGACACATTTTCAAAATATGCCTGGGCTGTGCCACTCAAATCCAAGACTGGAGCATGGGTTACAGAAGCCTTCAGGACAATCATCAATCAGAGCGGAAGATCACCGCGCTATCTACAAAAAGATAATGGCAAAGAATTCTATAATTCGGTGTTCCAACAATTTATTAAAAGCCAGTCAATACAACATTACTCGAGTTACAGTGATCTCAAGGCCTATATTGTAGAAAGATTCAACAAAACCCTAAAAAATCATATGTATAAACAATTTACCCTTCAAGGTAATTATAAATGGCTCAGTATCCTACCAGAACTTTTAGATAGATATAACAACTCGGTTCATTCCACAATCAACATGAAACCCTCTGAGGTAACTTCATCTGATGAGCAAAAATTGATCAGTACTGTTTATTATCCTAGATACCAGCCAACAACAAGAAAAGCCAAATACAAGGTAGGTGATCAAGTAAGAATCAGCAAATATAAGCACATATTCAAAAGAGGCTTTACCAGAAACTGGAGCACTGAATTATTTACAGTGGTTCAAGTTAAACCTGGGACCCGATACACATATATAATAAAAGACCACCGAGGAGAAATTCTCAAAGGCAGGTTCTATGAAGAAGAACTCAACAAAACTAAACAGCCTGACACATATCTCATAGAAAAAATCATCCGCAGAAAAGGCAAAAAGATACTGGTGAAATGGCTAGGTCTCCCAGAACACAGCTGGATCGAGGCAGACAAAGTGATACTATGAACACCTGGGATGTTATAAAGAGACTACCAGAGCCTGAACAGCAGAATAAGAGAAATGGAAAGCTGCTGCCTGATAATATTAGATGTCTTATTGTTGGGCCATCGGCTTGTGGTAAAACTACACTAATGATTGATAATTTTTTATTGGCACCCAACTGGTTAGACTGGAAAAACAGGCACTTGTATGTTTTCTCTAAGAGCTTGGAACAATTAAAATATCAGCAGCTGATATGATGGACTGGTTATTGCCACTTTTGAACCAGATGTTAAGCCACTTCGTGAATGTCTCGATAATTCTGTTATTGTGTTTGATGACATTATACTGGATAATCAAAACAGGGTTAGAAATTTTTTTACACAGGGCCGACACAAAAACATAGATTGTTTCTACCTGGCACAGACTTTTTCTAAAATACCGAAGCAGCTGATCCGAGACAACAGCAATATTATATGTGTGTTTCATCAAGATCATACCAACCTCAAACACATACATGATGAATATGTAGGTGGGGACTTGAGCTACAATGATTTTTCCAAGTTTTGGAGTAGGTGCTGGAACCAGGACAGCTATGGGTTTGTCACAATTGATATGAAAAGTAAACCCAATAGTGGTAAATACAGAAATAGAATCAACAATTTTCTAGACATTGAAACATATATAAATAACCATGAAAAGGCCAATTATTGATGATCTTAAATTAAGAGATTATCTTGTAAAAAGATTTAAGGGATGGAAATCAGAGAACCGAGGAATCTATGAACAACACAAGCAAACAGAACAGCCTATTATTGATGCTATTAGTGAATTAGGTAAAAATATCAAAACTGTTACAGAGCAAAATCAAAATTTGATCACAGAGCTTGTACCTGTAGCTGCTAGGAACATATTATCCAATCACCCCACTTTCTAGTATTCATACACCTAGTCCTGTTGCTCCTCGAAGAATTGAGGCTAGTCAGGATCCTATTGAATTGGGTCTTCTTGCTCAAAAATATTTAAGCACACCTAAAGACAACAAAGATGAGGTTTTTGGTTTATATGCTGACACAGAGCGTGATGGTAGCATCATACATAGAATTGGCAATTTCAGAGTAACATTTATGGGAGATGATCTAATAGTATATTCAGAATCTCATCTTGGAGAAAAAGGTGCTTTTGTTAAGTATCCTGGCACACCTGGATTGTGGGAACTGATGACTCGGAAGAGACCTGGCAGCTATACAGATCAAGACTATGAGCATTACAAAGAAATATTAATAAAATCAGATGCTCTATACCAGAACAATGATCCCACACAAAAAGAGTCAAGTCTAGCAGTGGAGCAAAATACAACAACTTAATCAAGCCCATATGGTCACAGATCAAGACTGGTAGTGGAATCAAACAATACAACACCCTGCCTAAAGAATTTGTGTGGGTTGATGATGTCAGGAAACTTGTAGATAGGTTGCTGGTGATAGCTGGGGAGGAAAATGCTGGCAACCACAATTTTTACAATGAAAAGGTTGGAATTATGGACATGATAAGCACCAAATTGTCTAATTTTATAGTGAATGACACTAAGGGCATTGGATATCTTATAAAAATTATTAATACTCTACCCCCCAAATTTTGGAATATCTCTGAGGGTCGGGGGCTGGTTAATGTAATCATAAACAAGCTGCCATTTGAACTACACATACCAGGCTATCAGTATTGTGGTCCCGGTACAAAATTGGACCATAGATTAAACAGAGGTGACCCTGGTGTTAATCCTCTAGATGCTGCTTGTAGAGACCATGACATAGCATACAACACACATTCTGATCTTGATAGGCGACATGTTGCAGACAAGAAATTAGAAGAGGCTGCATTTGGTAGATTT
Organism: Lepisma saccharinum; assembly: GCF_977018435.1. Classification (NCBI taxonomy): domain Eukaryota; kingdom Metazoa; phylum Arthropoda; class Insecta; order Zygentoma; family Lepismatidae; genus Lepisma; species Lepisma saccharinum. The sequence goes on from NC_139248.1 coordinate 52,801,934, forward strand.
GTAAGCAAAGATGCTTCTTTAAGTGAGAGAATAGCAGCATTGGGGACCACGATAGCTATGAACACCAAACAAAAACTGGGGTGGGGGTTGTGATAAATTAAATAAATTTAAGCCACTTAATTAAGCTATGTAAACCCAGAATATGTATATAATAAACCTAGGATGAAGGCCAAGGGTGTTATGTATCAGATACCTTATGCAGGTCTTAAATCTCTTAAAACTATTGATAGTCTTTTAACCAAAAAGCAGCGCAAGAAAAAAAGCTCTTGTCTTGCCAAGGGCCATGGTATGAAATTATTACTTAGTACCCCTCAATTAAAAAGATTACAGCAATCTAGAAAAAAATTGCATACAGGTGGCTTCATATTTACTATCCCAGCTATTTTAGCAGCTTTGGGGGCTGTGGGGAGCTTGGCTGGGGGATCAGCTGCCATAGCAAAAACAGTAATAGATGCCAAAAAGAATAAGGCAGAATTAGATGAATTGAAGCGCCATAATCTGGCCATAGAGAAACAAGGCAAAGGTGTTAAGAGAGCCATGAATAAGTTTAGAAAAAAACATGAGCCGCTTACAAACCAAGATATTAAAGCTTTAATCAAACCACTGGGCATCAAAAATTTTAGAGGTGTGTACATGTCTGATTCTTTACCAGAACAACCACTCAACAAAGAGTGTGGCATAGTTAATTTGGATAAGAACAAAAATCAGGGCACTCACTGGATTTGTTATCTTAAATATTTAAAAGATGAGGCATTTGTGTTTGATTCATTTGGAGGTGTTCCACCTGAAAATTTAGTAAAATATCTAAAATCAACTAATCTTTATTACAATAATGCCCGTGTTCAAAACTTCAAAGATGTTAATTGTGGACATCTGTGTTTATCTGTTCTTAGATATCTGTCTCAAATAAATAAACCATCAATTGAAGATTTTCAAAAGGCCCTGTGGTATCTGAAACATCATGGGAGTATTCCATCTCACCAGCCAAAATTCAATATTGAAGCTCAGATTACATGATGATATAGTGTATCCCAAAACAATAGCTCTCAGAGCATTTTATGGCATGTACTTGATCCCTAATATTACACACCACAACAACACAATCACAGTTGGGGATCAAAAAATTGTCATCACTCCAGGGCAGTATAATCTGTCTACTTTAAATGCTCAGTTACCCAGAGGTATAGTGTTAACTCAAAATTCTGTCACTCACAGAGTAGAGATTGTGTCTGCTACAGAGACAATAGATCTGGGTACTATAGGAGAGCTGTTGGGCTTCCAAAATAACACAAAACTTGAACCAGCCATTAAACACACTGCTATTAATATACCTAAATTCTTAGCCATAGATACTCTAAATATTCACTGTAATGTGGCCGAGGGTATGATCACCAAATCAAATGGCATAGGCACTCACAAACAAACTGGCATCATTGCAACATTCAAACCTAACTCTGAATTTATGGAACCGATCATCTACACTCCATCACCAACATTATATTTTCCTGTGTGCCATAATAGAATAGATTATATTGAATTGATGGTCACTAATGAAAAAGAAGAATTAGTTGATTTTGCTGGAGCCACAACAACTGCTATCATAGAAATTAATATTTAAATAAAAATACATACAAAAAAAATGGAAAATATTGAGAGTTATGAGCTACAATCATTCCCCCCAAACAGGAGGACCTTTGCAAATTTAAATCAACCCAACACAGAGATTGAGGTTGATCTTGATGTAGGAGATGGCTTTATACACCCCCACAGAGCAGACCTATACATCAAATTTGATGTTGTAAAGCTCGATGGTACAGATTATCCGGCTAACTCAAACATAAGATTGGTCAGGGACGGCGACAGGGGTGGGCACGGGTGGGCAAGCGCCCACCCAAAAATTCCTGTGGCCACCCGATTGCCCACCCAATCAAATTCAATAAGTACATATACTTGAGGATATATGAATGATTCAATAAATAAGTGTATTCTGGTATGCATAACATGTATTTTTAACTTGTGAATATTATCTATGCTAGAAATGTTCACATATTATCAACCCATAAAGAGCCAATTTTGTCATTAGAAAGGGAAAGTATTTACTAGAGCAATTGAAACAAAAACTGATCAAATGAACACTTCCATGATTAAAAGCAGCTAGTAGGCTTAGGAGGATCAAAATTATGCAGGGTGTGATCAAGATTAGATCAAAATTTATGTTGAACTTGAGGACTGCAGCTCCGGGCCTTCACTGGGAAAGACTGCTTTGAAAAGTACCACATAATGAAAAAAAAAAAAATAGGTACGTATAAGTGTACCTGCAGGGGACAATTACCGCCCACAACTTCAAATTTTAAGCAAATAATAACACTTTTTGTAAAATTTTCTTGCTCGCTCCGCTCGCAATCCCTGCTTTTCTTAGTCTTATCAAGTTCAGAACCGTGGCTAGGGGGCGGCGGGAGTCGTCCTGGGCGCCGAACGATCTAAATGAAAATAAGTTGTAAGATTGATTTATTTGTTTTAAGTCCACTTTACGCACTGAAAGGCTAATCGGGACTGGACCTACAGTTTAAAGTGGGATCCGAACCACTGTGCCATGTGCCTCCACCGGGTATCGAACCCGGGACCCCTTCATTACAAGGCGACAATCTACCACTACACCATCGGCGAGGCACAAAAGTTGTAAAAGAGTGAATCCATTGGCGTCTCGTGAAATTATTTCCACCCTATTAAATCAACATTCATTACAGCCTGCAAAAATTTTGTATCCAAAATTTTCTTGCTGGCTTCGCTCGAAATATGTCATTCTTCTCTGTAATGAATTCTAAATTTCCATCTTGCATATATGTGAAACATATATCGTGCAAGTTATACATGTTAATGTAAAAAACAATAATATTTGGAATTCATTTATCAAGCATTTTCTGTCTTTCAAAAATAGTTTGCTTGCTTGTTTTCCATTATTAATGTGAAATTGAAAGTGTTGGAAAAATAATTCAAATTGTTTGTTCGAACACAAAATGCTTTAGCACCAACTTCTACCCCTTTTTGCATAGTTTACGAGGGTAATAACGTATTTGATACTACCGCTGCTACTACTACTATTACTACTACTACTACTACTACTACTACTAATAATAATAATGTTGGTCCCGGGTTCGAATCCCGGCTTAGGCATGGATGTTTGTGAGTGTCCATTCATCAATTTCATCACTCATCCCCAGCTTCGCAAATTAGACAAAAGTGGCACAAGAAGCGAAGTAAAATAAAGCAAACCAATAATAATAATGTTATAATAATATTATTATTATTACATTTTTCTTTTCATTATTATTACTACCACTATTATTATTATTATTATTATTAGTGATACGTTTATCCTGGTACTTCCCCCCCCCCGACAAAAATTCGTGATTGCGCCTCTGGATTGGAGTGAGGTTTTGGTGCTGCTCCGGGCCTCCACATACGTATATAAATCTCGGCCTGAGTATGGTTAAAATAATCTCCAAATAAACAAATAAAAACATCATCTTAGGGTTACTTCCTTCAGCAACACAATAAATTATTTCGACTTTTTAATTATTATTATTAGAATAATTTAATCAAGAAGACTTAGATGGGAAGGCCATGCGACACGAATGCAGAGGAAAGAATAGTTTACAGGATTCTCGTTGGGAAACCTGATGGTAAGAGACCTGTAGGAAGACGAAGATGGAGGGATAACATTGAGATGGACTTCAAGGAAATCGGTAACGATGGAAATGATTGGATTTATCTTGCCCAGAATAGGGACAATGGAAAGCTTGTGTTCATGCAGCCATAAACGTTCGGGTGTAAGTATACTAGAGAGTATAGTATAATTTTAATTAACTCTGCATAGAAATTCCAGAAGTGTCCCTATTTTTATTTCATTACAATTTTTATATACCTGTCATCTTCAAATATCAATATGGTATGCGAAATATCAACTTTATATTCATTCTACTAATAAGAAGTAATCACAATAATCACTACAATACCGAAGTGAATAAATTTTAATAAACCAGTTGTGTATGAAAAAAGCTACAGAATTATTCAATTGCTAATGAGTGGCTTATCCTATTTAGAAATCCTAGTTCCACACATAAATGTTGCCACATGAATCAGCCGAAAATGTCAACAGAATCTGTAGATGCAGCTGAAGTAAAGAAGGAAAAGTTATATCACGAAGTATCCAGAAGACGATTTTGTTAGTTTAATTTATGCCCACTTTTAGGCTCATGTAGGCTAATCGGGACTAAACCTACAGTTTAACGTGTAGTTCGAACCAGTGTGCATTGTGCTTCCACTAGAGGAGGGGGGAGTCGAACACATGACCTCTTCATTATAATACGGCAGCGTTATGCCGTTGGGGAAAAAAAATATACAGAAAGATCTCGCACCAAACGTATCATTTTATCACCACAGAAGATGCGTCTACTATTAGAGGGTGATTGACTGAGACAAATATTTGAGACTTTCGAAAAACAACGTCATTGTTCACTGACTTAGCTGCCTTGGTCCACTAATGAAACGCTGTGCAATTGAAACTACCACCTCAACTTTCTAAGAGGTATGAACTAATGAAACTCCATTTTTGCAAGAGTAAGTTGGGGTTGATTTGTTTTATTTTAAGTCATTTTTCTGCTAATTTTGATAATGACGACGATAAGGTTCAATGGTGATTAGATGAAAGTAACGAAGGGGCGAAAAGAAACACACGCTGACACTCAAAATACAAACCCTCATATATTATTACTTTGACAGTGATCCCAGGCGCCAGGGACTCGTTGCCCTGCAAGAATAAAGTTTCCAGGGTATGCTACACAGGATAGAGGTTGACATTCTAATGTGTTCGAAATGGACACACCATACAACCCAAGTCATCTATGAAAATAGATGAATTATTACTGGTACGGTGATCAACTCTGATGAATTCCTTGTGTCCTAAATAATTTTGTTACCTCATAAAATATGTTCACGTAACCATACGTGTATTGCTTCTCCCGCATTAGTAACCTGACAGATCAGAAAACGAAGAGCAACTTAGCTAATAATCTCTTCAATTCTGAACAGATTTTTCAATCTTACTTGTTTATTACTTATGAGTGATATTTTGTCAAAATAGCCTTTCATTAGCCTAGGAATACTTCATGGACAATGAACAAAGAATTGTTTTTCCGTGTGTGTTTTAAATCATTCCTAATAAGACGTTCATTTTAATCCAAACATTCAGTGGCGGCGATTAGGAGGAGCGGGAAGTGGGGGATGCAGTTCCCCCGCCACATTTTGCCACTTATTGCCTCCGCACTATGGCCTCTTTATGCTAAGCCTTTTCTACCAAGAAAAAGTATATTGTCCTTGCCCCTCAAATGTTGGCACCCAATCGCCGCTACTGCAAACATTCAGATAGATTTGTTAGTTGTAAAAACCTTATAAGCTAAAAAATGTGACCCCCAAAGAGTAAGAAAAATCGTTCAGTCAAAAACTCATACGATGAAAAATGCTCAGGAACCTGGAACGTGCATTTAAATTACGAGAAACTTAACGATTGTCTACCATCGCACTTTCTATCACTGTCGCCGAATACATAAAATCAAGTATGTGTCTTGTATTTGCAACACAAGCTTAAATAAACCTAATTCACATTTATTTTACTCTATTAACATGCATGAATGAATGCGACTAGAATGTATGGCTGCGCATGGGTAAACACTTCCTTGAAATAATTTTGTCCATCAGAGAGAAAGCGAAAGGAAATGAAACAAGATGGGAGAATAGATTAGAAAGGAATAAAGAGGAAAACAAGAAAAGGAAAGGGAAAAGAAGTAAGAGGAAAATCGGGAGTGTAACAGAGAGGATACATAAGTCTTACATACACGTATATACTATATATGGTCTTACATTTATACAACCCAACCTAATCTATTAATATGGAGCTTCTGCCCACCCGGTCGAAAATTTCTGGCGCCGCCCCTGAGATTGGTAGACAATTTTGTGCCACATCTGTTCTCTGAAATTGAGATCAGAAAACATGGTGTTGTTATAAACAGAATAGATTACCCTGGTATTACTTCTACAGCTTTGGCCACACTAAAATTATCCAAAACCGAGGCATCATACTACTAAATAGGTGGATTTGAAGCTGGTGATAAAATAATATCTAAGAGTCACACAGTATTGTTTCCTATGCGCCTGTTGCTAGGATTCTTCTCAGATTACAAAGATATTATGTGGAAGGGTGGTTTAAGAATTACATTTAGAAGAGCTGCCAATGATAATAATGCTTTGATGAGGTACAGTTCATTAAATTCTACGGGGGCAGCTCTGCGTAATACCCTACCTGATGATGGCAAGTGCCTTATTCAGATTATGGAGCTAAGAATTCCAGTTGTTGAATATGAAGCCAGTTATGCTCTTAAATACAAAGCAGATATCCTAAAAAATCCACAGGTGCCTTTACAATTTTATACATATCAATGTGTACAGAAGCCTGCCACTGGTAGCTATTATGAGTTTGATGCTACAAATTCATTCTCCAGTATACAATATGACATGCCAGATTTTGTGGTGGTACTGTTTCAGACTGGAAGACACAATAATCAGGAAAAAAAATCAAGTAAGTTGCATAGCTGCAACATCAAGAACATATATCTTAAAAATGGCAGAAATGAGGTGTTTCCTAGAGAAAATTATAATTTTAACATGTCCAAGGATGATTTTCTTAAATTATATGAAGCATTTACAGCATACAAAAGGGTCACAACTGGCAAAACTGACATGTATTACTCACCAGATGAATTCAAAGCACAGAGACCCATGTTTGTCATGAACACCTCAAAAAGAAAACAAGTTGTGGTTAATGACAGGACAAACATTAAAATTATCTGTGAATTCCACGATACACTCCCTGATGACACTATATGTAGTGTTATTCTTATAGGTGAAAAATCATATATTTATGATGTAAGAAATGAGAGAGTCACAGACCAATTCTAGAAGGCCTTTGCATATTACATTGTCTTAGTACTAGATATGCAAGTTGTGCCTGGTGTCCAATTGAACTTAAACCGGAAGTAAACCGGAAGTGGACCGGAAGTAGACCGGAAGTGAACCGGCAGTGGACCGGAAGTAAACCGGAAGTGGACCGGAAGTAAATATGGGTGGGTGTGGGTGAGTGTAGATGGGTGTATCTTGGCTTAGTTTTAAGTGTAGCCAAAACAATATCAAGAGGGGCATATTTTTAACAAGCTTATGGACAACAATCTCACAGATGTAGCTTTTGTAAGTGTAGGCAAATCAATCTGAGGGGGGTCATACTTTCACGGGAAATTCCCGAGGGCATTTTTACAAAAATCTTGGGTTAGACAGAGTACCACACTTGAGCAATAAGCTCATATGCACATCTTGAGCTAGTTTTAAGTGTGGCCAAATCTGCCTGAGGGGGGCTCATACTTTCTGGTCCTCATCCTATAGTATTTTACACTACTCACGTCCCTCTGTAAACACCACAACCTGCATTCTCTCAGCAAAAGATCGAAGATGCAATTGCTCTGTTTGCCAGTGACGTGCGGTGATGTCGACACTTGGGGTAGCAATCAATGGCGTGCCCAAGGGAGGTTGGTGTGGGTCATAATCCTCCTCCCCCCTCCTTTAGGGACCAGTATTCCTAAAAATAGAAAGTGAAAGAAAGGAAAGGATTGCAAAATGAGGAAGGACTACTGAAAAGAAGCACGTGTTGATCCCACTCACTTTCGAAAATCCAAAACAAGTTGATTTGACTATTAAGCCAGAGATCCCGGGTTCGAACCCCGACCTGGGCATGGGTGTTATTTGTGTTTGTCCCTTCATCAATTTTATCGTACCATCTTGACGATTAGCCAAAAGTGTAGGAAAATCGAAGTAAAACAAACCAAATGAAATAATCAATCAATGATTTGATTTATGCTACTTAGCGTCGCTGTCATATTTGGTTAATCGCGAAGATGGTACAATACAATTAATTAAGAGACAAACACAAAAATCATCCAAGGTCGGGGTTCGAACCCGGAACTCCTGGTGCCATAGCGTGCAGTGATAACCACTCCGCCGCGGTTGGTTGATTTGGTGTTTAAGTCCACTTTATGTACATAAAAGCTAATCGGGACTGGACCCGCAGTTTAAAGTGGGATCCGAACCACCATGTGCCTCCACCTGGTACCGATCCGGGGCCACCACTTGCACTCCCCCACGAAGGTCGGCCGACAACAAAGATGAGCGGAAAGCTATACCTATTCGAATACGTGGGTATCGGTAAAGAAAACTGCGCATTTACTCGGTGGTACGTAAATTTCAATTGGATTTTTGATACACCATATTTGTATATGATTAACGTTTTTTCCAAAATATTTGCATTGCTTGATTTCCCTAATTTCTCCATCTCACGATCTCGTTACTGAAGGATCCGGGCTCAAGCCCTGGCCTGTGAATGAGTGTTTCTTTGTAGCCACTTTTCATCCGTTTAATTTAATCAACCTTCATCGTCATGGCAGAAGTTAGGCAAAGTGATGGAAAAGCAACGCTAAAGAAAGGAAAAAGAAAATACAAATAATTTCCTCCCAGTGCATCTGCAGGGCACCGTGAAATCAGGAGTCCAGAGTTCTCTGTTTATGATTGTCCCTCGTGACTTCCATAAGCTCATTAGCTACTTATCGCGATTAAATCTATACAGCTAGAATAAGCGATTGGAGGTGGCCAAAAATCAATATATTAGAGGAGATAAACAGGTAACAAAACACACTTTTTTCTTCTATCTTCAATGATATTCATTTGACTTTTGAGTTCTGGGATACATTTTTCATTCCAAATTATTTCATTATTCGCTGCAGAGTACAACACATAGCAACAAGAATGCACGCTCGTCACGGGTTCGAATCCCGGCCTGAATTGTTCTTTGTGAGGTCCCTTCATCAATTTAATTATATCATCACTCATCCTCATTTTCGCGATAACCAAATGTGGCAGAAAGGTAAAATAAACCAAACCAACAACAACAATTAGTTATCTTGCCCAAATTAATACATCCGTATTTATGACTGTTTAGCTTACCCATTTTTTATTGGAGGCCAAATTATTAGTATATTTAAATAAAACACTACTAAAACGAGAGCGAGAGAGAGAGCGGGAGCAAATATTTGTTATTTAATCAATATATATTTCATATTTGAAAAAGAAAAGAAACATTTTTGTCTGCACATAACATTTTTGTCTGCACATAATACAAGTACGTTCCCATTCATATACAAATAAAACTACATCCCATATTATACATACATATTGTACAACGTTTAAAAGGTTGTGTAAATACAGAGAACATAAGTACTGCAGAAAATTTCCCCCTGAGTTCTTTAGAGAATTTACAAAGGAATCGAAAGAAAACCAATCCCCTATCTGTCCTATAGGAGATAGACTGGAGGACCTGAAACCACGGGCTTTCAACCATGGGAGCGGGGGGCGAGGCGGCAAGGGAGGTACAGGCAAAAATCTTTACTTTCGCTTCGGGCAGTTGTCTATACCTGGATCTGGTAAGTCGGAAGAAGAGCCAGCTAGGGTATTCAGCCTTGCCAGCTGATCACATCGAGGGACGAGAAGCGCGTGTAAAGAAGTGTTGCATATGAACTGAGGCTTCAAGATAATAAATATTGTGATTTGAAAATAATTAGAGACGTGAGATTGATTGATCTATCTCTGCTAGACTAGCTACTCCTCAGTGCACGTCACTGTCTGTTTCTTATACAAAATCATGAACAATAATATTCAAGTGCAACATCTACTAGAACAAATACACATACGTGTTCCTATCTCGAAGACACGATCCAAAGGAGGCCTCATTTACTGTAGAAACAGAAGATTGAACGTCATAAAATATATCACCTATTAGGAGAATGTGTGAACTGTACAACAGATGTTCCGAAAGAGAACCAAAATTAGATATATTTCACATGCGTATTGAGACATTCCAAAAGCTATTGAAAGTATGGAAGAATAAATGTCAACAATGTAAACATGAACGAAATTTTTTGTAAAACTATATTTCTTTCGTAGTTTATATTATTATGTTTAGTAGTTTATGTAGTTTATATTATACATATTATGTAGATCTGGAGCAAGGCCGTGCATGTCGGTAGAGAAGGGGAGAAGGAGAGAAGGGGAGAAGAAGAGAAGGAGCGAAGCAGTACACTTCAGGGCCGCCGTTAGGGAACGCGAAGCTCTGTGCGAACTATATCCGCGAGGCCTTTTGTGTTATGTAATGTTAAAATATCGATAACTTCCGTTTCTCGTAAAATTCTTCTCTAGCGCCAACCTGGTTATTAGAATTGTGTAATTATTACCTATTGTTAAGCACGAGCGCGAGTTTGCAGTATCGCCGTTTAGTATCGTCTTCCAAGACGAAGACGGAGGGATAATGTTCAGATGGACCTAAAGGAGATTGGTAGTGATGGAAAAGAGTAATAGCTCTTGCTCAGGATAGGGACAGATGGAAGGTCTGTGTTGCTGCAACCATGAATCTTCGGGTTCAAGAAGGCTAGAGAGTTAGTCAGTTAGTTAGCACTAATAAAATTTAAAATTTGGCAACCAGCTTTTCTTAATGACTGCTGATTGAGACCTTATTTTAGCGATACAAGCCCTAGAAAAAAAATGTTATCCTGTGTGTTCGCAGCCATGTATTGTAAATTTACCCTTGTTGTTGATATGTATTTTTTCTGCCAGAAAACGCACTAAATACGGAAAAGGAATCATGACAGCAAGAGCCGGACCCAAGGAATGGCAACTCGGGCGCTCACCCGAGGCCCTGTGCTCCAGGGAACACCGCGGTAGACAAGAATAATAGTTTGTGTGAATTTTTTTTTACGAGTTCATAGGATGCTGGTGCTTCAAATTAAGGAACTAATCTGATATAGCTTGCATTCGTATCTTATTTTCACATACTTAAACATATCCAAATTACTGAAATCATAAACAAAGTAGCTACTATATAAAGATAGTGCTCCAAATATTTGTATCAAAAATACTTAACGTATATTGATTGTTTACTTATAGAATGAAATATGATATGAACATATTATTTTATGGAAACAATGCAAATTCACTACAGTGTCAAAATTCAATGAATAGTAAAGAAAACAATTAGGTTATTAGATATGATTAAATATTGCTACTTTTTAGTTAAAGTAACACTATGATATTGAACAATCCAAGGCACGTATCTAGAAATATGTTTCGGGGGGGTCGTCCGGACCAAGAAACTCAGGAATAATATTAATATTATTAATAATAATAATAATGTTTATATAAAAATTATTATAAATCAAATTAATACTAATTACAATACAAAAATTAATATATTATTATTACGCAATTAGGTAAAAAGACTGTATAAGATTAGAGATATAAGAGTGCATATTCATTACGTAGCTTACGTGTAGTTAAGATCGGAATAATTTACATAAAAACAAGTGCCCTGGCAAATTAAATTAATGTCAAATAGATGAATAATTGAATATTTATCGAATAACAAAAATGATGTTACATGTAGTTGGAGAAAAGAAAGTTTCTGATTAAAATTTTATGCATATTATTTTGAGTAATAGTGTACATAAATCTTCTTTGTAATGTCATTCAAAGCCGTATGATCCCAATATAATTCTTGCCTTCTAAAAAGTTCAGAGAATTAATAACCATCGATTATGCAACAAATGCTAATATTTTCATTCCTTAATGTTTAAGTACTTGGTGAGTCTTTCGGGTGGTCTGCACCCATGGACCCCCCTTAAATACGCCCTTGCTGTCCTTGAAAGCCGTATGATCCCAATATTGTCTTCCAATAAGTTCAGAGGAATTATACAACAAATGCTAAACGAGTATTTTCATTATTTAATTTTCGTACTTAATAAGTCTTTCGGGTGTGTGTGTGTGGGGGGGCTGAATACGTCCTCCCTGTCCTTCAAAGGTTTTCGTGTGAAATCAACAGTCCCTGTTGTTCCTCAATAGTTATGTCACATTCGGTCCATTTTTTAAGCATTGAATATGACTTTCTGATATTTCATGGTTTTGTAGTCGATAGCTTAAATGCCTTCAATCATCGCAGCCTTCATTTGCCAGCATGCCGCCACTCTTTTTCCCAAACAGCTTACAACAAGAACAGAAAATCTTATCTTTCCTCTTCGAGTGCACCAACCACCTTCTATTGACCGTTTCCCCATTTTGCATAACACGCTCATAATGCCCAGGTGAAAAGTATCGATTATCACCATTAATGATGCGAATAGGGCCCTTTTGAATGATTGAATCAAATTCGGAACTGTTTAAAACTGACGTCCACTCACCTGGATCTAAAAGCAGAGGCAATCTGTCACCAGATTCAGAAGATGAACATGAAACATACTCCTCCTCGCAATTAGTTCTTACATTTGGCACCTGGTTCACAAACGAGCTACATTTAAGGTCACCGCCGCCCCTGGTACTACATACGACTTGGACTATATCGCGAACACACTCCGTAACACCACCATCATCGCCATCAACGCTGACACTAAAACACTTGACGTCAAATGCATCTACATTATTTCAGTCTATCCTTGCGAAATTTGAAATGGAAACTGTATTTACAGGCAGCAAGATTTTCTCGAAGGTACCCTTCTGAATTTTTAAAAACGCGTCCTTCCCCCCCTTTTTTTTGTAGCCTTTTGGAATTCAGATTCAAATTTACGAAATTTGTTCCGTTCCCTAGACATTCCTATAATCGCGATTCTACACACCCGCACGCACTGCTGTGTCAAACAAGAATGACTTGAAATTTGTTGGCACTTCGGCATGGTTGTAATATCTGGCAAAATCTGGAAACCTTCCTTCTCTGGAAGGGTTTGAGAGGCAACAAAAATAAAGTACTCATATCTTCAGATCTTTACTTCCATTTCATCTGTGGGGGCAAGGTCCTTTGACCTGCACACCGCTTGCCTTGAGAGACCTGTTTCTGAAGCCCCTTTTTGGAAATGTATGAAATTGTAAAGTTTGACGTCAGAGGGAGGTAAGGCCGCGGAAGAAAGCACAGTACACCCCTGATTAAAAAGTGAAGAAACCTTGTGGAATTTTTGTTGTATTCGTGTGTTCCTATGATTTATTTTTGTAGGATTCTCATTTCATATCTAAGTTTGAGACAAAAATACTGTCGTCAAGTACAGTTAAACGCAATATTAAAAAACTGATATTGTTTTCCATGTTTCCATCCGACAAGGAGTTTTGAAAAATTATTGAGAAGACGAATTTTACGTGGCAAATTCTAAATTTGCCGTTCATTTTTTACAAGCGCTATTTACAATATGAAGTGCTTAGAATATCACCAAATAAGGGACAAAAGATGACGCCAATCCTGTTTGCGAATTACTTACCTAAAAAATCGGGAAATTATTATACATGCAGAAAAGCTAAAATGAAAACACAATGAAAATGATTTCTTGTAAACTGAGGTTTGCTTAAATACTGCAGTCACATTTCAGTTCCTAAAAGTACCATGCAAATTATTTATTGTGGGACTGTTCTCAAACTATATTTATGCCTACTTTTCTGATTTTACGTCACTTTTCTGCCTCTTTAGTTAAATCGTAACGATGAGCATGAATGATGCTTATCAATAGTTTAATAGACTTACGTAATCACGAAACTATTGATAATATCTAGACAACAGTGAAAGAAAACTACACGAAAATTCACGTCAATGTTCTAGAAGCAATTCTAAGCTGATGTAATTTTTCGTATTTTGGAACATCACAGCAGTTTTTCAAATGGAGAGACTTACGATTTTCTTTAAAAATTCGCCCATTCGGGTGCCAAAGGTCCAGCCGAGCCTTAATCTCGAAATTCTTCACACTAATGCTGCTACAAACAATCCGTGGCGCAAGAACCGTCTTAGGGGCACAGTCTGCCAATCAGCTATTCTTTGGGTGACCCGTAGTGAGCGCATCGAATCCCATCGCCGCTATTTTCTGGCTTTCGAGACTGGAGCCCGCTACTGCTTCTTTTCAACTAGCTCCTTAATTGTTCTCACGATGCTGGGTTAACACCTAAATTTTGAAAGTTCGTACTGGGAATCGAACCCGGGAACACTCGCACCAAAATCTAGAGCGCTAACCAGTAGACTTCGCGGGAGCCTTCTTCACAGTAATAGGTACGCTTAATTTATTTCTAACTAACTCTCTAGCCTTCTTAAACCCGAAGGTTCATGGCTGCAGAAATACAGGCCTTCCATCTGTCTCTATCTTGAGCAAGATCTATATACTCTTTTCCATCCCTACCGATTTCCTTTAGGTCCATCTCAACGTTGTCCCTCCATCTTCGTCTTGGCCTTCCTACAGGTCTCTTACCATCAGATTTCCCAACAAGAATCCTGTAAACTCTTCTTTCCTCTCCCATTCGTGCCACATGGCCTGCCCACCTAAGTCTTCTTGACTTAATTATTCTAGTAATATCTGGACATGAATACAAATTATGTAGTTCTAAATTATGTAACCTTCTCCACTCACCTGTCTCCTCATCCCATTTAGGTCCAAATATTTTCATAAGGATCTTATTTCAAATACTCTCAATTTATGTTCCTCTTTCAATGTAAGGGACCAAGTTTCACACCCATATAATACTACAGGCAAAATTACTGTTTTGTATATTTTAACTTTTAGTTTCTTAGATATTAAACGAGAAGACAAAAGTTTATGAAGAGAGAAGTAACATGCATTTTCTGAATTCACCCTACTTTTTATAACCTCTTTAATATAATTTTCATTTGTTAATATTACTCCTAAGTATTTGAATTTGGAAACTGGTTCAAACGAGTTGTTATCAATAATTAGATTTTGATTATTACCTAACACTTGGTTTCGGCCTGTAAGCATATATTTAGTTTTCTCTTTGTTAACTTCCAAACCTATCTCTTTAGCAGTTTTGAAAAATATTTTAGCATTTTTCTTAATTGTATTTACATCATCCCCTAATAAATCTACATTATCTGCATATGCTAACAACTGAGTCACACCATTTAATTTTAGTCCTTCTTTAGTTTCTTTTACCTTCCTAACAGCATATTCTAAGGCAAAATTAAAGAGCAATGGAGATAATGCATCTCCTTGTTTTTACCCATCATGAATTGTAAATTTGTCAGACACATTAATACCCACACGAATTTTACTTTCTGTTTCACTGGTGCATACTTTTATCATACTAACAAGCTTCTTAGGTATTCCAAACTCTACTAATATATTATATAATTTATCTCTTTTGACCGAATCATATGCTTTTTTGAAATCAATGAATAGCTGATGGATATTTTGATTATATTCCCACTATTTTCAAGTGTCTGTCTAATGTGAAAAATTTGATCTGTAGTTGATCTGTTACGTTTAAATCCACATTGAAAATCACCTATAATTTTATTAGCATATGGGGTTAGTCTTGTTAAAAGGATGTTAGATAATATTTTATATGTTGTTGAGAGTAGAGAAATTCCACGGTAATTATTGCAGTTCATTTTATCACTTTTTTTAAAAACAGGAACAATTATGGATTCTTTCCACTGTTGAGGGATTTCTTCTTTATTCCATATTAAACAAATTAATTTATGAATTTGACATATTAACGAATTTCTACCATATTTAATTAACTCAGCTGGTATTAAATCAATGCCAGGTGCTTTGTTATTCTTTAGCCTTTTAATAGCATCTTTAACTTCAGTCAAGTTAGGTTCTGGAACTAAAGGTTCTGCTGTGTGTAATTCATTTACTTCTGATTTATCTCCTACATGGACATTTAAAAGATCATTAAAGTATTTCTTCCATCTATTTAGAATATTGCTTCGGTCAGCTAGAAAATCACCGTCTTTATCTTTTATCAAGTTTTCTTTAGGATGCCATCCCTTTCTAAATTCATTTACACCTTTATATAAATCTCTGATATTTTTGTTTTTGCTGTTTGTTTCAATTTCGTTAATTTTGCTCTTCAAGTAATCTCTTTTTTTTACTTCTAAACGTGCGGTTAACTTCTCGATTTATTCTATTATAATTGCTTAGATTTGTATCATCAGAGTTATTTAACCACCTAAGTCTAGCCTGATTTCTTATTTCTATTAGATTATGACATTCATTATCAAACCATGGCTTACTTTTTCTCGGTTTATGGTATCCTATACTTTCTTCAGCTGCTGATTCCATTGCATTACGTATGTGCTCCCAATTCTTATTTACGTCTGATTCATATATTTTTTCATCATAATTTAAATCCTGCAAAACATCAAATCTATTTGACAGTTTAATTTGGTAATCTTTCTTAATTCTTTCATCAGCAAATTTTCCTGTATTAAATTTTATAACTTTTAGATTTTGTTGCTTATGATTTATCACTGCGAGTATTTTAAACTGTAGGCTCAGTCCCGATTAGCCTATCTGTGGATAAAGTGGACTAAAAACAACAAATCAATCAATCAATCTTTTGGTTAATCTATAAATTTCTCATTTTACTTTTTTTATTTATTTTGACATTAATTTTCTAGGTAGAACACCTCTCTCTGATAAAAAGAATAGTGGTCTTAAGTAGAAAGAAACTAGAAAATGAATGTGTTTTGTTAAATGTATATTCTTACACCCAGCCCGTAGCTAGAATATATCTCCAGGCGGGGTTCACCGGTTATGAGACTTGTAAACCAAGTCCAGTTTTCAAAAGTTTAACAGTGTTAAATGAAGGTAAATTATGTGTGTGGGTGTGTGGCCGGGGGAGGGGTTATTAAATTACATACAATTTAGAAATATACAAAAACTACATTTTTCTATATATTATTTTAAAACATCGCTTGAAGTGTTAATTGACTGCTACTGAATCATCACTTACTACCTACACACTCCATACTACTTTTGATGATACAGATATTTATATCACACAAGAAAAATGCACAATATTCAATCACAGTGCCTACAGAAGCCTACATTCCACCCCCGGCCGAAGCAATGAAACTCCCCTTCGTTCCCAAAACTTGGGATCTGTTGACTTTTGACGCAGATGACATCAAAGTCACAGATTTTTGTCCAAACGGGAGGTTGCAACAAGGGCAGCGAAGGTACAGATAAAGAATGTAATAGCTGCTGTTCATGTTCTGTGAATTTATCCTTCACCAAAGTTATGAGCAAAATAACATATGCTGTCTACATTTTCACTCTTCACTGCAAACAAATTATACAAAATAGTTTTACCTAATGTCAAGGGGGCCGACAGCAGTGCCAGGGGGGCTTAAGGCCAGTAGCGTACGCAGGATTTAATCAAGGGGGGTGTTATTTCGAAAGCTTTCTACAAATTCACATTACCATTGTTTTATTATACTTTAATTAATTAATAATAATAATAATAAATTAATTAATAATTCTTATAATTAATTAATTTAATTACTACTAATAATTACTACTAATGCAGCTGCTATTTATGAAAGAAATAGAACAAAATTACATTTCTTTTGTTTCTTTGTTACAAAATAATTGTCTAGTCAACTGTTATTTGTATATGATAAGTGATACATTTTAAGTGTGAAGAAAATCCATAAAAACAAGCAAATATATTAAATTTATCGAAATATGAAACTCATTCAAGGAGCCGCGCTGGTCTAGTGACAACTTCGTTCGATATCCGGGTTCGATTCCTGGAATTGGTTGGAATTTATCCAGCCTTGACTCCGCACCCAGCTTCATAGCAATGGGTACCTGAGAGCAAACCTGGGGGATGAAGGCTGCCGGAGCATGGTGCTGATCACATCACCTGCAAAATAGTTCGAGATCGAGAATCTTTGGGGCCCATCACATCACTACGTGTGCCTTCATGGCACGGTGCTATATGCACGGGGGAATTTACATTACCTTTACCTATGGAACTCGCCCAGGATAATGATGAAACGCGAGAATACATGTTGCTAAATTCCACTGAGTCTATGTTTTCGTTGAAAAGTAAGTTTATAGACATTCCAAGACATTTATCACTTCTAGGTGATTCACAAAGCACTTCTTCAACATTATTTAATGATGTGGATGTAGACTCAGCATCACTTGAGAGTTCACAAGGGGATGTGAAATCAGTACCGGGAAGAACGTTTTTCCAATAAGGTCGGCACACTGCGACGAAGCATGGAATTTTCACAATTCTCGCGAGAGTCACTGCGCGACTTTTTGCGAAAAAAAATTGCAAAATTGAACTCTGCGGCCGCTTAGATTGTGTTTGGAATGTTGTGTTTTTCTTCATACTGCATGGGAATAATAATTCAAATTATTATTATTATTATTATTACTATTACTGTCGCAGATCTTTGACTGTGGTAAATTAGCTATTTTTAATTTTTTTCTACAGCATTTTCCATAGTATTTCAAAAGCTCAAGGGGGGGGTTTAAACCCGGTAACCCCCCCTTGCGTACGCCACTGCTTAAGGCAGTTCCAGGGGGGGGGCTGAGCCAATCCTGGCTACGGGCCTGCTTACACCATCTCTTTACTGTTCATATAGGTAAGGTAAAGTTGCCATTGCACATTTCACCGTGCCATTAACCACACATGTTCGATCTCGTCATTTTAGATGTGTGATCAGTATAACGCTCCAGCCGACTTAGCCCACCTCAAGGGTTGTCCCCAAGAACCCATTTATTTGAGTCTGGGTGAACCCCAGAGGCGCTTCATGCAGGAACAAGGGCGGAAAAATTCCGACCTTTGATCACCCACATCAGGAATCGAACTCGGGTCTCGTAGCAGTCAGACGCCCTACCGACTAAATCACCGCGGCTTCCTGCCGTTATGCACATAATAATCCATAATTATTACAAGTATTGCCTCTTCTGTATCTATTCTTTCTACTTAGTTATTTTATAGCATTTCTGCCACGTTTGGCTAATCGCGACGCTGAGTGATAATTGAATCACCCAGGCGGGGATTCTGACCCATGAACTTCGGTGGCGATATCGAAAGTCCACCACTTTATGCGCTCGGCCAAAGACCCGGCTATTCTTTGTCTTAGAATATAGTATTATTAGCAGATATTGTAATATCAAGACAATTTTGCTATTATTATTACATGTGATACAATTGACCAGCGTCCGAGAACCCTTCCCAAAATATATTTCTAGATGCCATGCCCCAGAAATGAAGTGAACGACGTAACTGAATCAAATATTTTGTTGTAACTATTGAAAAATATTGGCACCTCGTTGTTTTCAAATGACTTTGTCAAAGCAGAGGGAAAGCTTGCTTCCGCGGTGACGTCACAAGTTTACGATCCCAGCCGCTCGCGGAAAAGGGACTTTTATGGTCAGACCTCTTCAAGTTTGGGGAAACTCTTCACGGACCTTGAATAAACTATCCTTGTCCTTGGAACTCAATCACCGCCACTGTTAATAGGTTGATTGATTGATTGATTTGTTGATTTAAGTCCACTTTATGCACAGTAAGGCTAATTGGGGCTGGACCTACAGTTTAAAGTGAGATCCGAACCACTTGTGCCTTGATTACAAGGCGACGACGCTACCACTGCGCCATCGGGAGGCCCTCACTGTTAATAGGAAAAGATCAGGCGCGGTTGGCTGTATAGCGCAAATGTGCAGTGAACCCCCAGTAATATACAAAATAAACAATAACTGAGAAGTTCATAAGCGTAGAGTGGCAAATTCTCTTAGTGAGAAGGAGAAACCGCGGGCAAGAGCCACTCAGCTCCCCTCTAGTTCCGTTTCGTGCAAAGCCTCCGCTGAACCTCCGCAAGGCAACCCCTACCATGCTAAAAGCTTAGGGCGGCTAGCAGAAGCTCGACGCATACATATGGTGAAAATACATGCAGTCGGCTACTCCAGGAAGGTCGTCTCGTCAAAACGGACATGCGCAGTTCGTAGGATCACCAGCGAGCTGGAGTCAACCACGCTCTTCTCTCTTCCAGTGTTGCAATATGTGTTTCAATTTGAATTCATTTGGCATTCACTTTGTATTTTTATATTTTACAAGACTTATTAGATTAATGAAGAGGGTGTAATATAAATGTAGAGGTGACCCCAAACGAAAGCTAGAAGTAAAGATGATGGGACAAATAAGATAAATATGATAGAAAACAACTTGCCTACACATTCAGAGTTTTCATCTTTAAGATGGAAACACTTCAGGTGGAAGGAGCCGAAAAGTCAAAAATAGCGCGAGGGAAAGGGGTTGCTTATCGGACAAGACTTAAACAACCTTTTGGTCTTCTTACGTCAGACTAAATGCTTTCGTTGACATGTTAGGCTTTTTAGGTTTAGTTGTCTTAGAATATATACACTCAATTTTCGGGGCTTACCGTGCTTGACCAAAAATGTAATATTTGCTATTTATTCAAGCCTAACCTAACAATGAAGGCATTTCGCACTTACGTCAGAAGACGACCAAAAAGTTGTTTGGGTTTCGTGCGATCAGTTATACTCTAGCGCGAGAGGGTGTTCGAAGGGACGCGCGCATTTAACTTTGTTACGTGCCATTGTCTCCATACTTGTTAGTTTGTTTTGAAGTGCATGGCTGGTGATTGAAATATATATGGCATAGCGATACGTTGAGTGAAGTGAGGTGGATTGTGTATTGGAAGGAGTGTAGTTGTTGCTGTTCGAGATTAACATATTGCATAGAATAGAATCTAATCGCTTTGATTTAGCGATATACTTTCGAATAGTTATATAAGAATTATCTTGTAATCAAGGGGTCTTGGGTTTGATTACATACTCATTTTAGCAGGCAGAGATTTGTATTTTTAACTGTAGGTTCAGGATCCAGTTCCAATAATATAGTCTATTTGCCAGTGGTGGGACCAGAAAAGAATTGGCAAGAGTGGAAGAGGCAAAATTGAGGCGAGAATATTTTCTGAATTCTGAGATACCCCTAAATACAATACCATACGAAAATCTTAAATTAAAATGATCGTCCCCTACACACACACTCCTTGGTGCTGTCACTGTTATCTGAACATAAAGCAAATTAACTCTGTCAGTAATCTACCGGCCAAAATTTGATAATTTTCCCAGTACTATCTCTACGAACCAAAGCGTGTAGTGTCTCAAAAGGTTTAGATAAGTCCAATTTGCATAATTTTGGTGAACCCCCAGGAAAATTATGCACGAACCGCGCCTGGAAAAGATACATCATAGACTTGTGTTGTGTAAATTTGAGCCATCCTCCAACAGACGTCATACAAAAATTCCTTGACATAAAAAGTTCATAAGGCTCCACCTGTATACATTCGACTTTTATTTATAATTATAGCAATAGAAGTCGTTAAATAAACGTGTAAAGTTTTTGACAAGTTTCTTGAGAGAAGTGTTCAAAAGATAAATTGTATCGAATCGACAGTATACAACTGAAAAAGATACATAATACAAGATCGTGGTATGGTGGTATGTATAAAAAATTCTTGGGATTTCTCTGACCCACATAATTTTTATTGCTATGATAATTTTAATGCGGAACACATTACTTTCGATAAGATTGCGTTTTTTTGTCTCTAGTTACTAGAGCTATGAGATTAATGACTAGTCCAATGATACGCTGTATTATTATTTAAAATATTTACATAAACCTAGCCTATAGTATAAAATACATCGGACACGAGTCTTCTGGAATTTTCTTCACTTTTTAAAATTTAAGTAGACGGAAATCGTGGATGGTTATCAGCTCGTCCGACTGTTTTTTTTTTATTTGTACAATACTCTGTCTTAATCATACTAATTAAAAATAAAGGTAACTGTTTAGTATCGGGCCAACGTATTTCTTCAATTTTACAGAAGAAACTACTTACGGAAATGAGTTTCTGTGGCATTTGCAAAGTTCGTGAAGGTATTTTCTTTCATCGTGAAATCTATTTAACCCGGAAATCATGTATTTTTCAAGAAAAATATCTCTCCGACGCACAATTCCCGTTCCTTTCATTTCCTTCGTCTACGTGAACCGGATGTTGCGTACGATCGATGACGTAACCCCCTGTCAGTGTTTCCAACCACGCCGTTGTTTTGCCAGAAGATAACAATTTTAACTATGTTTGCCTAACCTAACCTTGCCGTGCATGGTTTGGGGCTATTCATGAATGGTTTGTGGAGCTATCCGTGAATGGTTTGTGGGGCTATCCGTGAATGGTTTGTGGGGCTACACGTGCATGATTCGTGGGGCTATTCATGAATGGTTTGTGGTTTGGGTTACAAACCCTTTTTTAACTGTTAACCTAACCTAACCAGTGGCGTAGCGTTATAGTACGCCCGTACGCCCGGCGTTCCCAGATTTAAAATTTCAAAAATGCTAAAATGCTGTGATTATAAAGTAAAACGTGACTAATTTCAAATATGTTTGACCTTCATGGCATTATAATAGCTATTTTCCGCTATCCGCTTGCAACGCTCCACTCTCAACACTCGTTCAAGCATCTCTTTTCAATGCCTTTCCCATCCGGACGCCGAGCAGGTTCGGCGTACGGGACTCCTATATTCCTTGCTGCCTTTATGGAGGGAAAGCTTCCATTTCTACAGCACGCGCGTAAATGGGCTCTCTTACGCTGGCGTACGAGAGGTCTACCGTGATTGGTTCATGTGACCCTTCCTGCCTTCTGAAGCAGACGACAGCGGTAGAATTCCTACCCGGTTCTTCGCTCTTCGCGCTCATGTAACTCGTGGTATGTGATGCTACAATACGCAATATTGACTGACGTAACTTTACCAATTTCAAATATACTGCTTCTTAATGGCCACTGCATTGTATGATTTATCGCACGAACAGCGATGTGCATTAGAAACTAAAAGATCAACACAGTTTTTGTGAAGTATGTTGGTGAAGTCCTCGTGGTAGAAATTCAACCTGTTGCTGCTCTACCAGTTAACCCGCAAAACTATTAATTTTTTAATTGTATTTTTTCGTTATTATCTAACTGCTTAATATTGTGTCAATGGAAATGTTTAGCATTCATTTGAAAACTCTTAACATCGAATGGTATCTGGACAAAATTATTTTAAAATGTTTATCAGCATTCTCAAGATGTAATAAACAGTGGTCTGAATTACTAATCGGCACTGTTACGTCAGTAGAGTGTACGATATTTGGATCATCCACTCTGCTTTGCACAGTGCGCCAAGACAACAGAGGTCTCTGGTTCGAATCCCAGCGTGAGCACGGGTGTTCTTTGTCAGTGTCCCTTCATCAATATCATCACTCATATTCATATTCGCGATTAACCAAAAGTGGTAGAAAAGCGAAGTAAAATAAACCAAATCAATGAGTAGTTGAATCAACCACAACAATGACGTCTGCTGTTGTTCAAAGGCGATTGTGATTCAGGTAGGTTTTCTAATGACTTGCGTCATGCAGAAAGGTATAAAACATCAGAGTTCAAAACATTTGTTGCATAGTGAGGCATCTAATTGTCTAGCTAAAACATGCATGGATGATGTTTTATTGAAAACCCAGCTGACTTCAGGCAAATAAACAATACCTGTGGCGACTAATACCATAAGTACGTTATTAAGCAAGAAAGGGCCGACCCTTCCTTCGGACTTGGCGTTCCCACCCGAAATGTCCATGCTACGCCACTGAACCTAACGTAACTTAACTATGTTAACGTAACGTAGTCAGTAACACGAAAGTAGGTATTTCCCGGTTAAGAAGGTTGGAAACACTGAATTCCACAACGCGACTCAAGCTGTGTCCGCTATATTGTGTGTTACTGAAGCGAAAGAAGGAAGAACAATAATTACTGTTAATGTCAAAAATTGAAATTATTTTCGTAAGAAAAGCAAATCCCACCTAAAGGAATGTTTCGCAATGCACAATAGGTAAGTTCGAATGTTAAAAACGACGAAATAAACGAGTGAGAGGTGTTGTCCCGATACTAAATAGGCAATAAAATAAATTTGTGCAAGTGAAAGATATTTCCATATTGTTATTTTTCGTATGATCAGGAATTGGATTTATTGTTTGACTTGAAATTTTACTGTTCGGTTAATCTGTCAGAACAATTGAACCCACAAGACACGTTAAATAATAGTTAAGGTAAGGTAAAGTTCCCCGTGCATATAGTACCGTGCCATGAAGGCACAGTTAGGGAATGTAGAGCTAGGGCCAGACACATTCTCGATCGAGGCCACTTTGGAGGTGATGTGATCATCACCACGCTCCGGCCGGCTTTACCTCCATAGTTGGCCCCAGCCCTGGTATCCATTGATTTGAGGCTGGGTGAGCCCCAGAACCGCTTTATGCTTCGGTTTTCTGCCACTTTTGGCTAATCACAAAGATGGCAATGAGTGATGAAATGATGAAATTGATCATATTGATCTTTGTAACTCACAATGAACAGCCATGCGCAGACCGTGATTCGAGCCCGGGACTTCTGGCGTCGTATCGTAGCGCACTGTGCTAACCACTCCATCACAGAGGCCGGCCAATAAATAGTTGTTGTTGATTTATTTTACGTCCCTTGTCTGTCACCATTTGGCCAATCGCGATGATTGGGACGAATGACGATAAGATGAAATTAATGAAGGGACAAACACATTTGAACAACACCAACTCGAAACCCCGTAGAGGATTATTCTGACTGTAGAAGCGCCAGTATCTCGTTGCAGTGGCGTGTCCAGGATTTTCAAAAGTAAGGGGTTACATATACTTTTTCTGGGTTATTTTCCTACCTTTGGCGTTATTTTTTTAGGAATACTGGCCCAAAGGAGGGGGGTTATAACACCCCCACCGCCTGGGCACGCCACTGTCTCGTTGGCCTGCAACAGTGAAGTTACTGGAGTGTACTACATGGAAATGAGATTTCCATATTTTGGTTCTCGATCATATGGAGATGTAACCCCTTATCTGAAATTCTTACTGATAAATGTTAAAGAGGTGGTAAAATCCCATGATGGATGGTCAGAGCATAGAGTCTATGCAACTTTTCTCCCCAACTTTTGAAACTGGGCCCTCCAACTTCTTTTAAAGTAGCTTCCCAATTGTCCTCACGACACCCGATGTCGTAGTGGGACTGGTAACGTTTTTGTCTTGTAATCAAGGGGTCCCTGGTTTGTAATCTGGTGGAGGCACAAGTGGTTCAGACCCCACTTTAAACTGTAGGTGCAGTTCCGATTAGCTTTCCTGTGCATAAAGTGAACTTTAAAAACAAAACAACTCTGGGTAAACACCGAAATTTTGGATTCTTCCACCAGGAATTGAACCTGGGTTCCCTAGCACCGAAACCAAGAGTGCTACGCATTTTAATTTGTCTAATGCAATTGAAGTATATTTATTATAATGTAAATGTGATGAACATACTATATTTGTGATAACTTCGTTCTGTTTCAGACATGGCTGGATTCACAAAAAGAAGATGTGATGTAAGCGAGGAACAAAAGCACCTGCTGGACAAGGCAAAGGAGACAAAACACCCTCATATGAATAAAGAGTTTGCTGCCTACAATGTTGAAGCAGGAGGTGTCCATGAGACCTGCCAAGGAAGCTGCAATCCTGAAGGCAACCGTGATTGCCCCGGAGTAGGTTTTTACTCTTTATATTCACTTAATTATACTTATTATTACTAGAGACTGGATGTTAGGAACTAAAAAAAACACTCCAAAATAGGTAGACTAAAAATCGAGAAAATAGGCACTAAAACATGCTACCAATGAAATATATCATTAAATCATGCTAATAAGGACAATACACCTGAGTGGACATGTGGGTTTATACTACATAAAACGGAAAGAATGTAATACATAATACATGCTTAACATATATAAATATAATAATACATGCTTAACATTCTGATGAGAGCACTATATAACTCTCACACAATAGCTCTTGGCAGTGACCATGTAA
This sequence comes from Lepisma saccharinum, assembly GCF_977018435.1. NCBI lineage: Eukaryota > Metazoa > Arthropoda > Insecta > Zygentoma > Lepismatidae > Lepisma > Lepisma saccharinum. Next base: position 52,827,833 of record NC_139248.1, read on the forward strand.
CAATAGAAGCCAGGAATTTGGAAAAACACATCCTTCTAGAATGAAGGTTTGGGTTGCCAGAAACGTATGGAAAATTTGAAGTAGAATTTTTACGATACGGAGTGAAAGTATAACACATTCAAAAAAATATTGGCTACTGTACATTTGGGTTGTTTTAATGTAAGGCCAAGATAATTTTAAAAATCAGATAAATAGGCATTATATCCATGTAAATAGGTAAATAAACTTTTGTGTACGAAACTCTAAGACCCTGACATGAACTTATATTAAGTCATTTTTCTGACATCCGTAACAATAAAGAATAGGCATTTCGCCTAACATCCGGTCTCTAATTACTGGTGGTACTGGCCTCATTCCCACATGCCTCAGCAGAGGTGGGAGATCATCCAACAAGTTATGGGGTGATGTGTGGTCAGCACGAGGAACCAGCAGTCATTGTTGTAGTGTAGTGTTCCATGACTGGATTACACTACTCATTCATAGCTCCCCAATTTTCCTCATCATGGTTGGTGGTCACTGGTCCCATTCACTTAATCTCAGGAGAAAGGTTGTTACGGTTCCCCCAGGAGACTCAAATCCTGTAGCTCGAGCACAAGACCACATGGTCACAGCAAGAAATACATTGTGTTGAAGGGGAACACTTTTACCAGGTGAATAAAAAATTCCAGCTAGTTATATATATATAAACACACACACACACACACACACACAGAGCATTCCCTGACATTCGCTACGAGACTCGGCGGCAAGCGGCCCGGCGTCAGCGCTTGTATTTCCCGTTGAACGGGGTCTGCGACAGTCGCTAGAGTCGGCTATTTAAATTACAGTTTTCAAATTGTGTACTAACCTTGACTACAGAAGGTGTTGAAAATGATGTCCCTCTGCTGCAACACATTCCTGGCATCTCCGAAGGAAATTGGCATTTACACGTGCAAGTTCGTCTACTGTAATTCTCCCGATTTCTCGTACAATACTCTCTTTTAACTCACGATTGGTGTGCGGATTGTCTTTGTGTACTTTATTTTTTAGATGTATTTTATATTTTTAGATTCAAGAATTTTAGCGGCTCTTAATGCTGTGGTTTTTGAAACACCCGTTTCTTGTGAGAGGCGGCGGATAGATTTCAGAGGAGATTGTTCTAACCTTTGTCCTATCTCATCGAGTTTTTTGTCAGTAAGTACACGTGGGTTTTTCTTTCCACTTTTACTCAGCACTGACCCTGTTACTCTAAACTTTTTACGAGGTTTAATATAGTGGTCCTATGTGGAACGGGAACACCAGGAAATTTCGTTGCAAAATGTCGTCGCACTTCTCCACAATTCCTCTTTCCGAAGTAACACTCGACAAGATAAATCCTTTGTTGTAATGTAAACTTTCGTGGTGCCATATTAAGCCACAATCTTCAACACACGGACATGACACAACACAACTTCCGAGGGAGGATTATCCTGGTGTCAGTCTCCAACGTCAACGGAAAGGGAAAGAGGGCGAAGGCAGGGAGAGCGAAAAAAACAGTCTGTAGCGTGCGACTGTCGCGGACCCCGTTCACCAGGAAAAACAAGCAGACGCCGGACCGCTTGCCGCCGAGTCTCGTATAGTGGAACCACGAGCAAAACAACCTGCGCAGACCCGCGACTCCTGTGCACCGTACTCCCGCGAGTAGGGGAGGGGGAAAGTGGACCATGCTTCCTTATGGCCCGAGGTGGAGGGAAGAAGGGAAAGCTGCGCGGGAACTTTTCGTCCCAAGGTTTTTTTCCTTGTGGTCGATCTATAGCGAATGTCAGGGAATGCTCTATATATAAATATGAATGAATACATGTACACATATGTATCAAAGTTTATTTTATTAACTGTTTCTAAAATTAACATTCATAGAATAAGTTCAATCCATTTTTATTAGTGGTCATATACATACCACAACAACAAATAGGGTTACGAGTTATACCGTAATATCTTTTCCAGAATATAAAACATTGACTGTAACTTTTATTTATTATTTTCCGTGATCTTGCACTGCATAGTTTTAGTCAAATTGTACCCTGTCTACAACTTTGTGTTATTCAAGATAATTAAGATTTTATAAATGCTAAAATTCTGGTGTAATGCAAGCGTTCAATTTTGTTAAAAACTTTAAAAAAAATTCAAACTAATGTTGACTCTTATTGCCGAGTCACTAAAAATTCCCTGTTGCATCGGTTTATTCAGGATTTTCAATTGCTGGGGTAGTAACGACATTTGCATTGGAGGTTGGGGTGTATGAAAGGAATTTAGTGTCATAATGACCATAAATAAGGATGTTACAGAAAATGTATAACATCTTACACAACACATATCAAAATAACTATTTAATGTGAGCAATGAGTTTTCATAAGTCATTGACAAAACAAACCTGCCCTCTCCCATTGTGAGGAGAGAAGACGTGATTACACATCTCAAACAACCTTCCAAAAATTAAAAAGAATACTGTGAATGAAATGCAATATGTGTGTGTAACATATAAGTTTATGGTAACATCCATTTTCCAGGGGGGAAGCCGTGCCCGCCCCCTTGCATTATCTTTCCGGATGCCCAAGCTGAGAACATAAATCTTTAACCAAATATGCATAACTTCGTAAAATACATTCTCCTCTACTTCCATATAGAACATGTTACCTGAAATAATAGAATACTTAGTATTCATTACTTTTTATATATTTTTTTCAATCACCTGCCTGGCAGGAGTATACAAAAGATGACTAGCACATTTGTAACCTCCATTTTTCTATTCTAATAACAGATCCCATTGCAGTAGCACTGACTGAGGTAATTCCACACAGGTAGAGTCCAGCACAGATATTTCTGCTGTGCGATGTGCGACACAACTCAAGAAGCAGTGTTGCTAATGGAGCAGATAGAAAAATTGCTGCAGTGCGCCGATGCACAGCTGTTACGTACAACAAGAAAATTAGAGAATTCAGGTCTCTCTAACGTTGAGTTTTAAACGTCATGCATTATACCAGGACTAGGATTAATATGTACTAACAAGTGGCTTTGTATGTAGCAACATACATATGGACTAAAAATTTGCAAAATATGAACTAACACATACGTAAAATTACCAAAAATGCTGCAAAGAAGACTTCTTCATACGATTCCTTATTTGAGTGACTCCAAACAAAATTAAAAAAAATATTATTTTCCATTGCATTATTGCACTGGTGGCGTTCTAACTGTTCACTCCCAAAACCCGTATACACTGGTACGGAACTGCTACGGCAGATAATAACATGCCAACGTGTTAAATCGCGATTATTGGACCACAACACTCCGCGTCAAGCAGTATTATTATTTAATCTCTGTGATCGGCGACAGTCGGTTGCTTTTGTTGTACATTTACAAACGATGCCGGGTTCCAAAACAATAACAACATATACTGCCACTAGACGATAAGCTGCGCGGCTTTTTCTTTTGCTATGAACCAGGGCCGGCGCTAGTCATTTTGTCTCCCTGGGCGGTGGCGGCAGATGCTGCTCCATTTTGAACCCCGATTTAACCTGGCTGATAACCCAAGAACACACTTCGAAATATGAGATGTGCAAAATATCTTATCAATACTAGTTTTGGTTCTCGAGAAACATGCCTTCAAACACAGCTGAAATTCACGTCCTACATCAATGAAGTGAACACGTCCTCTGATTGGCCTATTATTATTATATGATAATAACTTTATTGTTGCAGATGCACACTAGATTTACCAGTGTATTTTAGTTAAAAATTCCTAATCTTCAATTACTTTGAACCTTAAGTTAGTTTTGTAAACAGTCATTTTCCACAGTACTTATAGGGAACTCTGATGTGTAAATGAAGTAATAATTAATATAATATTATTATTATTTTGTTTTTTGACTAAAGCAAGTGTTATTCAATTTTTTTTCTCCTCCATAGCCATTTGTAATGTGTTCCATGGCGTGAATGGATGATTCAAAGTAGTATCATTAAAAAAAATTGACGAATTTCCATCCCAACACAAGCAGCATTCATGCTACCTTCATAGCTGAACAAATTAAATGATCGATTAACATTCAGGAGTTCTGAGTTCTGCCCTCTGCATAGGCATTTCTTTCATAACATCTGTTCATCTATTGTATATAATCACTATTTGGGTATTTTCATCATATGTAGTAAAAAATTACAGAAAAGCTGTGAAAAATAAGAAAAATATGTGAATACAATTATAGAAGTACTACTACTGAGATAGCAGTTTGCACACCTTCTGAAAAAGTGTTTAAAAGTAGTAGTATAAATCATAATCTGTAAGACAGGAGATTGATTCTATAAAAAAAATTCACTCTTATTACATACAATCACAACATTGATTGATTTGGTTTATTTTACTTTGCTTTTCTGCCACTTTTGGCTAATCGCGAAGATGAGGATGAAATTGATGTAGGGACACTCCCAAAGAACACCCATGCCCAGGTTGAGATATGAACCCAGGGCTACTAGCATCGTAGCATGGTGTGCTAACCACTCTGCCGTTGCTGATATATACAAATACATGTGTATTGAGTGAGTTTTCCCCTCCTCCCAAAATCAAAACCTTTTCTGTCACTGTAGCCTATCTCTTCATAGTTTTCAAATTAAAAACAAAAACTTTTATAATAATGTGGCTTTGTTGATAGATGTATGTTGCACGTGAAACTGTTCCTACCATGTGATGTGTATGTAATACAGTTATAGACCCTGCTTGAAGCAACTTCAACATTTGTTTGAACCACTGAAAGAGGCAATGTGGGAAGACTTTTGATTTATTGATAGATTTGGTGTTTTAAGTCCACTTTATGCACAGTAAGGCTAATCGGGTCTGGACCTACAGTTTAAAGTGGGATCCGAATCACTATGTGCTTCCACCGGGTATCGAACGGAAGACTTTAGAGTCTGAAACAGTGCAAAGATTGTGCAACAGTCGTTGTGCACAAGCAGTTCTTCTTTTAGAGGTATCCAGTTACATTAATTAGCTCAGAATTACTCTATGAGGCATACTATTCTTTGATCTTTACTTTCAGCCTTGCAATAAATCAAACAAGAGGAAAATAATTTGCATTCTACTCACCATTGTGTTGCTAGCAGTTGTTATATATGGGATCATTATGATTATAACAATCACCAGGTAAATATCTTGATAATAATTGTGACAAACATAATGTGTTTTCTGGAATTATCATTTTTTTAAATTTTTTTATAACAAAAAATAATTAGCCATGAGTGTGTATATTGTCCTATCAGCTTCATGACACACAAAATTTGAGAAATGTCTTTTATCTAATGCTATCAAACATAATGTACGTGGGTCTTTGCCATAAACCTTATGAGTTACATGGTTGTACATTTGGAAACTATTGTCACAGCATTAACAAATCGGTGTTAGCAAACGTAAAATTAGGTACCTCACACAGTTGTTTCAAATGATGGCCAGAAACTTCAATGTAAGCATGGCAGTGGCATACGAGTTTCTGCCACACCCTTTCAAATGGCCCTGGCATGTTGCAAATCACATCACAGGCGGTGGCAATCCTAGCAACTAATTTTATGTCCTTGTTCATTTAGGTTTCATAAACAAGTGATATTTAGATATCCCCAGATGAAAAAATCGAGTGGATTTAGTTAGAGTGGACTCGCAGGACAGAAAATAGGGCCTCCCTGTCCATTTCAGCAAGTAGGAAAGCTAATGGTAACATCCAGATAATCACTGACATCTGCACTAAAGTGAGGTGGTGCTCCATATATCAGTATGCTGGCTTCTCTGACCTTAGGTCCCTATGTTCAACTGTTCAGTGGTGCATCACTTATTTCCTGTTTCATTTTTGTATGCTTTTACTGATTCACCCTATATATGACAACACTAAAATCCCAAACCATCTCATGATTTTGAAGAGATTATCTTGACTTTTTTGGGGGTGAAAAGAATGATCTTGTTTCCACTGGATGCATTTTCTTGACCAATTTTGTAGTCTCCAAGACAAATATTTATGACACTAAACTCGAAGTCTGGTCACATCTCTGAAGGCTCCGATTGAGATAAATTTAATAATATTTTTTCGTGCTGTTGTCCCATCTTGTTCACACACCACGATGGTGACTCGATGATGGTGTAATGTGATGGAGTGAATATTAGGTTTTGCAACCTTTAACATGTCTGTGATTATCACTAGGAGTGCAGCCAGAGGTGAGGTGATGCCGCTCCCCCGTGATCCTCATTGATCAAAGTAAAGATTTGCAATATCAAGCAAAATCGCCAGTTTTCTTTCATCTTATTTGTTTGCTTCATCCCAACAATATGTGTTCGTATGTGGCATGCACCCATGTTTCTTTCTAACTCATTGCCAATGCAGTTTTTAAGCAGTGCCTGGGGCATGCGTTTACAGGCTTCAGTGAAACGAAGTGGCAGAAGTAAGATGGTGCACTGCATCAATCAAGTCACTCTAATTGAAGTGACTGAAAGTCAACATCACAAGTATCCTGCCTAATAAAACCTTTGTGCAATTCTGAGTTTATAATTTCAACTTTTATCCTCTGTAATATATTGTAGGTCACGATTCCACTCATTTTAACCCTCCATTATATGTGTCATTTTCCGTATCATACTTAGGAAAGTCGAATACACCTGTCTCCAAACCCTTTAACTATGTTCAAGGCCGGCACGTATCCAGGAATTCCTTTCGGGGGGGGGGGGGCTAAACACCATTTTTTTAAGGGGTATAGTAAGAACCTCACAATTGTGTGTTTAAGACCAGAGGTGGCAATTGGGTTCCAAAACGAGAGGGGGGGGGAGGGTGTGGAGGGCGTTGCAAGGAAAGCTTACTTTCTCTTGGTAGACAAGGCTTAACATTAAGAGGCCATAATGTTGAGGCAAGAAAATAAAAAATGGGGAGCAACTATCCCTTAAATCGTCGCCACTGTAAGGCTGTCATTTTAATCAGAACGTGAAATCGGAACATTTTTTACCACTCGACTCCTCTGTTTCCATGCATTAACATTGTGTGCTGGAACCATCTCAGTATGCGTGTTTGTCCATTTCTTCTCATCAGGCATAAAAACATCTATGGTGTCTTTGAGTGTTTTTACGAAGTTATTACACATGCACGGGATGGACAATCCACTCAAATTCCATTCAAATTGTGGGCTGCGAACTGGACGCAGACAGCTCTCGAATATTTCTCTGATTCGAGCCTGAACACCACTAACGTGTCTTGTCCTCCCATGTTTGCAGCTCTTATAAAAGCCGAAACCCACCATATTGTTCAGATTCAGGCCTTCGCACTCACAAGTGTTCAAAATGCCTGTCACAGCTTCCGCTGTCTTGTCATATATCGGCACGAAACAAAGGAAGTCTTCTCGAATACAGGTGGATCACGAAACAATTAATGCACAGTGAAAACCCTTCCGTTCCCAACACATCTAATATTTCGTCTCCCAGTATGATCAAATGCTTACTCATTTATCTCCAGTGACCTGCCCAAGGGAGGGTTGGTGAGGTCATCACCCCATTTGACCCAGTATTCCTTTTTTTATATAAAAAAAGAAAAAAAGAGGAACGTCAAAGACAGGAAAAAAATGGCAAAATCAGGACTGACCACCAAAATAGTATGCGTAACCCCTCTACCTTCCGAAAATCCTGGGCACGCCTCTCTTTATCTCGGACACATTTTTTAAAATCAACTCACCAGAAGTTTTTATCATTCGGGATTTGAGATTGAAGTAAGATGCGTTCTTCCTGCAGGTTTGGATATGATCCTTTAGGGTGCTGTCGTCTGCCTGCCTTCACATCTAACCTTAACAAGGCCCTAATTTTCCATCCTTGTGACTTGGATTTTCAATACTTAGGAAGGTTTCAGACCGAAGGGACACGTGATACATGTAGATTGGAATGGGCCCATCAACACCAACGTTTCACACCGTAGCACCACAAAAGGCCGCACAAACCTAATCTTCAGGCGACACGGTGTGAAATCTCCCTTATTAGGCCACTGTCATTGTCACCTCAAAGTAGTAGCTCTTATTGACCACAGAAAAACATACTGCTCAACCAGTGGGAATGCTCCTCAGTTTTCTTCTCTCTCCTATATTTTCTGTGCTTGTTCACTATACAGGCAACACCTTAAGATTTGATATACACAGGACATGTACTATGTAGACATTTTTAAGAATAATCGGTTGAAGTCAAGGATGGCAAGGTGGCTCAGTTGGTAGAGCCCTGATTTGGGTCCTGGTAGAGCCTGCAATTTCCGCCTAAAATGTCTACATATGCAACATCTTCTTGCTTTCTCTTCTCGACATTCATAAAATTTTCGGCTGTCTCATTATGATAGTTAAGTGTTTGAATGTGTTTCGAACCCAGTAGGCTTAAACAAAAGTATTTTTTTAAGAGAGAGAGAGAGAGAGAGAGAGAGAGAGAGAGAGAGAGAGAGAGAGAGAGAGAGAGAGAGAGAGACACACACCTTGATCTCTTCGGCCCTCGAACCGAACTAGCACTACACTGAGGTCCCGGAAGTGCTGCTGTCGTCAATGTCTTCATTTTCGAATCACTAAATCTTATAAAGCAACCAGAGGAAGCTGATTGATCACTAATCGACTGTATGAATTGTCACACTTACCTCTGAAATCTCATTAACCGATTCTTTGTACAGATCAACCGAAAAATTGAATCCTCGTATTTATATCCTCATTATATTCTAGAACGTTACGCAGATAAAACGATTCGTTAATATTGCCAGTAGTTGACTCCTTCTCTCATTCAAGAACGTACCCTCTCCCGCCTTCCAGAGATTATAAATTACAACGAATCGCCCTACGTGTGGTGCTACCTTTGTTGCGCAGCTTCCAAATGCTGATAAGTCTCTACATAGTGCTCAAGTGTGCTGCGACAACACCGAAAGCGCAAGAAAAGTTTACGTGCAATATTATCAACAACAGGTTTATAGAACATTCCGTCTTGCCTCGATAATTGTCTATCTCCTTAAATCATTGTCACATTATTCAAAAAGCCAAAATCCTAATTTTATCTAGTGTAAACAAAAAAAAAAAAAAAAAATGCTGAAGGGGGGGCTCGAGCCTCCTGATTCCCACCTTGGATACGTGCTATTGACAATAATGTTATAGAACACTCTCCGTCTTGTCTTGATAATTATTTCCCTCAGATTTATAAATTTATTATCTTCACATTATTCAAGACGACAATAATCTAATTTTATCTAGTGAAAATTTAAAAATTTCCTTAGGGGGAGAGGTCTCGAGCCACCTCATCCCCACCTTGGATACGTGCTATTAACAATAACAGGGGTATAAAACATGCTCTGTCTGGTCTCGATAATTATTTCTCTCCTTACATTATTTTCACATTATTCAAGTAGCCAAAAACCTAATTTTATCTAACGTAAACTGAAAAATTTCCTGGGGAAAGGGTCGAGCCCCCTGTGCCCCATCTTGGATATGTGCTATTATCAATAACAGAGTTACGGAACATTCTCCGTGTTGCCTCGATAATTATTTCTCTCTTTAAATTATTGTCACATTATTTTATTTCACACAACAAGAAACCTAAAACTTTTGGGAGTCTCGAGCCCCCTAAGCCCCCACCCCCTATGGATACGTGCCTGGTTCAAGGTATGAAATACAAAGAGTGAATTATGCTGAACATTCTTTCTTGTAAGATAAACTGCGATTTTCTGCTGCACTTTCTAAATGACGTAATATTATAAAGTTAACGTCAGTCTCATGCCTGGAGTACAGTTCTCCCTCACTTCTATCATTAAAGCCTGATTTACATTGGTGGAGAGTAACTGGAGTGAGTAAGGTAAAGTGAATTACTGTCCTTGTGTAAACAACTGGGGCGAGTACTGGATTTTTTCACTTGCGCGTACACTCGACAGACCACTTGATCAATGTAAACACTTTCTGAGGAGAGTATAGAGTTTGTATTGTGATAGTGTTATGAGTTTGCTTATTAATTGTAATTGTGATTAAAAAATCAACCATGAATTCGGTGATCGAATTCCAACATAAAATTGGTAGAACTGTACCGTGATATGAGTGTCCATGGAATTTGTGTCGATTATAGGAGGAACAAACAAAAGAAACTATGGGCGTATGAGGCTATAAGTGCAGAAGATGGGACATGATGTATTTGGCAGAAGTAAAATTGAAAATAAAGAATTTATGTTCTATGTACAACCAAGAACAATTGAAAGTAGAAAAATCAAGGAAGTTGGCTTTGTATCTAGACATGCTCACGTACATTATTGTATTCATTTCTTGTAAAAAAAAAAGCATGTAAACAGTTTTAGAGCTCTTTTTTAATCGCCAACGATGTCGATGGGTTCATCCCATGCGTGCCGACTACGTGGGTTCTCCGGGGCTCGAGCACCCACATAAATAATCTTGCGGGTGCGCCGCACCCACAAGATTTTTAGTTTGATAAAAACAAAATAAAATAAATATTTCTCACTTGCCATTATCAAAAAATAATAAGCAATTAAAACATTGAGATGGGACAGACTTTGATAAAGACAAGCTAACATTGCACAGGGACATGTTTCTAGATGTGTGCAGAACGAAGAAAGAAAAAGTGGCCAACTTGTCAGACATTACAAATATTTTAAGTAGAGAAAACAGTGGTCCCATGCGTGAAATGCTCACAGAATTTGTGAAGTTTGTACGGGTGATTTTAACTATACCTGTTACTTCTTGTACCTCTGAGCGGTCATTTTCAGCACTTTAGACGATTGAAAACGATTTTGGGGTCAGCAGTGACCCAAAAAATATTGAATGATTTGGCAATTTTGCATGTTCATAAAGAAATGACTAAAAATATTGACATTACAAAAATTGCAAACAAATTCAGAAATGCAAGTGAAGTAAGAAGGAATGTGTTTTATATTGAAAGTTAACATGTCATGATTATTATTATTTGGTACAAAAAGTTAGTCATTTTGTAGTTTCTGTTCACAATAAAATCCTTGCATAGTTCTTTCTGCAATACAATTAAAATTATTTGCATTTATGCAGATTTTTTCATTTTAATTTGTATGAATTTGGTATTTTCTTTTAGTAACGTGTTGATAATATCATTGCCTCTTGCAATCATTGCGCATGTAAGTTGTTTAAAGTATGCAATACTTGATAATTACAGATCTAACCACCATTGATATGCACCCACAGAAATTTCGGAAAGTCGGCACCCTTGGTTCATCCTGTCAAAAGAGCATCAAACAGCTGCACCCACTATCCCACTTTGCTAGAGTCGAGTAGAAAGTGTGTTAACAGCTACTCGCCATAGAAGGGTCCAATCGAGCAGACAGGCCAGTAACTCGACCCAGTAACTCTCCCACTCACTCAACCAATGTAAACCAGCCTTTACACATAGCTACTCCACGTGCCTAATGGAGGATTAAGCCAGCAGTCTTCCTTGTTGATCCTGCGACTGATGATATCATAAATGTCCATAAATATTTTTCAGAAATCAAGATCAGAGGCAGATCATTATTTTTTTTAGGGTATTGATGAAGGTGAAAAGATTTGCAAAGATTTTGAATTCACTGTTACTTACACAGAACACTAATTCATCAAAGCCATAGACCTAGATCTCTGACATACTGTGCCATTGCTCTACCAACTGAGCTACTAGATTCTTTGCTATTGCTCATTTACCTGCGTGGAGTTGTCTCTGTCAATGCTACCGCAAGTGGTTTGATTGATTGATTGAATTAAAATTTTTGGGTGCGTCGGCACTTTAGGCCATTTTGCACCCTTCAATGTATATGGGAAAATATCCCCTTATCTAAAATTTTTACTTAGAAATTTAAAACAAGGGGCATAAAACCCTTGGGAAAAATTAAAAGTGCAAGGTTGTAAAGGGACATGCACAAGACAAACACAACACAATAAAAAGTAAGAATAAGATAAAAGTTTCTCACAGGCAGTGGAAGAGTACAGCTCTTCACAAAAAGCTAAACACATTTGATAAAACTTGGTCGTCATCTCCCAACAGGGATGACAAAAATTTGGGAAGATTAAAAGTCTGCCTGAGGAAAGCAAATTTGGCACATTCAACAAGAATGGAGGGTCCAGCCCTTGCAGCAAGTGACCATGCGTTAGACGGCTATGTCCAATATGCAGTCTAGTGAGAAGAACTTATTCTCGAAGAGATGGATGGGATGAGGAACACCATACTACCGCAAGCGAGTCAGTTTCACTGTTGAAATCAATGGTGACTAGTTTCTCCCAGCAGAACCAGTTCTGGCCTGCTAGCTCAGTAGGTAATGGCACATTATGCCAGAGATCCAGGTTCAAATCCTGGTAATGTTGCATCTTTTTACTGAAATTTATGCACAGTGCATCTCCTGTGTGCCAAATAGTAAGGTAATTTAATTTGCATCTCTACACAGGGAGAAACTAGGCACCATCGATGACAACACTGTTTCAAAGATCTGGCCGCAGGCAGTAACAGACAAAACTCCACACAGGTAAAACAGCAAGAGCAAACAATCAGGTAAAACCAGGGCTTGCTCAGTAGCTTAGTTTGTAGATCCAGAGATCCGGGTGTGAGTTCCAGTCGAGCCTGCATTTTTCACTGAAATTTATGTTTATATTGCTTTGATATCTCCAAAACCAAATGAACTAGAAATAAAAAAAAATCTGGCTTGAAAGCATAGGCGTAACTTGGCGCCCCCTCCCCAAGTTTTCAGGATTAATAAACAGGGTGTCCACAATTTTGCACAAACAAAATTATCTGACTTTACCATATTTTCCAGACCAAGAACGAAAATTTTCTAGACCAAGTCTTCAATTTATGTATTTAAACATGTGTGTAATTTTAACTAAACACAGTCTTGGGATCTCACTTAACCAAACTTTTACAATATTCACTTAATATGTTAAAAGTAATAAGAAGGGAAACTGACTGTTCGATAATGGCATCAGGGGTGAGTTTTTACGTAATACTTGTCACATAAACAAATATTTCTTATTATAAACAAGTCATAACAATTATAGAAAAATAATATATACTTATAATAAAATTTTAACAGGAAAACTTGTTTTGAGCTTGCCCCTTCTCTTCCCCACCAAGTTAAGTCCCAAGTTCGATTCTGTCCCCTCACAATTAGGTTCCAAGTTATGCTCATGGTTGCAAGTGTGAATTTTCTACATATTCATATTTTCAATCAGCTACTCCGTTTATCTGTTCTAATAAAAAAATCGAAACCAATAACCTATCGATTTATCTGAAAATACTACAGATAGAAACATAAAATTTGGTGGACAGAAATCTAGGGTGTTCGGAAAAAGGGACATAAGTCACAATGTGGTCAGTATAATTTTACATTAGGCATGAGCAATGATTCTAAACAGTGATGATCAAACATGTATATCATGTCTGTAATGTTTGCTATTAAAAGAATAAACACAAAAAAATGTCTGCTATAAAACTGCATTTTTGGACTTCATTGCCTTTTCCCGAAATAGAATTATCATTACTATATAAAGGGTCTTGATCCAATTGCTGATTGGCTTAGTTTATTTTACTTCGCATTTCTTCCACTTTTGGGTAATTGCAGAGATGAGGATGTATGGTGACAAGATGAAATAGGTGAAGGGACAATCACAAATACATGGACAGCACCCCCCTTCCCACACACACACATACAACCAATTATACTGGTCATAGGTCTAGATGTTAATCTTGGTAGTCTGTATAATGTAGTCCAGAGTTTGATTCAATTGTGTGTGTGTCTATGGAAGTTAAATGATTGAAAGTTAACAGCTCATATATGTTTAATCTTTTATATCAAAGTAAATAAAGCTACAAACAAGGACGCATTTAGGGAAGGAGATCCAGGGGGTATGGACCCCTCCCGAAGGCTTTACCAAGTACTAAAATGGAATAATGAAAACATGAAATAATAAAATAACTAAAATTAAATAATGATAATTTACTTGTTTAATCGAGGGTTATTTATTCTGCCGAGTTTATTGGAAGGCAAGGATTATATTTGGATCATTCGGCTTTGAAGGACAGTACAAAAGAAGATTCATGCAAAATTTATTACTACTTATAATAATATGCATAAAATATTACCAGGAACTTTATTTTTCATCAACTGGAGTTAACATCCTTATTGATATTAAATTCTTTATCTATTTAACTTTAATTTCCTTGACAGGCAGTTGTTATTTTTAAACATTTTACAGACCTTAACTATACATAAGCAACACAATGAATACAAGCTATTACATCACTATCCTTATGCAGTCTGTTTACCTATTCATCTAATAAAAATAAAATATTAGTTAATTTGAATATTTTAATTAATACTATTTAATTAATTTAATATACAGTAGAACATCATTTATCCGCACACTCAAAAAAGCAAGATTCAGTTTGCCAAGCAACTTTGAATTTGTCAACTAGCAGTACAGTACAGTACTGTTTTTTAAGAGTGCTTCTATGTGTAGTACTGTGTACTGTATGTATAAAATAAACTTGTACTGTGCATGCTTTTCTTTGTTAAATAAACATACGTTTGATTATCCGTAAAAATCGTTATTCGCATAACCTTCGGTCCCAATTAATGTGGATAAACGACCTTCTACTGTAATTATAACTATTTTAATTTAAACATTATTATTATTATTATTATTTTGAGACACTTGGTTCGGACCCATCCCCAAGAAATACATTTCTAGATACATGCCTGGCTACAAACATGTGACTTGATGTAGAAAAGATACACAAAGTGTAAACTTCATTCTAGAAAATCTTTCTTGATTGTTTTGTCCATTTGTTTGTTCAAATTAGTAATTTAAGCATTCGAAATCTGTTGCACAGAGGGTTCTTTTGATAGATATTGACATTTGATAGTCAGTGAAGAGTCAAAAGTTGGCAATCAATATTATAGGGACCTCTCGGTAACCAATAAAAGCATATCTCTTTTGTGAGTAAAATGTCAATAAGTTAATAAGTTATATTAGTTTGGCTATATGAGAAACTATATCGGTATCGGTAAGTATAGGCTGAAATTTTTTCACCGATACCATTGTTTTTGAGTGGCTAGAAGTGCATCCAAAACCAACATTTGTTTCTTTTCAAAGGTTCGTTCACTTTTTGCAACTTACTTTTGGCTTTGAAGAAAGGTGAAAAAAACGTATTTGTGCATTTGTTAATTGAACGTGGACTCAAGTTCCATGAACAGCAAGTACGTGACAAAGATCCATACGCAGATAAGACTAGCAATCAGGTATCTTGCAAATCAAGGGTAATGTGAAATTATCATCACAGGAGTTCCTTCGAAGTCTACCAGGCTTTGATCCTACAGATGTGGCCTCATGTAACAATAATCCCAATGAGGTTCCTGCAGCCAAAGAGGCATCTGGTGTATTGTGGACATCTCTCTCTTTAAGATCCCCCGCAGTCAAACCGTCATCGGCCATGTGAGTGGTGGACGTGTCTCAGACATAGTACATAGCATATTCCTGGAAATTCAAATACCTGGGCTAATCCCCCTTTTCCTTTCCAACTTTAGACTCTTGTTTGTCCTGTATAACTGGGTTTCAACAGGCATGTTTCAACACAGGGAAAGCGGCAAGGGAATAATTTTATTTGAATAACAGTTGATTGCACTTACTTCCTGGAAAGTGTAGTGATGGGTTTGGATTTCCTTCCACGCCAAGGGATAGAACTATGCATTTGATTTTTTTAAGAAATCATTTTGCTGAAAGTAAAGTCACGTCAGAATATCACTGCACCGAAGTCAATCGCTTGATATAGAAGCAAGAGACTGGTAAGCTTTCATTCTCTCCTTACATTTAATTTATTATTTTTTATTCTCTTTGTTAAAGTACATAAAAGAGACGAGGTAGGTTTTACATTGCAGTTTTACTGTTACTTTCAGACGTCCTGTCCTGGGCTGGTAAATCGCCAATTATTCTTGTATGTATCCACGGATGATTTAATGTTAGTTTGGGAAGAGTGATCCCTTAGTTTTAGGGGAAGTTGAAGGTGCATGATCTCAGTTTTCAACATTGAGGGGGGGGGGGGAGACGATAGCCTTGCTCTTAGCTTCTCATAATATTTCTCTCATGTTTGAAACATCTGATCGATTGTCACTGATTTAAAAAAAACAAAAAAAAACTGTAAAGTTGAGATGGATCGTTGCAACAGAGCATCATTATTTTCCTGTAGTTTACGGTTATTACAAGCATAAGAAAACAGTTTCTCTTTGTGACATTTCAGGAGAACACGCGCTCCCTTCATCAGACATTTATTTTAATTTTGACTAAAGATAGTTATAACAATGGTTAGTAATTTTTTAAACAAAAAGAATCCGTTATATAATGGATGTTTTCAATGTTACATTGTTGTAATATAGCAACTTAACTGTGAAAAGAAGTAGTCTGTTTTATTTTTATTTCAGATTTTTTTATCACATTATTTTTTATTTATAATTATGAATCCCAAATATCATCAGGTAATTCAAATTCATCATTGTTTTCACAAAGTCTCTTGATGTTTTCTGTTACATTAAATTTTAAAGATGGTGGCTTACTCCATTTGTGAAAAAGAAAACTCCATACTGGATCTATGTTACCATTTTCATCATTTAATTTATTCCAGTGTTCTTCTGCAATGAACGAAGCTTCCCAGACATTCAACTCTGTGTTTCCCGTTAATCTTTTTAAAACCCTTCTCTTTTTAATCAAATGCTTCTCTTCGATGATATGAGTTGACAAACCTGTTCTTGGGTTTAGATTTATATGTCCAAATCGTGTTCGTGCCATCTTATTGACATTTTCCTTGCTGTTTGTCCCACATAATCCTTTGAACATGAACAACTTATATTATATATTCCTGTGAAAAGTAGAAAGCCGAAATATGCATGCTGCGAGAATATGGCCTCCCCGATAGCAAAGTGGTAAGATCGCCGCCTTGTAATCAAGAGGGGTCATGGGTTTGACACTGGGTTGAAGCACAGTGGTTTGGATTCCACTAGAAACTGATCAATATTAATTACAATTACACACAGAAATGAAATAATTGGTTTTGTTTTACATATATTTTTTGTAATTCTCTTTTCTGTACTTCTCAATTCTCTTCTTCAAGAGGTTTAAATGAAAACTTCCTTTGTTTAATCATTTCTGCTATAAGCCTCCCATGATTTCCAACGTATTTGATTCATGAAACTAACGATAAGGAGTTTTTGTTCTTGTATATTGTTTGCAATAATTCTGGACATTTTCTAATTAAGATTAACAGAGAGAGTGGTTCGAAATTATTTCTCCATTCATTTTTTTTTTCAAATCTATGAATTCTCATGTGTCACAGCTCACAGACGTGGCCACAGTGGCTCAGTCGGTAATGCACCTGACTACCATGCTAAAGGTCCCGGGTTCGATCCCCAGCCGGTTCAAATCTGGGAACTTTTCTAAGGTTGAAAGTGGCCCCGGCACCCACCCAGCATCGAATAACATGGGTACCTGGGAGAAATCCTGGGGGGTAAAGGCGGTCAGGGGCATGATGCTGATCACATCACCCCCAACTACGACCGGATCAAGAAAGTGTGGGGCGTTACCCCCACACCCCCTATACGCCTTCATGGCATGGTGCTATGCACAGGTGAGCACTTTACCTTTTTTTTTATCACATCTCACAGACACGCACAATACAGATATATCTATGTAAGAGAACACATCTCTTTAAAAGTCTTCTTGTTATGAGAGAGAGATTGGAACACCAAGCATAAGTTTAAAAATGAATACTCTAGCCAGAGTTGGTATACCATAATTCAAATACAATTGGCAACATTGGATCTGATTGAAAATCCGACGATTTGCCTGTGCGGATAAGAGATCATGACAGGGTGTAATACACATTGCCATACAGCAAACCTTGCTTGCGATTGTCAGACATTCCACTGCAGTTTCCTCCACCTTCTCTCATGCAAGCAGCACACAACACCAATCTGCTAGCAGATAGCACTGTCAGTAACATACAAGCAACAGATCACGAAACAAAACACCGATCCTGTGGGGTAGGTATGAAAACTGTCAACCTCGTCACGCAGGAAAATTGATTTCTTGAACTGGTTTACGTTCCATTCCACACCGATCAAAGCCGAACAAAATGTGCGGTGTTCAATTACATGAAGACTGAAACTATAACCTGAATCTAAACATTTCGGTACTCCCGAACTGAATCTTCCTCTCAGAAATTTCATTTCAGTGAACTGTTAATGTGCCTTGCAGTAAACCAGTTTGGGGTACCGAAACTGAAATTATGTAGAACCCAAATCCAGTCCGAACATGAGTAAAGCATTTGACAAGCTGAATCCTGTAATTCTCATACAAAGACTACATTCAGTGGGGGTATCGGGTCAGCTATTAGAACTGTTAACTAGTTATATATCAAACCGGACGCAAACTGTTGTATTGAACGGTTTTTCATCTTCTGAAAGGAAGGTATCATCTGGAGTGTCCCAAGGTTCCAACTTAGGTCCATACTCGTTTATATTATTTGTAAACGATGTGCCCCTAAAAATGACAAAAAGCTAAGGTCTTAATACGCAGATGACGTAAAGTTGTACCACCAGATTTGGTCAGTAGACGACTCCATAAAACTGAAAGACAATTTGAACAATTTTGCCGAGTGGTGCACACAAACAGGAATGGTCCTGAACGTAGATAAATGCAAGATTGTATATTTTAGTAATAAGAAAAGAGTTGTTGCTTATGACTATAGTATAGACAATAAAATAGTTCAACAATCAAACAATGTCATAGATTTAGGCGTTAATTTTACTTCTGACTTAACATTTAATTGTCATTATCAAGCGATCATAAAAAGAAGTCTGAAGCTTGTAGGTTTTATCAGGAGAAACTTTTGCATAATTTTTCAGTCTCAATGGTAAATAGGATATACATCTCACTAATTCGCCCGATGTTAGAATATTGCAGTTCAATCTGAAATCCGCAGCATAAGACTTGGGAAAATGCGGTGGAAAAGGTACAAATGCAAATGGATAAATGGTTGTTTTAAAAGCAATATTGGATATCGTAATAGAAATTATGTAACTTTATGTAGCCATTTTGGTACCAATACCTTGAAAGAAAGAAGAGATTTTAATGATCTAATGTTTTTACGTAAATTAGTAAGACAAGATTGGCTATGTTCTGAGCTGTTAGAGATAAACTTTCAGGTAACAAATTTTACAGTGAGGAACAGAACCCCCTTCTACATGCCATTCTCAAGGTTAAACATACACAAAAACTCTCCAATAGTAAGAGTTCAGGAATCGTTTAATGAGTTATTTTTAGTGCATGATTTGGACATATTTTTCAATTCATGTAATGCTATTAGGCACAAAATTCTGTAAAACATTATATTTTATCGGATATGTCTGTAAAGGAGTTTTAACTGTATTTACATGTTGTTACACTATCATAAATTTTAACATATGTTATGTATTAACATTTGTGTATATCAGTGGCGAAGCTAAGGCGTAAATACTGGGTAGGCTGAAAAATCTGCTTATATTTTTTTTATACAGCAGGTCCAAGCGTTGATTCTTGTTTGTTGCAAAAGTATCAATTACTCTTTCCTTTAAGCCTTGATCAATAGAAAGTTCTTTAACCAGTTGTTTTTCAATGGCTATTGTACTGGGAGAATTAATCTTTCATTTTTCATTGAATTACGGAGATAATATTTTACCCTCTTCAGGGTGCTCATACTTCTTTCGGAGGAAGCTGTTGTAACAGTGAATGTCAAGATCAACTTGATAAGTTGTGTTACTTCTTTGTAGATTGTTTGAAGATCATTGCTAACTATGAATTTTAGAAGGTCTGCAGGAAGTAAATGCTTTTCTTCATCAGCATAGATATTCTTTAAATAGTTTTCTAATCGTTTTTTGTTGAAAAATGGACATGTGGACAGAAGGTTATTTAATATCATCACAGGAAAATGTAGTTTATATCCCCCAAAGCTAGTTTTGTCTAGCAATTCAACAAATTTTATCTTTTCAAGATCTCCAAAACATATTTCCATTTGTACAGTCAGTGTGTCCAAGATTTCGTAGATTAAGCATCTGAGAGCCACGAAGTCTTGTTCACTTACATCTACTTCACTGCAAATCCTCTTAGAGTTGTCAACACATAATTTCACAGTATTATATTTTCATAACCTAAATACACTATGTGACACACACACAAAAAAACGCGCGCATGCACTTGAAGTAAATTAACATTCAACAATCCAGCGCGTGAACGACGCACTTTGCACAAGAAGACTAGAAGCACAACAGGTTGGTTCTGAGGCTAGCCGCTTTCACCCAGCGAATCGGCAGTCCCCACCCCTTACACTCCCCTTCCAGCTAAGCAGAGCTCACGCTGTAGCTGCCTTTTACCGCGAGGCTTTTCGTCAAAAGCCTCACAGCTCGGACCGAACGTGCTCTCCTTTTTCTGGCCTGACTGACGAGATATCTGGAAGGAGCAGCGGAACCAAACGTTCGGATTACATAGTTTAATTAGTTTTAACGAACTTTGATGGTTACAGGGTACAAGAACATTTTAATTTCAACATTTTTTGGGGTAGGCTAAGCTTCATAGGAGCTTCGCCACTGGTGTATATTATTAAAATTATCTTTGTGTACCTTATGTTCAGCATAAATGGGACTTCGGTCCTGTGATGGACAAATAAAGAAATTAAATGAAATTGAACCAAAACTCCCGTGCTCACTTCTGCAAGACAGAAACTTGCCTCTGCTGTTTTCGTTCAGGTTCAGGAAGACAAAGTACATCGGAATCAGTATTTTTTATTTCGGTTTAGTTTCAGTTGCGATCCCTGGATCTATGTTTATATATTGATGCAATAACATTAATACCACTGTTGTTTTAATATATATATTTTTTAATGGTGGTGACAGTAGTTGTACTACTACTACTCAGGTCTATTTATTCATTTTGTGGTTGGCATTCTAGCTATGGACTGAAACTACTTTACTTTACACACTGGTTCCTAACATCCATTAACATAACAATCAGGCTTAGCTAAGTGTTTTTCAGCACCTGAGGTATCGTTAGAGCAACTGCTTCATTCACATATTGTTTTGTTTCATATGAAGCCTAGCACAGTCCCTTCTGCTAAGATAAGCACGCACATTGCACACAACACTGTGCTACAGCCTCCACTTCCCAAATGAGGTAACTTTTTTGTTTCTTCCAGAAAAATTCAAGGATTACTCAAATCATATTTATCTGCTTTGTTTCCTATGATGAGAGTTCTACAATTAAAACAAAACCACCAACAAGGCAGAGACTACCCTCTCCAAGACCACATATGACAGATGGTTCTCTCATTTTAAGTTATTTCTGGAATTATCTAACCTGGACTTTCGGGTATAAATAATTAAATTAATCTGTACCTTTGGGACATTTATACGTGAACATTCTGTTTTTAACTGTTACCTGCTAAAATTTTAATGTTGATTCTAATGTTTTAGGAACCGCCGCAAAGATCCATGCTGCACAGATGCTACCACATGCTGCCCTAGGCATCCAATGACACCAGGAGGAGATTGCATCTGCCCTGGCCAGCAAGTCACTACAACGGGTGCAGAAGCAGCAAATGATTACTCGCAATGAAAACTTGGGACATAATTGTGAGAAGGCATATTCTCTTGTTGACTCTAAAAATTTCATGCCAGTTCCATCATTTGAACACGATTTTTATGTCTTCAACTTATATTTTGTATGATGAATGTACATGGTGTTACTTTTGTGACAAGATTTGAATAAAGCTATTGCTAAAGATGGTTTCTGTAACTTCTGGTTCTTAATGTTCATATTTTGGTTTAGAGCAGGTAACGAACTTTGTACATTTGGGTTGAGAAAATTTAATAAAATACAATAGATTCAATGGAATTTTGAAAGGAAAAAAATAATGAGAAACTCAAATTAGATACCATATCATAATTTCAAAACCGGCTCTTCAATCCACGCGAGAACTGAGCTCAGAATCTTCCGTGCCAGTCTTGCCTCAACCGTCGAGCTGTTTACATCGCAGACATTGAGAAAATCAGCAGTACTGCCAACCGCACAACACATGAAAACCCGCACATGCATGTCAAGTAGAATGTATTTTTGCTTCTTTTTGTCTCCTGAACCATACAATTATTATAGTACTTTCTGTGCATAGATTATGTAATAAATGTGTCATTACTTAATATAAATTGCGAAATATCTTCGATACATGATGGCATGTGTGTATATTTATTTCTGTGCATAGATTATGTAATAAACCTGTCATTACTTAATATAAATCGCGAAATATCTTCGAAACATGAGGGCATGTGTGTTCTTTGACTATTGGGATAATGTTTACAGCCCTCAACTCTTGCAAAAGTTCAGTGTAAAAATGATGCAAAATGCCTGCATCAGATACATTTTTTAACTAAAAAGATCCGATCATATTCTTCCAATTTTAAATAACAATTAGGTTCTTACTATGGCAAACAGAAGGAAAATGCACTATCTCTGTTTCGTCTGTGGTATATTAGCAGAAGGTAAACCACAGTATGTGTTCGAAAAATGCATTCTCGTAGGGATATCCATGAATATGCTACCTGTACGCGGAACAATTTCGATTTACCCCATCATTCTACCATGGCCTAGAAATCATCTTTCTCCTTTTTGGCTCCCAAAGCATGGAATGCATTGCCTGCAAATATTGCATGCATAAAGAACCCTGTAAATTTCAGAGGTAAAGTAAATCCTGGTTTACATTGGTCGAGTAGACGGGAGAGTAGCTGGAGCAAGTAGGGTAAAGCGATCTACTCTCCCCGTGTAAACAACTGGGAAGAGTACTGGAGCCAGTACTCGCTCCAGTAGTCAGTGACAGTCGAGTGGCTGTCCATGGAGGGCAGTAACTCGACCGAGTAAACGCTTTCTGAGGACAGTATAGAGTCTGCATCCTGAAAAAAGCTCCAATGGTACCTGTGTTGTAGTTGAAGAGATGAGACTTGATGTAATTGGCGTAGGAGAAATAAAATTAAAAATAAGGAATTTACATTCAATCAAGAATGATCGAAAATAGAAAAATCAAAGAAATTAGTTTTTTTTCTTCAGACATGTCCTTGTGCATTGTATTCATTTCTCGTGGGAAAAAAGTGTGTAAACCGTTTCAGAATTTTATTTTTTAAATCGACGTCGTCAATGGGTTCATTGTGTGAAAGGAGCACC
This sequence comes from Lepisma saccharinum, assembly GCF_977018435.1. Classification (NCBI taxonomy): domain Eukaryota; kingdom Metazoa; phylum Arthropoda; class Insecta; order Zygentoma; family Lepismatidae; genus Lepisma; species Lepisma saccharinum. Next base: position 52,851,095 of record NC_139248.1, read on the forward strand.
AAACAGCTGCAGCTACTACAGGGTGGCTAAAAAACGAGCAGAAATGAAATTCCCTGACTTTTCCAGGTTTTCCAGGACAAAAATTACATTTTTCCCTGACAATTACAAACTAAACTAAATCGATGTTTTTGCAAATGGAAATAACAAACTGAGGCCGTGTCCGGATTGGCAAGCGCTCCGTCCCGTTCTCTCCCGTTGCTCTCGCGTGCCGTCGAAGTCACATCCAAGTCGTCCGAATCTACATGTCCCCTTGTAGTACGGTTGTCACTTTTCTCACCAGGTGTCAGCCCGAACTTCACCCACCGCGCTCTGGGGTGCAGGCGCATCGCACAGAAGCAGAAGGCAGACGCCAAACAAACATGACAATGATTTCTACCTATTTACTACTACTACTCGTATTAAAAATGTAACATGCTATTTCATCATTTACAATTTTTCTACATTCAGTATTATCGATAAAATGTTAAAGTATAACTGAGTTTTATATCCTCTAATCAGTAAATGTTGTCTGTACAAAGTTAAAGTTAGAATATGGCAGCCAAGCGCAGCGTCACAGCGAGTTCAAGCGTGCATCTGTCGCGCCTCTCTGCTCTCCCCTCCGACTCCACGTCTGCCGCGAATTCGGACAACGGAGGTTGGCTGAGTCCCCGGATGGAACAGTGCTAGAAGTGACATCTGCTGCCGATTCGGACGCGGCCTGATATAGATCCAGGTATGGATTTGTTAAGTACCAATATTATGTTCAATGAAAATGACTTAATTTCTCTATTGTCTATGATCTGAATTAAAACTGCAAAATAGTGATTTTGGAAAATTATTACAATTCACAAGCTAGTGAAGGATTACTGAATTTTATCATACGCAGTAAATTTAAAATAAAATACTTGATTATTTTTAAAGTTACGACTAAATGAGATTAGAGTGAAGAGTGATTGACTAAGAAATACAGTTTTGTAATTTATCAGTCTCCTCATACATTCTCGGTATTATATGTTGATATTTCCACTGAGGTTTGGAGCTCTCTGCTTGCAAAAACCATGATTGCGGACTCATTTTTCTCTGTAAAGCAAACAACTTAACTATTGCATATAAGTGAAAGAATTGAATTGTACACTGGCGAACTTTAAAAAAGGTCTCCCTCCTCTCAGTTAGATTGGAAGCAACAAACAAAAACCGATATTGAATTGGAAACACTCCAGCTTCAATGCCGAAACTCTATGCAAGATAAGGAAGAGCTGCACAGTTGTCAGTCATGAACACCATACAGAAGAGCAATGTTAACCATGAGTCATCAAGGAATTAGCACAGAGTTTCTTTCTGTGGTCATTCGGCTTCGGAAGAAATATTTGTTGTCCATTTTGAGCTTTCAAGAAATCAGGTTCTGAGCTGGCGATTTATTTCCTTCATGAATGAAAATAGGTTGTTCATTTTTTTCGTTTATTTTCTCTCTTTTGTCATTAACTCTAAAACAAATATAAAAAGAAAACGAGCAAAGAAGGCAGTTTCTTTCGGCACGTGACAGGCATATGTGGTAAAAAAAAAAAAGGTAAAGTGTTCCCCTGTGCATAGCACCACGCCATTAAGGCGTATAGGGGGTGTGGGGGTTACGCCCCACACTTTCTTGATCCGGTCATAAGTGGGGGTGATGTGATCAGTATCACGCCCCTGACCGCCTTTACCCCCCAGGGTTTCCCCCAGGTACCCATGTTATTCGACGCTGGGTAGGCGCCGGGGCCGCTTTGCTATTTTTACGACCATATTATATCCCTCTTGTTTACTTTCAACGATAAGGATGAATGTTGGGAGTGACCAGAAAAAATGAACGAACACAATAAGCTCTTAAATATTACCCACGCTTCGAAAATAGATTCCGGCCCCAGTGGCAGAGTGGTTATCACATCACAGTACGACGCCAGGCGTCCCACATTCGAATCCTGGCCTGGGCATGGATTTGTGAGTGTCCATTCATCAATTTCATCATATCGTCACTAATCCCCATATTTGATTGATTGAGTTTGTGTTTGAAGTCCACTTTATGCACAGTAAGGCTAATTGGGACTGGACCTACAGTTTAAAGTGGGATCCGAACCACTATGTGCCTCCACCGGGTATCGAACCCGGGAACCCTTGTTCACAAGGTAACCACTGCGCCATCGGGGAGGCCTCCCCCATATTTGCAACTTAGCCAAAAGTGGCACAAGAAGCGAAGTAAAATAAAGCAAATCAATCAATCGAACATAGGGTCTCCGGTTTCATAGAGCAGTATGCAAAGCAGTCAGTAATGAAGACCCTCAAAATTGAAATAATAAGTGGAACAAAAACCTGATATTAGAATATTTTAAGAGTTTAGGCAGATTAACAGTTCACGTCAACCTACAACAATTTCACCTGTATTGTGTGATATACAGTTCTGCCCTAATATAATTGAACGTGCTCTTGCGATAATAGTTACACATTTCAGTCTTGCAACACACAACCTCGACTCGGCACGATATGTGCATTTCCTTGCCCCTTTTCTGTATTTTTCTATTTAGGATGTATTACGTTGCCTTTTTGCCTCTTGGTTAATCCGTGGCGATGAGAATGATTGACCAATTGATAACATGGATGCGATGGGGCAAACATGCCTTAATCATGGTTCGAACTTAAGACCTCTGTCTTCAAAGCACGTTACAATCTGCCACGTGTGTCTTTTCATCTCCAGTCACCATTAATTTCAAGAGGTAGAAAACGACGTTACTCAGACAAATTGTATAAATAATTTCCATGACCATAAACATTTGTTGAGAGAAATCCATACCCTCGTAATGTTGTAAGTAAACGTCGACCTAGTTGATGTCCCAGGAACCCTTCCTTGCATGAAAATCACACTGTGTCCACAGGATTTACGACTGAACGCTTACTAAAGTAGTAGAAATGTGCATCCCCATTTCCATTAATCGTTCACTCTTCGTATATTTTGAGGTCAGCTAATTCGAACATACGACCCTAAGACAAAAAATCTGCAGTGTCAACAAAGTAATTACTGTATATTTATATATTTTATTTTTGGTAATGGAATATTTTTCTCTTCAGATTCTTATTTATGTTTGATTTGGTTTATTTTACTTCGCTTTTCTGCCACTTTTGGCTAAACGCAACGATGAGGATGAGCGATGAAATTGATGATGGGACAGTCACAATGAACACTGAATGAACACAATGCCAAAGCGGTGTTTAAGCAAGCTGTGTTAACCACTCTACCACGGAGGCCGGAATCCTTTTTAGTTAGGAGAAATCATTTCTTGACAGCAAAATAAGAACAGTTAATATGCGTCACGTCAGAGTTATAATATTTTACATTTCTAACAATCAATTGGGATTTACGCTTAACAATTTTTTTTGTCTACATAAAAACTTCCACACAGTTAAGATTGTTTACACTAAGGACAACAGCGTTAAAGTCTATGCTTTAAGGAATGATTAAGCACACTATGATGACGGAAAATAATAATTCACATGACTATATTGATGCATTACATCGGTGAAACATTAATTTTCGTTCAGGAAGAAATATTGAAAAATGCAGGGACACAATGACCAATTGATTTATTTATTTTACTTCGCTTTTCTTCCACTTTTGAGGAATCACATAGATAAGAATGAAAGGTGTGTTAAGACGAAATTGTGAAACGTAGGACTCAGCCCAAACTTCACAGACCATTATACTGGCCTTGTCTCTAGATGCCAGATCCTTGTTAGTCTGCAAAATATACTTCATTTTCACAATGACGTAAGCATTCGTAGAATAAATTTGTATATCATTCTCCCCCCCTCCCCCCAAGAAACGTGAGCTAAACTAGTGCGCATTCTGTGATATGTTTCATTACTTCTCAGGAATCACTCGTGGCCTTCAACTAGTTTATCCTGAAAAAACTGCAGGTTAGGATGTTAACAGATATTTCGATTCAGCCATTTTCGTATCAATTTAAAAACAGGTTACACCTCTAATTTGGTAAACTAACTTAATATTTAATGTAAGAATATACTTTTATGCTTTGTTTATAAATGCTTTGTGATTGTTTTTCTAACAAGAGTCATATACGAAGTTCTATGGGTTTACCTGTTCCCTTTTCTATAAGGGTTAAAAGTTTTATAGTTCAACTACAAAAGGCCATAACTATATAGAGAAGTCCAAATATGAATATATATATATCTGTATCTGTGAAACTATAAGTTGGATGTATAAACCTACTGTAAAAGGGTCTAAGTTCAGTTCTTGCTTAAGTTTGTGATGAAATAAACCTTTATATGTTTCGTTAATTTTGAGTTGTCAATGAACTTAACTGGTCAACTACGTCATAGCCCACTAAGTGCTAGTTTTCTTTTCCTGAACCCTGAGTAAATTAAGAGTCTCATGCCACCGCTGGAGAAAAAGGTTAGCATTATGGGTAGACTTTTAACACTTAGCTAAGTTATCGGTCATCCCCCGAGTGTTGCATGTTTTTGGTGCCATAACGAGGGGCCCGATACGGAAATAAATATAACCGAGTGTTGCACATAGGGTTAAAATAGTGGGATGCGCAACACTGGTATCACAGATCCCACTTGCTCTGCAACGTATTCAGTCTAGCTCTTCAGCTTGAGTGTCTTCCGCGCAATAGACATCCCAGTTGGCGAATCTGCGGATCCAAGTTTGTCTGCATAGTAATTGCACCCGATCAAGTCCATACCTGCTAATGGATGTATTATTTTGTCTGTATATTACAAGTTAAATAACTGTTTTCTTGCAAGCATGCAGTTGTGCCTGAATAGAACCTGTCTCAGTGGAACTATATTCTACGTGCATATTTGGATCTACATATGCAAAAACCTGCTGCAAAGTTGACTTGACGCAGAGCTTAGATTAAATAGTTTACAAATGAGATTTTTTATGGTCTCTAAGTGGAGCAGCTTAGAGAGATAAAATTAGAAGTGAAGAAATCTAAAATAAGTGGAAGGTTGAAGCAATGCTGGAAGAAATTTAAAAAAAATATCAGTCAAAGTGGAATGAACATGTTCTGAGGATGCAAGATAGCCATTTATCTCAAAAATTAAATTACAGGCAAAAAGGAAAAAATAAATTTAGGAAGACCATATCGCCGATGGAATGATGAATTTGTTGTAGTCGCAGAACGGGCTTTGGTTACCCAGACCTGCAAGAGGAAGAAGAATATTCTGGTTTATAAACAAAGTTCTGGTATAGGTAACTTGTCAGGGGTGGCACCAGGGGTGCTTGCACACCCCTATTCAGAATCTATGTTGAAAACATTAACTCTTACAGTGCCATATGTTGTAGTCACATTGAGTGCCCGAATGTTAGGTATTGTAGTGAGGCCGTTGTGCAACGAATTCAAAGGTGGTCAGTCAATCGTCAGGTAAGTAGGTCCCCTCGAACGACCAAGACCAGGCGTCGCTGCCTAAAATGTCAGATAGTTATTTGCCTCGACAATTCACTCAGTACCTTCAGGACATGAGAAACTGCATCTCAGAGTTCAGGTAAAGGTCTACATCTAAATTTAGCTTACATACCTATGGATTCCTAAATCTATATTCATGCATAATAACCACACTACGGTACTGGACTTACCCATCGTGATCACACCCACGTTCCACTGACCAGTGATAACGCGCATGCGGTTCACGATGGAAGAGGCACCAAAACAACTGACAAACTTGTGGGTCAACAGGACATCCACCCCACTGACCAGTGGCGGTGGGACACCCTGTTAAACGAGAAGTCCGTCAATCCACAAAATAATTTATATATATATATATTTCTCGTGAAATTCTAGCCTGATTTGATATATCACATCACCCCCTTCTCTTTGAAATTTTTGCATTGAATTCAATATGGCGGTCAACACTATGCCGGACCTGGGCTTGACACACACAGCTAAAGATTTCCCTGTGCCTAACCTATGTCTTTCATGACCAGGATAACTCATTTACATTTTGTAGTGGGTGTTAAAAGACACTTGACTCGTCAAAGTTCATGTAATGAGGCTTTTATCAGTCACATAGTTACACATATTATTTTGTATCTTCTGATCCCATTGCAGTCCCAGAATGATTTTTTGGTATGTTGTATAGTATGGCATGAGGGACAAAATACATTTTTTTCACTATTTTTGGTGATGACATGTTTTGAGATATTCAGGGTCAAAGGTCAAGGTTACGTGACAAAGTTATATTTGTATCCAAACGTAGACTTGTTAGATATCACTGGAAAGCTTATTCAATTCCCTGTACAATAAGCTTTATGGGAGCTTCCTAGGCAAAATAGGGGCGGAGTTACAGCACATTTAGTATAGCTAAGTGGGCTCAAAAACGGCAATTTCTGCTAACTTTGACCTTGAATAATTTAACAATTAGAAGACAAACTAAGTTTCATGCATCGTTTCAACTCCCCAAATTTCATGGAAATCGGAGATGGTCAGGTTGGAAATTGCACATATTTGTGTTGATTTGGCATGGAATGACTCTTATCAGTCTCCTCATACATTCTCGGTATTATATGTTGATATTTCCACTGAGGTTTGGAACCCTCTGCTTGCAAGAACCAGGAGTGCGGACTCATTTTTCAATGCATAAAGCTACTTCTCTCTTCTCTGTAAAGCAAACAACTTAACTCTTGCATATAAGTAAAACAATTGAATCGAACAAAAATATTTCCTTACATTATCAATGGGATTTCTGCTTCAGTACAGTATATCCAAGTGAAGTACTGTGGTGACGAAAATGGTATGTAGGTATTAGAAATTTAACGCAAGAAATTTATAGAATAGCAATATATAGGTATCTGATTTAGCTAACCACACATTAAAACAGGAACACTGTTAATAACAACTTCTGAAAGTTCATATACAAGGGGCGTTCTGAAAAAAGCTCCAATGGTGCCTATACGCAGCACTAGTGGTCGTAGAGTGCCACACACACATGCAGGCAGGAAGAAGTAGCATGTAGCTGTAATCTGGTACAGTTGCAATGCAGCCGTTTTAGGACAGTTCTAGGTTAAAGATTGCAGCTCTCATAGTCTCCCACCGACTGCGATGTAGCCTACATTGCATGCTCAGAATTTGGCACAGAGCCACCAGCAATCGTGTGAGGTGTGCAGACCGGAAGTCGTGAGTGATGGTATGGTTAGACGAAGGTGCAGACAATTCACAGAAGGCCAATCGAATGTGCACAACCCCATACAGCTGAATACACACGGGCCCTTTGCATCACTTCAGGTGAGAGATTCTGGACCACTCCCGTACAGCCCTGGCCTTGAATGTACAGACTTTCATCTCTTTAACTGAAGAGGTTTCTGGCAGGGCAAGGATTTGACAGCTACACTGCGGTAGAGATAGTCCCAGTCTTTGCTGTCAGACATATATGCCATGGTCATACAAAATTTAGTGCCATTCTACGACAAATGCCAGAACAACGGTGGTGATTATGCCGGAAATTAGGTTAGGACTCACTGTTACTAATGCAATAAATTACAACTGATATTCTTGTTTCATTTATGCCTAATCGGTAGGGACCTGGATATTTTGTTATTTTTTTTCAAATTGGTGTATTTTCTTATTTTTTATTTTTTACTATACGGTGTTATTTTTCCCAAAATTCACCTTTTCATTTTAGCTCATTTTCTGGCAAATATCTGAAATTATACCTTCATGGTGTTTTTAAACTACTGTTTCAAATTGTAAGTCACATGGCTTATGCCTCTTCGTGACAGTTTGATATCTTGAAAGTTGTTTTGGGAAAGTTATTTTCCATACCCCTTTTTTAATTTTAAGGTAAGGATTTTAGATAATTGAATTTTCCATGTATATACTGAAGGGTGCATAATGACGACCATAAATGGCGTTGCACCCAAAAAATTAAAATCAATCAATCTCACGTGACAGATACTGATATATTATGGCACCAAAAATTGGCATTATCTTTTTTTTGACTTGTTAGTGTTACGTTTCCCAAAATCCACGTTTTTGTTTTAGAACATGTATATGCTAAATATACCGAAACTTAATACTCCATTGTGCTCTCAAACTATTGTTTTAAATTGTAGGTCACATGGTCTACGTATTTTCGTGACAGTTTGATGTTGGAACAGATTTTTGAGGAAGTAAAAGTACAGTACTCCCCTGCACTTTTCCATGAAGGTGTATAGGGGTGTGGAGTTAGGGCCCCACACTTTCTTGATCACGGCTGAAGGTAGGGGTAATGGGATCAGCATCATGCTCCTGGCTACCTTTATCCCTCAAAGTACCAGCTTCATATGATGCTGGGTGGGCACCGGAGCACAAGCTTTAATTTTTTGAGCAAATTATTATTATTATTATTTTTAGGTCAACCACTTCCAAGCCCTAGTTCTCTACTTCCTTACTTCAAAGTCTTCCAAATCAGTCTTTCTTCATTGAACACCATTAATCCTTTCACTGCTGAAACCATAATAATACATTCTGTGAATTGTTTGTCTGCCATGTTGAACCTGTAGATTTACAAATTCTGCATAACGTATAATCAACCGATTTATTATTGAAAATAAGTTCAAGTTAGAATATTTAATTTCAACAGGCATGTAGAGCACAATTTCTTAGGAACCGAATCAAATTAATTTCACACTGGTTCCTATAGTTCGAGTGGCATTTACAGAAAAGTCTAAAGTGGTGCAATTTATCACTGCCAATGCACGCAATTACCCATGTGACTACACAAATCTCAGGGATGTCAAAGAAAGCATGTACCAGGCATCATTCTCCTCACTACCTGATTGATATGGTTTATTTTACTTTGTTTCTCTGCAACTTTTGGTTAATAGTGAAGATGAGGACGAGTGATGGTATGATGATGGGTCACTCACAAAAAGCCCATGTCCAGGACAGAATTCGAACACAGGACACTCAGCGTTGTAGCATGCTGTGCTAACCACTCCACCATGGAAGTTGGCTCCCACTACCTTATGGAAGCACTACTAACCAAAAGCAAGTCAGGTAATGAAACATACTGATTTTGAGAAATATTTAGTTCCAACAGTGAAGATTCAGACGATGCTGATACACATGTGGATCCTCATTTAATGGGTTTAATTAACTTATGTGAGAAAAGTTGATGCATCTGTTTATTGTTTGGAATTCACAAATCATCTAAGATAAGAATTACATGAATTTAAAGTCAATAATTGCAAAATTGATGTCTCGCACCGTGCTGTCTAAGGCGTCATGCCTTGGACTTTGGCTACGGGACACCCAGGTTTGAGTCTCCTGGGAGGAAGCGTAACAATTTTTCATAACTCGGTCATGGAAACCTATAAAATGACTGGGGGTTTGTCGTTCTTATCACACGTCACCTCGTAACTGGTTGGATGATCTTCCAATTCGGCAATTGGGAGTGAGGTCGGAAGTCGGTAGGTAGGCCCTGGCCCTCACGGGCAGTTGCACCACGGATAAAGGGGGGATTCAAAAATTTATACAGCACAGAGCATCCTGTCACGAGTAAATCAGGACTTAAAGGCTTAAGATATATACCTAATTTTCCTCTATTTTAGGCTGTACACATTTATAACCATACAAGTTGAAGTTATTTTATTATGCAATGTGCACAGACATTTTATTACTTGTATTCTTCAATTCTCACTTTATATGAAATTATTCCATGGGAAAAGTTACCATTTTTGGAGTTTATTATGCTCAGTGCGAAGAACATCCTGTACTTTCAACATGCAAAACCTTGAAGGAATATTGATGTCACAACTAACCTGGCACCAGTAAATCAAAACACACATTCAATTTTTATGTGATTTTATTTCTTATTTTTACCATTTTTCATAGTTAAAAGTTCAGAATGGTTTATTCCTTTGCCTTTGGTGCTTTCTTGGGCTTTGAACTTGCTTGCTGTGCTCTCAATACTTTCACGACGATCTTCTGTTCTTCTACCAAAAATGCACGAATAATCCTAAAAGAGAAGCAAATGTAAATAAATTACTTAAAATCATAAATCAAAATAAAGCATAAAATCAAAACAAAAAAGTACAGAAATGCTAAAACAAATGTAACATATGTATTAATGTGTATTTAATGAACCAGCAGATTCCTGTTACTATTACCCTCAGTGCAGAAGGCTTTGTGTTTGCTTAGATTAGATTTGACTGCATTTGGTGTATAACAATCACATTGGGTGAGATTATGCTAGCAGTAGTAAAACCAAAAACAGCAGCAGAAGGGGAAGACGACGACAAGAAAGAGAATATAAGCTAGACATAATAAAAGTCTGCTCTTATTTGGCGTAATTCATGCACAATAAAAAACAAAAATATGGCTCAAACAAGTTATGCAGACATTGACTTGCACTTGCTTCAAATACTTCCATGCCAGAAAGATTCATTCTGCAAGAACATGTAGTACATAACATGCTGACTCGCTATGTATTATTGTATTTTGATATTATTTACATTTGTCATGGAATATAAAGGCAATTCTATATAAAAGAGTACTGCATAAAAGGAAGCAGGCAAATACTGGTGTTTTATTTCAGTTTTATTTGTTCAACGGATACATTTTCCACTAGCAACGTGTTCAGATAATTCCACACTTAAACCTTTAGTGTCCGGTTGGTTGATATTTTCACCATGCCTGCATTTCCATTGAGTATGGATTGCCAATACATCAACCAGCACCACACAACAGCAACTAAAATGCATCATTTCATGATAACTACACACAATATTTCAGTTGTCTCTTTTGATCTTCAGTATACATACAACATACTCGAATTACAAAATAACATATCCATCGTTACTATTATTAACAAATGAAGTTTGAAAAAGTCCTTATTTCCCTTCGTTACACCATAATATTATGAGACATATGAAAGCTTGTATACTACAGTGTAAATCACCAAACCTGAGACCTTCTGTAAACAAACGGTCTCACCAATTTGATTTATCACTCAGCATCAGCTGATTCATGACCGCAATCATCTGCTGTTACACTCATAGTTCGCCGCACCTATTCATTTTATATAAGAGCCTCTGAATGTGAGAACCCGCTCTCAAAACATCAGACGAATATGCAGCCGCATACATTGTTACTCTCCCGGTCATTCTCTCTTTCATAACCCTTAAAACTGCAGACACTGACACACCACTGCACTGGGATACCAACTTAACCACTTCTTTTACTGGTTTCTCAGGATACCACTGACAGAACGTTACATAAATATTGAGTAGAATCTGTTTCTCGCCCCTTTTCAAAGGCTGTCCTTGCTTGGAGAACACAGAGACCTTCCCGCACGCATAGAACTCGCCATGTTATTTTAAAGACAAGTTAGGCAATATTACTAAGTGGCACTACTTCCTTGCTGTCCACATGATTATTTTTAGAAAATAACCAATGTTATAAAATATCATTATGTACACAAATCTCTAAGCTCATTGAAAGTTACAATGCATATTCCTACAAAATGTTCACATTTATCTTGCCTTTCCATGTCACCAAGTTATTTTACGAAGTGCACTATATTTGGCGGAACAAAAATCATTATTAGGAGGTTTTTCAAAGTTTCCAATCACAATAAATTTACCAACTTTCTTTGTCTTGTTTTGATCATCATCAATATATTTATTGGACTTACAGCAATGCATATGGCTGTTTATGCCCATTATATATTTTATTTACATAAGATACAATTTACATAAAATCTACAAATAAATTTCAAATACACTCCTATCTATATCATGCTTAGAAATATACATTACCATGTTATATCATTTTGTCTAAAAAAATGCAAGTAAAATATATTCAATTTGTATGCAAGAAAAAAGCCAAATTTATGGGAAATGATTACTGGTGCAAAGAGTTAACCATAAAGGTGAAGCAATAAGTAAAAAAAAGAAAGAGCATTGGGTTTAAAGTGAGACGTCATTTGCGGCAGCATATCCCATACTACAAATTGGCCGTTGTTTTACCTTACGTAATGAATCCTGTAACAACGCTGGATTTTCGTGTGGATTATTTTACTTCTATGAGCTTGCAATGCTTTCTGCATGCAGGTGGTTTTGTTTACAGAAGGTCTCAGGATTTGTGATTTGAACTTTAGGTTCCTTTTCTCCCATATTCAAATTTTTAAAAGAAAATTTGAACAAGCATGAAGCATGGTGGAGAGTTGATCAGAGGACCAACTAGTTGCCGATTGTAGAAAGTTTAAAAAGTGCTTGCTTCTTATTCATGTCATTAGATACACCTGTTTGCTGTGCTATGCTGTTCATTATGTGCCCTTATTGAACATATTAAATAAATGTACTACTCGTCATTCATTGAATTTTATCAAGTCACTATTTTTTTTAAATGTATTTTAAAGGAAATATTTTCCTCTCTCATTTGGTACTTAAACTCATATTTCAATGAGATGAATTGACCTTCAATTTTTAAGGAAACATTACAGAAAAACTCTGAAATTCTAAATTTTTAGTTAGCATTTATCAATAACAAATGGGCCATTTAGAATTTGATTCTTTTCTTTTTAAGTTCACTTTATGCATAGATAGGCTAATTGGGACTGGATCTAATTTAAAGTGGGATTTGAATCACACAGTACCTCTACTGAGCATTAAACCCAGGACTTCTTGATTACAAGGCCATGCTCAAATAATATTGTATTTTTGGAGCTTTGAAGTCACCATGCGCATTCATTGACTATGTAGCAGATGATATTTACGGCCATGGAACAAATATCCCCCAGTGCATGTAAAAATGAACATTACGTATTGAAAGCATATAGACTAAAGGAACAGAAAACTACTAGAACTCATTTGCGTTACTTTCAGATGAGTAGAGACAAGAGTATTAATGAATATGCATGCTGTGCTTTCATAAAAAACAAAAGAAATACATGAGATGAGACACAAATAACTTTTGGTTCAAGTGATTAAGTAATTTTTTTAGTGTCATTGAAATACTTAGTAACCATACACATACTTGAATGTGTACAGAGACCACAAACAAAAGAACCTGTATGCACCCCCCCCCCTCGATCTGTTCAACATGAGCCTTAAGGAAGCATGCTCCACTCTACCCCTCCCCTCCCCATGTGAGTACGGTTCACAAGAGTCGCGGGTCTGTGCAGGTTTTTTTGCTAGTGGTTCCACTATACCTATGATATTATTGGTTCTTCTTTAATTGTACAAGTTTTTCAGGTTAAGTGGTAGAGCAGTCAAAGGTTCAACTTAACCCATGAATAAAGAAATTCTAAGTCTAGCATTACTCTCTTACCAAAAAACTTAAGCCAAGTAATGAAATTCCTAGTGTTAATTAGATCATTTCTAAATTTTCTCATCAAGAAAAGTGAAACTCATGTACAAATTTCTTCAGCAAATATGTTTACTATATGGAAAATTTAGTGACTGTATCAAGTTTAAATACGTGGGCGTACCCAAAAGAAACCGAACTAATTTTTTTGTGAACTTATTTATTCACAATTTAAGTACAAACCTTCAATCCCCTTCAAAGTACTCTCAACTTGCATTAAGACACTTGTCCAATCTTTGATTCCATTTTTTAAAGTCATCTTTTGTGATGCGTGACAGCGCCTCCATCATTTTTTTTCACCTCAGCAACATCAGGAAAACACTTTCCTTTCATGTCTCCTTTCATTCTAGGAAACAAAAGAAAGTCGTATGGGGCAAGGTTGGGTGAGTATGGGGGGTGAGGAACAGGGGTGATACCATTTTTGGTCAAGAATTGTTGTACAGACAGGGCTGTGTGAGCTGGGGCATTGTCATGATGGAAAAACCAGTCACCCGACTGCCACAAATCGGGCTGATTCCACCACACACTGTTGCGCAATCGTTTCAAAACTTCCAAATCGTCTGTCAAAATTCGCTGCACTGAACTCCAAGTCACTCCCGACAGCTCCACAATTTGTTCAATGGTCCGTCGTCGATCTTCGTTGATGATTTCATGAATTTTTTCAACATTGTCATGCGTTCGGGCCATGGAAGGACGACCAGAACGAGGTTTGTCATCAATTGACATTTCACCATTTTTGAAATGGGAAAACCACTCAAACACTTGAGTTTTCCCCATAGCATCGTCCTTGTACACCATATTTAACATTTCAAGAGTTTTTTTTGCGCTCCTAGCGGCAAAACACGGTACTACAAAAGCTCTGCCCAGCACAAAATTAGTTCGGTTTCTTGCCACGTATAAACAAGCAACTTCAGACAATTAATTTTACTTACATGCACAAATCTCAACACTACTAATTACCTTTCTTTTAAACACTTGTGGCACAGGACACCACCATATGATCTACGGACAGTATTCCTCCTTTTGGGCAGGCGAGATCTTTCTATGGATCGAGCTGGTTCAATGCCATGTAACTTTTCTTTGCACTGGCCACATCTTGGAACAGTCTTGGGTTTCTTCAAGTAGTGTACCACCAGACGACCACCAGGAGTCCGAACCCTGTAATGGAAATCATTAGTTAATTTTCTCCCAATCAGGGGTAGGCCTGGTCGCTATGGTGCCTAAATTTTCAAATTCAGTTCTAAAACTGTTTTACTTTAATATTTCGGGTTCGCTTATGGAAATGAATATTACATTTCTTTTTAAACGACTACAGCATATGAATAATGTGTGTGTGTTTTCTGTATCATTGAATCAAAATAATAAACATGCCATTACAAATTTTGAAATCTGCAGCAATATGGTAGTCTGTCATATATTAGAATGTATTGCCTAGTTATTCATACAGTTACCAGTTGAGCTTTCTTTAGAAAGGCCACCCACAATTGTCTGTTAGAATTCCAGATAAATATGTTTGCTATTGTTGAACCTTAGTGCAGATATTTCAGAAGTTGGTTTTCAAAAGAGTAACAACACGTGTTTTTATTAGTGTACAACACGAACAGCCGCGACGCAATGTACACAACAATCTTTTCGAGAACATTCTGCATAGTCTACATACTACAGAGCAAAATACAGAAAGATAAGTCAATTTGACCATGTTGCGAAAGTGTGTTTTTGTAGTGTTCAACAGATACATTTAAAATCTCCAAATCTGGTTTCAATGTTTATCAATATTACATAGTTCGAATAAGGTATTAAATGGGCTACTTTTATTGAATAACATATCTAAATGTCTTGAAACAAGAGATTATTATTTAGATTTCAATCAAATAAATGATTTTTGGCACAAATGAAGGAATTAGTTTGGAATATGAGAGAGGACATGCAACATGATTGTGGTGTTTAAGAAATTAATAACTTTTCATTTTCATTTTGCAACAAATAATCTCAGATTATGTGAACAAATGTCCATTTTACTACACATTAAGTTGATTTTATACCCAGGCAAAAATCTGAACATTCCAAAACAAAATCCGATGCTAAGTTACTTAATATTTCATAAATGCAAAATATTAACGACAAAAGTCAATAAATTTACAATGAATACAATTATTTTATGTTAAAATGTTTTATACAATAAAGCAAATCAACACAGAACTCAAAACACACAAAACCAAAACAGAAGCTATCATCTTAATAATTTTATGCTGTTTGGTTAGGTGGTATCATCATTAGCATGTTTTTTTCCCCTATTTGAAAATGCATACAACTACATTTTATGAATAAAATAAAGTGAAAGCACTACACAGGCCATATTTTGGAATCAAGCATCTCGCTCGTTTGTGGTTTTCTCCACCATGAAACACATTTTATATACATAAAACATGGAAAATCCATCTATTCAAAAAATTCAACAATTCCTGAGTGTGTAGTCAGTCAAGGGCACCTACGAGCACTTTCCTTCTCTCCATAGACAGACATTTTTTTAAAGTGTACCTGAGGATTGACAAAGGATGCCTCTATAGGTATTGGATATTTTAGTTTACTGCATCACCAACCCGGAGATATAATCGTGACCAAAATTACCCTACAAGTTCTACAAAAAACAAAAACAAAAAAAACATTGCTCAAATTTTCGCTGGTGTATAAGATCATCACAAAGATGTTTCATCAAGTAACGATCCATTGTGTGTTCACTTTTGTGGTGCCAAATCTATGCAGTTTCAGTTTTGTACTATACTTACTGTAATCTTTTAAAAATACAACTTGCACTTAGCAAAGGAATAACGAAAAACAAAAATATTATGTAGGTACCCTTGACCCTCTGTACCCCTCGAGAAAATGAAATATTTTGTTGTTTATGAATGTTTACCTTTGTTTTAAGCTAGCAGAAATCTCTTACTGTGAAGCAACATCTGTTACTTTATGCTGAAGCAGAACAGCTCTAACACTTTTGTGCAAGTGGATATAGTACTAAACATGACATTCCACAATGGCAGCTATAATTTTACATAGTTAAGTTTGGGACTGATAACAATTTGAGACATGTTCTTTTGCTATTTGAGTGTGCATACAAACTACAAAAGTACTCTGCAATGGCAGTATGGCAACTTACGCAGGTCATAACTTCGGATCAAATATCTGTTATTTGTGTTTTCCACGGTCAGGAATCAATTTTATATTACATAAAGAATCAAAATCTGTCAATTAATAAAACATTCAATGTAATTCTCGAGGGGTTACAGTGGGTCAACAGTCCCCACTATGTACACTTCTTCAACAGTATGCTCCTGAAATATTTCACACACACATATATGTAACATAACAAATATCTTTACCACCCACACACATATATAACATAACAAATATCATTACCACTTAATAATCTTGTTACTTTCCAATTTATCCCCCAAATTGTATATTTCCATACAGTATTATCATTTCCTTGAAGATCTTACATGACTAACTCATACTTACTAAAGTGACTGGCAGTGCTTAACCAGTTCAGTAATGACCCAGCCCCTATTTCCAGATATTCTTATGTAAATTAATCTCAACCAGGGTTAGACAAAACTAAAAATAAAGAAGTTGGCACGAAACATTTGTTAATTTTATTATAAATAGGTGGGTTTCATATGACGTCAGAATGCGCCTGCTGCCATGTTTGCAGCCAATTTTATTTGTTGTTTTCAAGGAAATATGCATCGCATAGCATTTGTTACATCTGCACAAACTTTGAGTTTGTTTTAAATCACGAATGTCTGTTTCTGTATTTCCTGCCTGCCTGCTTCAATTTCGTATGCTTAAAAGCGCTGGCTTCAATTATGGCTGCTCGAAGCCACAATTCAGCAGTTTGTGACGTAGGTGGAACACACCTATAAGGCTACAAAAGCCACAAACCCAACTACCCCAGACATTTGAAAACTTCAAAGGTCACAGCCCCCTTTATTCCTCTAAAGTAAGTTTACTTAGATAGTGACTATTTCTTCACCAGGTGAAGCTAATTTTACCAGATTTTAAACTGTGCATATGCATGATCTACAACCTGGCCTGGCCTGCTACATGGATATGTGTGCATTCTTTAGTTGATGTGCTTCAAGCATACGTTTGTGTGCATTTATTTTCGTGCAGGCAGTACTTTTTACTCTGCAAACAATAGAGTTGGAAAAATACAGCAAGGTAATCAGTTTTAGACTTGTCCTGCTAATATGTCACATGATATAAGTATGAAGGGGTATTACGTTCCTAATGTTTATATTTGGCAGGTCAAATTTATGTCCGAGTATTAAAATTAACTTCTGTATATACTTCCCAGCACCTAATCATGTAATTTCCGGTCTTCAGCACTTTTTGCTATTCTCACTACCTGGTGCCAGGAGTAGTGATGCCCGTTTTTAATGTAACTTCAGCAACACTGCCAATGAACACAATAAAATATGATAAACAATGTTAGGGTATGATTCAGGCAATGGATGATATTAATTTTGACGTCACAGGCACAGTGCATGATGGGAAACCTCGCCAAATGAGAATGTGTTCCGGCACAGTAACTTGGCATTCCGCCAAGTGAGAGCAAGAGTGTAGTGTTATTTTTCCTTTCGTTTAGCTTCTGTATTG
Source organism: Lepisma saccharinum (assembly GCF_977018435.1). Classification (NCBI taxonomy): domain Eukaryota; kingdom Metazoa; phylum Arthropoda; class Insecta; order Zygentoma; family Lepismatidae; genus Lepisma; species Lepisma saccharinum. The sequence goes on from NC_139248.1 coordinate 52,869,070, forward strand.
GGGAAAAGTAAGCAGTAGTTAAGATATAATGCAAGAAGCACTGTTTGCATTGTTATAGTAATTCCCAAGATCTTCGATGCTTTAGCCTTAATATCTTTTTTTCCCCAACATTTCACCAAAAATAAAGGCCGCAAACCTCCTCAACAACTCCATTGCAAAAAATTATCATGCACCCAAAAACTTGCATGGCGAAGGATTTAAGTTTTACAACACTATCATCAAAATGAGCAGATTTTCACTTACATCGATAGTTAAAATGTATTCCTTTAACCTTTAGATAATGTAGACGAGTCAAAAGGAAAGAAGATGAAGACACTGTTAGCACAAAATAATATATATCTTCGTAAACATGTAAAACAAATAAGAATAATTACCAATTACATTTTTATGGAAAAGAAAATTTATAAATGTTATAAACTCCTACAGATAAGCTTTAAAATAATATTTTTTAAGTTTCGCGAGTTGCAATTCTCAGAGACTTATGAATGAAATATAGGGAAGCTGCTGTGAAATTACAAATAGCTATTTTAAAAAAAAATCACATGGGTATTAGACGGTATCATGATTAGCCAAAATGAGGTCGGGGGTTAATTTTTAGGAACACGAAAAGGAATTTTCAAAACTAAAATAAAGAGAAAAGTAATTGTTTATTTGTTTGATTTATTGTACTTTGCTTTTATGCCACTTTTGGGCTAATTGCGAAGATGGGGATGAGTGATGATATCATGAAAGTTATGAAGGAATATCGACAAAGAACATCCACTCCCTGGCTGGTATTCAAACCAAGGAACCCTAGTGTTGTATGACACTGTGATAACTAGGGAACGGAACTTTATGTGCTAAAAAACTCAGAAATATTTATTTTTTATGTGTCATAAATGTTGAAAATATGTGATAAAAACAGGAAAATATGTGACAAAAATAAAAACATTTCGTAACAAAAACAAACTATAACATGCATTTTAAACACCTGAAATTAGTTTCTAAATGATTACCTCTTAGCGAGCTATTTTTTGGAAGAGTTGCAGTGGATCACCATAGTTTTTTTTTTTCAAATTCTCCATTGTAAATCTGTGACGATTATCTCTAAAAAGCATCTTATATTGTGAGAAAGATCGCTCCACGTCACAAGAAACAACTCTTGCATATTTGAAGCACGAAATGTCACTAACGCTGAAGTTTTCCAAAGCTTCATCTTCCTCTACTTCACCTCCTTCCAAAACACATGCAATTTGGCACAATGTTTGAAAACCTTGGTTTCTCCCCAAAAATTCTGTACATTTAGACATTTAGATCCAGTGACTTCTTTCAGTTTCGTTTCTACTGTACGGACTTCACCAATGGAAGCTGCCAAAGTTTTCGCGGACGATTCAAGCTTTCATATGGAATTAGAGAGAATGGACAGGTTTGTTGAGATGTATGCCAATTCGACTTTTAAGGAGGGCTCCATCAACAGTTCTTGCAGAATTCTTCTTTGTCGAGATCATTTACAACAGATACAATTTTTTTCAAAGTTCTGGGCGTAACATCTGCATCGCTAAACTACAGGTGTAGGGGGAAGGGGAACCTCAGGACATTTTTGTTTAAAAATGTCTATTCTTCTAGGCAACTTGATTAAAACTTTCTTCCCATTTGAAACCAGTTTATCGACATTGGGATAAAGAGCTCTTATCTTTTCACATATTCTATGCAACGCGTGCACCATTTTGGGGTAGCTAGCAGCAAGACCACTGCATGTAAGCTGCAGCATCTGTCAAGAGAAGAACATTGTCAAATTTTATGCCTTCTGGCCACAATAGCTGCATTGCTTCATTAAAAAGCCTTGCTATCGTTACATGTAGCCAGCCCCAGCTACTTACAGCTATTTTCTCCCAATAGGATCGTAGGCAAGGTGCCAGAAGTCTGCCAGCGAGGGTGTTCAAAGACAAAACAAACCTAGCACTCTCGATATGAAAGAGGTGCGGAGAATAAACATTTTTCCTTCGAGGATTTCGAGGCAGCTGAAGTCAATGAGCGATTTTATGTATTTAAAATGAAAATTCGCAAAATATGTATTTACATACGGAAAACTGGAAAATATGTGTTTTTATGTAAAATAAAATTTGCTGTGTTGACATATAAGGCTATGATCAGAATTTTGGCAAAAACGAGGGGCTCTATCTTATCGCAGAAAAAACATTTATTTACCTAAAGTTCCGTTCCCTAGTGATAACCACTCTGCCATGGAGTTCAGTGAGGAGAAAAGTAAGGAATTTCAATAATTCAAACAAAAGAATATTTGCATTGTTTCACTTGGTAATTTGCCCTTGTTTTTGAGGGAGTCTTCATGGGTGACAGAGGGGGGGGGGGGGGGGGGTAAGCAGACATGATAATTCACAATAAATTAAAGTTGGCCTGTATTTTATAAAAGCTCGTATTTTCGCTAAGCACTCTGGCAGTGTGTCTAGCACTGTGCTACAAATACAAGATCCCAGGTTCGTATCCTCGATAAAAGATACGCTGTTATATTCAGACTTTTATGTTGCTTTTCTTCGACATTTGGCAAAAGCACTCGAGAGAAAAAAAAGGACTCTCAGCTTCGATTCTTGGATAAAATATCGCCTTTTGTATGCTCGATTAACCAATGTCACTTAGGTTCACTGTTCTCTTCTCTGCGATGGTTGACTTCTCTGTGTATTTGTAGGCCCCTCGGTCTGGGGGAGGGGTTGTACATTTTCTCTGATTTTAGGCTGGCTGTGAACACCCAAGAATTTACTCCATGCAAGTCCACTGTCCATAGTTCCATATAGTTTGAACATTACCTACTTTTATACAACGATATTTTATGGCAAATAACATATTTACAGATATGGTCATTTTTGAGAGACTACGCAAAGTGCAAAGGACTTATCTATTGCATGTGATTTTCCGTACACCTCGCTTCCGTTCACCACTGAAAATATATATATATCTTGGCATTGGCTGGAGCGACCACGAGAACGAAGTATTACACTTTAAACGTGGCAACATCTTTGCGCAAAGAAGGAAGTAGGAGTTATTGTCGGTATGTACCGAACTGCCGTGAATAAGTCTATGAGTAGCAGCAAGTATTTAGAAGATTCTCTAGATTTATCTGTACCTTCAGTGTCCCTGTTGCAACTTCCAGTTTAGACAGAAATCTGTGACTGTCATCCAGTGGCATGGAAACATATTGTGAAGCCCTGGGGGAGATTAGAATGTGAGGCCCCCATTCCTTCTTTAAATTTGAAATCTCAATGTGAATCGATACAAAATCTTCAGAGATACGTAAGCAAATTATCATATTTATATAATAATAAATTACTGACAAAAATGAGATTTAATAATTTTACTTACTTTAAAAATGTATTTCTTTGTTTTCCGGGAGTCTGAAACAATGCAAGCCTTGCACACTTGCTTCATGGCAGTTGGAGGTACTTTATTGTTAAAATATTAAAATCAGGAATGCAAGGTCAAAAAGATCAAAAGACAGGACATGGGTCAATATCCAGGCAAGCTATAGTGAATTTTTAGTAAATGTTTCACATGAGAAATATAATACGACAATATGTTATACTTATTTCGGGCCCCCTAAAGTTTTAGACCATCCTGCCTGTATGTTACGCCCCTTTGGAGGTATAATTTTAAATTATAAGGTTTAACTATAATTTAAAGACAGATGTTTTAATTTTATTGCCTTTTGCCTATTCAGAGCCAATGAAGAATATAGAGAATGTCTCCAATTTCATTAATTATTGGTATACCAACTAAATTTGGCCACCTAATCACGAATCTGTAGTTAAAATGCGGGGGTCACGTGTGGAAATGGGGAGAAAAAAAAGCTGATATTAGTGGAAATTTTTTTTTTTTTTACAGCTGTATCACATTGTTTTAGGAACAAAACTTTAACTAAGTTTGGCTAACCTAACCTTATCGGAAATGGTTTGTGGGGCTACCCGTGCATGGTTCGTGGCAACATATATAGACGTAAGTGTACATTTTTTTCATGTGATCCCCACATTTTAACAACAGATTCGTGATTAGAAGGCCAAATTCAGTTAGTATACCACAAATTAACGAAATTGAAGACATCCTCTGTATTCTTCACTCTAGCCACCTTTTCTATATTTTTTCTCACTTCTATTTATTACATTTTTTGTATAAGCACTTGGGATGCAAGGCCCCAGGCAGTCGCTCATTCCTTGCTACGCCACTGATGTTATCATGCAAATTCCCTTCGCATCTGCACCAAAGGTATCATTCTACACCCTCTATTTTCCGCACATTTCAAATATTTTTGTGAAAATAGCGCGAAAAGTAATTTTTTAGATCTACGTGGTACGAAAATTAAGTTTTTCTTAAAATTAAAATTCCTTGCGTAACGCCAATGAGGTTTTTCAGGACTTCTATGATGGTGGATGATGGATTCATGTCACAGGCGCACGTCTGATTTTTTTCTTTTTATGATTGACTTGTGCAACGGGAACATTTGCGATTGCGATATGTTATTTGTGTAATATATTGGCAGGTTGGACATTTCAGACATTGGATTTCATTTATGCAACTTCAGAAATTGGAATTAATTATTTCTTTTTGGCAACTGCAGGCCAAAAAGAGGAGGGTTCTATTTCCTAAATGACTTGTGGGATGGGATAATTTGAGTCTTCTTATTTTTATGATGGGACGGGAGTGGAGGGTGGTATTCTGTGGAAAAGGACAACAAGGACTTTCAACATAGGAGTTACTTCATTTTTGGACTTTGAAATTTAACTTTGATGTGTAATTCAGTGCCTGGCCTTGGTAAATAGAGGTACGTTACCTTCTTAGGTTTAATTTTAACCTTAATTTTTGTATCTTCATGTGTCAATGCGGAAAACAGTGAGAAATAGTGTTGGGGACATGCCTTCAAAAGGGATTCTATTGATAAAGGTGGGGCCGCGGTAGGACATTAACCTCAGAAATTTGGACTCAACAATTTCAAACGACAATATCTCAACTTCAAACGACTGTACATTCGTAAATACTTGATTCCGTGCTCCAAATTTTTGTTCCTCATAATTAGCATAATCTTAATTTTAAAAAAAATCCTACTTCCGAAATCGAGGGTGTAGAATGGAACACCGGACCCACTTGTTGTTCGCAGAATATCATCCATTACCTTTGCTGGTGAAAATAACTACATGCTTTTCTCAACACCTGGTGAAAGTAGTCACTGTAGGTAAATTTCTTACATCGGACAACAGCTGAAATTTGCTAGTTCATTTAATTTGAATATTCGTACTTACGTATTCTGCATTGAGAAACATCGCTGAAGGTGGCATTTCACTTATTTCACGGAAATAAGCTCTATTTGCGACATATCGAGTAAGTTTTTCAAATTTCTTTTTGGCTTAGGTAACATGCAAAATGACAGTCACAGTTTCTCTACCATACTCGGCATGCAGTGTTTCCACCCCACTGCACCCAAAAATACCTACGTAGCCCCATAAACCATTTCCGGTAAGGTTAGGTTAGGTAGGGTCACGTTTAGGTTACAATAGTTAAAAATTGGTTTAGAAAAAAATATGCGTAGCCCCACACACCATTCTCGGATAGCCCCACAAACCATTTGCGGAAACGTACCTTCTTCAGTTACAAAAAACAAGTGTTTGGAAACACTGACCGGGATTACGTCATCACACACAGGCAACATCCGGCTGGAAGGAAATGGATGCAAGAGCTTTCGTGCATCGGTCACACATTTATATAAAAAAATACATGATTTACCGGCAAAATTCAATGAACAATGCAAGAAAACACTTCCCCCAACTTCCACAACTATAAAGAAACTGCATTACGTAAGTAATTTCTGCTGTAAATTTGAAGAAATCAGTTTGTCCAATATAAGAAATTTACAGTGATTAATATATTTTTTTACCTCATGATTTGTGTGCGAATGAAAATCACTCAGCACAGTGTTTGTCATCTGATAAGAAGGATCTATTGTAAAGTTGGGATGATGCACGGTAACAGTTTACTATCCTTCGGACACCTATAACTTCTTAGTTTCGTCAATTTTTGACATTTATACTTACATATCTGCTTCGCGGAACATTCCGTGTGGGGCTATCCATTCCGGAATCGGAGGGAAATTTAAACTAAAAAATTACAAATTTTGGTACTAATCTGTTATTCCCCGGACAGATTTCTTCATTTTTACAGAAGAAACTACTTACGGTAATAAGTTCCTGTAGCATTGTCTAACATCTGGAAGGTGTTTGGTGTGATGGAACTGATTTCTTCAAATTTAAAAGTTTGGGGTTCATTTGGGGGCAGGTGACTCCGGCCAATTTCTAACATGCCCTTAAGAGGTACTCTATAGATAAAGCCAGGGAGCCGGAGCGGAGACGGGGCCACGTTAGCGGTTGGGGGCGGTAGGTCAATTACCCCAGGGGCGGAATCGGTGAGGTATTGTGAAGAAACGTGTTGCAAAAATGGACTGTTCAACGAAACAAAATGTCATTACCAATGTGATTCACGTGTGGTTTCATGAGAGTGATATCAAAGTTGTGTGTTCAATACCAAACCTCATGAAGCAGCTAATAGTAGTCAAAGGAGGACATATTTCATACTAGTGTATGTTACGTACAATGGCTCAAAAAAGTATTCATCTCACCACAGGCTTCACATGGAAATACCTACAACAAGCAGAAAAGGAACTAAGATGGATGCACATGTGCACAGAAGTTTAGTGCACACTATTGAGGTACAAACTACACAGAAAAGAAACAGCGGTACTTGTTTACTATCCTTTGGACAGATTTCGTACATAGCCCCATGAACCATGTCCGGTAAGGTTAGGTTAGGTATGGCCACGCATAGGTTACAATAGCCTAGTTAAAAATTGGTTTCGAAAAAAATATCCGTAGCCCACACACCATTCTCGAATAGCCCCACAGGTGTCCGAATGATAGTAAACATTTACCGAAACAGCTTTAGTAGTTGACAGGAGGAGCACAGAAGAACAAAAGAAAAGATGCATAATTGGAGCTCAAAGAAGTATTCAACTGTAATACTTGCGGCATGAAATATTAGGTGTGTGTGACATCTTTAATACCTGCTTGGACCCCCTTTCCTCTTGATGATTTCCTGCAACCGTTGTGGGACTGATTTCACCAAGGTATCTGTTGCTTGTTGGGTAAGCTGCCCCCTTTGGTCCAACATAACGCGTTTGAGGTAATTTTTGTTGATAATGTGGTGTTTCTGGATTCTTTCTTCGAAAATATGCCAGACATTCTTGATGGGATTAATGTCTTGCGTTGGGAAGCTGTTTGCATCCAGCATGGTCATTGCTCTGGGTGAGGGTATAGTCACCAGTAAGACCCATAATGTTCACTGAGTTGGGTAGGTGCACCATCAAAATGTTGATGTAACATGTGTGGTCCATTGTACAAGTGTACCATTAATGAAACACAAATCCCCAACACCATTGGCACTCATACAGACCCACACCATTACCCATCCCTCACCGTATTTTGTTACAACTGCGATTTTCCTCATCTGGTTCACAGTTCTTTTATCACGACACCAAAGGAGGCAGATTACACAAACCAACAAGAAATACCTTGGTGAAATCAGTCCCACAACCGTTGCAGGAAATCATCAAGAGGAAAGGGGTTCTAAGCTGGTATTAAAGATGTCACACACACCTAATATTTCATGCCGCAAGTATTACAGTTGAATACTTCTTTGAGCTCCAATTATGCATCTTGTCTTTTGTTTTTCTGTGCTTCTTCTGTCAACTATTAAAGCTGTATCTTTTCTGCGTAGTTTGTACCTCAATAGTATGCACTAAACTTCTGTGCACATGTGCATCCACCTTAGTTCCTTTTCTGCTTGTTGTAGAGGTTTCCATGGGAGGCCTGTGGGGTGAGTTGAATACTTTTTTGAGTCACTGTACATCTCCAATAAAGAGTAAAAAACTGTAAAAAATATATTTTTCTCTCTTTGTCCGCATTAACTTGCACAGCACTGTATATTCATGTTAATATTATATTAATTAATATTCCACGTTTCATCTACCAGCATCATTAACATAGCCCTTTAGTTTTACCACTTCTTCCACCAACATTCATACGATAGATATCGCAATACGATATTTCCAATATGTACCATTCTCTGCAATGAATTTATCATTAATTTTACTCACTTTTTAATCTTATTGCTTCTGGTATTGTATGATAGTCTACGACGATAAACCACTCGTGGAGCCATTTTCTCAGAAAACAAATGTACTGACTGAGAATACCAACACTTTTCTTATCACAGTGTTAAACAAAATTATCGTTAAAATGTTCAAGATGTAAGAGGATTCTTTCGAGGCTCCAAATTTAATTTTACTTCACATGCCACCATATGTAACAAACAACCGGAAACGGAATAGGAAAGAAAAGTACAACATCTAACAGAGTTGCCAATATCTCATACTATGATCATCATTAATTGCGTTCGAAAAACACTAAAATGGAACGGTTTATGTCCGCTCGCTTGTAGCATGCTTGTAGACAAATGTAATAACAATTGACGTTTTCTAATGTTGTATCTAATCAAGTCACATTTTACACCCATCAGGAATCGAGCAATGGACAGGGTAGGGGCACTGAGGCCGTGTCCGAAAGGTGCAAGACCGTACTTGAAGCGAGCATCCTCCGAGTATGGTCTTGGAGTTCGGTCTTCAAGTCGTGGACTGGAAGTACACGTCTTTCGAATTGCACTTCGACTGCAGCGCCAAATACGATCAGTAGATAAAACTGAGTACTCGTTGTTTTCCTCGCGTTTTAAACACTTATTTTTCACCATAGAAATCACATAGCATTTTCAAATGTTCGTACACATACATTTCCACACATTAGAAGAACTATAACCAACAACTTGCTGGCCCATAACCTGTGTCGCTGGCTTTCTACCTCCGTGATTTTAAACAAATGAACAACGAGTGCGGAAACCACGTGACCTAGTCACCAACCATCTGCACTGCGACCTGTGCACTTGCGTGCTTCTGTTCTTGGCGCTTTCGAACTGCACTAGGTGACGTCACTTCCGCACAAGACCATACTTCAAGTCTGTACTTTGTACCTTTCGGACAGAGCCTGAAATGACACCAAGTTTAGTTCTATTCGTGCATAAGCAATGTAATTTTTGGAAAATTATGACTTGCTACATTATCTAAAAAAAATTGAAAATATATTTTCATTGTCGATTTAGACAAGAAACTCTTCATTTTGTTGGAAATAATGTTTGAATACCCAATGTAATCGTGCTCGAATGTAAAGTTTAGGCAATGGAATGGCAATGGTTTATTATATGGCAACCAAATGTCGAACAAGTGGACCCTATGCTAGCGCCGCCACCGGAAAAGTTTTGGCAGACTTAATTGGATGAAGCGCTGAGAGATGTCTCTACTTAAGTCGTGTAGGGTTACTTGTACTGTAATGGACGTAAATGATGTCCGTGTAAGTAAAAAGTGGTCGTAAAAATGGCTGGTGAGATAAGTTGGGAGAAAAAGTGGACTTTTGTTGGACTTGGTGTATTGCTCGGCCAAAGTAACGTAGGTATGTGCAATTTTATTTTCCTAATACTTCCATTGATCTAACTGTACGTTTATATATAATGTTATAACCACGTAAATGGGCTGTCGAGTGATTAGATGAGGACTCGCATTGTTATTGTTTACCATTGTGAGTGAAACAAGTAATTAAATGTTGATGGGTTTGTTACAATATACGAATAATTTTCAATATGCTGTTGCCTTATGTTATTTGTTTTTGTAGTTGACATGGCGGTACATTATTTGATAGATTATGGACTTTCGCAAAATTTCATCTATTGGATAAATCGTTAGTTATGGGTAGTGAGTTCTCAAAAAGATTACTCATGTTTCATATGTATGACCATAGCAATGAAAACTAATATTCGGGCATTCCAATATTCGTTTTGGCATCGGAAAGACTGACATGTTACCACTGGTGTGCAACGATGAAATATGACACTTTTTTTCTGACTAATTGTAGGTCTTGCAGTTAACTATGGGGGTACATTTTTCATAATGCGCCTAAGTAAATGACGAGTTCAGTATATCTTCCTTAAATGTAATGACGTATTTATTGTAATTTTTATGCATTAACAATTTTTGTAGTTTCTTTGTAACCAAGGGGTCCCGGGTTCGATACCAAGTAGAGGCACATAGTGATTCGGATCACACTTGAAATTGTAATTCCACACACACATACTTGATCAGCTTGGTAAATGTCTGTTATATCGGAGACACATTTCTTCATTTTTACAGAAGAAACTACTTACGGAAATGAGTTTCTGGATCATTTTGAAAGTTCGTGGAGTTATTTTCTCACCGTAGAATACTGCCCAACAAGAAATAAGAACTTTTGATATAATAAACTTGCATTTTGTGCAAAGCGACAACATTATGCCCTTGTTTCCATTATTTACCTGCAGATGGCACAAGCGTCGAAAGTCATGCGGTCTCTCCAGTGTTTCCAAACGTGCCTTTTTTTTTAACTATGCATACCTTACCTTGCTGGAAATGGTCCGTGGGGCTATCGTCAATGGGTGTTGGGCCTATTCGTCAATGGTTTGTGATGACCTAATGAACGCAAAGTAGGTATTTTTCGGTTAAGAAGGTGGAAACACTGCATACCCACTCCAAATCGACAAAACACAAGCACGAGGCGCGATGATCCACAGCTGTACGTGCCATATTGTATGTTCCGCAACGGAAGTAAGGAAAGAAAGGAACTAAAAGAATTACTCGTAAAAATGCAAGTTATTTTCGTGTAAAAGTACAAACCATCCGAAACACAAAATATCCGATTTTAATGTGTCTCCGATATAACAGACATTTATCATCAGCTTAGTGATAACTTCCTGTCTGCTTTCTGGAGAATGATGTGTGCATACTTTATGCTTTTTTTTTTCCCAAGTAGCCATTTTCATAAGGTTTGTGAAACAGACTGCTTCTTCCATCAACATCACATGAAGTGAGGGTTGCAAAGGGGTGCCTTTCTTCGGAACTTTTACCGTTCAATAAGCTATTGTGCTTCTTTCATTACATTTAGAAAATATTTGGGAGATTTTTTCAAGTCTGAAAACTTGCTTAGCATTGTAATAATGCCCCTAACAGCTGATCATGTGGTATCCAGTCTCGAGCATAATCAGGGACATCTTGAAGGCTGGGTGAATGCCTGGGGTGCATAACCGGGCCATCTGTCTTGATTAGTACCAAAAACCTTATTTCTGATTCCATAAGCGTGGTTATTTGTTTGAATTTATTTATAAAGAGGTGCCAAAAATCCAACTTGCCTGAGTGGAAATTTGTTAAGGGTTCCGATTATTTTATGTTTTTTTTTTCAAACTCTGCTAGTAGAAAGGCTAATTATTATAGAATGTTGGCAATGATTCTCATGCAAAATTTGAACCTTCGCTAAAACTCCACCACAGTATGTGTTAACAGCCATAAATTGAAATCAAACCATGTAAAAAAATGCATACGTAGCATGATGAAATCACAATAAAACTAAAGGAACTTTGGCTGAAAATTTTATCATGAGTCGCCCCTAAACAGAACACACCTGTGAGCTTTGTTTGGAAATATGGCGATAACAGACAAGAAGAATGACTGCTTCCTTTCTACATTTTTATCTGATAAATAGTACTTTGTGGAACTCTAAGCTGCGTTAATTACTTCCTCAAAGCTTCAAAAGACTTTCTAATTTCTCCTTTATAGCTTACGAAAAATCATTAAACATTCGGAACCTTTACCTTTATAAGGCCTACACAGCTTGGCATATTTTATACTTCATGCTCAAACATATCAATAAATATAGAAATGCAGGTAAAACTCTTTTGTGCACTGTATTGGAGGTGATGTGATCATTACTATACTTTGACCATCATTAGATATTGGTACATATTGAGATTCATGGCAAGCAAATTTAAATACCCTTGTCAAAGTTCCCACCTGACTTTCCTTGATGATACAGTTTTTTCTTGAACTATGTCTGTGAATGAAAATCATAGTAGCCTACCGAACTCCTTTACATTTGTATTAAGCATAAAATATTTGTATTCTGCCTTTCAAGCTTAATACTTAGTAAAGTTGGTCATGGAACAAGATCTGGTGTATTTTGGCCACCTATAGTGGAGATGCCTTTCCAGTCGGTGCAGGGACTGCCTTTATGGCAGTGACCCTCTGTTTCCGCATTTACCTATGAAGGAACTTGGGATCAAACAACCAATTAGGCATACTGCTTGGGCAAGATCAGGCAACTTCTCCAAAGCAGCCAGAAGGGAAACAGGATTTTGTCAAAATAACTGTTCTGCGCTGTGAATGGACACCATTCACAGCCGGAGTTTGGTTGTGATCGCATCACCTCCAAAATGGCCGAGATCATGAATATGTCTCGCCCTACCCCCATATCCCCTGAATGTGCCTTCATGGTGCAGTACTATATCAGGGTGGCCATTGTAGGACCATGATAAAATTCAAGTATAATTCCCAGTTTTCAAGGTAAACTTTCCAAAAATTGAATGTCACCAGAAGATGTTTTCTCTTTTTCAACCTTACATATTACCACTTCTCACCACCCACACACATACACACACAAATGTATTAACAGTATAAAGGGTCTGTGTGATACCAATGTATCCATATGTATATTTCAAATATTACATTTAAGATGTGGAGTTTACCTTTGGATTTCACATATTCAGACTCGAAATACATCTAGAAACACACATTACTAATGTTACGGGATATACTAGTGTACGAAAAATTATTAATTGTATAAGAATTTTAAGCTGAAATTTACCTATTCAACTTCAGGATATATTTATTATCTTGCAATAATCTTCCGTCTATCTTCCTTGTTCTACAAAGGACAATAAACGGATCTAGAATTTTATCTTTCACGTAGCTTTCTTTTCCTTCCTCGATAAAAATAAAATTGATGGGTTAAAAACTTGCCTCAGAGCATTTATAAATTCAATGGAATATGGTTTGATTGATTGAGTTTGTGTTTTAAGTCCACTATGTGCTTCCACCGGTATCGGACCCGGAACCCCTTGATTAAAAGGCGACGATGCTACCACTGCACCATCGGGGATACCCTCAGTGGGATATGGATTTAATAAATGTTGCAATTTTTCACGTCTACGGAATAAAATTCACGAAGAATTCATGCAAAATTCCTGGAGCCAATTATTCATGCATAATTCCCAGAATTCAATGAATTCCCGGTGAGTAGCCACCCTTGATATGCATGGGGAACTTTACCTTTACCTACTATACAACAAACGGTAGCTGCACACACACTTTTAAATCTGCTTGAATACAGTTTGCTCACAGTTGTGTTTTCCAATAATTTTTGTGGTTGTTTCAAGTTTAAATATCTCCTCTGTGTATTAACAATGCCAAAATTTTAAGACTGACATATTTAGTTGTCTTGACTGATTTCATCCAAATGGAATACTGTATCCATCCTCCCAAATATCTGGTTGCTATGAAAATAACAGTTCACATGGACAAAACATTAGTGGCCCTCATTTGGATCCCAACATATGAGGGGCAGTCAAATGAAAACTGAACACCTGCTACAAAGTGACAATGGAGTGTGTTTTATTCAAAAGTAATTGCCACAAGTGTTAAGACATTTATCCCACTGGGAGACGAGACAATCAATTCCAGTCTTGTAGAAAGAGGTAGGTCGCTGACGGATCGACAACCTCACCCACTGTTGCACTTCCTCGTCCGAATGAAACCGACGTCCACGAATGTCTTTCTTCAGGTCACCAAAAATGTGGAAGTCACAAGGGGAAAGATCAGGGCTGTACGGAGGATGTACAAACGTTTCCCAGCCAAATGTCTGAAGCTTATTCCTCACCAGATTGGAAGTATGGAGATGGGCGTTATCATGCAAAAGCATGATTCCATCCGACAGCATTCCAGGGCATCTTGACTTTATGGTGCAGCGCAGTTTCTGCAACGTGTCTGCATAGCGCTGCACATTGATTGTGGCTCCACACTCTAGGAAGTCGACAAACAGAGGGCCCTTGCAGTCGAAAAAGAAGCTCAGCATGACCTTACCAGAACTCGTATGGACAGCCTTGGATTTCTTTGGCGGGGGAGGATCGACATGTTTCTATTGTTGGCTTTGCCCTTTGCTCGCTGGCTCAAAATGGTGGCAGGGGACGAAATGCATACTCTTCCTTGTGGTACCACTGCAAATGACTCAGACATGCAGTCATTCTGTCAATCTTTTGTCCCTCCGTCAGTTGATGCAGAACACACTGCGTGCAAATTTTTCATAACTGCAGACGATCTTTGATAATGGCATGCACAGAGCCATGACTAATGCCAACCTGAACATGAATTTCTTCCTCTGTGATTCGTCGGTCTTCCCGGATCAGACCATCGATCCTCGCAATCACATCAGTTGTAAAGGCTCGATGGGTCTGTCCCGGGCGCGGATCGTCTTGCAGTAATGTGCGTCCTTCGCGGAATCTCTTCTGCCACTCTTGCACACTTGTTAGGGACTTGCAGTGTACGCCATACACTGCAGACATGCGATAATGAATTTCGCGTGTTCCAGCACCCTCAGCCACCAAGAAACAAACCACACCTCTCTGCTCTTCTTTTCTTTGCTTTGCTTGCCTCCATTTCAAATGCTGGACGAACACACTTTTCACTACGCTCAACTCCTGAGCAATGACGAAGCAACTGTGTGGACCTGTGCGTTTTCACTATGCATTTCTCCTACCCTACAGATGGCAGTCCCGATACGTAACAACAGTGTTGCCAACTTTTGCGAGGAATGTGTTTTAGGGTGGGTGTTAGCTTTTCATTTGACTGCCCCTCATACATATGCACTATATTGTTAAAAACATTATTTGTCAAGCCATAACTTAAGAAATGCCCTAAAATATTTAAGTATGTTATCTTAATGTCCAAAAATGTAGTTTAGGCAGAAAAATGAAAGTGGCATCAGAATTTGGAGCTACCTCAGAATATGAAAAATCAATTTTTCATCCACCATCTTGAAATACTTTCAACAAATGCAAATGAAAAATGAAATCATTCCCTGAGTGTATCTATTTGAGACTTGAATTTCAGGTTAAAAACTAAAATTGCTAAAGATATCGTGGTCTCAAATTTGGTGACCCTTCTGAAACCACACACTATATTACAGTTTTTTTTATTAAAAACTTCAAGCTCAAGTAATGTCCTAACATAGCTGAGACTTGGTTTTCTTAATCTACGAAAATCTAATCTCAAATATTTGCATAACTTAAAGCTCTCGCAAGGCATGTAAATCAGTCTGTCGTCCACCATCTTTAAACATGGTGACAAATTTTTCTCAAATACAATATGACACCAATCCTTTAAGTTATCTTGTAACGCTAAAAATTGCAACTCAAAAGGTTTACATTTATGGCAAAATGTATGTTTGTGATTTTATCACCACTCCTCTCCTAAACTATGAAATGTAATATTAAAAGTTTTACTGCAAAATTGCAGACCGACGGATTATTTACAATGACTGAGTTTAGTTCCTTATACTCTGAAAATGCATTGTAGACAATTTTGGGGAAAAAGAGAGCATGGTATAGAGCATGCGTGCAGCATGAGGAAAATCAGTTTTTCATTCACCATCTTGAAACATATTGTTCAATTTCACTCACGTCACATTGCAGTCTGTCAAGTTTTCTAGCTAAAGATATGACTTGTCTTTCTTTGGCCATCCACCCCACCCATCCTCCTCCTAAATCGTGCATTATGTTTCAATAATTTTATTGTGAATTTACAGTGCAAGTAATGTCACAATGCTCCTGAAAGTTTTATGCGCAAAACTCGAAATTGTAGTCTGTAAAAAGGTTTGAAAATGTCAAAAATGGTCAAAATATGAAACTATATGTATGCATTGTATTTACTTGAGTACTCCACATCTCCTATATTTAAGATAAAAAGGCATCGTGGTAGATTATGAGAGTGCTAGACTTCTTGGGCATAGAGCTCCTAACCACAAATGACATTTATCCTACATGGGCAAGCAACCCATTACGTTCAATCAATGCACTGAACTGGAGGGAGGGAGGGGTCACTGTCTCAGTGAAAGGCATTGGAAAGAAAACAGAACATTTGCACACATACTAAATTTTGAGAAATGAAATCAATCATTTCAAAAGTGTTTGGTTTAATTATACCACAATTACCTTCATTCTACTTTCACGACATTTCACTACTCAATTCTTGTTTGTAATATTTTATTCATGGAAAAAAGATATTTAAAAGTTGATCATCACAGGTGAAACTATGTGGCTTGTGCACATGCGGAAGTGACTGATATCTAAAGTGCTACCACATTTCAAAATTATAAGCTTTGTTTGTTCAAACGTTTTATCTAAATATTTCAGACCCTCTTGAATTTTGTTTCTTTGTTATTTGTTCGTATTATTTCTGTTAAAAGTTTATTTCTAGCATAATATGAGAAAAATATCCTGAAAAAACCTGCTGTGACTTGCACCACATTAATTATTTTGAGTATTATAAGTTTGGCTAAGCTTTTATTTTACAAGTTTTCTCAAAATGTTTACAATTCTATAACCTTACAATTATTTAAAGCAATAATTTACAACATTTTCTGAAAAAAAAAACACATGGGGAAAACTGGACTGGGTCCAGCCGGGCCAACCCTGTTATTTACTGCCATCGAACTTATTGGAAGGCGAGGATTATATTGAGATTAGATTGGTATTTTATTACCAACTTTAGTGAATGATGTGCAAAAGTAAAAACACATGTTGAATGAGGGATACCTATAATATTTTGCCACTACAGCTCTTTAAAATAGTGAAATTCCTACGAAAATGTCATCTGGGTAAAATTGACCCAGTCGTATGCATGTAGTTCTGCATACGTATTGTGAATAGTAAAGTTTTTAATTGTCCTGAAACATCTATTAGTTTAATATTGACTTTTGCTTCATTTATTGTAGCATCACAGGAATGCAACTTGAGCACAACCAAATCATGTTCAGTTTCTAAAAGGTGGATGATATGATGACAATGGTTGGATGTGAAAGTTTCTATGAAGTTAACACTTGTAGGACTTGGCCTACAGTTTTAAAATGGAATCTGAATCACTGTGCAATATGTCTCCACTCAAATCTGGTGCCCCCTGATTATATGACAGTGTTACCACTATGCCATTGGGTAGGTAATACACACTCACATACAGCAAAACAAATTAGTAACTATCAGAAACGGCCAATGCATGTCTCTTGGATGTAAAATTATTTAGGTAGTTCTAAAATATGACTTCATGAACCTCTAAAACTCTTAACTGACGCTGCAAGTGAAATAGGTTAGCCATAATTAGTAAAAAGCCAAATTTTCTGTTTGTTTTTTTAAAATAAAAAAAGCAGTCTTTTTTGCAATTCTATTCCATCCATTTTATAAGAAATCATTTTTTTTAATGCCAAACGATAATTCTACATTTTGTATTGACCAAACCATAAATTTGGAAGTTATGGATCCACCCATTAAGCATTCTACTGAAGAAATGTTACAAAACCTGAAGAATTTGGCTACAGCTTTGGGCAAATTGGAAAGTGACTTTTGAAATATTGGATATGCTACTGAAATTTTGAAAAATTTAGCAATGGCAAAATTCAGTAAACGTATGGCTCCCGCTTTAACTCAAACTCACTTTCTGACAAACATTATAAATGAATCGAACAAGTGTTCTCTAGTTACCAGCAACGAAAGCTACAATTTTTAATTATAAATGAATACTGTGTACTTCAGAAATATTTTAACAGGTGACAAATTTGAGCTTGGCATGACGTGGGCAAATGAGAAATAAGTTGGATATGTAGATTTAATACATATAGTGGTATTAAATAGCAGTAATTTACATAGCAGGCTTAATTCAGGAAATGCATGTTACTTTTCTCTTCATATACTTTTGTCGTCTTGTTTAATATCTAAGAAACTAACAGTTATACTATACAAAACAGTAATTTTGCCTGTAATATTATATAGATGCGAAACTTGGTCCCTTACATTGACAGAGGAACATAAATTGAGAGTATTTGAAAATAAGATTCTTAGGAAAATATTTGGGCCTAAAAGGGATGAGGGGACAGGTGAGTGGAGAAGGTTCCATAATTTGTATTCATGTCCAGATATTATTAGAATGATTAAATCAAGAATACTTAGGTTGGCTGGCCATGTGGGGTGAATGGGAGAGGAAAGAAGAGTTTACAGGATACTTGTTGGGAAACCTGATGGTAAGCGACCAGTAGGAAGACCAAGACGAAGATGGAGGGACAACGTTGAGATGGACCTAAAGGAAATGGTAGGGATGGAAAAAAGTATATAGATCTTGCTCAGGATAGGGACAGATGGAAGGCCTGTGTTGCTGCAGCCATGAACCTTAGTTAGTTATGTAGATGTAATATGCTGTAGTACGAGGGTCACTATTTATATTTTGAGCCTTGGCAACACTGATTGAAGTTAGGCACGATTTGACGTTTGCACGGAATCGTCTGGCATTATTGACCATAACGTACTTCAAGTGTTTTGTCAATAGCTTGATTTGTGTTGTTTATGTTGCCTTGGAGATTGCGCGACAACAATAAAATGGAATTAACTCCTGAACATTTTCGTGCGATGATTTTTTACGATTTTCAACGTGAATTATCAAGACAAGAGTGCATCGATCAACTTACTTGCACATTTGGCGATGAAGCCCCATCCTTTGCCACTGTGAAACGCTGGTATAACGAATTTAATCGTGGCCGCCATTCGCTCACCGACGAGATTCGCGAAGGTCGTCCAAAATCAGTTGTTGTTGAAGAAAACATTGATGCTGTGCAAAACCTAATACTGCAAGATCGTCATGTGACATACTGTGAGATTGAGGCAACCATAGGCATTAGTTCCACCAGCATATATAAAATATTACATGATCATTTAGCTGTGAGAAAGGTATGTTCTCGTTGGATCCCACACAATTTGACAAAAACTGAAAAAGACGCTTGCGTCAATTGGTGCAAACAAATGCTCAATAAATACAATCGTGGTGCTTCAAAAGACGTATATAAGATTGTAACAGGTGACGAATCATGGATATATGCATATGAGCCGGAAGGTAAATAGCAGTCGACTGTATGGGTGTTTCAAGATGAACCCAATCCAACAAAAGTTGTTCGCGCTCGAAGCACATCGAAACAAATGGTCGCCTGTTTTTTCGGGAAAACTGGCCATGTGGCAACTGTGAGGAACGTAGAATGGTCAACTCTGAATGGTACACAACAATTTGTTTGCCAGAGGTCTTCGGTCATATACGGAAAACAAACAAACGCCGTCGGATCATTCTTCATCAAGACAATGCCAGCTGTCACACATCTCGTCTAACAACCGATTTTATGAACAGTCAAAAAATCGAATTGATGGGTCATCCGCCGTAGAGTCCTGATTTGGCACCCAATGACTTCTTCTTGTTCCCGAATGTCAAGAATAAATTGCGTGGACAACGATTTTCGTCGGCGGAAGACACGGTTGATGCGTTCAAAAATCATATTATGGAGGTGTCTCAAGAAGATTGGAAAAACTGCTTTGACAAATGGTTCGAACGAATGCAAAAGTGTATTGACCATAAAGGAGAATACTTCAAAAAACAATCTAGCAGGTTTCAATGCCAAATTCCTGTTTTTTCATTGTTAGGCTCAAAATATAAATAGTGACCCTCGTAATGTACATATTAAATCTACCAGCTGGATCTTTCAGTTGTCTTATTCCACTGTCATATGCAGCCACAACTAGTTTTGACTTATAACTTTTTAATGACACGTTTCTAGAAGGGGGTTCCATATCTCATATTGGCACTTGGGTCTGTCTCCATACACCCCACCAGTTCGATTCAAGGTCATAGAAACACCCTGTATGTATGTGAATGTATAACACATTGAAATGGCAAAACAATACATTTATTGTTATTATTTTTAGCAAACACATTTTGAAAAGGTCAATTTTTTTCCAAGAAAAGTTATGCAATATTATTTGAAATCTAATATGAATACGGTATTACTTTTCCTTGTTGATATGTATTACAGTTTTACATATGATAATGACAAAAATGAAAGAATTGAAGAACTTAACGATGCCATATTTTCTGGTTGAAATGTTACCTCCTCTGGGGTTCACTCAGCCTTCAATCAATGGGTACTTGGGAGCAGTCCAGAGAGGGGGCGACAAAGACATTACGTCAGCGTCAGTGTAGCATAAATCAAGAATGTGTGGAGCCCTACTTTGAGACACACTGTGTGTCTTTTTGGCATTGTTGCATACTTAGTGCAGTGTAAATAGAGAGGAGATTTTAATTGTTGTTTGGCATCTAATTTGATATGGACATTTCTTACTTTGTATGCAGTAACAATGTATGCAGTGTTGTTTTACAGAAGCAGAGAGGAGCAATGTTTTTTGGCACACAGTGTGACCAGAGGTACCATACCCAAATGTGTAATTTAGTTGAAAGGGCATTTTATTTAGTAGCCTAGTTTGGTTTGCTTGAGGGCATGGCCATCTGGAAAAGGGGAGGGGAGGCAGTGACTGTCAACCTAAAATTATATATTTCCTACATGTAATGTTCATTTCAGAATATCAGGGAGTTGCAGATTTGGGGGATGGGGGTTCAACAGTACTATTGGGAAAAGATAACCTCATTACCCCCTGCGAATAAAATTACCTTCCTGGATAAAATCCTGCGGACGTCCGTGCTGGAAGGTAGTAAGTGATGCAGGGTGGTTGCATGCTTTCCCTCGCACATACCTTCAACATAAATTTGACATACACTGAAACTATAGAGCAAATTATAAAACTAGAAGCAACTCACTTAGCTTCTATGCTATGTAAGATTTAGCTAGTTGGAAAGTAAAGCATCACAAACTTCAACGAGGACTTGGATGTCAAACTCAATTTGTGAGTAGGGCCACATAACGATAATGTCAAAATACTCTGGGCAACATATCTCGATCCCCCATCCTATGAAGTCCAAAATTCAGCCGTTCAACCTCTCCCCCCCCCCCCCAGAACTTCTAAAACTGGCAATAAATATACCATGAACGTGTGGTTCAATTAAAGACACAAGAAAAATTTCATTCCCTGGAGAAGGTTGTTAGCCCTCCACTGACATATATCGTTGACTCCTCTTGCCAAACTCTGTGGCGGAATGGTTAGCACAGTGCACTACAAATTCCGGGCTATGCATCGGTGTTTTTTGTGTGAGTGTCTCCTGATCATAATGAGATTTTCCACAGAACGCACTGGTGTTGCGTAAACCAAGGCCTAAAAATCAACAGGAGTCAACCTTGCAAGCCACGGGATTGACCCTCCCCTGTCTTGGAAAAGTTGCGTCCAGTCACTGCCGTAAGATGACTCGATAGTATTACCAACTACCATAATCTTCATTTTTGGACACCAAAAGCACAAACAAAACCCTGGAAAAGTGCAACCAACAGGTTCACAAAGACGTTTTTCTCTGAATGTATGGATGGGAGTAATTGGAACTATTTGATTGAACCCTACTTTTTTCCTCGAACTTTAAACGGCGAGAATTAGGAAGAATTTTTAAGAAATGAGCTGATGACATTGCTTGATGATGTTCCCTTTCACCGACTTGACTACTGTCGATTTGGGGGGGGGGGGGCACATGAAGGCCTTGGTTTAGGCAACAGTATGTTCCGTGGACAAAGAATCATCGATGCCGCTCAAGAAATGCGACTATCTTTCACTTCCAGGGTAACTAAAACAGAAGTAAGGAAGCAGGTTCCAGCAGGTATTCGACATAGGGGAGAACTATTTGAGCAAGACTTGTGAACTAAATCCATTATCACATACAATATTTCTTTCATTTAATTGTTCTTTCAATTTCCATTTCATGCGCTCTACCTGCCCCGTTGTTATTGAACTTTCTTCCAGGAATTTTCATTTTTTTGTGAACATTAATACGTCGTCGGACAGCAGACAAAACAAGGAAGTTTTTCTAGTAGTTTGTACGCTTAGTGATTTTTTTAGATATTTACTGTTTTTTGGTAAGCAACTTCATTGAAAATTTAAACATCGAGTAAGTTTTGACCTGCTCTTTAAAAATGTTCGGCGTTTTTGATCGATCACTTTATCTTATTTTAATCTTGAACCTGGAAATCGGAAGTTTTTCAACAAAATCAATAAATGTGAAATATCTCGAAAATTGGCCCCCTTGGTATGACTTAGGGTTAAATTTGTTGCACATTCGCTGTACTATCATGCCAATGCCTATCGCCTGCGTAGAATTTGAGGTAACCCTGTATAACAGCATTGATTATTTAGATTGAAATTAGTTCAGAAAGATAGTGAATATTTATTGAATAACGAGAAAGGATGTTTTTTCCGGTTGATGAAAAGTTGTTCTTCATTAATATTTTATTTATATAGGGTGTCTCATAAGTAAAAGCGCAAACTGACAACAGGTGAAAGTACACGATTATAGAAGCAAGAAAGTCTCAGTAAACATGGGTCTGCAAACGAGCCGTTTTCGAGATAATCGAGAATGTGTGATTACAAGCCACCACTGACTTCATTTTGTAAACGTCGTCCTAGTTGCCAAATACTAATAATGTGTGCGAATGTGTGGTTAGAAGCCGTCGCTGATTGCATTTTGTAAGCACCGAGTGCTTTACTCCTTGCCCGTTCCGAGGTTTGCTCTTTGTTTACAAAACAAACTTTCCGAGAGGTGGCGTTGTAATCACACAGGATGGATACAATCGGTACAGAGTCTAATCGTACTGTGGGAGTCACGTCAGTTGTGCTGTACTGTGTAGTGAAAACGGAATCTTACAGCAACGAAGAGTATGCGGATATGCATTTCATGTATGGTTTGGTTAACGGCAATGCACGGGAGGCTGCACGCTTGTACCAAGAAAAATACCCTGCTCCAAGGCACCCCGAGAGTCGCTCATTTACAAGGGTACATCACCGCCTCAGAGAACATTATTACTGTATTATTAGCATTTTACCAACTAGAACGACGTTTACAAACAATGAAGTCAGTTGCGGTTTGTAATCACACATTCGCGATTATCTCGAAAACGGCTCGTTTGCAGACCCATGTTTACCGAGACTTTTTTGCTTCTCTTATCGGGTACTTTCACCTGTGTCAGTTTGCGCTATTACTTTTGAGACACCCTGTATAATTGTAAGTAGTATTATTCATAAATCATTCTTGGGATTGTCATTCAATTTGAGTACTTGGTAAGTGTTTCGCTTTTTTCGCCCGTCGAGCAGGCAGATCATTTACTTGACGCTGTGTGCTCATTGATCAAAATATCAGTCTTTGAATAATCTGTCGAGTGGACAAGATTTGAGTGTTTGAAAAGCCGTTAATTATGTGAACAAAACTGTCGAAATTTTCATTACGCTATATCGCAAGCCGTTAATCATATATTTCCTCATTGGTCGCCAACCCGCCATCCTCATACAGTTTTCCTCTTCTTCCCTTTGCCTCACGAGATCGAAACAGTGAACAGCGCTCGCCGAGCAACGCCTGTTTGGCCGTCAAATGGTTGAGCGATTACGTTGCTCGCTGAGCGCTCAGATACTTGACGCGCATCTCTGTACTTCCCTCCCAAAATACATCCTGGCCTTTGTTCTTTTTTTTTCTACTTTGAAGGGTAGGATATCAATTTCCAAGGTGGTGGGAGTCAACAGACTGGTTTAATCCTGCTCCAGATAAAGGTGAAGTCCTGATTCCATTGTCACTTTACTTCAAAGAAAATTCCGAAATAGTTTCCCTATAACAACCATAAGTCCACTTGCAGCCCAGTATATCCTCCTCTCAAACCTTTACCACCAATAGCGTTCGTTTTAGACACTGATAGCTCTTGTGAAGTTCAGGTGGAGTTAAAGAGACGTTGCCAATTCAGTTTATTTACAGATTTCATAACTTGAGGTTGCCGTTAGCTTTGCTAGGTTGTGTTATTGCATTGTGCTATTTTTTTTAAATTTTATTTATTTATTTTTACACGACTTGTATACCTTGGGAGTGTAAGGCCGTCGCAGTTCGTGTTGGGTGTCTAAAACCTGCAGGTAAAAGTGACGAGGGCGCTTCCCAGAAAACAGGTTCTGATTCGAAACCAGATGTGTGTCCCATGGGTTTTCCTCTCGAGCTATGTAATGGATACGGAACTGGCCTTAGACTCAGGACTTCACCTATATTTCCCCATGTCTAGATTTTTCACCCTGATAATGGAGTGTTTTGAGTCTTGCTCTCTTTGAATATATCGCCACTGACCTTGATCCAGCCAGCTGCAAAGCTTCTGGAGTACTGGAGTTCAGAAAGGTCAGTCAACACTGCTCAGTTTTTTCCTGGAAATTTCACTGGATCAGGGAAATGCCAATGACAGCTTATCAGTGTACCCGACAAAGCTCCAAAAGAGCCCAGAGGGAAAAATACCCAATGCCTCTTTGGGCAATTAGTTCTTGGAATAGATGGCCACCTGCAAGAGACAAAGATTTCTCTTGCACCTGTAGTGCAGCATACATACCTAGGATGCACTTTCGCCTGTTTTGTTCCAGCTGCTTAGCTTTCCACCTGTTTACTGGTGTCCCGAAACGTCAGGCGCCCCAGCTGCGTCTTTGTGGGAAGTTTCACTGCCAATCAGAGCTTATCAGTTTATCAGCTGAGGTGCTGGCCCCCAAAAGAGCTGAGATAGAGGAAAACACCCAATGCCTCCTTGGGGAATTAGTTCTTGGAATGGAGCATGCCTATAAGTAGGATTTTCGATTTGAAGTCCACATTTTTTGCACATATAGGCTAATCGGGACTTCGTGTAATGTTGTTTCGAGCCAGATAATGTGTTTTTAGAGTGCTGAGTGTGAGTACGCTTTCTTTGGTATTTTTTGTTTATTTCTGTGCACCTCTCAACAGTGCATTGTTTTGTGAATGTCCCTTCAACTACCCACAATCATGGACGTCCGCAGGATTTTTTTCCAGGGATGGGCAAACTGGTGTTTCTTTTCCAGGGGAGAGGGTAAACAAGGCACATTTTCCCCAATAATAGTGTTGTTCCCTAAGAAAAAAACATGGCATACATTTGAAACATGGCTTAAATTTGAATTTATCATGTTCATGCAATAAATAACGCATATTATTGTGGCTGAAATGAAATTATACGTGTGAAATATATAATTTTAGGTTGACTTTCATTTTCCAGGGAGGCATGCCCCCATGCCCACAATTGTGACGTAAATGTGCAACTGATTAACAAATAGTTGACGTTAACTGTCAATTTTATAAGTCTTTAGTTTTTATGTATAAATCCGTACACTACACATAAGTATCCCCTTATTTCCTTCACAAGTAGTGTTTAAATAGTTCAGTAGCTTGTTGTTCGGGGGGGGGGGGGGTTGACAAGATGCATTCTTATTGTTCGGAAGCATGTACCCTTTCGCTCGTTTCCTTATGTGTTTGTTTATGTTGCATAGCTTTTTTTTTACCTCATTAGATGAATCACGACTGTGAGAATGAATGTACAGGACGATGGTAAAGCTGCTAGGTCCGGAACACTGGCGTATGCAGAGGGGGCATGAACGGGCTACACCCCCCCCGAAATTTTTAGAAAATCAAAAAATCAAATGAAAGCAGTAATAAAGTCGGAAAACTCAAAATAACCCCCCGATAACCATTTTTGTGTTTCAATAACTTTTGAAACGAAAGTTTAAAATGCTAAATTGGAGCTCATATTTCATGAAAATAAACCACCAACAACGGGGTATCACCGAAATCGATTTATGGCCTAGCCAAGCACTCACCCTCTTCAGTAAAGGTTAGATTCATGGCACTGAATCCACTTTCACATTCAGCTGTAGATATTGGTACAATTTGAATTGAATTC
This sequence comes from Lepisma saccharinum, assembly GCF_977018435.1. Classification (NCBI taxonomy): domain Eukaryota; kingdom Metazoa; phylum Arthropoda; class Insecta; order Zygentoma; family Lepismatidae; genus Lepisma; species Lepisma saccharinum. The sequence goes on from NC_139248.1 coordinate 52,895,052, forward strand.
ACATAATCCTTGAGTGAAGTGGAAATGTGTTTCGGATTTTCTTTGTAGATGTGAAAATATTTAACTACATAAAACATATGTTCTTAATCATCTAAATGCCACGTGTGTGCATTTAATAGGACTACATGCGAAAATAAACCTAAATCTTCAAACCGGCTATATTGTCCAAGAAAAATTGAAAAAAATAATCTTTCGAACGTATTTTCCCCCTCTAACTCCGGAACTACGGTGAATCAATCGTTTACAATGTTTCAAGAGTAGCCATGGCAATTTTTGCTTTGCTCTAAGAACTGAAGGATTTCGGTTTTACATAAACAATAATAGTACTTGCAGTAGTCGTAGCGAGTCTTAAAATTTAGCAAATTCAATCAGAAATAACTACTTTGTCATATGTTTTACAATCCTTCAAACCTGAACCTCCCACGAGTCGATCAGGGGCCATCTTGACTTTTTTTTTTTTTTACAAAAAGTAATACAGATCGAAACAAGCACTCGACGAAGGGACCCAACATACGTTAAAAATCACAATCCAATTTTAGTATTCGATAGAAAGGTATTGGGTGGGTTCAAACACTTGAATTGAGTTTTTTTTTTTTTAAAAAAAATCACATACATTATTGGGTGGGCTCGGGCTCCACGGACACACAAAAATTGGCGCCACTGTACACAGTCGCCATAAATTGCATAACGAAATTTTTATATGTAGCTCTGACGCGGTAAACTTAATTGAATTCAACTGGAACACCATAAGTACGATATACCTTACAAGTGGACTGGAAATAAGCATCCCTGGTTGAGATGTGCCATTCAAAACCAGAGATTTGATGGTTCAGAACAGGCGGGTCCCTCATACCCCCCCCCCTTCAAATCTCACGCTGCATTAAAATGAATGTTTGTTCACTACATTTAAATGAGAAACTACTGATTTTTCCGTTTCATTACATTCGAAATGAGCCTAGAACGAGAGGACTTATCAATTTTTAAAATAACCATAAATTCTAAAAAGAAAATAAATAATATTTATTTATGGACACTTTCGATTTCCTATACCACAACATTATACAGGGTGGCCCAAAAGTCCCGCACCATAGACTGGATTACAATATATGTTCAATGTGTTGGCCACCACTGTCAAAACACATGTAGGCGTCTTTTGGGCCACTCTGTATATATTATGGAGGACCAATTTTGTACCACCAGATGAAAAAAAGTCCGTGCCTATAAATTTTGTCAGCAAGCGGGAATGAATTAATTTTTTTTAGGAACAATGATACATCTATTCGAAACTTATGTTCGTTCCATATGCATCTATTCATCATCAATATTTTGTTCCTCCTAGCTGTGAGATTTGGTCATGCGATTTATTTTCTTTTATTTGGGGACTATATAAATCGTGACACATGTCACTACATTGTTAGAAGTGATGGTGTGTGGCATCCTGAAAAAAGAATTCCCGTCCTGACCCCGACTTTTCGGGATTCCGAACAGTCTGAAATTTCCAAATGATTTATTTTATAGTGGTTATAGTTCTCGATGTATTCTGCATTGTAAATGTCTTAAGACTTCTCTTGTTCTTCGAGAAATGCAAAATCAATCACTGAAGGAAAAATAGCGTGTAGAATTCGACACTTCCACTGTGTCGGGAAGTTACGAACATTTCCCCGGTAAAATTGCCAATTTGTCCCGTTCGGATCAAATAATTGTCTGACCTCTGTACCCTTAAATGCAGACCTCAAGGCTTTGACATCTTGCCGTACTTTGCACATTCCCAAACAACTGCTTCAGTATAATCGTCAGTGGGGTTTTATGTCAGCTAACTGAAAACGCAAATTCGTGTTTTCTTTCTTGGTTGTTTGCAGGAAGGGGAAATGAATCGTTCCTGTGTAACTTGTTCTGTTTTAAAGGCTGTTCGATGCTACAAAAGGACCTCTTTCCAAAGAAAGCAATGACCTGACATGGTAGCCGGACTCCGTGGTGGAGTGGTCAACGTAACGTGTAATGTAGCCAAAGATCCTAAGTTCGAACCCTGGTGACGTCGTGGATGCATAATTGTGTTTGTCCCATTAACAGTTTATTATTTATCCTCGTCGCCGCGATTAGCCCAATAGGTAGTAAAGCAGTGCAAAATAACCAAAATGGAAACAAATAACTTATTACACTTCACCTCTGAACATATTTTCTTCTTAGAATAGGGATACCCTCGATGGCTGTGATCAGTGGGAGCTTTGTTTTGTATGACTTTCCTTTTATTAATGGAGCCGAATGAAAATTTATTTCCAAATTACACGATTTTCTCTTAGGAACGTGTAAATTGTTAATGATTTCCAAGCAACTTTATCACGTTTCTCATTGGCTTAATTCGGGTGTAGGAAGTGTGACGCTAAAACTGTTGCAAGTATGCGAAGTGTCATTTGTAAACATATTTATTATTTGCGTTTGTGTCTCAAATTTCTAGTAATCTGTTATGGCATGACTAATGTTGGTGTGTTTTTTTACTTCGCAAAATTTTAATAGGTGACATCGAGACAAGTGAAGTCTCAACGTCAAATTACGAGATGAGACCGAGACGACTTTGTAAGAATCGAGACTTAATAACCGATAGTCCCGGTCGAGGTTTAGTTAATGAACCATTTTTTTCTTTACTGTGACCTCTTCAGGCATATCAAAGTAACATGTACCTGATCATTTTGTCTACAATCATTGCAAAGTTAACCCGTTAGTGGTATTTGTGAATCTGTACCGCGTGGTTGCATGCACACGTATACAGGGTGTTTCAAGTGTGTGGAACCACCCAGTGGCGCAGGAACGGGGGGGGATACAGGGGTACATTGTATCCCCAAATTTTTGAAGGGGATAATATACCCCCTAAATTGAAGAGTCTAGTTGTACCTCTTGTACCCCCCTTCAGATAATTTAACAAACGCAAGATGCTACTGTTAAAAGAACCTAGTATTTTCTAATCGCTCAATACAGAAAGTGTAAACTGTTTATAAGCATTATTTTCCTTTATTTCATGCAATATACGTAGAAATTGTACAGCTTCTACACTTTTGAATCGCCCTGTGTATATATATAAATAAAAAAGAACGTTTTGGAGTGTTCGTAGCGTCGAAACGAGACGTGAAACGGAAGACAGTTATTGAGACCACATTGGACCTTTGCTGGCACCTATTCCATAAAAGTCTTTTCCGAAAATACATCTCGTTTAGAGGAACCGCTATGATATTCGAAATTCTAAAAAAAAAAAAAAATGCGTATGTTTAGAATTATTTCTTTACAATTCAGCTGAATCTTATTGTCGATGACTTTTCCTGTTGTCTAAACGTTTGTGATATCTGGAGGGGGGAGGGCCTCGGGGCCCTTTCCCGGAAGACTTACCCAGTACTAAAATTAAATAATTACAATATACTTGTTTAGCGTTGTAAAAATTAACTAAAAATCGAGAGTTATTTATTCGGCCCAATTTACACGAGTGCAAGGAATGCCAGTACCTAAGAAGATTTTGTGTTATACAACATAATTTTTAGCAATCTTAACTTCACGTAAGCTAGCTAGCTTTAGCCTACCTCCATGGTGGAGTGGTTATCACAGCGCGCTAGGACACCAGTGGTCCCGGTGTCCCCAGCCTGGGAATGTGTGTTCTTTGTGAGTGTCCCTTCGTTAATTTCATCATATCATCCATCCTTATCTTTGCGATTAACGAAAACTGACAGAAAAGCGAAGTAAAATACACCAAATCAATCATATATTCACTTTACGTAAGATAGATTGTGAATAAGTGGTGTTATACCTCTATTCTTATACCGTCTTTTTACCTACTCATTTGGCTTTTCCTCGTATTTACTGGACACCGGGCGACTGAATGTAGTACAACTTGATCACCTGCACTTGACACACAACATTTTCGGGAATTAACTTTCTAGATTCCGTGATGAAGACCAAAATACTGCTTTAGCATGGCTAATGGTCCTTGGCCTGCCTCTATGTTGTAAATACAAATGTCGAATGTTGCATGTTAATATGAAATATCGGTTTATTACGACATAAACTAGAGTGAATTTTCGATCTAACGTTCTTTTTTCCCAGTCCTGACGAATTTCCCCAATCTGCCGGCCAGCAAAACTGAACTAGTATCTGTCATCTGCCTGTGCCTACCTGTCGCGCGGCAAGCCAATTCCAAACCGACAAGTAGCAGTCTACTTCAAAGGACTTCCATAGTGGGGACGGGCGGAATGATTATTTTAGTCTGTAGGGTTTCAAAGTCTTAACTTGTCATACGGAAAATGTTTCTGAACCCAGCGTTACATCTCTACTCGAGATTTAAACTGTCTAAACATTGTTTAATATCAAGTCTTTGATTCAATCACTTTCTCCATATTTATTTCAACTTTCACGCTTGGACGAATCCAAAATCTCCGAGGACGCTTCATAGCAATAGAAACGCTGATGCTAAAAGCTTATCTTCCGCGTCATACATGTTCACATAGTGTAGTATTTCACGTGCTGTCCACTAAGCGTGGATTGAGTTTGGTTTGAATTTGGTTTTATTTCCACTTTATGCGCAGAAAAGGCTATGATATGATTTATTTATTTCACGCACGTGTTAAGGCATAGCAAGGAAAGCGTACGGAAAGCCTTCCTACAGCGAGAAATTTGCGATATTTTATTCGTGCACACAATAACTTCCGCAAAGGTCATAGGTACAGTGGTATGTTTTCAACCAGTGTTGAATCAGGCTACTTTCCCCCGGGGGAGGGGGGTATATCGAACTCCCGGGGGGATGTCATAAGCATCACATTCTATAACACTAATAAAAGCAATATATTTTTGTAAATTGCCCCCTTATCTCTAATACGTAGTTAAATTAAGTATAAATTTCCATAAGACTGCACAAGCACGTCACCACCATTCATTAGCAAACTGTTGACGACTAACCGTTAATATAGCTGTCAGAAGTTGAGATTGTTACAACTTACATTACAATAGCTCAGGCGCCCTGCACCTGTCCATTACTGACTGTCATTGAAATTAAATTCGTTAATTACTTTGACTTTCAATTTTAAAATTGGCTGAAACAGGTCTTATTATTACGAAAAAGCCAAAAAATGTTTGTTCTACGTTAAATTAATGGAAAGAAAGAAAGCCAAAGTGAACATTGTTACCAAATTTCTTCACTACTTTTGCCTCCCCGATAGCGCAGTGGTAACGTCGTCGACTTGTAGTCAACGGTCCTGAGTTTGATACCCGGTGGAGGCACATAGTGGTTCGGATTCCACTTTAAGCTGTAGGTCCAGTCGTGATTAGCCTTTTTGTGCATAAAGTGAACTTAAAACTACAATTCTTCACTATTTTTCGAATGCTCTGCCCGGTAATTGAAATTTTTTGATGGGGGACTTTCTATATCAGGGCCAGCCACCCTCTGAATTCATCACTGTTTTCAATGTATGATCTAATCTGTTTGCCCGAAATATTGTGACGGAGCGTGATGTCGCGCATTGAATTGTGGGGGAAGTTGTTCGCCGAATATCATCCATTAGTTGGAAAGAACCACACTGTGACAAGCACAGTACAAACTTGACGGTTGTAAGAAAAAGGTTCGACAGCTGCTACCGTCACATCGCATCCAAATACCAAAAGCACATTACTGGTGACTCACGGGAATGTAATCCGAGATTGACTTCTGACGTATCTGCAATAATGGATAGTCAAATTTAGCGTGTGAAATTCTTCCCAAACACCCAAAACAACAGGCTATCATGCCAGAAGGGTGGCAGAAACCTTGGACCAGCAAGTTCAGCAAGGGAAAGATGTTTATAATGCTAAACTATGCGATTACTATCATTCGGTTTCTTTTGTTTAGTAACAGTAGGCGCAAGTATGGGTTGTGTCTCAAATGAATGAAATGTGCTATGATAATACATTCAGTGAAGAATACAAAATACATTATCCTTGCTCTTACAGTCAAGAACAGGTGAGATCTGGCGATTAGGAGGCTTCAGTGTAGTAGCTAAATTACAGTTATACTAAATGATACAGTACCTCCATTTTGGAAGCAAATTATGAAGAAACTGGAGGAAGAGTTTGGTTTTAGATTGTGTTTTTCCCATTTTTCAGTTACACTGTAATACAAAACAAATTGTGCTAAATCCGGCTGCAGCTGTACAGTGTGTTTCAAAAGACATGCATCTCTAACTTTGTTCGTTTATAATCAAAACTAGAGATATATTCATCCCGTGTTTTTTGCGTTATTTGTCAGAAATTATGGAAATTGAATACTGCTTCAAACCGGAGATTTTTTTTTTCAGAATGCTAATTTCGGAAGATAATATATATTTATGACATTTTCGCAGGGTCACAAATCGTATTTTTGTGAAGTAAGACTTAAAGCTTTCCTGGCGACGAATGATGAATAGATTCTCTCGGGCTATCGACCACGTGAGTTGTGGAAAATATTCCAAGCTTTCGAGAGCTATCGTCACTAAGATGAGAGTGACGTTAGCTCTCGAAAGCTTGGAATATTTTCCACAACTCACCTGGTCGATATCCCGAGAGATTATTTTCATCGTATTTTTGTGTCTGGCACGCCACGCTAATCTATGTATTGCAACCAAGCGAGGTATGTGAAGCAATTGATGAGTATGAAATAGCGTTTTTATGGGTGAAGTGGAAAACTATTTTAGTTACTTAAAAAATATTGGTTGGCAATACTAGCAATCTAGAATTTTCTTACCAGACGTAGCAAGCAACATGTACTCAAGTACTTAACCATACACTCGCATGGATAACACAGCCCTGCATTTTGGGGAAACAAAATTGGATGATTTTAAATCATTTGGTGATTCTGGAAGCATTTTGAATGCTGATCACGCACATGACATCCATTTTACCCCCATCACGTCAGGATTTTTCACAATTTCACAATCAAAATTCTCATATTCGCCATTCCATTACGCCCATTACAGAACGCAATAAAATAAATTTAAACAAGGGAAATTTCGGTAGTTTACAAACCAGTAGGTGATTCTGGAAGTATTTTGAATGCTGATGACGAATATGACAAATTTCTTCCCATCACGTCAGGAGTTTTCCCGAGACCAGGATTTTTCTCCACGTCATTTAAGTTCAATCAACCCACTGCATTATAAGATTGAATTTTGGACATCTTGTGAAGAAAATTCTTATGAGGGATTTCGAAAATAAAACGTACGTAATCAAAGTTTACAATTCTCATGTCAATGTGTCTTGTGAAGATAGAAGGTGGATTAAATGCTTACTATTCTATGTTAATTTATAGTTCAAAATTGGAGGATTTGTATTGTAGAAAACCAATATTTTACCACCATCCAAACAGTGCAATCTCTTGAGGAAATGATGGAACTACACATTTTATTGTGAAATTAAGGCAGTTAATATATTGCTATTTTCTGAAAGAAAAAAAAAACGTGATGGGTAAAAATGGATTTCATTTTTGGAATCAGCATGCTGAAATTATTGAGAGACAACAATCATCTGTGAGTCATCCAAACCCATGCTGACTGGTGTAATCATAAATCATGATTTTGTAGTGTGCAGTTTCTGTTTTCTGTTATACCCGTTGCAATATTTTAAAAGTTCAACGAATACAACTTATAGACTGCATAAATATAACAAAATGAAACATTCATATAAAATAAGTATTTTGGGGCGTTTTCCAGGAAGATTTAAGTGTACGTTCGATGTTGTATTTTGCTCATTTTACTACGCTCTTCTCCCACTCGTGGCGAATCGCGAAGATGAGGATAAGTGCTGCTGACATGAAATTGATAAAGATGAGACTCACAAAGAACACCCATGAGACTCGAAGTCGGGTTGCGAAATGGAAAGACGTTCTATTTTGTGAGCATTTGTGTCGATAGATAAATTCTCATTCTCCACTTCTTTCTTTCACTTTTCGTTTTCCTTTCTCTCTCTTCTCTACTTCTATTCCTTTCACTCTTCTTTCTTTTCATTTCTCTGTTATCGCTCTTTTCTCTATCTTCTCTCTTTCTTTTATTTTCTCCCTCTTATCTCTTTCTTTTCCCTTTTCCCACTCCTCTCTTCCTATCTATTTTTTCCTGTCTCTCATATGTATCTTTCTTTATTTTGTCTCTTTTCTCTCATTCTTTTACTTTGTCTTTATTCTCTCATTGTTTCCTTTCTGTGGCGAGAGAAATTCTCTCTCTTCTTTCTTTCTTTCACTTTTCGTTTTCCTTTCTATCTCTCTTCTCTTTCTTTTCATTTCTCTGTTATTCTCTTTTCCTTTCTCTCTTCTCTCATTATTTTCCTGTCTCTCTCTCTCTCTCTTTGTTTTCCTGTCTCTCATATCTATCTATCTTTTATTTTCTCTCTTCTATTATTTTTTACTTTGTCTCTCATTCTTTTACTTTCTCTCTCCTCTCTCTGATTCTTTTACTTTTCTCTCTTCTCTCTCATTCTTTTACTTTCTCTCTCTTCTCTCATTCTTTTTCTTTCTCTCTTCTCTCTCATTTTTCTTTCTCTCTTCTCTCATTCTTTTTCTTTCTCTCTCTTCGCTCTCATTCTTTTTCTTTCTCTTCTCTCTCATTCTTTTACTTTCTCACTCTTCTCTCTCATTCTTTTACTTTCTCACTCTTCTCTCTCATTCTTTTACTTTCTCTCTCTTCTCTCATTCTTTTACTTTCTCTCTCTTCTCTCATTCTTTTTTTTCTCTCTTCTCTCTCATTTTTCTTTCTCTCTTCTCTCTCATTCTTTTTCTTTCTCTCTTCACTCTCATTCTTTTTCTTTCTCTCTCTTCTCTCTCATTCTTTTACTTTCTCTCTTCTTTCTCATTCTTTTTCTTTCTCTTCTCTCTCATTCTTTTACTTTCTCTCTCTTCTCTCTCATTATTTTACTTTCTCTCTCTTCTCTCTCATTCTTTTCCTTTCTCTCTCTTCTCTCTCATTCTTTTTCTTTCTCTCTCATTTTTCTTTCTCTCTTCTCTCTCATTCTTTTTCTTACTCTGTCCCCGGGTTCGAATCCCGCTCGGGCTTGGTAGTTTGTGAATGTCCATTTATCAATTTCATTACTCATCCCCATCTTCGCAAATTAGCCAAGAGGCACAAAACGCGAAGTAAAATAAACTAAATCAATCAATCTATCTTTCTCTGTCCTCTCATCCTTTTCCCATTTGTCTGTATTTCTTTTCCTATCTCACTTTCTTTTACTTTGTCTCTCATTCTTTTCCTTTCCCTCTCTCTTTCCTGTATTTTTATTTTCTCCCCTCTGCCCTTGCTCCCTCTCAACCTTCTTTTTCTGTCCACAGAGAGAAATAATGATAGAAAGCTCTTGTCTTTTGATTTCTCTCCCTCCCTACTTTCTTTCTCTGTCTCAGCAGACAGAGAAAGAGAGAGCTCCCTTTCTTCCATTTTCTTCTCTCTCTCGCGCGCGCGCGAATGAATGGAGGACGTTTCAGCGTCTCGAACATCACTGCAGACACCTGGAAAACCCTGCTCTGATCGAGAACTTTCGAGGCTTCGAATATGGTGCAGGTGCCTACGTGTGGAATTGTTATCGTCAGATGAGGACATGCACCAGGCACATTCCTTTTCAGGATCGAAACCTTAGAAAACAACACTGAACCTTTCACGTATGAGTGATTGATTGGCCCTCCTTACAAGGGTCTTTTGATGTAAGTGGAAATTTAACTGCAACGCTATCCGCCAAGAATATTATAAAACAATAGTGGCAGGCAATATGCGCGATAGGAACGTTTGTACGTTCAAGATCACACAACATAAACTTTATGAATAAAACTCCCCATAACTTGTAAGGGCTTTTCTTGAACGAGGAGTGTAAAAATAACAAAATACAAAACTATGAACTTCAGTACACTAACTGTATGAAATATTATTATTATTATTATTATTATGAAAAGGATAAATTTTGTAGAGAAGATATTAAATTTCCAAGTTGACAGTGAATACTTTTTTAATAATATAGCTTATAAAATTCCAAGATATTCCCATAGGTATATCTCAATTCTCACATGCCTAAACAAGGCAAGAGGTTTAGTAGCTGATCTTGTTGAAACCTACAATTTGAATTTATGTTGATGTATAAGATTGTAGGATCCACTGTTTTATTTTATAATTATGTATCCAATTTTTTAAATTTTGTATAACATAGTGGTTGTTTAATCGTTATCATCACTTAAATAAATATTATTATTATTATTATTAGAACAATACACAGTTAATTGCACAATATTATATAACAATAAACAATTATTAGTATCAGAGATATAATAGATCTCGTTGAAAACTGTAACTTGAAGTGTAAATATGCTAACTTGTTATGTTATGTTATTCTACAGCTTACGTATTTTATTCGTGTAACTTTGTACTTTTGTATTTGACTTAGTGCTGTATTAGGTTTCATACTGTGCTCAACACTTAAAATAAACCATTATTATTATTAACGTCGTCTTTTAAATGACTGAGTTAAGGCCGTACAAACCATTTTCAGCCACTCAGCCATATTAATTTGTAATAGTTATTGCAAAATAACAATTATAACTGGTAAAAAAAAGTAAAAAGTAAAGTGCTCCCCTGTGCTTTGCACCACGCCATGAAGCGTATAGGGAGTGTGGAGTTAGAGCCCTACACTTTCTTGATCACAGCCGAAGGTGGGGGTGATGTAATCAGTACCGCGCCCCTGGCCGCCTTTAGCTCCCACAGTTTCCTCCAGGCACCCACTGTATACGACGGTGCATAGGCGCCGGAACCTCTTGAACAGGTAGATAAAATCCCGGTTCTCCCCCGCCGGGGATCGAACCCGGGTCTCTCACATGGTATAACTACATTATAATATTTATTTTTCTGCTAATCATGCTTTATGAGTGGCTAACCACCCATAGGAATATTTCTGGCGTCTAATTTTGTAAAGAGTTCTTATGTCTGATGATTGTATGTGATGCGTCTACTCCGGGAACGATAAAAGCGTGAAGCAAAGATCCGATCGAAGTTGTATGAAAGACAGCCTTAAATGTTATACAAATCTCTTCTGATGGGCAGTCTCGTAGCGTGCCATGGGAGCTCGATGTAATTCCTGTCTTGAGAGTTGAGCACGGAAGAATTGAGCGGTTGTGTGTTGTCGGGGGGTCATTGAACCCTCTCTTCCATCTTTTACTGCAGCGAGCGTGTATCACGCAGTTTTCAAATTGTGCGCATCGAATTTTTTCCCCCTTCGATAAAAAAAGTTGGTTTATTTCCGTAACCTTATTCATTCGAGATCACCAGTTTTCTTTTGCCGTTGAAACTTTCTTATTGGGTAGGGTTGCTATACGTCCCGGATTTTCCGGAATAAACTCATTTGTACCGAAAAGTTTCTTCGGGACGCACTCATGACCCGGGATATGTTGGGTAATTTTAAAAACTCTCATTTTACTAAACAATCTAACTGTACATTGAACTGCCTCCCTCTCAAAGTCTTAATAATACGTGAGTTATGGAGTTAAAGAATGAGTTGCAGATCTTTGATTTCACGATAGCGCCGCTCAATGCAATTGCCGACGCCAATTATAGGTATTTTCTACTGTTACGGCGGCCGGTCGTCGTTCTGGCAAGGGAAGTGGAGATTACGCCGCAGACCAACCCGACAACGGCGGTGGCGCCGAGAGTTCCGACGCGGCGGGAAGATGTAGTAAGTAAACCTCGTTGTACAGGCTGCTTGCTGCGTTTCTTATCGTGCTGGATTGGTCGCTTCCACGCCCCTCCCCCCACTTCCCATACCAACATAGGGTCGGCCGCCGCAAGAGTAGAAAAGACCTTTAGCAATAATACTACTCAGTGGTGGCGATTGAAGGGGGGGGGGTCAGTTGCTCCTGCCGCTTTTGCTCCCGCACAATGCTAAACCTTATGTATCAAGGGAATCTACACTGTCCTCTCCCCCCCCCCTCCGGAGTTTTGGAACCCCATCGCCGCCACTGATGCAACATTTATTTCCTTTTGTTCCCGGTGCAGAATTTCAGTTTCGATTTTCTTTCATTGTATAGTAAGGTGCTTACTGTAAACCGTTAGAGTGCTTTGGTGCCTATCTGTTTAGTCCGCAGTTTTAAAAATAGAGTTTTAACATTGTGAGATAGCAACTTAGTTCATTATGTCACCGAAAATGAAGTGTAAGTGATGAAGTGAATTTTTTGTTTATTAAGTGTAAAGTGTAATGAGACCGTCCGTAATAATAATAATAACAATAATAATAATAATAATGGGGTACATACATACGTACTACTTTGACTGATCCAGACCCTCCCCCCTCCCCCCAGGTCAAGGGCATCCCGAATTTTCACTTATGAAATATAGCAACCCTATCATTGAACCTCAACGGAATTTCCATAGACAGTGGTGTTGATTAAGGGGGAGTGGGGGCCAGTTCCCCCCAACTTTTTGCCCATGCACTATGGCATCTTAATGCCAAGCCTAAGCCTTGTCTACCAAGAGAAAGTAAACTGTCCTTGCCTTCCCCCTTCTTCTGTTTTGGCACCCTATTGCCGCTACTGCTCATAGATAATTGTATATCAACGTTGAAGAAATGCGTATTTCTTGGTTAGTGACACTGTTGTCAACTATGTTATCTTCGGACAACGCCTGGCTCTTTGTGCATTTTCCAATGAAAAATATATAATTGCTAATCACTTATTGTCAAATTTTTTACCCCGATCTCGAAATGTACGCAGGGGGAGAGGGAGGAGCTGATGGGGCCACAGCCCATCCCAAAATTTTCAAATGAAAGTAGTAAAGAACTTGGGGAGAACCCAAATCGGTAAATACCCTTGACTGCAGTTTGCAGACTTGCATCTTGACTTGGCTAGTATAATGCTTTGTGCGGCTTGCGTTCTGTCGTGACATGTGTGTTTGTGATTTGTTTCTTCATCCATTTCATCTTACGAACATTAATCCTCGTCTTTGTGATTGGCTGATACTAGTAGAAAAGCCTATTCAAATAAAGCAAGCAACTTCCCTTTAAAATGGCCCCCAATTACCAATTTTTGTATTTGAACAACTTTCAAAAGCACGGTTGAAAGTGGCTATTACCCTATCCCCTCCCCGTAGAATGGAGCTGTGTAATATTCACCTTTACAATTCCAGCCCCCCCCCCCCCATTAAATAGAATCTTGCCTACAATAGTGGACCTGGGCATGGGAGTTCTTTGTGAATGTTCCTTCATCAAGTTAATTGTATCATCACACATTCTCAACACCGCAATTATCCAGCTGTGACAGAGAATGACGTAAAGTAACAAAAATACATTCTTAAGTCACTTTGCTATGGAAACACAATTGATATAAATGCAAAATTAACCAAAGATTCCCGTGACGAGTGATCGCAGTTCGAAATTTTTACTATTCCCCTGCGCTCTGTCTCTCACTAGGTAACTAGGGGCAACTCTGTAATGGAGTAACAGGGGAGGCAACTGGAGAGTGGTGTTGACCATGCCACCTTAACTTTGCCTGAGATCAGATGTGCTGGACCCTACCACCACACTTTTATGGCATGGTTTAAATTAACAGAAAATATATTTACATTGACCTGTACATTCTATGATCTTTATGCCTCTACTTTAGTATAATCATGTTGTTCATACTTACAAGCAAAATGTATATTCCAACATAAGACATAAGATGTTAACCTTGAGTCAAACAACTTTAATAAACTATTGAAATAAAAAATAACTAAAAACAGAATGCTGTCATTACAAAATACAAATTACACACATCCCGTTACTGACCAAAATGTTCCTCATTTAAAAATATTTCCCTATAAACTGGTTTAGGCAAACGTTTTCTTGTTTTACCTAAAATGGCGACCAGGTCATAAATAATAATAATTCCTTTATTTAGCTGGCGATTTAGCCGTAAGCTGCTCTACCACATAACCTTATCTTGTGCTAAAAATTTGTTAGGCAAAATGTTAATACTCACCCAGATCCACTGGTATATGCAGAGCAGGGCTGATGGGGCTACAGCCCCTCTGAAATTTTGAGAAAATCAACATTTTCAATTAAAAGCAGTGAAGAACTCTGGAAAAACCAGAGTGCTAACTGCAACCCCCCCTCCTTAAAATAACCCCTGATTGCCATTTTTGAGAGTAGAAAGTTATTGTGTATGTACTATCCACCTTTAAAATTCCAGCCCCTCTGAAGAAAAAAAGAACTGTATGCCCATGCCCAGATCTAGCCCCTTTTATAATGATGCATCACATTTCCATATTTTTGGATTTGATGCTCTGTGGAGGTACACTCACCTCAATTAGTACACTGGCAGTTTGTTTCTTGATACGGCATATTTGCAGAAGATACGAGGCTTGTCCGGAAAGTAAAGATACAAACACATTTACACGTTAGGGGGAAAATGTATACCAAATTTGGCAACACTGGCAAGACCGTGATCCATTCGACGAGGATTGGGAGTGAGTCGTCAGTGCTGCGCTGAGTCTTGTGCGAGGAACATGCGTTGGAAATGGCAGCGGTGATACCAAATCCCGCCAAGTGCGAAGTGCGCGCCGTGATCAGGTTTTTTGCAGGCACAAGGAAAGCGTCCATCGGAGATCCACCGAGAAATTGTGACTGTGTACGGGAGCGTAATGAATTGTCGAAATGTGGCGAAATGGTGCCATGCCTTCGCAGAAGGTCAACGTGATGTTCGTGATGAAGAGAGAAGTCGGAGGCAATGATCACCTTCGTAATCGTATTGATGCAGAGATGCGTGTGAATAGGCGGGTGACAATTCGAGAATTTTGTGTGATGTTTCCTAACAGTTCGAAAACCAACCGTTTTCTGGGATCGCAACGGCATCCTGCTGGTGGAATTCATGCCGCCTGGAAGAACGATTAATGCTGAAACAAACAGAGAGGCATGTTGTCAAGTGGAATCCGCTTCATTCATGACAACGCCCGCCCGAATGTCACCAAGGATCTGCTTGCACAGTTTCAATAGGAGGTCCTTCACCATCTGCCATTCAGCCCCGACCTTGCACCCAGCGTCTACCACCTGTTCCTGTACCTCAAGAAAAATCTTGGTGGAAAACACTTAGCCGACGACGATGAAGTCGGGGAAGAAGTCACAACTTGGTTCCAGATGCAGGCGGCAGATTTCTACGATTCAGGGATACAAAAACTTGTTCCGTGTCTGAACAAATGTTTGGACAATGGTGACACTTATGTGGAGGAATAGCCTCTGTATCAGTGTATCAAGTGTAACTTTAGTTGCGAGCAATACATTTCTTTTATATCTTATTTTTGGTTTGTATCTTTACTTTCCGGACAAGCCTCGTACAATTCAATCTACAGGTGTATCAATGTATGCTGTATAAAACACACCTTATTACTATCTGCATTGACCCTGTGCATTGCACAGTTGTTTTGATCCTCCTATCCCTCATTAATCTATCAGCATAAAATGTACAAAATTTTATATGCTTCCTTTTTTCAAAAAGTGTAAACTCTCTGATTAGTATGAAATTACCGCAAATTACCCCAGTTTTTAACTTTTCTTCATTGCACAAAATGTAATGGGCCTAGCACAGGGAAACAAACACTATCTTGAAGGTTAACCCTCAAATGTAAAAAGTGTGTAAGTTAAACTGTTCGGGGTGTGTGTGTATGGTTGTGAGCACAGTTAAACACCGACACCCTCGAAACTGCACTGTCCAGTTTTACCTTAAAAAAAAATATTAGGTGTGATGGGTTAGCCTAGAAAATAGTTTACAAGTGAGGGTCTTCAAAATATTAGAACCAACAAACTGTAAAAAATTCATGTCATTCTGCTAAGTAGGTTTTGTATAATTCAAACTTTTCTAAAAATGTCCCATATTACCCCGACCTACCTTATTCAATAAGCACAGAAAAGAAATATTTTGAAGAATATGGTTACGCAATTGGTAAATATGTGAGTGATGTGGCGTGTCCAATAGGGGTTGGTGGTGGTTTTACCCCCTCCCCCTCCTTTTGAAAATCCTGGGGGCATCACTGTGCAAGTATGGTTCTCATAGACATGAACTGTCATCAAAATGCCATCTCTGCTTAGACTACAAGCAGTGGCATCACCTGCAAATGATATTTTGCCTCAGGCATTACAAATGGCTGCTACACAAGACCAGAAAGTACTATCATTATCTCGACCTGAACAATTAAACATGATATCCAAGGATGAGCACTGCACTCACGTGCATACCAGTGAAGATATGGTATGCATTACCCATGGCAATAAAGCAAGGGAGCCTATGGATATGCATTTTGTTTAATTAGTACACAAATCATCACATATAGTCTTATATCAGTGTTGATCATGGAAATTTATCATAATTTCATTACATTCATATTCAGTGTGAAATCCAGCCACTTGCAGGGGTGGGGGGGGGGGTATGTCAAAGGCATCCAATTATAATACAGTAAAACCTGTCTATCCCGGAACATGATGGTTCCGAGCAAAATTTTCCGTCTTAACAATTTTCCTTATACAGGGTTGACTTTAAATACAGTATAGAGCGCTGCAGGAAATAATGGAAAGACAGATTTACATTTTGTATTACTTATAATGTAAAGTACTAATGCATGTACGTACATGAATAAAAATGCGATACAGTCGCAATAAGCATAGCAGAGATTTCATCATATCATCACTCATCCCCATCTTCGAAAATTAGCCAAAAGTGGCACAAAAAGTGAAGTAAACTGGACAGGCACAAACGTCCATGCCCATGCCAGGATTTGAACCTGGGACCCCTGGAGTCATAGCCGGAGAGGGAAAGAGAAAAATAGAAAGATGACGAAAAAACAGGAGAAATAGACAAATAAATGTGGAGAAAGAGGGTAAGAGATGAAAGAAGGAAACTGAATCATAACAGCTATGAGTATTGTAGCGCATTCTTTCATATTGACAATGTTACCGATAAGCAAGTGGCAACAGAGGCGGTTTCCACTTACAGTATTGCATTGTTTTCTTGCGAGCAAAAAAAAATAAAGGAAGAAATTTCCATCTTACTGAGAATAAAAACATCTTGTTGGTCTTTAAATGGTGTTCGGTTTCCACGTTAAGGAAGTTTCCACTTTAAGCAGGTCATTTTCAGGTATAAAATTGGTCCGTTCCGGGGACTTTTTTTTTCCGTATTTACAGGTTTCGTTCTCATAATAATTTTAAATTTCCCCTTACCTCTTGTATGAAATTAAATCAAGTATAAATTTCATTAAGACTAAACAAGCATGTCACCATTCCACGAAGATTGTTGACTAACAAACTGTTAAAATGGTTGCAAGAAGTTAAAATTCGTTACAACAGTAGAAGCTCACATTACAACAACCCTGCCACTATACATGTGTCCATTGTTGAGCATCAATGAAATTGAATTTTTTAATATATAACTAGTTAGCAGTTATCAAAACTGACAGTATTTAAATCCCTTCATTATTTTGACTTTAAATTATAATGGGTACCATGATGCTGATCACAACCCCTGAATTCATCACTGTTCATATTTTATTAGAAAAATTGAGTATGATTGTTTTATCTTTGTACTTTTTATTACTTTTCTTTCTTATCTTGCAGTTGAAAGTCTCACATGTTTCTGCGATGGTGACTGCCCAGGTGATGAAGTCAACGGTACTTGTGAAGCCAAACCTGGTAGCCAGTGCTACAGTGCTGTTAAAGGAATCCAGAACAGTGATACAATAGGTTATGAGCCTTACAGAACATGGGGCTGCCTTCCTCCTGATGAAGGAGGGCTTATGCAGGTAGAGCTCATCACTTTTTTCTATCTCAGATACAAACACACGTCCCTTATCTTCTTTAAACAACTTCCAAACTGATCCACGACCATTGGTTTGCTGTAGCATGCAGCAAGTCCCCTTGTTGCACATACACAGTGAATGCTTTTTCCAGATTGTAGGGCGAAGTGGCCCCTCATACGTGCAGTTTACAGGGAAATGTTAGATGCCTCTTTGGTGTTAAAACACCTGGGTCAATCCATACCAAATGGTCCAAAAAAAAAGGAACAGTAATTGGTTGCTTGACCAGTAGTAGTTCAAATCATGCCATTCACATGATGTAATTAATATTGAAAATTTGCCTGTTTTTACTGGCTTCCTCCTATTGTAACTTTGGTATCCAGGGAATATCAATCTCATTTTTTTTACAGGTACCTCTCATAGAATACTAATTACACTGTAAATATCAAATTTTTATTAAGTCCCCCACCAGAGATATGGGGGCTCAAATTTTGAAAAAATTGAAGAACTAGTATTTTCAAAGGGCTAAAAGAGGAAACCAGTAACGGAGCTCAAATATTTTCTGCTAAAACTTTGGATGAATGTTTCCTCTGAAAAAGTTATAGCTCTTATATTACATTATTTCCTGCTAAAAAAAAAATGTAAACTTTGATTTTCGTTCAAAATTGAATATTAGTTTTGGCCCTCAATTTCAGCCATTTTCAATAGAGATGTTGAGTACAGAAGGTACCTTGAAATGTATTTAAAATGGTCAGGCAACCAGTGATATGGATTGACCCACCTTTGTCAGATGCCTCCTTCAACTTGCACCCTGTCATGATTTTTCTACTTATGTATGTGCATATTTCTATGTTGTGGCTACATAAAAATCCAGGCCTTAGTCGTCATGTACTCTTACCTTTAAAAAAAGGTAAGTAGTACATTCAAATATAAGATAGTACAATTAGTAGGTAAGAATGTGTGTGTCAAAAGAAAATTAACTTCTTAAGACTAAACACAATTAACTTTTGCTCATTACTACCAATGTGAAATTATTACTGATAAATACATTTACTAACAGCTGCAATGTAAAGTAAAAAAAAAAGTAAAGTGCTCCCCTGTGCTTAGCACCATGCCATGAAGGCGTATAGGGTGTGTGGGGGTAACGCCCCACACTTTCTTGATCCGGTCGTGAGTGGGGGTGATGTGATCAGCATCACGCCCCTGACCGGCTTCCCCCCCCCCCCCCCCCCCAGGGTTTCCCCCAGGGTTTCCCCCAGGTACCCATGTTATTCGACGCTGGGTGGACGCTGGGGCCGCTTCCAACGTTAGAAAAGTTCCCGGATTTGAACCGGCCGGGGATGGAACCCGGGACCTTTAGCATGGTAGCAGACACGTTACCGACTGAGCCACCGCGGCCAAATGTAAAGTGCCAAACATTTTGTACAGAACCTAGTTGATAGATATCTCTGAGGATCTTCTGTTGTAGAATAAGAAATTTCATATTAGAAGAAAGAAATAAACATAAATATTACTTCTAAATTCATAAGGAGAGAAGAAAGGTCTTATAACTTTGTAGTTTGAGATTATCAGATCATTAGCTGTCAATAATCACAAAATTTGCATACACAATATGCTGCAAAATTAATGAAAATAGAAGTGATTAAATTTGATCAGATACTTATAATACTTGTATCAGCCAATATTGTTTTCCAGCTCAACCCTAGAAAGAATACAATTACAGAATTCGGGAAACAAGTCTTTAAATTGCTTCCTGAATTCTGTAATACACATTGGATCAAAAAAACTATGAGCAAATTTGTCAACAGATCTGCTACGAATTAATCAGCACAATCTGTAATAAATTGTCTTTTTATGGTGGTGGTGTGCTAAAGCATAGCATTTTATATTAATTTGCAGTACTTACGTTACTTAACATATATTGTTCATGAACTTGTTATTTTGTAATAGTCTATTCTTTTTTCTTTTAAGTGCAAAGGACATCAAGTTCCACATCTGCATCCAAAGTCCATACTCTGCTGCAACAGTTCAGATTTGTGCAACAGAGATTTATTGCCAATGTATGAAATTAGAAGTACAACACCATATCCTGGATACAATGAACAGCAAGAGGAGAATATTGCACACATTGCGTTATTGATATCATTAACCCTTTCTTTGATAATTTTCCTCATCATAATCACACTTGCATTTTTAAGGTATGTAACATTTTTTTCATATCCATGTCAATTCTGGATTCTTTATCAGCCTTTGAATTGCAGGCAGGTAACAAATAAAGTTTTTTGCATACAGGGCTTCTTCATTCAATAATTGTACCTTTCCAACATTTTACCGCACAGTATAAAGGTCCCACAGTAACAACTATTTTATTTATCCAAATTTCGTTGCTACTTAGGGTTCCCTGGAGAACCTGGAATTCTCAGTGATTTTTTTAAAAAATATAATAAAAATCATGTAAGTGGTCAGTGAATCCCAGTGAAGCACATCTGAAGGACTAGAACATGCTCTTGACTGCTGCTAATAATTATGGACGTGAAGTTTTCATTTTACTTTTCACGGTTTAGGGCAAAATTTGGTGTTATTAATTAATTAGTGTTATTTTTGTATGCATTTTTACTGTTTTTTCTATGCTTTAGATTTTCACATTGCTTTAGTTCTGGAAAATTGAAACAAATTTTAGTTTTAATGTCAACAAAAATAAATTTGAGGCTTACCTTTGTGAGAAATTACTAAATTTATTGCATTTGAAAAAATATTTCATCTCATCAGCCACTAAATATGAAATGTTTATTGAAGGATATCATCCAAATCATCAAAATCGTATTTCCACATTTCACTCTCACAGAATAAATTTTCAATTTAAAAAAAAAAATACTTTTCAGTTGACAATAATATTCAGGGTATTCCACATATCATAGTAAATGTTGACAGTATTTCTCGCAACACTTCCTATACAAAACACACTTCTAAACAGAAATATTGCAGTTTTTACCATTCACTTTAGTGGAAAGTTTTGCTTTTGAAAAACAAACCACAGTTCGAAGGGCTATATACTCATTGTCTTCTTCCCTTCTTTTAGACTTCTCAAAACTTAAAACCACAGAAAGTTGCCACTCTCTTTCACCTGCTTTACTTTTCTTCTCTTTGTGCCTTTCACTTCCATTATGCTTAATCGTGGAATCCTTCTGCTCCCATGTTATTTTACAATTTCAGCATAATGTCCTTCAGAAGCAAACTTCTGTGTACAATCAAATTTCCCACCGATCTCAAAATACTGTTTTGTGTACACACACCCACACTCCCTCACCTGCAACACAGCAGTTGTTTCACCCGTTCCTGTGAAACTTCCATTCTAGGAAGATCCTCGCAACAAATTCTATTTCAGTACGAGGTCAAAGCACTGTTAGTCATGTCTGCACAAAACTGCAATAAATGAAGCATGACAATCTCTTTTTGAATTTGAACTTTCACCAGCTAGATTAGAAATGACAGATCTCGTAGAGCTTCAGGTAGTTCTCTTTGAAGGGAAGAAGTGTTATTCCCAGTTTATATTGCATGTTTTGCAGTGTTTTTCACGTTAAAGTGGAAAATTTGATACTATTCTGGAAAACTGCATAATTCACTTTATTTTGAGATTCCAAAACACCGAAAACTTGCCTCCTTAAATACATTTTTTAACACTTTATTTTGCTTTCCTCATCTTTTAGGTGTTATCGTTAAAATGAAAATATCACGTCCCTAATAATAATAAATATAATTTCATTAAGTTTCTTTTCAGAATCTACTGTAAAGTTATCGGTTTTGAATACATGTTAATTTTGCATTACAATTGATATTGTAAACTTCTGTCAAATGTATTTTACGGTGTGTTTTACTGTAGGTTCAAAAACTCCCACAGAACCTACAACCTTGTGTCTTAATTATGTGCATAAGAATGTTGTTTTATTCTTGAATTAGTTTTGTTATTGGTATCTGAAAGTGAACTGATATGAAAATTGTCTGATGCTGATAAACTGCCAATATAAAATATATGGAGACTGATAACTGATATTCTACTGATTCAATATAAAATTGCAAACGTTCCTTGGAAAACAGGAACGGTTCATTTACCTCCTCAATTAGTACATGCAACGACGGTATTGCAATGGGTTGTGTGCTTTGAGAAATAATTACATATTTAGATGTTTACTTTACAAAACCATGACACATGAATTATGTGCTTTTATTCATAAATGTAATTTTATAAATGACGAGATATTGCACTAAATTACAGGCGATTTATATCAGATCGGTAATATATGCCTATATTGGTCAATACGGATAAACGAATGATCCTTGTAATGTAATGCTAACATTACTGCATTATTTTCTAACGCTTTTCACACTTTTTGTGTAATGATTATCTCAATGTAAAGATTACCAGGTCCGTAATTGTTTTATGTTTTATTGATCTTAATGCCTTCAGCTATGTAAAAAGTCCAAAAACATTGAATAAATCTTTGTTACAATGAACCTTAAAATACCATAGCCATGCGAACATGGTGTTAGGTACTAAATTTTTTTTCAAGCACATTTTCGGACTACTGAACTGTATAGTAATATTTTCTCATCTGCCGCTGAAAGTTATAAAATACAGAGCGATCCATTGAAGTGTAGACTGTTGCGTCAGTGTTTGTGCTATCAGCATGCGAAGCACTCGTGACCGTTTGTCTGCATTGTAGACTGTCAAGCAACCCACAACATTTTTCATAATTATTTTAAAAAGTGATTTACTTGCCAGATTTGTAAAAGGAGGTGTCCAAACTGGTCGTCTTCGATGCACACACACATGTTTGGTACATCTTTATTAATACTAACATAGGCTGGCGAAGGGGGGATAACAAAACCAGTTTTTACGGAATTCCTGAAAGTCGACACATGGCTGTGAAGTAATAAGGGCCCTTGTTTTGTATTGTGTGACCTGTTTATTAGTCTGCCGACTGTGAAGTGGTAGGGTGCTTGTTACGTATTGTATTTTTTCTAGTGTATTCAACCATAAAGTGTGTTATGGCTCAGCAAAAGTTATCTACTGCACACTGTGTATTTATTTATGATTCGTATGTGTTAACTCAATCGACACTTGAAGTTCAAAGGCATTTTGAAACAAGATATCTGGATGTAAAAATTCCATGTCATAAATAAATTGCTCTTTAAACTATCTATGTAAACTTGTACACTCAATTCACGGACAGTGTACAGTGCTGACATACACCCTTGAACACCTCACTTTTTTATTCATAGTTGTGTGTGTTTTTTATTCTAATTTTTGGACAGGTCCTAAAGTATTTGCAATCCAAGTAATCCCTAAAAATTCCACTTTCTTTGATCATGCATTTAATTCCCAGTTTCACATGGTGTAGTAGAAATGAAAATTTCATTGGCTTGTAGATATGGTTGCAACTGGTTTACACACGACTTCACTGTTGGTACAGTATGTTTTCATATGTTGATACAATTCCATGATGTACGTTGTAAGTCGTCGTTGTTAACACTTGATGGTCTTTTACGAAGAGTATATCTATTTTTTCACAGGTACAAAAAACGAGAGGAGAGGAGACAGCATTACTTGGTTGAGGCATCAAGAAATTGTGAACCATATCTGAGTGCCAGTGGAACCCTTCAGGAACTGATAGAACAGAGTTCAGGGTCCGGATCCGGTCTGCCCTTGCTTGTAAGTGAGATTCAATCTTTAGCAGTTTGTCTTCATGTTGGCAAGTAGGAGAAAACTCATTGCTATTATTGTATATGTTTACATGTGAATGAGAAGGACAATGCGTAACATAGTATTGTCCATTTTCAAGGAATTTGGTTTCACTATTGATGCATGCCACACCAATTTTCAGCTGCAGTTTTTTAAAATTAAATTATACATAGTACTGAGCCAATAGCGCTTTGAACCAATTTCAATACCAATGATGATTTTCATTGATAATGATAATGGGGGTTGATAATTATAACAATTAAAACTTTCTTCAAAATATCAATTAATATGTATGTATTACACTGCCATTACAAACATAGGTACTTTTGTATTATACGCTGGCCCCCGTGGGAGAGTGGTTAGCACATTGCGTTACAACGCCAGGGGTCCTGGGTTCGAATCCCGGCCTGGGAATGGATGTTTGCGAGTGTCCATTCATCAATTTCATCACATCATCACTCATCCCCATCTTCGCAAATTAGCCAAAAGTGGCACAAAAAGCAAAGTAAAATAAAAAACAATTCAATCAATTCAATTTAGTATTATACGGACTACCTCATTCCAGACTGTCTATAACTTTTTCGATTTCGA
Organism: Lepisma saccharinum; assembly: GCF_977018435.1. NCBI lineage: Eukaryota > Metazoa > Arthropoda > Insecta > Zygentoma > Lepismatidae > Lepisma > Lepisma saccharinum. The sequence goes on from NC_139248.1 coordinate 52,919,136, forward strand.
TTTACTTCTGTTAACACATACTGCGGAGTTTTACCGAGTACTTAAGATGCTTAAAATATGCTTTCATGGTTAGGTTAGGCAGGTCAGGTTTGGTTCACTTAGCATTAAAATAAAAGGTAGTCCGTATAATACTAAAGTACCCAAACACCAGTGAATGAATTAATGAATTTAAATTGTTGGGTTCTTCACCACTTAAGTCCATTTTGCACCCATCATTGTATAAGGAAAAATAGTCCCTTATCTAAAATTCTTACCTTAGAGTTAAAAATGGGATGTATAAAGCACCTTGGGAATAGTTAAAAGTGCAAAGTTGTAAAGGGACCTGCATGGAACAACTAAAACACATTAAATAGGTAAGAATACACTAGAAACACCCACACAAAACACTGTCTTCATCACCGAACAAGGATGATAAACAGTTGGGAAGATTAAAAGTCTGTGTGAAGAAAGCAAAATCAAAGAAAGTAAAATCAGCACATTCAATAATAATATGTCAAATAATTAAGATAACAAAACACATTGGAGGGTCCAGCCCTTGCAGCAGGTAGCCTTGTGTGATATGGCTGTCGCAAAGAATTACACCGGAATTTTAAAATAGCTGTAATTTAGTTACAAAATCCATATTTTCACACAAAAGCTGTTACAAAATAAATGAAAACTTCTAATTTTGCACAATTTATAGGATAATTAAAGTGCAAAACCATCATGCGGCATTTTTGAGACCACACTGCATGCCCAAACAATGCGAAAGTATTGACTAGGGATACTACTGGTAATACTAATACACTGGAATCATTATCTCTTCAGCCCTGATTGTAAGTTTTTCATAGCTACATGTGTGGTTTCCAATCAAATTGCAGGAATGAACTTCTTTACTTTTGAAAGCAGTTTGAAGCATTTGGGCCTCCCTGATTGCATTATGACAATGCAGTTGCCTCATAATCAAGGAGCTCTGGGTTTGATACCTGGTGGCAGCCCAGTGATTTGGATCCCACTTTAAACTGTAGGTCCATTTCCAATTAGCCTGTCTGTGCCTAAAAATGGACTTAAAACGAAACTCATTTCAGGTCCCTAACCCTTAGATGACCATTTGTCCCCTATAGGGGCAAGATGCTTTTGCATGTAGTATCTGACTTTTGGGACATACTGTAACTCTGTTTTTGTTCGGATATACATGTTTTTAGTTCTGCATGAGTCTTGAGGTATGTGGTAAACAATCAGTAATGTTTAATTTCATTTGGGTTATATTTGGGGGGCAGCCCCCTGAAAATCTCCTTCCATTTTTTTGTTTTTAAATTTTATTATCGTTATTTTCTCAGTTCTGGGATTTCTAATGTCACTTTTACCAAGCGAACGAACACACTAAAATAATAATTTTGCACATTTACGTCGCGGCGTGGCCACGTGGGGGCCTGCCGATTGCCTTATAGCCACATCTGTACTGAACAAAATGAGGTATAATTTGTAACTCCAGTGTTCTTAGTTCCAGAGTTTAAAAAAATTAATGTACATGCACCGAATTTCAAATTTCTCCCTAAAAAAAAATTTGGTGCTTCACATTGGAAAATATTTTTTTTCCCAGAAAGTATCCCGAATATGTGCGTGATTTTTTGACCAATAGTGCAAAACACATCAGGCAATGTGCTGGTACAATTTTGCACATTTACGTCGCAGCGTTGGTATAATTTGTAACTCCAGCATTCTTAGTTCCAGCACGTGGAAATTTAAAATTCCTGCTGAAAATGCCTCAGTCGTTTGTCTGTTTACCGGGAAAACACGCTCGGTCATCTAAGTGTTAAGATGCTAGAGGCCAGAACAAATACAACGGAACGTCAGTTTTACGTTTTTCAGAGTACCGAGGTAAAAATACTTAAAATGCAGAAAACTTTCATAGCATTTTGCCCTTTTACCCTGTTGGAATGAAGAAGATGAATTTATAATGTGCAAAATATAAAATCTGGAAACGTGAACTTAGGGTTACACAGTAATTTTGTAAAGTTTGAGCTTGTGAAGTTCCCAACATGAATCGTGATGAAACTTTCAGTACAGGCTGATATAATTGTACCACAATAACAGGTTGGGCAGTGCAACATTTCACAGCCTCCTGCAACTCTATAACAACTAGCCATTACGTGTGGAATATATAGGTGAAAAGTCAACCTTACTTCCCCATTGTACACCCCAGTAACTGCAATCTTGCTGTGCAACAAGGCTGATAAACCCAGTATAATCCTCTGTGGGATTACATATTATATTTTCCTTTCATGTGAAAGTACATCAATAGATATATTTTGTTCCCATGCTTTTTCTTTGAAAATGTTAGAGTATCTAACAGCCTAATAAAGATCATTGAATGATTATGAGATTAATGTACTTTCTCCAAAAATGATTCTGATATCTACAAATTACTTATGTACATTATTCTACAAATTATTTCTTAATTTTTAAAGTGATTTAAATAAGCATTTTCAAAAAAAAATCACACAATTTAATTTAAGTCAAACATCCTTGTTATAATTTAATTAACAAAATGTATTTTTTTTGTTATGAACAGTTGAGAGAAAACAGTCAACTTGTAATTCATCCATGAAACATGTTGTAAGAGTTATATCTAGGGCCCTGATTTATAAGCACAATCCAACAGTAAAATAAGCAAGTTAATAAGCACAAAAAATGAAAAAAATAAGCACCAAAATAAGCATAAACAGGAAAATCTGAAAAAAATTTGTATGTTAGATCTCTTACCTTATTCAAAGCTGTTGCAGTGTGTAAGGAAGGTCATCCTGAGATTTTCTTGTGTAAAGCTCCTGTGTCTGTCAGTGAAGAATGATTTGTACAGTGAAAATGTTCTTTCCACGTAAAAATACATCACAGGCGCATGTGAAAAACACCACAGTTCTTCTTCGGTGAATTCCTCTTCAATGTCTGTTTCTTCACCAGAAATATTTTTATAAATTTGACAGTGTTTTGTAACCGGGATTTTTCAGTAATACCTGACTGAACTTGTCTGACACAATTTTAGCAAAACACCGTGAGTTTCTGAAGACAACGTTACTGAAATTTCATCAATGAGAGAAAGCGAATGTTGAGCAATGGATTATTTCGAGCTTTCAACTGTGTTATCATACGAGGCAATTTGGAAAAATGATTTTGCATGTACTGTATCTTTTCTTGGATGCCGTTTTAGAAGCATTCATCTCGTCATCCCAATGCCGTCGTGTGATTGAAAAAGGATTGAAATATGACAGATTTGGGCAAAATATGCTATTTTGAACCAAAATCATAAAATAAGCAAGCATAACCGTTTCCTGCAGAAATAAGCATTTATAAGCACTTTCAACCTTAGTTAAATAGCTCATCAAGGTATGTAATACGAAGTATAACCTTTCTCCTTACCATTAGAAGTCTGGAAAAGAATATGCATTTTGCTTACAAATCTGGGCTCTAGTTATATCTTATCTAGGAAAAGTATCTGCAAATAACTTGGTTACTTTGTAAAGTAATGGTTAATAATTATAACTAGAGCTTGGAAATTGATGGCCTAAAAATACTTAAAAAATAACCTAAACATAACAGTTGGGCTGAAAAGTTCGTAGGATGACTCATAGATGGCGTTACTAGAATTAAATCCATGTGATTTTTACTTAGTACTAACCTTCAAAAGATACGTGTATAAATTTCACAGCTGCCGGATAATTAGTTCGTGAGATATAGGATTGTGAGTGAAGCAGCTTTTGTTATTGTGAAAAAATGGATAAAAAAGAATTTCGTGTGTTAATAAAGCATTGCTTTTTGGCGAAAAAAAATACTGTTGAAGCCAAGGCTTGGCTTGATAAACATTATTCGGACTCTGCACCAGGAAAATCAACCGTTGAGAAGTGGTTTGCTAAATTTAAACGAGGCGAAATGAGCATCGAAGACGATGCACGCAGTGGACGCCCCAAAGAGGCTGTTACCGACAAAAACATCAAAAAAGTCCACAAAATAATTTTAAATGATCGTAAAGTGAAGTTGATCGAGATAGCTGAGACTTTAAAAATATCAAAGGAACATGTTGGACATATTGTGCATGAATATTTGAACATGCGAAAGCTGTGTGCAAAATGGGTGCCGCACGTGCTCACAATCGATCAAAAGCAACGACGTTTTGATGATTCGGAGCAATGTTTAGCGATATTCGACCGTAATAAAATTGCTTCCCCATCCACCATATTCTCCAGATCTGGCCCCCAGTGACTTTTTCCTGTTTGCAGACCTTAAAAGAATGCTCGCTGGAAAGAAATTTAGCACCGATGAAGAGGTAATCGCCGAAACTGAGGCCTATTTTGAGGCTAAAGAGAAATCGTACTATAAAAATGGCATCGAAAAATTGTATGACCGCTATAATCGTTGTATCGCCCTCGAAGGCAACTATATTGAATAATAAAATCGAATTTTGTCCAAAAAATATTTTTTACTATGTTAGCCTACGAACTTTTCAGCCCAACTGTTAATTTTCGCTCTTAAAATGAAAGCTTCATTTTTTCATAAATTGCAACAGAGTAGTTCAATAATTAGACAAAAAACATTGTTTGATTTTTTAAACTACTGAAGCAAAAGGTGAAAAAAGCAATTAAGTGCTAATATAGTTTTCTTCATTTTTACTTCAAGGTTTTCCTGTGTAAGTTATTCACCTCTTTTCAGAGTAAGCCTTCCATAATACAGTAGTCGGTCAGTATCTGAAAATACAGTTGTGTTTCGTATACATTGGATTATATTTTTGTATATTGTGACTAAAACCAAAGATTAAAGCAATTATAGTGGCCAGCAAGGGAATCTCAAAGTAGGTTTCACACAAAGTATTTTAAGTGCCGGAGGAAAATTATTAATTAAATAATTATTTAATCCATTGCCAAACTTTCAGTTGAAAATAATGTTGTGCATTTCCAATGACCATTTGGCGAACTTGCTAAAAGTACCATGTCAAGAAATTTAAATACATAAATTATGCTACTAAATGCATTTAAAATTTACAAAACAACAGGGAAAAGGAAAATGAACCTCAAAAATTAAGAAAAATGTAATAATAAAGATGGCAAAATACTGAAAAAAGGCCTAAAAGCCAAAAAGGTTTAAAAATGCAAAATGAAAACAATGTTTTCTGGTTCTAAATTTTTGGAAACTGGCTGGTTTCAGGTTTAGCATTGTTTTCAAGTCTCAGAAGAAAAATATGAATTTTCTTCAACTTCCGAGCCCTAATGATAACTTTCCAAACACTGATATATGAAAATGTGCTCATTTATTTAGCATTATCTGATTCCAGTAATTGTGTCAATTTTCTCTTGAAAAGGACATGAGAAAATAAATGTATAGATAAGTCCATTACTTCTGTTACGTTAAAGTAATTTCACAGTTCATGTAAGTACACAATCTGCAAGTTATGTCTAATGCAGATTATGTTATTATAAGAGTCTTATTTTTTTTTTAGGTCCAGAGGACTATAGCTAAGCAGATCCAGATGGTGATGTCAGTTGGGAAAGGACGTTATGGCGAAGTTTGGCTTGCACGCTGGCGAGGTGAAAGGGTGGCTGTAAAAGTATTTTTTACAACTGAAGAAGCGAGCTGGTTTCGTGAGACTGAAATTTATCAGACTGTACTAATGCGACATGAAAATATTTTAGGTAATACCAAGTACAGAAATCTCTGTACTTCTTTTTTTACTGGTATATGAGAAAAAACTAATTTTTGTGTACATTAGCTATAGAATTCATGCTTTGAGAAATAAAAGTTGTGTTAGCCAATTAATAAACTATAAGCAAGCACTGATTTATCTGTGAATTATTTTTTCCTTTAAATTTTGGAGGCCACCATTGTCTGATGAACTTGTTGTGTTTTTGCTTGTACAGTCATACTTCTGGGTTGTAACGATCACATAGAAAGTTAATGGGATTGTTACAACAGAGAAATGTCCATGACTAAATGCAACAAAAGCTCACCAAGTAATAGCACAACAAATTCCCAAGCAAACAGTGGCAGTGGGCTCCAAAATTTATAGAAAATACACAAAAGTTTCGTGGATATGTCAGTACAAACTTCCTTTTATTGTATTAATAGCTAAAACCAGCATTTGTCGATATTTTGTAAAATTTCCTGATGTGAAAATTTTTGACGTTTAGTACTCATGATAGAACATGCTGCGTAGTATTGTTGAAGACTTTACGTCTTAGCTTTAATTAATATTAAAGCTAATGTTATGTAATCCAATAAGGACATTAATTTTTATTATTCAGTGTCAGAAGAGGAAAAAATATAATAATCATAATAATGCCTTAATTTGGCAGGCAAGGTTCAGCCGTAGGCTGCTCTACCATCTAACCCTTGTCACGAGCCACATAAGAAAATATAAGTTTATATAATATAATAATTACAGGCACATAATTTTGGTAAATAAAAAAGCAAAATTTTGGTATAAAAACAGTCAATTTCAGGTTCAAAAGTGGTAAATAGAATAAAATTCCAGTGTTATAGCGGTGAAAAATCTGATGTAAAGTGGTAAATAAAAAGACATTTTGGTTTTTAAATTTTAAATATAATCCTAAATTTGATTTAAAAACTATACTTATTAAACAAAATTAACATTTCACTTCGTATACCACAATTATGTAGTTATCAGAGTGTTAAGTTTATTTCTGTGTAAAGGAGTCCATTTTTGCTTCTCCAATATTAACAGCAGAATTAATCAATTTCCCATGAATTGCATAACTCCCAGGATAATTCAGACCTCAGAAGGTGTCGCGCCAGTAAATAAACCCTAAATTTCGTGTTTAAGAGTATTTCGCATTTTGCAGTTCATTTCGCATTATTTCGTGACAAAACATGGTAGCAAAATGCCTCTCCCACTTTTCAAAGACATGAAAAATTTACACTACAATGTTTTTTTTTTTTTTAATTTCGTTTTTTCGTCAAAAACAAAATATGCATGCCCCTTAATAATAATATATGAATACAGATATAAACAATGACTAAAACTAATGAGAAATAAAGAATTTCACATATACCTACATTACAAATATACTCGTTATAGTAATAGTAGTCATAAAACAATACAAATATGAAAGAACAAAAAATAAGAAAACATTAAATAATTGCAAATGTGGAAGTCAACATAAGGTTGCATATAAGTAAAAAAAATCTAAAGATAGTAATAACGTACCACTATATAATATAATATAAGTGTTAAGACGTTAAAGTATTGTGCATTTGAAAAAGTAAAATTTAAAACTCTCACTAGCTCAGTGCACTATGCCATGAAGGCACATAGGAGCTGTGGAAGTAGGGCCATCTCTATCATTATAGATTTGATGTGATCACCACCACATTCAAAAACAGCCCCCCTCCTCTCCTCCCAAGGGGTTGATCCCCAGGTACCTATTTATTAGAAGCTGGGTGAGCCCCAGAAGCATATGTGATCTTTACAAGAACAATAGTATGTATTGTTCGTAGCACATGATCTAAATGCCAATAATACGTTTTTAGTAATGTTGAATTTGTAAGTTTGTAGTGCAAGATGTGGAGACAGTACAAGTGCTGAGATCTATTCATATTTTTAAGTCAAAGGAGAAAAAGAAAAGCTTACCATTTTCTACATCATTTATAATCCGGGAAATATGTTCATATCCAGTCATAAAAAGACTATATTTTAAACTTGCTACTTTGTTTATTTTACTACTTTTCACATCATGGCATAGTGGTAGCAATGGGTTTGGAGTTGGATGTGTAAATCCTTAGTAATGCATGAATGTTTTCTTGTCTGTTACTTCAGCGTATCTATCAGTCTGGAAAATTTGGAAATCCTAGAAATATCAGGAAATTTACTTTTCCTGGAAATGTTAGGGAAATTTATGGCTTTTCTGGAAAATCAACATTTTGTAGCAGTGCATTAAAAGTAGGCTTTTAAACAAAGAAAAGGGAGGGACTATCAAAAAGTTTGAAATTAGTTGTGGACTTCAGTTTGATATACTGAGTATTACCAGTAATTAGAGTAGAAATCGCATATTAAATACTCTAGGAAAAGAGGTCATGTTTTCAAGTATTTTCATGGAGAAATCTACGACAGTAAGTGGCTACTTCCATGTACCATTTTGTTGTTCCAATTTTTGGGTTGTGTTCGGTTGATACTAGGTTTAATAATACATAATGTTACAAGATATTATTAAATTTTACTGTAACCATGTACTATTTATGCTATAAATCATTAGTCAGTGTGTGACAAGTATTGCGTAAAAGCTTACCCCTAATGCCTCTATCCAAAAGTCAATTTCTGTTCAGCTTCCCTTCTCATTACTTTTAACATGTGAAGTCAATATTCTAAAAAGTGGTGAAGTACAATGACCTTCGTCTGTAGGGTGTCTGACTTCCACGTGGGAGACAATGGGGTGGGTGTTCTAAGGTCAGAATTTTTCGATCCTTGTTCCTGCATTAAGTGGCTCTGTGGCTCACCCAGCCTCAAATGAATAAGTACCTGGGTGGTAAAGATGGCTGGAGCTTGGTGCTGATCACATCACCTCCAAAATGCTGAGATCGAGAATGTGTGGGGCCCTACCTCCACATCCACAATGTTCCTTCATGGCACGGTGCTATATGCATGGTAAACTACAGGGTGATTCTTATAGAACTGGCCTGATGAATCTCACAATTATGACATAATAATCAAATCCGTGGGCTAAGCTGAGTCGAATGATAATCAAATGATCTGACAGATGGCAGCACTTATGCTGCAAGGTTAAAGGACACATAGTGCTGCACGTACGAACATGTTTACAGTGTCCAGGCATCAGGCCCCCAAGATTTCTCCCCCCCCCCCCCCCCCGACCCTACCAACTCTGATTTTTTCTTGTGAGGTTTATGGAAGGACAGGGTGTATGCAAACAAGTGGCGAGTCACGGCAAATATGCAAATGTGGGTGGAGGTGTGCCTTCTTGAAAACTGCATACACTTCCAACACATGCTCTGATCACAATGAACAATCAGTGGCACACTATCCAAGGTATGTCATGTTTATAAAGTATGTTAATATCTGTATGGTATATTTTACATACAGTTCATTTTGTTGAGCCGGTTCTCTAAGAATCACCCTGTGCCTTTTTTGTTATAATGACCTTCTTACACACATGTTTAAATACTCTTGGTCTGGTATACATGCAAAAGTTGAGGAATTTTAATTTTTACAAAATTGTAGACACCCTGACTTTCTCATTCACCCTTATCAATGCAATTCTGTGTTTTGCTGTTATTCCAGGTTTTATTGCTGCTGACATCAAAGGAACTGGTTCATGGACCCAGATGTTGCTCATCACAGACTATCATGAGCATGGATCACTTCATGACTATTTGAAAACGCATGCTTTGGATCCGACCTCTCTGTTAACTCTTGCCTTATCAGCTGCTAGCGGCATTGCTCATCTTCACACAGAGATTTTTGGTACCAGAGGGAAGCCTGCTATTGCTCACAGGGATATCAAGAGTAAGAATATTCTCGTGAAGAAGAACGGGCAATGTGCTATTGCAGATTTTGGGTTGGCAGTTCGTTATATCAGGTATTTACATTTACATTAATTCTAGTCTATTGTTGCACTGAAACTTAGAAAAAATAAATATGTGGGATAACATAAAATCCTGTAATTTAAAATTGGGGTGTTGTATTTGTAGAAACATTGTAGAATTTATTATGTCATTCTGAAAACTCCCATCATGCATAGCTTGATCTAGGTTTAATGACTTAATAGGCAGAGATCTTAGTTGTTGGATTTTAAGCCTTGGCTGGACCTTTGGTCATTGCCAGCATAGCATTTTCAAAATTTCTTCTCTTTTCAAAATACCACTATGATATTCCAAGTCATGAAAAATTACATCTGTTTAGAATTCCTTGTAGTAGATCATTCACATGAATCTTGATGTTTGCTTTCGCAGTTTTCTAGATATTTATAATTGTTTTGTGGCTATGTAAGACTACTTTCCACCACAGATATCTAGACAACTGTGAAAGCCAAGCACACACAGATTCACGTGAATGCTCTAGAAGAAATTCTAAGCAGAGATATTTTTTCAGAATTTGAAATGTCGTAGCAGTTTTTGAAAGGACACTCAATTTTGAAAGATCTTCAGAGGCCTTCTCCAAAGGTCCACCCAAGCTTCAAGCCACAATACAGTGGAACCTCCAGTTTATATTTTCCACAGAACCAAAATAAATAAATATTAAAGAAGAAAAGAATTAAAACCCAACAACATTTTTTCTAACTTTATACTCTTGAGACCATGATTGATTGATTTGATATTTTAAGTCCACTTTATGCACAGTAAGGCTAATCAGGATTGGACCTACAGTTTAAAGTGGAATCCGGGACCCCTTAATTACATGGTAATGTCGCTACCACTGCACCATCGGATAGGCCCCTTGAGACCATGAGGATGGAATGCATAAATAATGTGGGGAAAATATGAGATGAGGGTTTTGTTCCATTGGGTGTTTAGCTGTAGCATTTTTTTTCATTGTTTATAATATACACATGTGTACTGTGTTTGTAAAAAATTCTAAATATAGTTTCTTTTCTAAAGACAAAACTTATCAGGTCTGCAAAGTAGCAGTGGAACTCCGATTATACATCCAATTTTGATGGCCCCAACATAGCAAAATATAAAATTTTTCTCGATTTTACATTTTTCAGCATTTTAAGTTTTTTTAGCTTGATATCCTCAAAGATGTAATATCAAGGTTCTACTGTATATGATACATGTTGAATATTACAGGGGAAAGTCAATAGTATAAGTTTCATATTCACACAGTGTGAAAACTATTTGAAATTCAGGACACGTGATGTGTCAGTAGATGTTAGCACCATCGAGTGCAAGAAGCAGCACAATTATGGGATCACTGCTTTCAAGGGTAGTCAAGAGGAGTCAGGTGAACATGTTAGTTGTATTTTGAGAGTGTACACAAGAACAGCATGCAGTTGTGAAGTTTCTGTGGGCCAGAGGATTGGTGGCAGAGGAATTTCATAAAGAATGCATACAGTGTATGGTAAAAAAGAGTTCATTTGGACCCTAGGCTTAAATAAAACTATGTCTTCAAAAGAGCTGAAGTTTTTGTGGCACCCATTTCTGTATTTTTTCTGGGATAACCGTGCATAGAAAATATTGAACATTTCTCAGTCCGTATTTGGTAGGGAGGGAAATTTTCTTACCTGGGGTCCAATGGTACCACTTGTGTAATTATGCATGAGTTTTTTGGTTTTTTTTGATCATACTTTGTTTCTTGCTCTAAAGTGTTAAGACGTAAGAGTTGTTTAGAAAATAATTGATTAGACTTTTCCTAAACTTGTATTTCCCACGTAACAGGTCTTATAGTTCCTTGAATCAGGCGGATGAACATTGTGAATCTACCTCGTTGTCTTCAGATTCCTGAAACTTGAAAGAAACTCCGTATAATAGTAATAGTAATAGTACAATACAATACAATACAATAGTAAACATATGATCTTATTCGCTTTAATACAAATCTTCAAATTTTTAAATATTATTGTAATATTTTTCTAGTTACTCTTAGCAAACCTGAAAGATCATTGTCATCCTAAAGAAATGTATATTTTGAAATAAAAAGTAAATGTGCTCCCCTGTACTTTGCACCACGCCATGAGGTGTATAGGGGTGTGGGGTTAGGGAACACCTATATTATAATGTTATATTTTGAAATACAGCATTCGATTTTGTTTACACTTATTGCAATGTTGTTTTGGTTCATTGACTGCTGTACATACATTTATATACATTTATATACATTTATTAATGGCTTGTACAGTGCCTCCTCGATTGTGCAGTGGTAGCATTGTTGCTTTGTAATCAAGGGGTCCCAGTTCGATACCCGGTGGAGGCACATAGTGATTAAGATCACACTTTAAACTGTAGGTCCAGGCCCGATTAGCCTTACTGTGCATAAAGTGGACTTAAAACTCCAAATCAATCAATCAAAAACAAATAATGGCTTGTACTCCATGGTACACGACATGCAATTTTGTCATGGTACCGCACATGGGTTAACTAGAAATAAGTGAGATAATGAATTTTTGCTGTTTTGTATCTATTTTTATGTCATCTTGTTACTTTTCATGAAAAATAACAATTCGGTATTAATTAAAATGTCACAAATAACATGCACATCATCCTCATCATATAAGAGACGCTTGGTTATCTTGTAAGAACCCTTTCTAGGTACATGTCTGAAATAACCACTTCGCATAATGCCAGTTACAAGTGTTTCCACAAACTTGCCACTTGTATGCCCGTGTGTGAAGGGACCATTATAGTGTTGAAATTACAGTGTGTGCCAGTGGTATCTAAATTCTGACAATAGAAACACTTCTTGATCATTTTTATGTTAATTAATTTGTATAAGTAAAATTTAACAAATGTACCCTATAGTACTGTGTTTTGTAGTCACTCAAGCAAAACTTTGGTATTCGTCAGGAAGTAGCAGATATGTTCTTTAATTGTCAGAATGTCAAGTGACTACAACACACAAATTAGTGAGTGAATGTGATATCATGGACGATTGTGCGGAACTTTAGTGATTTTACTCATCGTTGTCTGACTGAATTTGCATAGAAGTTTAGCTTCTCTCTATCTTATCTTTTTTCATAACTTTAGTGTGTTTTTGCACTAATTCTGCCCTCTTCTTCTCACACTCTTCAGTACCTGATTGTTCCACGATTTCTTGGTTTTCCCTTTGTCCATTTTTATTCTCCTTGTGCAGTGTTAGGCCCAGAACAAAACTGCCTGATCTCTACTTCTGTGCATCTTCACTTATCTCTGCTCTATTAAATCTTCTCAATACTTATTCTCATTTTTCTAATTTTCTTTACTATGCTCCTAAAAATTTCTCATCTCCACTTCCCGCTACTTGTTTCTGAACTACTACTTCAAGTGACGCTTCATTGGAAAATTGTCACCTTGTAATCAAGGGGTTCAAGGTTTGATTCCTTGTGGAGGTACATTGCACAGTGGCACTCAAAGTGCTTGGTGTGGTGTAAATTATCACCCTTTCTGAAGACACTCAAATGTCAACCTCTTTTCCATGTAGTACACCTTGAACTGAAGTTTGCAAACTAAGGAGACCCTGGCATCTGACTCGCAGTCAGTATAATTCTGTGTGAGGCTTGCTTTGTGTGCTGTCCGTGGGTATTATGTAGGGCTGAGCCAGTACCGATGTATCAGTATCAGCTGATACTGGTGGTATTGGTATCGGAAAGTATCTGTTGGAATTCATCGACCGATACAAGTCGATACTTTTCAGGTATACTGGTCTATCAGGGGGTCCGTAAAAATTACGCGGGGTTTAATTATCATGGAAAATATGATACCAGTCCTGATTAGCCTACCTGATCACAAAAGTGGACATGAAGCAAAACTGCAGACCTCCATGGCATAGTGGTTAGCACAGTGCTGCATCATAAGAGAGTCATGGGTTTGAATCCTTGCAAGGGTGTTCTTTGTGAGTGTCCCTTCATCAATTTCATTGTGTCAACTCTTTAAAATTGCAATTAACCGAAAGTGGCAGAAAAGTGGAGTAAAATAAATGACATCAATCAATCAATAAAGGAACCATGGTGGTGTAGTTGGTATGGCGTCTGACTTCCATGCGAGAGACTCGGGTTCGATTCCTGGGGCGGGTGATTTAAGGTCGGAAATTTTCCAGTTTTGTCCCCCACATAAAGTGGCTCTAGGGCTCTCCCAGCCCCAAATCAATGGGTACCTGGGGGCAACCCTGCCAGAGTAAAGGGGACTGGAGCATGTTGCTGGTCACATCACCTCCAAAATAGCCAGATGAAGAATTTGTGGCTACCTACCCCCCATATCCCCTAAAGCGCCTAGGCACGGTGCTATAATCAATCAATAAAGCAAAACTTTGTCTCTCTTCTTTGCTGTTCCAAGCTTCTGTTCCCTATCTACCCAGCCAGAGGCTTAAAATGGTGAATTAGGATGATGACGAATACTAATCTAATTTATTTATTTTGCAGTGAAACAAACGAGATTGACATAGCTCCAAACACAAGAGTTGGAACTCGGCGGTACATGGCTCCGGAGGTTCTTGACGAATCCCTGAACATGGGTACATTTGAATCCTTCAAAATGGCAGACATGTATTCTTTTGGCTTGGTCCTGTGGGAGATGTCTTCTCGTTGTGCGACGGGGGATAAACTCAGTGCAGCTGATGATTACGTGTTGCCTTATCAAGAGTGGGTGCCCAGTGACCCATCCTTTGAAGACATGTACGAAGTGGTGTGCATTAAAAAGATAAGACCAGCAGTTCCTGTTAGATGGGAAACTGAAGAGGTATGTATTAATGTGATTTTTGTTTTTTTAAATTTTCATTATTATGACATTATACTAACTTAGTTTGTGCAACACACACGAACAGACAGAGGGTATCATTAAAATGTCACCCATGGACCACAGAAACCTTGTAAAGTACTCCGTTTTCCCATTCTTATTTCTGGCCCTGTTACTTCCTATCACCTTAAATCTCTCCCCTTCCATGCCTCTTCCACAGTGCCTTGATAGCAGATTAATAATGCTGGAATTTCAGAAAGGTGAGCAATCATACAACATTTGTACCTGTCCCTAGGTTCATTAGACACAATACATTAATGTATAACTTGCACACTGTCAGTATTTTTCTTAGGGAGTTAATTCAGTTCAAAATCATTGTCTTGGAGGTGATTATAAGGCTTTTTTTTATATATCTTGTGACTATTTACATATTTACAATCGTTCCACAGGTGTTACATTCAAATCCATGAAATCTCTTAACACAACAAATGTGCACCTATGGCTTGTACCATTGGGTACTTTCAGTAACACAGAATTAGCAAAACAATTCCCATAGGTCTACTCTGAACTTAATCATATTCAGATCACCAATGATACACTCTTCTCACTATCTCCGCTAGACATTATGGTGCGTTCTCAGAATATATTACATATGCAAAATTGTTCTAATGGGAAAACTTGGGGATTTCAAACGGGTTGGCTTGCACCAAATCCTAACTTTTATTTTCCATATCAATGAGTTTAGACATAAGCAGTCTAAACACCAAAGATTCGAGAGACAAGGGCTATCCAATGGCTAGTGGTTGACCACAGACATGAAAGTCCTCATTGTTGTAAAACTTTGCAAAATATGTTCTCCCAGTTATGCAAAACTGGCACTTTTTTAGTGGTGGCAGTTGGCACTTGAGGTTCTTCTTTCGCAGTTCTGGAATTTTCAACTGCAATGGCTCTTTTTCATACAACAGCTACCCAACTGGAAAGCTAAGCACAGGGGAATCAAATATATCTAGTAATGAATGCATACTCAATATGAGTACATGTACACACACATAAAAATATTCCGGGTAAGTGAGTGAATGGGATCAGGTGGGAGTAAGGCCGGCAGGCATAAGTTAGCTACAGGCCCTAATTGAGCTGTTGTGCCACAGGTTCTTATTATTATTAACCCTTATACTTAATCCATTAAAAAAATAGTATAAATTTATTTATTCCTTGTTTTGGATTTTGAAGTTAAGGCACAAACCTTTTCTTCCACTTAACCATCTCTACTTTAGGTTTTACAAATTGATTATAATATGTGAGAGTTCGAGAAATATACGTGACCTAAAGCATTTAAATAAAAATAAAAAGATTAAGTAGAAAAACACACATGCACTGTAAGGAAAGTACAAAATAGATGTAAACCATAAACATACACATAACAAAAATATCCAATATACAGAAGAATCCATGAGTGTGTGTGTAATTCAAGTTTACATCTTATAACGATAAAACGTGATTTTATCGTTATTATTATTAGTATTAGACTTAGCTTTGCTTTTTAACTACAGTTCGGTTGAGATAAACTGATTTCAAATATTATTATAGATTTTAATGTTTGAAGGAAAGAATAACCAATTACCTTTACTTTCTTTTATTACAGAAGAAAACTAAGAAAAAACTTTACAAAAAAATTAAAGGTTCACACTGATTCGCTGGTGGTTCTTGGTTTACATGAGTAAACCCAATACAAGTTGACACCAGTGCTTTAGATTATCTTGGTAAAAGAAATATAAAAAAAAAAAAATCACTATCTCATATACAGTAGAGCGTCGATTATCCGAAGTAATTGGGGGACATGGGTGTTCGGAAAACTGGTTTGTTCGGATAATCGAACTGTACATGTTTATTTGCCAAAAAGAAGTACTGTACAGTAAATTTATTCATAAGAACAGGCATCTCTTTAAGTATGTATTACAAAGTAACGTACAAAGGCAACTTTAGTAGGAATATATAGTATGTGGTACAGTTTATTAAACAAAAATATGTACATATTACATACGCATTTTGCATGAACAATACACACGGTACACAAAATTAACGTTTAAAAAAATCCTTTATTTTGGTCTGTCTAAGCAAGCCTACACGCTTACGAGCAGCTAAGTCACGTACTTTTTTCATTACAGATATCTGAAAGTGAGCGAGTACACAGTTTGGTTAAGCGGTCGTTCGGTTGACCGACGTTCGGATAATCGACGCTCTACTGTACTTATATAAAAAAACAAAATTAACTTTTTTATTCACGATTACCTGGCCGGCCTTTAGAAAGAATTAGCGCTTTTCAAACTTTAGTAAGATTTTTTCATCAGAAGATTGAGCTTGGGGGGGTAGCTAGAGCTCTCGACACTGGGGACCACTTCACTAAAATCCTCGTTGTTCCGTGTTCTTTTTCCGACGATCCTTGGTGTCTTGTCGCTGGAGAAAATCCTTCTCTGCAATCTCGGCTTCACTGAATGAAAATCTGCTAAACTGCAGCAGACAGAGTTCACTCCTGCACGATCTCTTTTCCGGAGAGTCTTAATGCCGATTTAACGTTTCTTGTGCCTCTGCAAACAACGGCGGACTAGCTGGTCTTCCGATTGAAAACTCTACTTTACCACTTCGCCAGAAGAGAATGTCCCCGGACATATGCAAGACTCAACAGACAGAGCACTAACTTGCGCGACCACCTTCTAGTCAAAATCTCCGCGCCAACTGCTGCAACTTCTCCGCGCGAAAACCCACGTGCGCTTACTTCCCTTTGTGTACCAGACTCAGTCTATTATCTCAAAAAGGGGTGTTTCGATTCGTTTTGCTTCTTTCTTCCCGGAACGTTCTGTAAACAATCTGTTACAATCTAAGAAGAATTTTATTTTATTACCCTGTTTTCAGTACTGGTAAGTTAACTCCAGAAGATGATTCCTTAATTTTTATTTAAATTGACAGAGGAGGAGAGATTCTCGTAGTTTGTTCCATGCTCTTGGGTAGCAGTGACTGTGAAGGTATTTCTGTAAAATGTTGTCTTGTGGGAGAAGATGGACAGGAGAGAGTTGTCTGCTTCCTGCTGTCTAACAGCATGCGAAAGTGCTGCAAGGAACACACATTCGGCGAAAAATGGCATAATACCAACCACATTCATATGTCCTAAAATGTAGCTAAGAACTCATCCAGTAATCCAATGGGAAGTAAACCAACGATTCGTAAAACGATGGAAAAACAAATAGCATATTGAAAAGGGAGTGGTGGAAACTGCAGCAGATGGGAAAGAAACAAAACCTTGCCTCGAGCGTGTTCAAGTGCATGTTCAATAATAAATCTGCCATGACAGATGGCAGAAAAAATCATATTTGATGCAGAAACCCCTCAAGTTTTCGTAGAACAACAAGACAGTGTAGTTCCAACTTTTTTCCGCAAGGAACATCAGCATTTCATTTTTTTATGATATGTACATGTGAACAGAAAACATTGCAATTTGCCAAAAGTGACACAAAGGTGATGCAAAATAACAAATCAAATCAATAATATTGGAAGTAGTTTCTCTGGAATTACACTGTCCTGTGATTCTCTGGGGCAAGAGAATGAAAGCAAGTCTCTGCACAAGTAGTGACTCAAGAGGGTAAGTGAGTGTATGGAGGGGAAAGCATGGCTGAGTGAGTGTATGGAGGGGAAAGCATGGCTGAGTGAGTGTATGGAGGGGAGAGCATGGCTGCAGCTACCAGCCGTTTGCAACAGTGTGCACTACTTTGCTCCACCCACTTGATTTCTTCCCTTCTCTACTCTTATGTGTAGCCATGCTCCACAGATTCCCGAAACAGTGTGTACGTGGTGACATCTGAAG
This sequence comes from Lepisma saccharinum, assembly GCF_977018435.1. Classification (NCBI taxonomy): domain Eukaryota; kingdom Metazoa; phylum Arthropoda; class Insecta; order Zygentoma; family Lepismatidae; genus Lepisma; species Lepisma saccharinum. Next base: position 52,937,353 of record NC_139248.1, read on the forward strand.
CAGCCTTGCCTGTACAGGTGTGTGTGCTACCACAGTCTACTGATTACCATTCTGTTTGTTATTTGCACCTACATAAGTATTTACAACTAAATTACCTTGGGATTGTTTTTGCATCTGTTGTTTGCCTAGTTTTATTATTGAATCAGTACGAGAAGCCATAACACACAAAATATCACAACTAAAACTGCAATATCCCCAAACCAAGAAGTGTTATATCTATCACGAAGATTGTCAGAACTCCAAAAAATCTTTCTTAAAACAAACACCCAAGTCTAAATATTTTAATTTGTTTCTTATGGCAAGTGACACAACTCAAAGTAGGCAAAAAAGTATTTAGCACAATTACAATAATGTGTTTTTTCTCAGGATAAATGTCACCTCACCACATGAAATATGCCACCTTTCATAAGTTATGACGCATGTTACGACACTGTATCATCAAAACTGTCGCAACTCAAAATGCATCACTCTTCACAAGAACTGGCTACAAATGAGAAGTAACACAACCTGATAAAAAGGCCCTTAGTGTGTCTATTGAGAAAACGACACTAATGCTCCCTGCTGGAACATTTGCACTACTCCAGATAAAAATAGGCATTTTTCAGCTGCTATTTGACTAGTAATGAACACCTCTGACTTATCATGTTTCGCACAAAAGTTTGATTTATAGCAAGATGGGACAGATATGATTGTTGTGGCTAGTTTGATTCTGGGAGGGGAGAGGGTATGTTTGTATGCATGCCTGATACCTGATATATAAACTCTTCCCCATTATTTACTGCAGGAGGTGGATGATGGTTAACTACTACCAGGAATGGTCGTTTCTGGCAAAAATTGTTATTTTTCATAAGGCTGAGTCGATACCGATGCCTATGCAATAACCAATACTTTCCGATACCAACAGTATCGGTATCGGAAAGTATTGGTTGGAATTGATTTACCAATACCGGCCGATACTTTTCCAGCATTTTGGTCTTTATTATCCTGGAAATTATGCAATATTCAAAGTTTCTTTATTTTGCACCAGTTTATATGCGAGAAAACTGAATTTGTGTGTTAACGTAATAATGTAATATAATGGTGTAATTTGATGCATAAAATAAGAGTGGAGTACTTAAACACTAATATTAATCTATATTTTGAACAACTTTCAATTACTACAATTTTCAAGCATCATTATCTTTTGGGGCCATCTGTAGGAGTATTGTCATAACTTTGAGTATCGCAACCTCAATCTTTAGTAAAGATCATTTGTCATCACACGTAATGGTATAGAATTAATCAAATATGCAACTCTTTAAGTTCACAGCATAATCAGATCCTGAAAAAAGCTGGTCACCAAATATGTAATTCTCATGCTTAAAATTGTATTACACATTTTACACTTGATTTTAAATCATTTGGTTATAACGTGTGGTCATTAAATATGCAGTTCACCTTTTGAAAACTCATGAGGTGAATATTTCAGTGGCCAGTCTGTGTGTTCATCAAAGACAAGATACGCATGGCCATGATTTTAATACATTCAAATTTTGCAGGTGTTAAGGACCATATCAAAACTGATGCAAGAATGTTGGCATTCAAATCCTGCTGTCAGACTGACTGCACTGAGAGTGAAGAAGACGCTTGGAAAACTGAATTATTGTGACGATTCCATTAAAATTGTGTAGTGAAAAAAACATCAGCAACTTGGTAAATATTCATCGTGGAACTTCAGTCAGTATGCTGGAAGTAACGTAGATATCAGTAACGAAGGATCAGCGAGCCAGAGTACGTACGGGATCCGAGGTTGGTAACATTTGGAGTTAGGTGAGACAGAAAGTGCTGCAGTCGTGAGTTGATCCACATCTCGTCGTGCAAGGAGAATGGTATACCAGTGTCTTTGTCAGCATGCTTTACAATAACTGAAGAAATGCGCTTGCCAGTCAACAGAACAAATACAAACAATATGTTGGGACCCAGGTAGGCTCGTACCATTGTGCTTTAACTACTCAAATTTGTGAGATCCTCGATAATTGTTTCGCCATTGTCGAATGGTGCTCGGGTGACAATCTACTTCGGAGTGTAGAATGGCTAGGTCACAAGATTTTGCAACTCTTCTTTCTCCTTTTTTTTCTTTTTTTTTGTGCTTTTATTTAATCGTATCCTATAGAGAAAAGCCGTACTCTTTACATTGAGCCTAAGTTAGTTGGGAATAACCTAACAACTGCTTTATTTTGAATTTGGGAACAAAATAAACAAACCCTCTTCCAGTAATTATGATAATTTTTAGTACTACTTTTGTTTGTTTGAGAATTATTTTTTTTTTGAGAATTTAGAGAAACATTTTAATTGAGAATGTGTTACTGGTTCTTTTTAATAATACAGTGCATTCTTGGTACATTATAAGAAAAATAAATGCCATCTTACTGTCAAGGTTCTTCTTTTTTAAATAAACAAAATTCTCTTATTGAATAAGTAAAAAAAAAAGTACTCCCCCACGCCATGAAGGCATGTAGGGGGTGTGGAGTTAGCCCCACACGTTATTGATCACAGCCAAAGGTGGGGGTGATGTGATCAGCACCATGCCCCTGGCCACCTTTACCCCCCAGAGTTTCCTCCAGGTACCTACTTTGAAGGATGCTGGGTGGGTGCCGGAGCTGCTTGAACAGATGGAAAAAATCCCGGGGATCGAACCCGGGTCTCTTGCATGGTAGTCAGATGCCCTAACGACTGAGCTACTGAGGCACTCTCTTGCTGAATACACTCAGCTGTTGCTACCCTGTCCATAACTTGCAATAGTATGAAGTAACTTTATAAACTTGCTCCAACTGTGAGTATAACATCTTCAATATTCTGTATTCCGTATCCATAAATTTGATATACTTTCATGGAGGGGAGAATTAGAAAGTATCTTCGCATACATAACTGGTAGCGGTAGAAATTCAAGCTCCCTAGAGGTTTCAAAGTTGGTGATAACATTTCTCTAGTACCCATAGGAACATGTGAAAGATCACAGACTGGACATTTTCAGGTCATGAATGAACCATGTTATTTAAACTCTCAATTTCTCTTTTGAATTGTACTAGTTACAACTACATAACTGCAATATTTCCCTATTCAAAGACATTTTTGGAAGATATATGAACCAGTTATGGATACTGTAGAACCATCACTGAGTTTGAGATAATCCATAATACTGTTTGTTGTACATCTGTGTGGGATGTTGCTTGTTGTTTTAACTGAATCTCTTGCACTATATACATGTGAATCTATATGAAATCTTTGCCAATGTCGATAATATACGGATGTAAAATTTGCTGATATCAGTATCTGATATTCTATTTATAATTTCAAATGTTCCATGAAGAACTTGCACTGTAAACTTATGTCCTGATATGTTGTCAAGTGAACGCAGCCCATTTTGCCTCAGAGGACGGAACTTGAGAATACAAGGGTATACAAAATTTGCTTAATATTAACAAGACAACAGCATTTGAATCAATTTGGTAAAAAGTATTGGCAATTTTACTGACAAACTGATACAGTTGTTCCTATATTGGCTGATCCCTAGAATATATGTACTAGTTTTGTTTTCTAATTCTACCTCCATATAATGGAGGGGGATCATTAGAATCTCGCTGAATACAGAAGTGGAATCTTAACAGTAGGTTGGGTGTTCTATTTTTTTTTATAATGTACTACAACATTGGTGCTTGTAATAGGCAAGATAGTCTTTATTATTATCAGAAGTGTGAATAACTGAAAGTGCATTAACAGAAATAATATGAATTGTATATAAATATATGTGCTACATACGGTACATGCTGTATATAAGTTTTTGTAATAGACTGGTTGAATAGTGAACATAAAAGGCTACCCATATTAAAGAGACAGTGCCACGTGCCATATGTGTGCTGTGTGATGGTGTTAGTGTTTTGCATGTTACCTTCCTATGTATTGTGTATTATCTTTTCATATCTACTACTGTATTATATAAATAAGTTATTAGTTATTTGTTCATCATTAACATCATAATAGATAATAAATAATTTTTTTATATTTTGAAAAACGTTTCTGGTTATTATGATTGCCCATACTTCATATGTTGAAAATTACTGTTGGACATCCTATCCTATATTTTAAAATGTAGCTTGTCGGCCATATTGTGTTTGAAGTTTCAGTTGACTCAGTGACAAATGTGCAATTTTTTTGTAAAGAAAAATTGCACTAATTCCAACTTAATGTAGAGGTCATTCATTATGAAACAAACTTAACTGTAAGTGTAATTAGATATATTATACCCAAAAAGTTACAACAAATATTTAACTATTACAACATTAAGATGAGGTTAGCTGAAATTGTGAATTCTGTTGGGTTACTTTTATTTATGGCTATCAGAAACTATATATATATAAAAAAATAAGTGCAGGGTGGCTACTCACCGGGAATTATGCGTGAATTTTTGGCTCTGGGAATTATGTGTGAATTCTACTTGAATTTTTCTCCGTAGACATAAAAATTACAACTTTTTAAATCCAAATCCTAGTCACATTTTATGCAAATAAAAATTACTTTCGTAAAATTTTCTTTCTCGCTTCGCTCGCAATTCCTGCTTTTCTTAGACTTATCAAGTTTACAACCATAGGTAGGGGGAGGCGGGAGTCGGCTCTGGGCGCCGAACTATCTGAATGAAAAAAAAGTTGTAAAATATATTGATTGATTTGTGGTTTAAAGTCCACTTTATGGACAGAAAGACTAATCGGGACTGGACCTACAGTTTAAAGTGGGATCTGAACTACTGTGCCATGTGTTGAAAAAATAATTGAAATTGTTTGTTCGAACACAAATGCTTGGCAACAACTTCTACCCCCTTTTTGCATAATTTACGAGGAAAATAACATCTTTGATACTACTACTACTACTACTAATAATAATAATAATAACAACAACAACAATAATTTTGGCCCCGGCAGGCATGGATGTTTGTGACTGTCCATTCATCAATTTCATCATATCAGTCATCCCCATCTTGGCAAATTAGCCAAACGTGGCACAAGAAGCAAAGTAAAATAAAACAAATCAATAATAATGATAATAATGTTATAATATAATAAAATAATAACATTATTATTAACACTATTATTATTATTAGTATTAGTACGTTTATCCTGGCACTTGTGCCCTCCAGATAAAAATTCATGGTTGCACCTCTGATTGTAAGTAGAAACTCAGCACCTTAATTTTATTTAATTATATTACGTATACCGTTTATTTGAATTATAATTTTTGGATGTTGGAATCACATAGACCCTTTATATTATTAATATGAGTATTTGTGTGCGGATGTTGAGAGGCAGTACATAAGGTTGAAGTAGAGAAAACATCTGCTTTATTTTTTTGGAAATTTCTCCTTGAAAACCGAGAATTATACTTGAATTTTATCATGGTCCTAGAGTAGCCACCCTGAAGTGTTAATTTACTAGAACAATGAGATACCTTCCTGCATCAGTTTACTACTGACATTCTTCTATGAAACAGTTTCCAAAATAGAAAAACAGCACAACTGTGTCAATAATTCAAACTACGTGTACACTACTTGTGCTGTGAACATCACTATAGATCGACCACAAGGAAAAAAAACCTTGGGATGAAAAGTCCCTGCGCAGCTTTCCCTTCTTCCCTCCACCTCGGGCCATAAGGAAGCATGGTCCACTCTCCCTGTCCCCTACTCGCGGGTCTGCGCTGTTGTTTTGCTCGTGGTTTCACTATAGTTAATACGAGGATAAGTCATTTAATAACAGGAATTTTATTCTAAACTTCATGCAGATGTAGGCTCAACGAAAATTTGTATTTTGGGACTCAAAATGGTTCCTTACCATTATGCCATACAGGTGTCATGATGCTCGAGCAGTAAGCACCTGCGCAAAAGCTCATACAACATGCCAGCTCTACTGTTGACTGCATGGTAGAAGAGCTATGAAGTGTTATTCGTTTTTGTTGTGAGAGGGAGTGAAACCTCTGAAATCTACAGCAGAATGAAGGTTCAGTACGGAGACAATTGTTTGTCAGGGGAGAGTGTATGAATGGGTGGAAAGATCAGTTTTTATAAATGGAAGACGAAATATCAGTGATGAACACCGGAGTGGGTGGCCAGTGGCAAGTGAGGCAGTGAAACAGCAGATCGGCCAGCAAATCCATTATTTAGTACACTCTCCCCTGACTTAAACAATTGGCTCTGTACTGAACTTTCATTCTGCTGTAGATTTCAGAAGGTTTCACTCCCTCTGACCACAAAAACGAATAACACTTCGTAGCTCTTCTACCATGCCAGCCAACAGTGGAGCTGCCATGTTGTGCGAAGTACTCCACAGGCACATACTGCTTGATCATCATGACACCTTTATGGCATGTTGCTAAGGAACCATTTTGAGTCCAAAAATAGTTTAGAAAAAAATTCCTTATTTAATGACTTAACCTCGTAATAAGTGTACGGGCATTAAACTGTCGAAAATTCCAGCAATTAGCGAATATGAAGTTACCTTCCTTGGGATGATTATAGTACTACAATTACCTAGAGATTTTCAGAAAGAAAATTTAGCAAATCACTTTTTGATATATCAATTTTTATCATCACTATGTCTCAAACTGTTATTTATTGTTTCCATTGCAATAAATATTGCACAATTTTTGCAGATAAAGACGTTTTTGAACAAAACGAACACTTTGGAAGTTTAAAAGAGATATGAATGAGATATTTTAGATTTACAGTGAAAACATAAGGAACATTGATTTGTGCTGAAATAAATGACAGTTGCTTTCCATATGATTGAATCAAAGGTTGCATGTCCCATCTTAGTATTAACTCAAAATATTAAAACATTTTTAGCTGCCTTGTTTTTCTGTATGATGCATGATTATTGTAGATTATTGTAGTTTTAAACAGAGCTTGAGGGAGTTTGTAGTTCCAAATAGAACTAGAGAATTTTAATCTCTCTTTTTAATGGAGTTCAGTGTTAAAAGGTTGGCTATGTAGTCACATTCATAGTGTACATCTCTGCTGTGACTAAAGTTTTTTATTACTCATTGTTTTAACACAGTTACACTTGTCTTTTTCAAGAGTTCTATAAAGAGTGAAATTCAGTGCCTGGTAAAAGAAATAATCAGTAACAGATGATAAAACAATTAGTTATTGTTACAAGTTGCCAACTAATAATAAATGTGTTCAAAGAGTTACATTTGAATTTACATTATATATTAAAATTACCGGAAACTAAAATCCATTAAATGTCTTTCATTTCTTTTTGTGCGATAAAGCAAGGAAAGTGCTATGAATATAAACTTTAACAAATAAATCCTAAATTACATGGTTAAACATTATTAATCATTTGTTACTAACTATTGTAACTGATTTTGAATTTAATTTTTTTTATGTAGCTCTTGAAATATGAAATTGTGTCAAAACATTGAGTAATAAAACAAAGTTTAATCACTATGAACAAAGATAATATTTTTAATTAGTGTTGCATTTTTGTAGCTCTTGTACCATACCGAACAAAGAATATAACTAGTGACAGATGCAACAACTTTCATGTCTGCTATGGCAGTACTTCAATATTGTTAAAGGGTATTCTGGACATGCACAAGGTCTGAGAATATAAGAAAATAAATAAATACGTTAAATAGTATTGATTAATTTAAATACTTACGTGAGTGAGTATGAAGTCTTATTAGGACAACGTTTTGGAGGTCAGACTGCCCCCTTCACCAGGTTCGTGGAAGTTTCTAGGCACAGAGCATAGTGCCACGTAAAAGAAGCGTTGAATGAGGATTTGGTTATGGGTTAAGGTTAAAAACACTTACAAAAACTCTGCAATATTCCCACTTAAAAACTCTCAGCATATTAAAAACTTCGTAAAAATATTCCACACTTATATTAAAATAAGTAAAAAGGGATCCCAAGTGACTGTTACGAGCCTAGGTTGGTTGTGAGGCCTACGCATGTGAGCAGCCCCCACCTCAACCGGAAGGAAAATGCTACTTCCCCTCCTACAAACCATCCCTCTTTTATCTCTTGCGACACCTATCCACCAATCCAAAGTGAATTCTCGTTCTTCTTCTGCTGCTTTGATGACCTCCGAAGTAACATGGAAACCTATTTTAGCATCAGTTTTCACTGCCTTCTCCCATTTTTTAAGAAAACTGATCCATCCGTTCTCTAAATTACCATCGTCTCTGTTGAGTTTATTCCTATTTCCCGTGCAAATATACGCGGCTTCATAAACATTCCTATTTAATTTATTATTATCTTTCCTAATGACTTCTCTTTTTATAATCTTATGAGAGACCAGTTTTGGGTACTACCTCCGCGATATCCTTGTCATGCTCGCCCCATCTTATGCGCATGCTTCTTCCGGTCTGTCCTATGTATTCTTTGCCGCGTTCGCATTCTATCCTATAGACTCCTTTTTGTTCTTCCGGGATTCCCTGCTCCTTCTCCCCCTTTTTTTATTTTTATATTCAGTGAAATGTTTTTCATATCACATTTTATACCATACTCCCTTACAGTTTTTTCTATTTTTTCCGATAGCCCTTTATAATAAGGGATTCTGACAAAGAGATCCTTATTAATCAAATTCCCTACCTCAGCATCCTCCTTTTCTTTCCTATTAGGGTTGTTGGTGTTCTCCCTTTTTATGATCTTTCTTGCTTTTCTAGCTACCTTATTCATTTCTTGATTTGTATACCCGATTTTTAAGCCTACCTCCGTTATCCATGAAATTTCTTTTTCTATTCTCTTGTTGCATAGGCTTTCTGCCCTGAAAAAAATAAGAAAAACATTTGTCTTACTCCTTCCAGAGTGTTCAATTTTTTTGTTGATATACAAGTCACAAGCTAGTGGTTTATGGAAAACCCCTGTTTTTATTCCTTTATCGGATTTTGTGATGCTTAAGTCTAGAAAATTAATCTTCCCGTCGACGAGATTTTCCCTTGTAAAACCAATCCTTTTTCCTGCTTTCCTAATTCGTCAAAAACAATATCTAGCACTTTTTCTTTTCCGATTACACAGTGCAACAAATTTGAACTTTGTGTCTTGCCGCGAGATGAAAGAAGGTGTTCTTTACTAAATCAAATATGCTGATTTAGAAAATGAAATCAGAAATGTTCCATCACGTACCAATTTTTCTGGAAAAGATATGCCACATGTACCACTTAGCCTATATTTCATATAGTAAGCAATTTATTGTAATTCATGAGAAACAAAGTAGCAACTTACGCGACACTTGGAAACGACTCAATTACAGTACAGGAGGAACCTGTAGCTGGATAAAATACAAGCATGGAACAAAATTAATTGTTTGTATTACAAAACATAAAAAAGGTACGAGAAAGCTGCAAAAAGCTTGAAATATATTTATAAATTAGTAAAATGTCCTGGAAACTTTCCGTTTGTGGGTGGATGGTGAAACATCTTGTAGGAGTGTCCAGCAGTAATCTGCCAAAAGGTTTGGTGACAATCTTCCCTTATATCGTCTTTCCATGGCAGCGATATCTTGGTAAAATCGCTCATCATGTTTGTCACTCACATCTCCGAGATTAGGTGGGGAAAATTCCAAATGAGAATGCAGGAAATGTATTTTCAAAGACATGTTGCACCCCATAGCCTTGTAACAGTCCAGCATGTGTTCCGTCAGTTCCCTGTAATTGTCAGACCTGATGTTACCCAAGAAATTGTTGCATACATCTTTGAAGGCAAGACAAATTGCCTTCTCAGTATCTGTCAGCAACTCTTCATAGGTTATGCCATTCGTTAAGTCACGAATCTGAGGTCCAATGAAAATACCTTCTTTAATTTTTGCAGTACTAATCGCAGGAAATTTGGACAGTAAAAATGTAAAACCCCTGCCATCTTTGTCCATTGCTTTCACAAAATTCTTCATGAAGCCCAATTTCAGATGGAGCGGTGGTAACAGCACACTGTCTTGGTCAACAAGGGGTTCATGCCAATTCTGCCTGTGACAATGGCTGTGGTGTAGATGGCGTGTAATCAAGATCTTCATGATCTATTGGTTGGTCACTACCATCGTCTGTTTCATCTTCCAGTGTCCATTCCGTTGGTGGTTTTGGAACTGGGAGAGAATCGAAATGCGGAACTGGGCGCACTGCAGATTTAAAATTTGGATATGAAACTGTGTGTTTTGCCAGCCTCTTAAATAGCAGGAGCAACAAGAGCAACAGTTCTGTGGTGCCCAACACTTGCCCTCATCTACCTTTGATTCAAAATACAACTCGTACGCCTTTTTGACAAGCGGGGAAATGGGATGCCTTTGGGACTTCATCGTAAACGCACCACACACACAACAGAAAAGGTTTGGTAAATTAACACACATCCTAGACATCGCTGAACACAAGAAACACGGGAACACGCACAAACAGCATTCTTCACATTAGGGGTTTTGCATGATACACACTGCAGGAACAGACACTGTGTGATCCCACTAGCAACTGACTGGTGCAAATAACTGCAACTCCACTATACCTTACTATAACACAAGTGGCTATCTATCCCTTCTCTCTCTACCCCCTCCCCTATGCACTGTCAAGCCCTAGTAACAAGCTGTGGTGATAAGTGCCCCGACAACAATAACATGCAGTCGTGCGCTGATAAAATTGCGTTTCCAGAGAAAAGTTTAGGTGATAGCTGAAAACAGTTGTCACTATCGTCATCAGGGCACTGAACTCCATAGGAATCACATGATTTCATTCTGCGGCAATTTTCACTGTCTCACAGTGTTAAAATATCATCGACGTACCTCCCATAATATTTTAAACTACATCCTGTTTGCTCTAAAATAGCTTTTTCTACAAAATTCATTCGGGGCCACAATGCCCGATACCGGGTTGCCCATTGCCAACCCTTCTTTCTGTCTGAAAATCTTATTAACATAAAAATAATTATAACCGGTTACAAGGAAGAACCACGTAATATATTCCCAAGCGGCAAGAATTTCGACCCCTTTTTTCAACAACCACCTCTGAAGGCAGTCTCCCGCTTTCTCTTTAGGTATGCTCAACTACTAATCATATCTTCATTCCCGATGCTAACCTTTCGATAAATTTCTTAACCTCAACAGAGTTTTTGACACTATACTGTGTGTTCTTGTTAATTTTCTTGATTCTACTTACTAATACTTTAGGCAACCTGTACCCCGGTATCATAATAAGTTAGAAAAAAGCTTCAAAAACAACGATTATGAAGAGGTTAAGGAAAACCCAATAAATAAAATAAGGAAGGAAGTAAGGAAAGGTATAGAAACTAGTACCACTCTAGGAAGCAGGGAAAAAAATAAACTTATTAAAGATGTTAAAGAGGGCAACATTCCTACTGTTTTTGTTATTCCTAAGACACATTAGACCGGGGTTCCACTTAGACCAATAATCCTTACCTACGAACACCCGGGGTACGGGTTGGCTAAAGTATTAGTAAGTAGAATCAAGAAAATTAACAAAGACACACAGTATAGTGTCAAAAACTCTGTTGTTATACCAAAATTTTGCTATTTTATTTACCAGAATTATGTGCCTCCAGTTATTACTGATTTGCCACCTATGTTGAAAAATGCATCAATACTTGTTTTATTTTATCCCATCTGTGTAAACTGTTTATCAATATCTGAAAAATAAAATCAGGCCGTGCACATTTGCCCCTCTCCCATTCTTCCCCAGGTCTTCTGGGAAGGCAGTTGCATCCCCACCTATTTGTTCTATCCTAGCATGGCTGTTGAGAGTGGGGTTGAACAAGTCAGTCAATCCCCCTGGAAATTGGCATCTCCATTACAAATTACAAAAAGGAAAAGAAAATCAAAGTTTGTTATTTTTATTGTTAACAGAAATATACTCGGTAATTATTCGAACAGAATAATGTAATTTTAAAAATGCGTTAAATTGGAATAATCGAGAGTAAAATACAGGGACCATGATATTTTTTCATCTGCCATTTAAATCAAACAATAAATTGCTTCACAGTTTTCAAAATTCCATAAATTAAATTTTTGTGTGAGAGGGCACACAATAAACACTATGGCTAAAATATCTCCCTAACTTCTACATTTTTTTTGGTCGAGGTGTGTAAAATTTAATAACAAAATAGAATAACTATGCATTTTGGTACACTAACTGTGTCAAATGTAAAACAAATAAAAATACTCATTTCGTGTATTGAGTAGAAAAGTCTCTCCAAGGATATTATAATAATAATAAACTTAGAATAAAAAATATTGTATTACTTTATAATAAGCATAATTTTTATTATTACTATTTCTACTATTCAAGTTAATCCATTGCCTGCCGCCCATAAAAATTTCTGGCAACACCCATGCACCCTAGTGATTTGTTACAATTCACCAATATTTAATTTTGCACTTATCTCTTGTCACCCTGATTATCTGTTCCATCCCCCCGCCACGTGCTAAAAATGAGACTATATTTTTTCCAACTTGTGTTTAGTTTTGAAAAAATTGGAAAAATATTTTTGCAGTAGTTAAATGAATGTGAACTCGACTCGATACCAGCAAGAAGTACGTGACAGAAGGATCCATGTGCAGATAAGAATCGCAGCCACATCTCCGCAAATCAAGTGTAAGGTGGAATTATCCCCTTAGAAATTCACTGCTTCGATATTATGGATAGATGCGATCGGTGTGAAACAACAAACCCCGCGTACCCCGATGGGAAGGGGGCAGAGGGCAGCCTAATTTTAAATCTCTTCTTTTCCATCTGCAACTACATGTACATTCCATATGGATGCAAGGGCTCCGAACCAGGGGGCAGGTGGAGCTTGAGCTTTCTAGGTAAAAATGTGAAGGTAGGAAAAAATGTGAGACGACCCAGTGGTCTAGTCCTACTGCCACCCTGGGGGGTAAATGTGGCCGGAGCATGGTGCTGATCTCATCACCTCGAAAATGTCCATCCATTTCCTTCCACACCAAGCGAAATAACTGTGCATATATAGTTTATATACATTTAAATTATTTGCAGAAAGTAGACCCACTGCAAGATCGCGCGTCAGTGCACTGCAATTAGTCGCCTGATATAGAATCAAGAGATTGGTAAGTTTTACTTCTCTCCTTAGGTTTGTTTTCTATACTAATTTATATTTTCTGTGTGAAAGGACATAAAAAGATGAGACTAGAGACAGACAAGTTTCGTTCCGATACACCATCAGTTCTCTGCCCTTTCTGGCTTTAACACTGTAAACTTTGGAGTGTATGAACCACCTTCTCTTGTGGGAAGGGAGGAACTTTTATTTCTTGGCCATTTAGATTTATTAAAAGTTTACTTTTTTATTTGAAACGTCATGTTTAGGGCTGGCTGATGGCTTAGTTTTAAACCTCAGAGAGAGAGATAACACCGTTCATTCTTATGTTCACGGGTGATTCATTTTTCCGTTGGGAGGTTAGTTTTAGGTGCCAAGTTTGAGGCATGATCGATATTTTAGACTTCTCGGGGATGGGGGAAAGTGGGGGGGTTACCTTCAGTCTTAGGTTCTTCTCTCAAATCTGAAACATCTAACAACAGTGGCCATTGATATGAAAAGACAAGTAAAGCTCAAACTGATTTCATTCAAACGCAATCCAAGTACCTACCTGCTATGTAATTAAATATCAAAATATCTAATTTTAAAGCTGTTGGCGTAGTGTGGCGACTTGCCCCTTATTTGATACCTCAGCCCTCTCTGGCCATCCACTATATTTGAAATGTCTCGTTGCAAACTTTAGCCTAGAAATGCTCTAAAATTACTGATAGTTTCATTTCTTAATGTTAATCTCTGAATAGCAGTCTGGGATTTGAAAATATCAGTAAAAGGTGAAAGAATCGTTTTTTTACGCCATTTTAGAATCAGAAATGTTTTATATGTTGAAATATGAAAACTATAGCGCTTACCAAATAAAATATACCATATTGCTCCAATCTCATCGACTGCATTCACGATCATCCAAAAATGGTAGAAAAGTGAAATAAAGTAAACTAAATCTATCATTAAAATATTTCCATTTGACTTTTTCATTCATGTAATTCTTCTTTAGTATGCGACGTTTTGGTTAAAATTATACTAAGATTTATAAAATGATCAAATGGTAAATGTGAACACGGCCAGAGGCAACTTTCTTTGCAACACAGATCAGAAAGCTTCAGAAACATGGAATTCCTCAATACGTTTACACGTGTACTTCGCATCCTTTTAAAAGTAGTGCATTTTCAGTTATGTTACTAATCATTAAAGGAATGCCTCAATACTATCATGTTTCACTGCATGCGAAGATCGAGTACCAGGCAGGGGTGGAAATTTGCTGTAATTATCGTAAGACCTAAAATTTTAAGTTTTCATGTATTAAGCACCGTTTAATGGAATTATAATAAAATATTCCGTAATAGAGATGTCTGGGCCTTCTCGTATCTCCTATGAAGCTTCACCACTGTAGATATTCATATATTCAATAAGTATGTATTTATTATTTATGTAATATATATATATATATATATATATGGGGGATGAGATTGTATAAACTGGTTGATAGATTTGAAAACCTGCCCCCCCCCACCCACTCCAAAATAAGTTCCGACGTCCCTGAAGCTGGACACAATATTTGAAAAATATGAAGAATAAGAATTTTCGGAATCCCATATATTCCTTATGGGAAATCAACTTCGACATCAAGTTACGGCTAATCAAATGGGAGTTTCGACTTTCCTGCGTGGTAATTACTTCTTCAAACTGTCCTCTTTTTGTTGATATCATTTTCTATTCCATCGGAAATTTGATATTCCCAAGATGACTAATCAAATAATCAGTGATGTGTGGTGATGTCGACACTTGGGGTAGCAGTCAGTGGCGTGCTCAAGGGGAGGGGTTGGTGTGGGTCACACCCCTCCCCCCTTTAGGGCCCAGTATTCCTAAAAAAAAAAATGTCAATAACTGGAAAAGATTGCAAAATGATGAATGAGTACTAAAATAAAATTGCACGTAACCCCCACCCTCATTTGAAAATAAAAAACGATTGGATTTCACTACTAAGCCAGAGATCCTGGGTTCGAATCTCGGCTTGGCCATGGGTATTCTTTGTGTGTGTCCATTCATAAATTTTATCGTATCATCTTCGCGAATCGCCTAGAGTGGCGGAAAAGCGAAGTAAAATAAACCAAATCAAGCAATCAATCAATGATTTGTTTTCATTTTTGTTACTTAGTGTCGATTTTTGTCACATTTGGTTAATTGGGAAGATGATACGATAAAATTAATGAAGGGACAAACACAAAGAACTCTTGCCCAGGTTGGGGTTCGAGCCCGGAACTCCTGGTGTCATAGCGAGCTGTGATAACCACTCCTTCACGGTTGATTGATTTGGTGTTTTAAGTACACTTTATGCACAGAAACAAAACAGGTAACAAAACACACTTTTTTGTAGTTTCTTCAATGATATTCATTTGACATTTTGAGTTCTGAGATACATTTTTCATTCCAAATTATTTCATTATTCACTGCAACACACAGGACAAGAATGTGCACTCATCACGGGTTCGAATCATGGCCTGGATTGTTCATATGAGGTCCCTTCATCAATTTCATCATATCATCACTCATCCTCATTTTCGCGATAACCAAATGTGGCAGAAAAGCGAAGTAAAATAAACCAAACCAACAACAATATGAAGACAATATATCCGTGTTTATGACTGTTAGAGACCAAGAGTAGTATATTTAAATAAAACACTACTAAAACGAGAGTCAGAGAGAGCCTGAGCACATATTTGTAATTTAATCATTATATATTCCATATTTGAAAAAGAAAAAAAGAAAGAAAGCATAACATTATTGTCTGCACATAACACGTTCCCATTTCATAAATAATAAAACTACATCCCATATTACAGGGTGACAAGAAATAACCCGTACAAAGTTTGGCGTATCCTGCCAAGAATGTAGTGTACCGTAGCCAAATAATTGTTGTGTTATTGGATTCTCCATAGTCTTTTGTCACTGTACTTGTTGTTTCGGCTTCATAACGATTACAGTCTTTGTGTTTCAGACTGTCAACCAAACGCAGTGCAATTTTTTAACTGTGGCGTCAAGGAAAGCGTCAATGTGAAATTGTTCGTTTGCTGGATGTTCCAAAAATGACAGTCTCAGACACAGTTCGGCGATTCAAGGAGCTCGGCTAGGAAGGCCACTGTTGCGGAAGAGGAAGAAAGCCTACCATCAACACGTCCCAGAACCGCAAGATCATCAAAAAGCGAGTTGAGCGAAATCCGAGGGTCTCCATGAGAAAAGTCGCCCGTGAGATCGGGATCAACCGCGAATCGGTGCGGCAAATGGCGAAAAAGAACCTCAACCTCAAGGCGTACAAGCTCCAAAAGGTTCAGCTTCTCACGGACGAAATCAAGCGCCTGCGACTCAAAAGATGCCGCCCTCTGAAGTGCCGGGCCGCAGGTCAGCAATGGGAGCGCATTCTTTTCACAGACGAGAAGCTGTTCACCGTGGAGCAGGCGCACAACCACCAAAACAACAGGACCTGGTCTGCAGAGGCTCCCGGTACCTCAGCCATCGTCCAACACCGCCAAAATCCGAAGTCGGTCATGGTGTGGGGCGGAATTTGCGCAAGCGGCAAGACGCCCCTGGTTTTCGTGGATCAAGGGGTCAAAATCAACCAAGAAGTGTACCGCCGCAACATTCTCGAGAACGTCGTCCTTCCGTGGGCCCAGCAGCACTTCGGCGATACACAATGGACATTCCAGCAAGTATCCGCTCCGGCCCACAGGGCGAAAATGACGCAAACGTGGTGCAGAACCCATTTTCCGGACTTCATCGCATCGACGGAATGGCCGCCCTACTCGCCGGACCTCAACCTAATGGACTACAGTCTGTGGTCGATTTTGGAGGCCAGGGTATGTGCTAAATGCCACCACAGTTTGGAGTCGCTGAAGCAATTGCTGCGTCATGAGTGGAACCGATTGTCACCCGAGGACCTGCGGCCCATTGCCCAAAATTTCAAAGCCCGTTTGGACCTCTGTATCGCCGCCCAGTTAGGCCACTTCGAAACCAATTGAACATCTTGTACCTAAGGTCCCCTGTCATTGTTCTACAGTGTTGTTTTGCTCAATTGTTTCGGTTTAATAACTTTATGATCACAAACATTAGTACGGGTTATTTCTTGTCACCCTTTATATGCAGAAAATTTTATCCTGAGTTCTTTAGAGGATTTACAAAAACATCTATGTGAAACCAATCCCCTATCTGTCCTATAGGAGATAGACTGGGGGACCTGAAAGTCTGGGCTTTCAACCATTGCAGCG
Organism: Lepisma saccharinum; assembly: GCF_977018435.1. Taxonomy (NCBI): domain Eukaryota; kingdom Metazoa; phylum Arthropoda; class Insecta; order Zygentoma; family Lepismatidae; genus Lepisma; species Lepisma saccharinum. The sequence continues at coordinate 52,954,684 of NC_139248.1, forward strand.
GGGGGCAAGGGGAGAAGGGAGATAGACTTAAAAATCTTCCTTTTTCCTTCGGGCGACCGTTTCTACCTGGAAACTGGTCAGGCGGAGGAAGAGCGAGCTAGGGTTTCCAGCCAGCTTGCCCGCGGATCCCACCAATGGACGAGAAGCGCGTGGAAAAGAAAGTGTTGCATATGAACTGTGGCTTTAACAAGACAATAAATATTGTGATTTGAATATAATTCGAGATGTGAGATTGATTGATCTATCTCTGCTAGACTAGCTACTCCTCAGTGCACGTCACTGCAAATAATACTCGCATATGCCCAATGCATTTCTCCTTGCCTCCTGCCAGTGTTGCCAAACCTGGTGTGCATAAAAGAGCTAAATTTCACCTTAAATGGAGTTAAAACTGACTTTCAAGGAGCTAGATTTACGAAGTGCTTCCTAAAGTAATGGTAGTTGTCAAAGCGGTGGTCGCTGCTATTACCGTTAACTCTAAATTGATGACAATTTATTCTTAGTTCTCACCATCTAGATCCTGCGTCATCGCCCATCTCATGGTCGTATGAAATCGAAAATGAAGGATTCCCTGATAACAATATTATGTCAACACGGCGCTATAACAAAAAAAAGTAGCTGGGGATGTAATAAGAGGGAGTGGGATGGTGCAGCCAATATAACAATATCACGTCATGTGCAAAATGTATAATCATTGCAAAAGTTGATCTATGTGGGGCGGAACCAGTGATGGTATCATAGTGTGGCACGGGGGCGGGCGCTCCAGTGCACGAAAGCGCCAGATCTGGCTCTTTAAGAGAGCTAAGTTGGCAACACTGACTCGGAGGGAAAAGCCGGGTGCGGTGGGTGATGGCCACTCAGTGGCGTATTTGTGATTTTTGGGAGGCATGTTTTTGGGGGGTATGCAAATTTATATATATGTTAGTCAGTAAAGGAAACTATTGCCTTGCAGTTCTAAGTACCTTAGAGCATTGGTTTAGGTTAAATTTAAATTAAATACTCATTAAATCCTATGATAACTTTTACATGTAATTTAGAAACTCACTTTTTAAGAAAACCCAAACTCCTACACAAAAAGAGCTAGTAACACCGAAAATTTGATCAAATTTTATTTCCATGTTCAAACTTAACATCCATTTAACCTCCATAATCCACAACCTGGCAACACTTCATGAACTTGCGATGGGCATGCTGGGAATTATGCCGCCATGTCGTCAGAGAGGTGTAAAAAGGTCGTCACGTAATAGCTATGGAACAGCGAGTGAACATCAAGTTTCATGAATGACATTCTGAAAACTGCTTTAGGGAATAAACATTTCTTGAATTCTATTGTTGTGGAGGACAAAACACAGCATTTTCACTACGGTTCTTGTACGAACCGACAAATCGCTGGATGGAAGTCACTAAATTTATCAAGAGGCAAGAAAATGCAGCTCCAAAAGCCAAGGGTGAACACAATGTGTTTTTTAACGACAGCAAAGTCATTGTTCATCATGTAATTGTTCCAGAGGGTGAAAGTGTAATTGGTCGTTACTATCGTAGTGCTCTGAATGATTATGGAAGAGAACTGACCGTATCAGACCTCAGTATCCTGAACCGGGCAGTTGGTTCCTGCTCCAGGATAATGCACGGTCCCACAGAGCAGTGGTTATCTATGTATTCCTGGTCCAAAAACAAGTGAGAGTGTTGAGTCATCGTCTCTACTCCCCAGATTTATCCCCCACCCCCCGTGATTATTTCCCATTCCCGAAAGTGAAGCTGCTGCTGAAATTACGCAGTTTTGATGAACACAGGACCACCCAACAGGTTGTGACGTCCAATCTTCCAAGTCATGCCACATGAAGACTTGTAGATGTCGTATCGATCGTTAACCGTGTCAATTGCTGTATTGACGAAGGAGGGATATACTATGAGCAGTGGCGTGGCGTGACTTTTTCAAAAGTGTTACCGGTCGCGGTCATCAGACGTTATCATCTCCACCCTAGTCCCCCCAAAAAACATGCCTTTGATCTGGATTTTTTGTTCATTTCGTTCTTTTTTTTTTTTTTGCAATCCCTTCAGTGATTTATTTAGCCAGAATCACTCCTAGAAAAAACTACCGCTCATGAGAGAGTTACCGCGAAAATCCAGTGAATAGTAGTCGAGCCTTGTCAACCATCTCTGTTTCTTTACAAAGAGGTGGAAAGGGGAAGAAGAACCACACATTCGGGTCAGTTTGACGTTTGTGCGGTAAGCAGTCGACAGAATTCCCCTCCTCCAGCGGTGGAAGGGAAGTCCAGATGTACGTTCTACTGTTGCCAACTTAGTTTTTTGGAGCAAGGTTTGTCCAAATCACGAATCGCATCAAGTACTTATCTTTTCGTCTATTACGTAAACGGTTTCAGTTGTAGTTAAATCTAGCTTTGGCTTTGCAGTCTAGCTCTTATTGCTTCAGAGAAATAGTATCCCCGTTTTAGGCGGGATTTAGCTCTTTTCTGGAAATCCAATGTGACAACACTTGCTGATCCGGTAGGCCGCAGCAGCAACAGGGCCCCTAAACAGGCATATGAATAAACCCCCTAGCACACTTGCCTCTAAGTCTTTCCCCGCTGTTCCCTTGCATTGGCGGGCGCCCTTTCCTCCTGTTGCCTCTTGAGGGTAGCGGAACGGCCTGTCTCTTCGCTTTTGTCGGCTGCAGGAAAAATGTCCTCTGCAATATACACTCAACTCGGTTAACTTATTTAACAATGTTGTTATTTTATTAAGAAAAAAAACTTTTTAATTTCTTTACATTTTTCTGTTACCTGCGGTAACACCGGTTACATGCACGCCACGCCTCTGACTATGAGTAACAAACAGGCAATGTTCAATTATTTTGTTTTCTTTTCATTTTCAAGCATCCAAAGGGGGCAATTTCCCCATTCCCCTATAAATACCACCCTGTTTTGACTCTGGCACAGCATGGCTTGCATTGAATTTCACCCACCTTGATTATTATTATTATTATTATTATTATTATGTATTTATGAGGTAGTGTTTCGAACCTATTTACTGTAAAGTAGCACACTATAATTATTTATATATAAATCACCTGCTAGTTTTCGCCTCATACAATAGTTGCTACAGTACTGGACCATATTACTGTGATGTCAACTTCCAAGATTGAGTCTAAACAATCTTCTCACGTGGTTTTGCCTTATGTTATAACATTGGGCTTTCCATTGCAAGGGGTAACTTTTAAAACGGTGACAGCAGTCATGAAAGTAAGTTATGATGTGTATCATACAGTGGCGACGATTAGGGGGGCAGGCCCCCTCACTTTTCGCCACTTTTGCCCTCGCGCTATGCTAAATCTTATATACAAAGGGAAATGTACTGTCCTTACCCCCCCCCCCTCATTTTTTTCACCTTGCCCTCCCGATTTTGGAACCCAATCACCGCCACTGCCATCATTGTAAAGATGAGATTTCGGAGAATACGTCTATATAGAACACTTAGTACGTATCTTTTTGTGCGAATCACGGCGATGAGGATGAGCGATTATTGGACGCAATCGATGAATGAATACGACAGCGAACATCCATGTCTTGGCGCTACACGCACCCGAGCCATGAGTAATATTGCAATAAGCTTTTTATATGGAACAAGAAATCTTTATAAATTAATGGACTGATATTCATTAAAAAAACAAGAAGCATTCAATTCACGTAATTATATTAATACAATATGCATTTAGTACTGTATAAACTTGTCGAAGCCTTTTTAATGTATAAATGTTTACTTACTTTTAACTTTCTTTCTTGACTGCTATTAAATTTCTTTAGATTTGATACATAATGTTTATGTATGATTTCTTTTCCACCCAACCATAACATTTCGCAACAGCTAATTTTAACATCCTTAACTAAATGTGGACAGTCCAGTAGCCACAGATTAGGTATAGGAGTAGCGCTGGGTGGGCTAGGCGACTGTGAACCCTAGGGCGCCATGTACAGAGTGTAATTCAAAACTTTTTTGAGACAATAAATTCAGAATATGTGAGGGAGAAATTTACACTTTGCAGAGGTAAGTGTATTGCGTCACAGTAATGTTAATAGTTTCTTTACAATAAATTTTTGAAAGTGTTACCGGACTTTATGTATTTATATTTGGTTTACACATCTTTGGCCAAAATATATGTTTAAATTTATGTATCAAAGAGAGAAGGTGCAATCGTAATGTACCCTAATGCTAATGGACGAGTTACCTTGCTTCAGACGTCAAAAGAGGGGCCAAGTCCCCTCTGCCCACTTTCCTTCAATCAGTCTCCGCAGGAACTCTCTGCAGCTTTATTTATTTATTTTATTTTATTGTTATTATTATCATCATCATCGTATTACATTCCTTGGAACTATTGGGAACAGTTTCTGCGGAAATACTTCTCTGGTGTTTTATCTTAACCAAAAATGCATTTGAAGATGTAACCTTTAAGCTTCTCAGGGAAGAGAAAACAACGTATGTCATGAAAATACACGTTCTGTCCCTCTGATGTTCGTGACAGCATGAGATAGTTGCAATGGTTACAATAACAGAGGTGAACTAAAAAATAAAACTTTCAAACACAGTAGTGCAGGTGCACGGGTTCTGCGCCCGAAAATGGGGCTCGGTGGGGCTCGCCTTAATGGTTTGCTCTTGTAAGGCATAAGCCCCATTTTCTCGCAGTGTTGCCAACCCCTTACTCGAAAAAATCACCAAGGTTTTTTTTGGTTTAACCTAACCTAAAGAAAGGAGCTGGCAATCTTGCTTGAGGCTCCTTAATAGTTTGCTCTTGTAAGGCATAAGCTCTATTTTCTCGCAGTGTTGCCAATATTTTACTCGAAAAAAATCACCAAGGTTTTTTTTCTTGGTCTAACCTAACCTAAAGCAAGGAGCTGGCAACCTTGCTTGAGGCTTGCCTTACAGTGCATAAAGCAAGGAGCTGGCAACCTTGCTTGAGGCTTGCCTTACAGTGCATAAAGCAAGGTTGCCAACCTACTGGTACTTTTGCCATGGCTTTTTACAAAAAAAAAAGAGAGAGGAGAGAGAGAGGGAAGAGTTAAACAACCGACAGCTGCCAACACCCACCTACAGCCTTTTTTTTCTTGGTCTAACCTAACCTAAAGCAAGGAGCTGGCAACTTTGCTTGAGGCTTGCCTTACAGTGCATAAAGCAATTTTTGCCAACCTACACACACTAAACAAGGAGAGCCGGCAACAAACACGTACTGCCGTAAAAGAGAGAGAGATGGGTGGATGGTAATATAGTATGTGTGTGCGTGTGTGTGTATAATATGTAGTATTATTAACTAGAGTGTGTTGGCAACCCACTTACAACTAAAAAAAATAGAGATGCCAACGTTGCTGTAAGATGAAGAGAGAGAGACCTACGGCTGGCAACAGTGGTGAGCGAATGCACCTTATTGTAAATTTTTTCCAAGTCCCAAAAAAAAAAAAAAAAAGAAGAGAGAGGCCAATGTTTATATATATCGTAACCTTTGTAAACCTCTCTCGGGGGAACGATGTGCTACACACGCGCACGCGCGTGCCTTTTATTATTTCCGTATTGTGACGCAAACAAACAAATAATAATTGTTGTTTTTTAGGATTCCTGGCCCCTATAACCTCGCCAGGGTGCGTGGTGCCCAGCCAAAAAAGTAAAGGTTTTCTAACGGCTGCGGTTCTAGATAACCACACCTCTGTAGAGTTTCACGTGTTTTTTTTTTTTTCTCAAACTTCCATGAAACTCTACAGAGGACCTCCGTAATGCATGCAACGTGTACTAACGACTCTAGTGTTATTTGATGTTGTGATATTTTTGGAAATAGAGTTTTATTGTGAGATATAGATAAAAATAATTATGTTTATTATAATATTTTCTTGATGAAGATGGAGAATATGTGTGTGTGTGTGTGTGTGTTACAAATAAAGTTGCATGCTTTTTTTTTCTAGTGTGTGTATGTGTATATGTTTTTTGATGTTTGACAGCATCTGAAACGATAAAAAAAGAAAGAATTTTATTGTTAATTTTATTGTGTAAAAACAACAACAAATTTTTTTGTGCAAATTTTCTGATTTGTCTCTCGTGCTATAGTGCAAAAAAAAGATATTGTAACTGATAACTAATGAAATTGACATTTGTAACTGATCTGAACTAGTGAAATTCGTATTGTGCTATTGTAACTGATTGTGCTAGTACAAAAAATTTCTTATTTGTGCAAGAAAAGATGTTAAAAACTTGTTAAAACTGCTCTGTGACCCTCTCGTTCTTCACGTCGTAGGCGAAGGACTTCTCTGCAATCAGGATGACACTGCATAGGGTATCCTCGGGCAAGGCATCGTGGAACTCGCAGACGATCTTGATGTTGGTTCGATCGTTGACCACCACCTGCTTTCTCTTAGATGTGTTGATGACGGTCATGGGTCTCCGTGCTTTGAATTCGCTGGGCGTGTAGTACATGTCCACGCTTCCCTCGGTCACGCGTTTGTAAGCCGAGAACGCTTCGTAAAGTTTGAGGTAATCGTTTTTGGTCACGTCGAGGTTGTAATTCTCGCGCGGGAACACTTCGTTCCTACCGTTCTTCAGATAAACGTTCTTGATCTTGCAGTCGTCGAACTTGCTGGAATCTTTTTCCTGATTCTTGTCCCTCCCGGTCTGAAAAAGCACTACGACGAAATCTGGCATGTCGAACTGTATGTTGTTGAACTGCGTCGTCACGTCGAATTCCATGTGACTTCCCGACGCCATCTTCTGCACGCACTGGTAACCGTGAAAGTGAATCGGCACCTGCGGACTTTTCAAGATCTCCGCTTTGTACTTGAGGGCGTAGTTCGTTTCGTATTCCACCACCGGCATTCTCAATTCCATGCTCCGGATGACGCATTTCGCTGCTTCGGGTAAAGTGTTGGCTATCGGCGTGGTGCCGTCCGGACCCAAAGTAGCGTATCGCATCAGTGCGTCGTTGTCGTTGGCCGCTCTTCGAAACGTGATCCTCAGTCCTCACTTCCACATGATCTCCTTGTAGTCCGAGAAGAAACCAGGCAGCAGACGCATGGGAAAGAGCACCGTGTGACTTCTCGTCGATATTTTGGTTCCTGCTTCGAATCCCCCGGCCTGGTAGTACGCTGCGTCCGTTTTGGATAATTTCAACGTTCCCACTGCCGTCGACGTGATGCCTGGATAATCTATTCTGTCGATGACGATGTTGTGTTTCCTCACCTCCACCTGCGAGAACAGGTGAGGCACGAAGTTGTCCACGAGTATCAAGTTTGCTGCTGCGGGAAACGCGTCTCCGCTTTCTTTCTTCACCACGTCGAATTGAAGGTAGAGGTCCGCTCTGTGAGGATGAATGAACCCATCGCCTACGTCCACGTCGTATTCGATCTCCCTGTTCGCTTCGTTCAGATTGGCGAACGTGCGACGGTTGGGAGGGAAAGATTGCAATTCGTAACTTTCGATTTGCTCCATATTTTTTTTTCACTATGCATGTTATTTATTATACGCTGATCTCCACGATGGCCGTCGTCGTTGCACCTGCAAAATCCACCACCTCTCCTTTCTCGTTCGTCACCACCAACTCTATGTCGTCTATGCGGTTGCGACATACCGGAAAATAGATCGGCGAAGAGGGCGTGTAGATGATCGGTTCCATGAACTCGGAACTTGGTTTGAACGTGGCTATGATTCCCGTCTGCTTGTGACTTCCTAACAATCCGTCCGAAGATTTCGTGATCATTCCTTCGGCCACGTTACAGTGTACGTTCAGAGTCTCGATGGCCAAGAATTTAGGAATGTTGGTTGCCACGTGCTTGATGCCAGCTTCGAGTTTGGTGTCGTTCTCGAAACCTAAAAGTTCTCCCATGGTGCCCAGGTCCACGGTCTCCGTCGCGGATAGGATTTCCACTCTGTGCGTGACCGAATTTTGAGAAAGGTACGTGCCTTTGGGTAACTGAGCTTGCAAAGTGGAAAGATTGTATTGGCCTGGCGTGACGACGATGTGTTCGCTTCCGACGCTAATTTTGTTGTTGTGCTGCGTGACGTTAGGTATGAGGTACATGCTGTAGAATGCACGCAGAGCCACGGATTTAGGATAGACGATGTCGTCGTGCAGCGTGAGTTTCAAGATTGAAGATTCGCTCGTGAGATGGAACACGCCCATCCTAGTGATGCTGTTTGAGGTTCCACAATGCTTTCTGGAAATCCTCGATCGTAGGGTTATTTATTTTAGAGAGAAACGCGAGCACGGAGAGGCAGAGATGACCGCAGTTCACGTCTCCGAAATTTTGAATGCGTTCGTCGTTGTAGTATATAGAGGTTTTGCTCGTTTTCAGATAATGAATTAAATTTGTAGGTGGAACACCTCCGAAAGAATCGAAAACGAATGCTTTATCATCGTTTTTGTGGTAACATATCCAATGCGTGCCTGGATTTTTTTGATTGTCCAAGTTGACTACTCCGCATTCTTTTTTTTTAACGCTTGAAGGTAACGAGTCGGACATGAAAACTCCTCTGAAGTGTTTGATTTGTAACGGTTCGATCAGAGATTCAATGTCTCGGTTGGTGAGTGCTGCTGTTTCTTTTTTTTAAACTTTCTCATCACGCCCTTTCCTCCTTTCTTCTCCATTGCCAGGTTGTGACGTTTCTGTTCTTCCAACTCGGCCTTGTTCTTTTTCGAGTCGATGACGGTTTTCGCGATGGCGGCACTTCCGCCGGCCAAACTTCCAACGGCCCCCAATGCTGCCAGGATGGCCGGGATGCTGAATATGAAACCTCCGATCTTTTGCTGTTTCCGCGAACGCTGCAATCTTTTCAATTGAGGTGTGCTGAGCAGCAATTTCATTCCGTGTCCTTTCGACAAGCAAGAACGTTTCTTCTCACGTTGTTTCTTGGTAAGTAACCCATCGAGGGCACCTAGATTTTTTAGATTCGAATATGGTATCTGGTATACGACACCCTTGGGCTTCATGTTGATGCTCTATGTGTTATTTTTTCACGGTATGTTATTTATATATAAATGTTCTGAGATTTTTTCTTGTGTAGTTTTTTTTACGGTATGTTATTTATATACCCCACCCCAATTTTTGTTTCGTGTTCATGGCGATGGTGGTACCCAGTGCGGCGACCCGTTCACCCAGCGATGCGTCTCTGCTCACGAACCTTTCGAAAGCTGCGTGCTCCAACTTTCTGTCTGCTTCGTGACGTGCATCCAGATCCGTCTGCGTGGTGTTGTAGGCGATGTCGTGATCTTTGCATGCCGCGTCCAACGGATTCACACCCTTGTCTCCTCTCTCCAATCTTTTCTCGAGTTTGGTACCCGGTCCGCAGTACTGGTAGCCAGGTAAATGCATCTCGAAAGGTAACTTGTTGATGATGTCGTTCACGAGTCCCTTTCCTTCGGCCACGTTCCAGAATCTCGGAGGCAGCGTGTTGATGATTTTGATCAGGTAACCTATGCCCTTGTCGTCGTTCACGATGAAGTTGGAAAGTTTCGTGCTGATCATGTCCACGATGCCAACCTTCTCGTTGTAGAAATTACGGTTACCTGCATTTTCTTCGCCGGCTATCACCAACAATCGGTCCACGAGTTTCCTAACGTCGTCCACCCAAACGAATTCTTTGGGTAACGTGTTGTAGCGTTTGACGCCGCTGCCTGTTTTGACCTGGTTCCAAATCGGTTTGATGAGATTCCTGTACTTCTCGCCGCTGCTCGATTTCACCCTATTCTGCGAGGCGTCGTTGTTCTGGTACAAGGCATCCGTCATGATCAGAATTTCCTTGTAACTCTGGTAATCTTCGTCGGTGTAATCTTTCGGCTGCTTTTTGGCGACGAGTTCCCACAGTCCCACCGTACCCGGATACCTGGTCCAACTATCCTTGTCGCCTAAATTGACTTTAATGTCGTTGCCTTCGAAGGTCACCTTCGATTTCCCAATCTTCCACACCACACCACCGCCTTCGTTGGTTTCCATACTAGGATACAATCCGAACACTTCATCCTTGTCGAATTTCCCCGCACTCAGGTAGTCTCGTGCCAAAGGTCCCAACTCGATTTTATCCGAAGACGACGTGCTACCAATGGCTCGACGTCGTGCCGGTGCATCCTTCAGTTCGAACGGCGTCGAAGGAATGCTCGAAATAGGCGTGGGTACAGCGTAACTTTTAGCTGCGAGTGGTACGAGTTCGTTGATCAAATTTTTATTTTGTTCCGTGACACTTTTAATTTCTTTACCTAGACCGCTGATGGCATCGATCACGGGTTGATCCTGACGTTTCTTCTCTTCGTAGAATCCGCGATTCTCGGATTTCCAACCTTTGAAGCGTTTCGCGAGGTAATCGCGAAGCTTGAGATTTTCGTCTTCGATTTTTCGTTTCGTCATGACGTTATTTATACACGTCGTTTCTCACAACGTTGCAACGTTTAGAAAGTCGTTGATTTTGTTTCTGTATTTTCCGTCGATGGGTTTCCTCGTCATGTCGATCGTCGCGAATCCGAAATCGTCACCGTTCCAGCAAGAAGAGCAGCCTTCCGAAAATTGATTGTAGTTCATGTCTCCGCCTACGTAGTCATCGTACGCGTGCTTGAGGTTGGTGTGATCTTGACGAAACAAACATATGAAATTAGCGTTGTCGCGTACTAACTGTTTTGGAATTTTGGAAAACGTTTGAGCTAGGTAGAAGCAATCCATTCCTTTGTGACGACCTTGCGTGAAAAAGTTGCGAATTTCATTTTGATTTTCCAGGATGACGTCGTCGAACACAACAACTGAATTTTCACGACAATCGTCGAGTGGTTTTATTTCCGAGGCGAACGTTGCAATGTCCAGACCATCGTACAGTTTCATCAGTTGCTGGTATTTGGATTGCTCCAAACTTTTCGAGAACACGTACAGGTGCCTGTTCTTCCAATCTAACCAATTCGGTGCGAGGAGAAAATTGTCCACGAGCAGTGTCGTTTTCCCACACCCCGAAGGACCTACGATCAGACAGCGGATGCTGTCGGGAAGCAACTCACCGTTCTTTTTTTTTCTCGTTTGACTTTCCGGATCCGGTAGACGCTTCACCACATTCCACGTACTCACAAGATCACTTCGTTCGCGTCGATCCAACTTTTTTCCGGAAGTCCCAGCCATTTGACAAACAGTTTGTCACCTTTCCTACGCAATACTTTCTCGATGAGGTACGTGTCGGGGTGTTTCGTTTTAGAGAGTTCCTCTTCGTAAAATCTTCCTTTCAAAATCTCGCCGCTACTATCTTTTATTATATACGTGTGTCGGTTTCCAGGTAAAACTCGAACCACCGTAAAAAGTTCCGTGCTCCAATTTTTTGTGAATCCCTTCTCGAAGGTGCGTTTGAATTTGCTGATCCTCACCTGGTCTCCAATTTTGTATTTAGCTTTTTTTGTCGTGGGTGTGTACTTTGGACAGTAAACTGTAGAAATTAAACGCTGCTCGTCAGATTTCGTAACGTCAACTGGCTTCATGCCTATCGTTCTGTGTACCGTATCATTATAGGTGTCGACGAGTTCCGGCAGGATGTCGACCCATTTGTAATTTCCCCGAAGCGTGAATCGTTTCCACATGTGAGTTTTCAAGGTTCGATTGAATCTTTCCACGATGCTGGCTTTGATGTGACTGAAGGTCGAATAATGTTGAATGTCATGTTTTTGAATAAACTTTTGGAATACAGCGTTGTAAAATTCCTTCCCCTTGTCTGTTTGCAGAAACCGTGGTCGTCTGCCACCGCTTTCGCGAAAAATTGTCTTGAATGCTTCCGTGACGCATGTTCCCGTTTTGGCTTTCAAAGGTAGAGCCCATGCGAATTTCGAAAACGTGTCTATGACGGTGAGGAGGTACTTGTTGCCCTTGTTCAATTTATGTACGTTTTTCAAATTGCCACTGCTCATCTCCACGAGGTCACTTTGCCAGAGGTCGTCGATGCCCTTGGTTACCACAGCCAAACGCTCGTAGTTACGGCGTGCAGGTTTATGCAATTCTTCGACGATGGCTTGCCTAGACATTTTTATTATTTTTAGAGATTACGTTTGAAGAGAAGCACCAGCGTGATGGGATTCAAAGAGGGTGGCACCTCGCTCGTGTTTTGAATGATCAGCTTATCGCCGGCACTCACGTCGAAAACGGTAAGATCTTCGTCTTCGTGTATTTCATATATGTTGCGCGTTTCGTTCCAACGTGCCAGAGGAATGTTTCCTGCTTTCTGGACACCACGATTCGATATCAAAGTCATGGTGGGAACGCTAGCTTTTCTACCGTGAGACCAGTACGAAAATTCGTTTATCTGAATCGTGCCATCGAGGAGAAACTTGTAGTACGGATGATAAGGATGTAACATGTACAGTTTGTTACCTTCGACGAACGTGGAGATTCTCTGTTGATTGGGTACGCTGTTGATTTCGATGGCTTGCAGAGAATGCAGTTTAGCGAATTTAGTGTCGACGCCGAGCAGATTACTGTGAACGTGTCCGAGTTTATTTTCGATGGGCAGCAAATGCTCGACTATGGTATCCGTTACGGCAGACAACGACGGTTTGATTTTCACTTCCACGTTCAACTGCTTGTAGTTTTCGTTGAGTTCTTGCAACTTGGCACCGAAAGAAGCCAGCGTCGATTCCTGCGTGGATTCCAGCACTCCGACTTGATCTCTGATGTTGACGACGATGTTCTGAAGGTTCTCGACTTGATTCAATTTCGAGCTCTTCTCGGTAAGATCGTTCACGATGCTTCGCATCTCTGTAAACTGCGTGTGAAGGTCGGCGACGCTCTGCGAAGTGGGCAGCGTCGACACCAGCGAACTAATTTCGTCTCGAATCTGTTCCACGTTCGCCGTTTCCGTTTCCAGTCGTTTCAGCATACGTGATATGTTCCTTTTCAAAGCGTGCAATTCTTTGGAGGTGGGGAGATTGGCCACCCTACTCTCGAGATCGCTCAATGAGCTTTTGATGTCGCTCGAATCGGATAGTGCCGTCACCGCCGTTTTCAATTTTTCCAAATCTTCGCTCGAAGGTACGCTCGTCCGTAACGATTCCAAGTCACCCTGTATGTTGTCCAGTACGTGATGAAAATGAGCGAGATTGGATTCGACGTTCAAATTTTCTAAATATTCGATCTTCTGCTGAACCGTGCTCAGCGTGTCTTGAATGCTCGTCAACGCTCTCGCTTCAGCGTGAATATTTTTAATTTCTTCGTTGATCAATTCCAAGGACGCCTGAAGCGTAGCGAAGGTGGTTTGAATGTGTTCGAAATCTTGATACGCCTCCAATTGAATTTTTATGTTCGCGACGCTTTTACCGATGACCTGCAGTTCGTCCGACGATGGTAGGTTCGTCATGGTATCTTCCAAAGTCTGTAACTTGGATTTAATTTCTTCCAACGTGCTGGTGAATTCTTCTTGTAATTTGGAAACGACGACGTGCAAGCGTTCTACATCAATATCGTTCACCACGGTTTGAAGATCAGAGAAATTCTTTTCTATTGCGGAAGTTCGTTCTTCGATTTCGAGTTTCAATTTTTCCAAATCTTCAGTTTTCGATTGAAATTGCTGTAATTTGGCCAAATCATTTTGAAGCGAATCCACGCTCAACTGTATATTTTGAACGTTGTCGTAAGAAGGTACGTCGACATAATTTTTTATCAGCGTCTTCAGTTCGGAATCGATTTTCAGAATGGGGTCGAGACATTGCGTTTGGAGCGTAGCGATTTCCGACTCTAAACTTTTGTTTAAGGTCTCCTGCAAAGCAATCAAATCGGTCCTCAACTTCTTAACTCGAATGTCCAACATGAGAATCTCTTCTGCGTGGTCTACACGCTTGGTGTTGCCGAAAATGTCGTTAGGCATTTTTGGTTAACGGTTATTTATAATAGGATAGACGATTCGTAATTCTACGAAGAGAGGAATGAGTTTGTCGTAATCTCCGAGGAGTTCCATGTAAAGGTAATCTCCTGCAGACACATCGTACGTAATGTTAGAAAGCATTTTGTCGTGCTTGATTCGAAAAATGTTCTTGCCGGTAGATATTTTGATTTCGCCTACGTTCTCCGGATTCACGGTGATCCGAAGTTTCCCGTCGATCGGAATTTCGTAAAAATGTAAATTGTTGTTGAAGACGTAAAACATCTTGCCGACGTCTTCATCCAATTTCGTCCAAATGCTGTTGAGGTGAATGATCAACAGACCGTTGAGTTTAGGTAACACGGAAGGTAAGACTTCATGATCTGGTATGGTTTCCATAATGATCTGTTTTTTGAAACCGAACAAATTCATAGGCATGCTGGTTATTTAAGAATACGGTCAAAGTTTTTTTTGTAATGACAGTCAAAGTGTTTTTTTTGTTTTGTTTTGTTTTTTATGAATCTTCTGTTGAAGATGGACATATGTTGCAGGTTTTGCTTTCTGCTAAGCGATAGTGCCCCCACGGCAATGTGTGAATACCACACTCGAGGACGCACCTCTTATCGTCATCGGGATCCAGCGCAATTTTTCTAACTTTGTTTGTGGTGATGATATGGTCGACGCTCTGGATGCGCTGTTCTGCTCTTAGAACCGACGACCTGGTCTTGAGGCAATCGACAAAGTTCTCGAATGTGAGATGCTCCCGAACCACCTGTCTGCCGACACCCTTGGCCTTCTTGGTAACGCTGCCCTCGGCTTTGATGGCATAGGCCTTGGCGCGAAGACCTGCAAACTCGAGAATTACATCACCGTCCTTCTCGTCTTTGAGTTTGCCAGGCACCTTCTTGTTGCGGGCCAGGATACCGTACTTGTTTTGCTGGGGATAGCCCGAGGTGTCGAAGAGGTTAACCAAAGATGGAACTGTGGCTATATCCCCGTACGTGTCGTCCGTGCGAACGTGGTACACCAAGCTGTCCGTGTCCGTGTAGAGTAGGCTGATATTGTCGTTATAGTGCTGGCGTAGTTTCCCATAATATATTTGAAACATGTGCAGCTTGCTCAGGTCTAATACTGAGGCACCAACATAAATTGGCTTGTTGAGCATCACCTCGCTCTTCCTCATATGCACCAGAGCAAGCTGTTCATTATAAATGGTCCTCGATTTGAATAACGGGTTTGCTACGAGCCTGCGACATTGTGCTTTGTTTGATATTAGCCTCACATCTACACGATTCCGTACATTCTCCATGGTTTTCCCGAACACCGCATTGTTCATAAGCTTGAAGAAATCCTTATCAAGCTCGGACGTGGCTGCGGTGCGGTGTTTGGTGTTGACTTCAATATATGGACGCAGCCACGGAGAATGCTCGAACTTGAGGATGCGGTGAACTGCGTGGACCGCGACCCCTCGCTGCATCAACCACCGGAGATTCTGGTAGTGCAGGACGTAATTCTTCTTGGGTTCGAAATCCATGACGAGCTTCTTCTGGTTGGAATCGGGTGGACACTTGAACTCGGGTGCAGGGGGAAGATCGCAGAACAAATCCTGCAGCTTCTCGGAGAACTCAAGGTCCACCTCGGCGAAGAACCCATGTTCCGAATCGTCGAAGCTTTCGATGTCGAAGTTGGAGGGGTCAGCCCACTCGAAGCCTCTAAAGGGGAGTGGCTGCATCATGGAGTATCCGTAGAGGTTATTGACGTCCGTGTACATGATGTAGCTGGACGGTTGTGAGGGGTCGTAGCCGGTGGCCATGTGGTGATTGTTGGCGTGCGAGTGTCGCTGCGACACCTGGACCATTCCACCCCGCACGGCGCGTTCCACAAACAGCACCATGTCCACGTCCGAAAGAAGCTCCAGCTCGATCTTCGTCACCAGAAACATGGCTGACCACGCCAGTCCGGGGAGACTGTAGAAGTAGGCAGGGTCCAGCTGGTAGATGGTCTTCGCAGTTGCACGGAACGTCTGGAACACGTCGGCGAGGAGCGTCACATCAAGTCTGAGGTAGGCGTCGTGGTAGTCCCCGAGAGTTCGACAGCCCAGCTCGCGCCACATGGACTGGGCATGGTGATATTCTTCGTCGGTGATGTTCGAGCCGCGTAGCTGACTGTAGAACTTCGCCTGGGGAGGTAGCGACGTCTCTGCGAACTTGGAAGGGTCTGTGATGTATTCGTAGGGATAGACCCCCTTACGCTTGAAGAGGCCGGCGTCCAAGTTCGGAAAGTTTCCGGAGGTAATGAGCATTTGCTCGTCGCTAAGCTTCCCTGCGAGAGCATCGAGGCTGGCCGGGAGGAACCTCAGGGAGTCGAGAAAGCGAAGCTCGACGGTAGAGTGTGATCCTGGGATTCGCACCCACTTGCTCAAGCTAATGTAACGCTCCTCGTTCTGCGCCAGGACGTTGATTCGCATGTCGTCGTACCCAAAGTGAGGCACCAGATGGTGGAAGTCGTATCCCGAGCCATTGTGAAAAAACACAGGGATAAATCGCGGGTCCCGGGTCATGAGGTTGCATCCGTTGCACCAAGGACCAACATACCTACCGTTAAAGTGATCGTGGTGTTGGACTTTACGGTTGTTGGCGGTGTACTCCTTGACGCAGACAGGGCAAGCGATGGCCTCGTCGTGTCTACGTTGATCGTCGGGGGACAGTGGGAGCATAGACTTGGGGGCCAACAGTACCTTCCCTATCTCGTTGGCCTCGACAACCATCCTCTCGAGGAAGTGTTTGGCTGCGTCGGGGCCACGGTACACGTAGGGCTCGGGGGCGATGTGCTGGTCACGTCGCACCACAACGTATGCGAAACTGGATGCCTCGTGGAGTTGGTAAGGGGTGGTGGAGGAAACTTCGGGATCGGGATCGCAAGTGGACAGGGGTTTGAGGAAGGCCTCGAAATCCGCGATGATGATAGCGGGATGCTCCACCATGGCACCGTGCATGCGGAAACGCTCCACGACGCCAGGTTTGGGTAAGACTGCCACACCCGGCTCGTTGGCATTACAATAAAGTTTGTGGCGAGCGAGCTTCTCTGCAGCGATGTTGGGACCTCTGATGCGCTGATAATCCTGCTGTTCTTGATTATGAAATATAGACAAGCACCTGCGACACCTCGACGTGGGTTTTGTCTTTGCTCCGTTGGCTCGAAACAAGCCGAGAGAGGGAACGTATGAGGGTGTAATGGTGATGGGTCTCGTTCTTGATGAGCAGAAGGTGAATTTCCTGCGCACCATCGTCGTCTACGTCGCTCACCCGGATGGGGTACACCACATTTTTGTCGGTGAGGCCGTAAACGTTGATGGCCAACCGAGGGTTGTGTGTACGGGCCTCGAACTTGCGAATATCCGGGACCTCCACCGGGTAGTCGATCCCAGCCATGGCATCTTCCAGTTCTGGCTCGTAGGGTAGGTAGTGGTTAACCCGGTGTGGATGGTTTTTTGGCTCAACTGGGTGTAATGCTGCCAGAACACACCATACGAAGCACTTGGCGTCACTGTTCTGAATGTTCAGGACAGCCTTCTTTGCCACAATGGTAGGTGGTAAGGGGACGTAGCTGGAGGCGGAGAGAGGCACGAACTTACAAAGTTTGACGCACAGTTCGTGAGGCTCGCCACACAGCGAACCCCCCGAGCCTTTAGCTTGATGTTCTTCTTGTTTTGCCACCAGCTCCTCGGCAAACTGGTTGTAGATGACCTCGAGGTTGTCGACATCCGCCAGATGCAGCGTCTTCGCCTTGGTGTTGTGGCAGAAGCTGTAAATTTCATCAGACGGCTTCTTGTACTGGCAACGTAGCGATGCGTAGAATTTAGTGGAGTGTGTTGCAAGCGCATCACCGAGGATGGAAATAATTTTGGCTTGCATGTTCTCTAAAAAGCTACGCACGTCGCATGAGCCCTCCGAAGTGAGGACATAGTCCTCTAACAAACGCTCGAAAGCAGACCGGTCTGTTTTCATCGCAGGCTTGACGCGTTTCGTGGGTGGTGCATTGATGGAGGCTGCTTCTGCCTTCCTCTTGGTGGAGGTCGAAGGCTGGGCCCCAGATGTACTTTTGCTTAGACAATTAAGCTTATGCTTCTTGGCATACGCAATTGTGATCTGTTTATTGCATCCGGAACATAGTTCAGTGGCAGCCAAATGCTTGCCTGGCACGCAGGTACGACAATGTCTTGCAAAATGTTTGCTTGATATGGTTCTCTTGCACACAGGGCAACTTTTCATGGAGCGCATTTTTTTTGGGGGGTATGTTTATTTATATGTGATCTGTTGGTGGTAGAGTGTTTACAAAAAAAATGCCTTATGAGAAAAAATTTTGTAGGCTAATTCTAATTAGTGTTAGTTTGAGGGGTTTATTTATATATGGGTGGCGTTGTTTTCCGCAAATATGTGCTTTAATAAACCCTGTAAAAAAATTTAAAAAAATATTTAAGAAAAATATGATTGTAGATAGAAAAAAGCACAATAAATATTGTATGCATGTGTAATTCTATTTAGCTTATTTTTGCTAGACACGAATCTTCTTCAGATTTTATTGCCTATTAGTATATTTTTCTACCAATCTAGTAGAGGTATGAAACTATGAAAATGTACTTGTTTATATATATTCTATTGTTTTGGCTGATATAATAGCAAATATATATATATAGCTATTTTGAAATTCTAAAACTTTCAGGTATACTTATTTTTACATGTAAATATACATCATAAAAAATTACACAATCGTATTTTTTTTCCATACACACATTTTTTATTTTCAGAAAACAAAATTATTTTCGATCTTTTTTTTTAAATCAAACAATAAACATTATTTGTGTTTATAGTATTTGTCGGGCATTAGCAGATAAAACAAGAATGGGTTTTCTACGACCCATAGTTTACGAGTTGCAAAACAACTTAGAAATTACATCTTGAAATTTAAATTTAAAATAACTCGAAAACAGTAAGCACTAATCATTATGTTTCCAATAGGTTGTAGAGTACATTCAATTTTTTATCAAATGTCATTAAAATTTTCAAAATAGGGTAAAAACTAAGCCAGCAAATCAAGTTTCTCAAAAAATAAAAAAATTGTCTATATTTTCGAAACTTGAGGGGGTGGAATCGATTTTATTTGCTAGTCGTATAGTTTTCGTCAAATCCTATCCAACAAACCTAAAATCATCATCCTAGGTCAATTAGGAACCAAGAAAATCAATGTCTTGGAAAACATCTTAAGACAAATATCTTAAGAAAATTTTCTTGACAGACCGGAAGTAACATCTTGACAGACCGGAAGTCGACTTTCTTAAAGATTAAGACAAATATCTTAAGATGTTTATCCAAGACATTGATTTTCTTGGTTCCTATGGGGCCTAGAACCACGCAACTTTGGATTATGTATATACCGTTGTTTTTTCCTACATATTCACTAGGGCTCGAAAGTGCGGTGGTTGTGTTGTTGCCTTGTAATCAAGAGGTCCTAGGTTCGAACCCGATAAAAGTACATAGTGGTTCGGATCCTACTTTAAAAAAACTGTAGGCCTAGTCCCGATTAGCCTTACTGTGCATATGTGAATATAGGAAAGTACAATGCAAAGTCAGCAATGTGTGATGTGGTCAGCACCAAATATTTTAATTTTATATGTATATTTAAGTTTCATGCATAAACATGGCAGTTTTCCTATATGCTTTTATGGTATGGTGCTATGCACAGAGGAGCACTTTATTTAAGCATATTTAACTTCTCTTTCCATCTCTCAATCTATTCATATTTGACACAGTCATTGCAAGTCGGCCATTTTGTTTACGTAGCAATTAGGCTTAAAAAAACTTTGACACACTCATTGCAAGTCGGCCATTTTGTTTACGTAGCAATTACGTTAAAAAAACTTTAAACCACATTATTGCTATTTTTTATGAATGCTTGTTGTGATAAAAAACAACATAATTAGATATATTTTATTTAATTTTATGTTTAATATCTTTTCTGTGTATAAAACTAAATAATAATAAAATTCGAAACACTATATACCTCCACTAAATATCAAACGCACAAGAAAAAAAACAGGCTAACACACGCAAAATTATACTGGTCTGCCAGACGCCAGAGCCTCGTTACTCTACAGTCCAGGGTTGGAAGTGAGGTTAACTGTTGGGTGCCTTACCAGAAGATCGCCCTCTTACACCCCGCATATTGCTATTTTGCATATGCCTGATGTATATAGTAATATGTAATAAATATATATATGAAAAAAAAGCAAGAAAAAAAGGAGAGAGATACATGCAACACACTCAAAACTTGTATACTTTCTCTCTCTCTTTTTGCGTGCTTTGCGAGTATATATTCCTTCCACAATATGCTTAAGAATTGTTTGGCTTTTGTAGAGAGTTTTACCTTTTATCTACAATTCCTTTACATCTGTTTGGCTATTACAGAATCAACTCACAGAAGCAACACTACCTATTTATATAACACAAAGCCAACTCATGCAAGCTAACAAACAAATTTACTCACGCTAGTTAATTTCAATCACAATCACAATGTTCTCCTTGCAGCTCACAATGTTCTCCTTGCAGCTCACAGAGTAGAATGATGCTTTATTAGTCAGAATAGAGGAAGCTCGCTTGTGTGATCTTCCGTTACATGTCCGCCTCCCGCCCCACTTCCCCTAGTTGTCATAAAATGGCGACGGAAGCGTGTGCATGTCCCTCTCCTCCCCGTCTTTTTTTTGGTTTATGAATAGAAGCAGGAAACTTGGTTCTGGCGGCATCAGTGATGGGTAATGTGAAAGTCTGTGACGGTCTGATGTTGATGCCCTCGAGCTTCTAGTTTTATTAGTCGAGGAGTAATATGTAGGTTAACAACGTGGACTAGTAGAAATCCGCTCTGTCAGCATGAAATTCCATCATTATTGTTAGCTTTTGAAAAAAACAGGAAGTACATCCGCCACTGTGAATAGCCAGAAATGCTGCCCCCCAGTCATCCATCTCTCTTACAACAGCGTGTGTGTGCTGGCAACTCTCTCTAGTTGCAGGTTTTTTAGTTAACTCGTAATCCTCGTCAAAAACTACAGTAACATCATAATGTCATATTGCACAGAAGAGGGAGGACATCGCTCACCACTGTTGCCAGCCATAAATCTCTCTCTCTCTTCATCTTACAGCAACGTTGGTATCTCTATTTTTTTTAGTTGTAAGTGGGTTGCCAACACACTCTAGTTAATAATACTACATATTATACACACACACGCACACACATACTATATTACCATCCACCCATCTCTCTCTCTTTTACGGCAGTACGTGTTTGTTGCCGGCTCTCCTTGTTTAGTGTGTGTAGGTTGGCAAAAATTGCTTTATGCACTGTAAGGCAAGCCTCAAGCAAAGTTGCCAGCTCCTTGCTTTAGGTTAGGTTAGACCAAGAAAAAAAAAAGGCTGTAGGTGGGTGTTGGCAGCTGTCGGTTGTTTAACTCTTCCCTCTCTCTCTCCTCTCTCTTTTTTTTTGTAAAAAGCCATGGCAAAAGTACCAGTAGGTTGGCAACCTTGCTTTATGCACTGTAAGGCAAGCCTCAAGCAAGGTTGCCAGCTCCTTGCTTTATGCACTGTAAGGCAAGCCTCAAGCAAGGTTGCCAGCTCCTTGCTTTAGGTTAGGTTAGACCAAGAAAAAAAACCTTGGTGATTTTTTTCGAGTAAAATATTGGCAACACTGCGAGAAAATAGAGCTTATGCCTTACAAGAGCAAACTATTAAGGAGCCTCAAGCAAGATTGCCAGCTCCTTTCTTTAGGTTAGGTTAAACCAAAAAAAACCTTGGTGATTTTTTCGAGTAAGGGGTTGGCAACACTGCGAGAAAATGGGGCTTATGCCTTACAAGAGCAAACCATTAAGGCGAGCCCCACCGAGCCCCATTTTCGGGCGCAGAACCCGTGCACCTGCACTACTAAACACTAATTTCATTCCTTCCAACTACTTCCGAAAAGAAAGAATTGACTCAATTTCTGTATCATTTTGACATCTATCTAGTGACAGACAGCAAACTTGTGAATAGAACTTAATGCAAAGAACTTGGAAGTAAATAAAATAACAACGGGCATTATCAATTTAGAAGGTGAGCATTTATGGGCGAGAAAGCAACAGGAGGACTCATATTTCATGTTTGTCATTATTAATTGCGTGTCTAAGGAGAGAGGATGTTCAATCGGAGGACGAGTTCACGGTTTTCATCTTAGCTCATCTTACCTGGATAACAAGGACGTATTTAGGAAGGGGTCCGGACCCCCACCCCGAAAGACTTATCAAGTACTAAAATTAAATAATGAAAAATATATTCGTTTAGCCTTTGTTGTATAATTTGCTCTGAACTTATTGGAAAACAAGGAGTATGTTAGGATCATATGGCTTTGAAGGACACGAAGGATGTATTTAGGGGGCCCGGATCCTCTCCCCCACCCGAAAGACTTATTAAGTACGAGAATGAAATGAAAATATACTCGTTTAGCATTTGTTGTATAATTTCGTCTGAACTTATTAGAAGACAAGGATTATATTGGGATCATACGGCTTTGAATGACATTACAAAGAAGATATACTATGTACGCTACTACTCAAAATAATATGCATAAAATATTAATCGGAAACTTACTTTCCTCCAACTACATGTAACATCATTTTTGTTATTCGATAAGTATTCAATTATTCATCTTGATATTAATTTCCTTGCCAGGGCACTTGTTATGTAAATTATTCCGATCTTAACTACAGGTAAGCTACGTAATGAATATGCGCTGTTATATCTCTATTCTTATACAGTCATTTTACCTATTCGTGTAATAATAATATTATATTAATTTATGTATTGT
The DNA here is from genome assembly GCF_977018435.1 of Lepisma saccharinum. Classification (NCBI taxonomy): domain Eukaryota; kingdom Metazoa; phylum Arthropoda; class Insecta; order Zygentoma; family Lepismatidae; genus Lepisma; species Lepisma saccharinum. The sequence goes on from NC_139248.1 coordinate 52,977,406, forward strand.
AATTAGTATTAATTTGATGTAATATAATTATTTTAATTTAAATATTATTATTATTATTATTATTCCTGAGAGACTTGGTTCGAACCTCCCTCCCCAAAACATATTTCTAGATACGTGCCTGCTGGATAAAGACGGAATTCTTTCCAGAAACATACAAGGAAGGAAGGAGATGTGTCCAGCCGTGGTGATGGTGGTGATTTGGGCACCGGATTAATTGAAACCGGAAGCTCTGCGAATAACTAAGATTGTTCTGCACGCCCACGGGCATCTAAGAAGCTATTCAATATTTTAGAACGGTTTACTTAAGACAAATGTTTCCTCTGTTGTTAAAGATTACTAGAGATGATGTCTCGCCTGTTTAACATACAATCCAGATTCTTCTAAGACGTTGGGATTTATGAAAATACGAAATCAGACACTGTCTGGAATGAAATGATATTGGGATATAAGTTTGGACCTTTTTTGGGCAAGTTCTAGTTATCACTACATATTTATTATTGGAGAATGTTTGTCGAGATACATATATTTGGCACCTTTGACCATAAGCGTAAGTTGGCGGGCCAAGGGGGGCACTTGCGCCCCCCCCAAAAAATTGTAGGTTTATTCAAATTTACAAGTTAGGGGACCTGAGGAGAAAAGGAATAAAGACTAATATTTCTGATTTCGCAAACGTCACAGTTATTTAGAAAATAATCCTGGACGATGTTTTTATGGGATGAACACTTTTCGAGTCTCTTCCCCAAATTAACGCCTCAGGTTTGATTCTGCCCCCTCAAAATTAGGCCACGTCTGATTCTGCTCCTTCAAAATTAGGCCCCAAATCTGATTCTACCCCCTCAAAATTAGGCCCCAAGTCTGATTCTGCCCCCTCAAAATTAGGCCCCAAGTCTGATTCTGCCCCCTCAAAATTAGGCCCCAAATCTGATTCTGCCCCCTTAAAATTAGGCCCCGTCTGATTCTGCACCCTCAAAATTAGGCACCAAATCTGATTCTGCCCCCTCAAAATTAGGCCCCAAGTCTGATTCTGCCCCCCCCCCCCAAATTAGGCCCCAAGTATGATTCTGTCCCCTTAAAATTTGGCCCAAGTCTGATTCTGTCCCCTCAAAATTAGGTCCCAAAGTTACGCCCATGCCTTTGACAAGAGTAACGGCTAGGGTAATTTCTAATTGAAGGGCTTGGTGCAACAACATAACAAGCCACGTTTTGGCGAAAATCGTTTTTCTGTGGTGTGCTGCTACCGTATCCAATTATTTCAGGTGATATTTCCGACTGTCATGTTGTTGCCCAAATGACTTTCCCCTCTCTTTCTTGGGAAGAACATGACAAGCGAGTGTGCAAGATGACGTCATGCAGTGACGTGTTTCTCAATCTACGGAGGCAATTATTTAATTTGATCCAGTGGCGTAACAAGGTGTGGACGAAGTGGGCCACTGCCTGGGACCTCGCGTCTGTATGTATTAAATAGAAGTGAGGGGAATAAAGACGGAAAAGGCAAATTTTTGTAGGCAATAAAATTAAAACATTCTATTTTTATCTGGCTTTAAATTCTAGTTAAACGTTATAATACGTCAAATCAGGGGCGTGACATACAGGCGGGAGGGCTCTAAGCCTAAGGGGGCCCTGAAAAAACTAAATTTATATTGCCATATTTCTCATGTGAAACATTTACGCAAAAATTTACGATAACTTGCGTGGACATTTTTAATCATTTATTCCTTTCAGCTCAAGGAAAACAAAGAAAGAAATTTTTAGGGTGAGTGAAATTATTAAATATCATTTTCGTCAGTCCTATATTATTATTTAAATATGATAAGTTTTGGACGTATCCATGAAGATTTTGTATCGATTCCCATTGAGATTTCAAATTTAAAAACTCTTTCTTATCTCTCCCGGGGCCTCGCTATATGTTGCTACGCCACTGATTTTATCACTTCTTTGCTTAATTCCAGCGATGGTTCCAGTTCCGTTAGATGATAATGGTTAGGACATCAACTATCGGCTGATAATTCTTCGTTTTCATATCTAGTAAGTAAACAATACAATAATTTGCGACTTGTAGCCCCCCGTGGCGGAGAGGTTAGCACATCGCGCTATGATGCCAGTGGTCCCGGGTTCGAATCCAGGCATGGGCATGGATATTTGTAAGTGCCCATTCATCAATTTCATCACATCCTCACTCATCCCCATCTTTGCAAATTAGCCAAAAGTGGCACAGAAAACGATGTAAAATAAACTAAAATCAAACAATCAATTTGCAGGTCTTCATATTATTGTGTCTGTAATTTATAGAACTTCCTTGGGGCAAAATGCTTGGCACAAATTTATTTACGGAATCTAATAGAAGACTTTTTAATATGAAGTTCATCGGATGTTTTCGTAAAGTAACAACAATTATCAGGGGCAGGTGACAAAAAAGAAGCTTAATGTTGTAATAGTTATTAAAGTCATTTAGAGAATGTGGCTTATCATATTGTTGCTGCGAGATTTTCAGTTGTTTTATTATGTGAGGGCAAGATCACGACAAGGCAAAAAATCGTGTGTATTATTTTAGAAAGGAATTGCATTTGAGTAAAGTTACACTTAAAACATATTTACGTTTGAGCCAGAGAAGAGATAAAATATCTATTTAGAAAAGTTTGAAACCTGGCGAAAATTAAACGAATAATAACAATTATGGGATTTTTCAAAACTTAAAAACTACTGTACTGTAAAATTTATTGGGTGTGGCTTGTCATGTTGTTGCACTAAGTCCTTCAATTCCTTATTGAAATATTGTCACATTTACGACTTTCCATCGATTTTAACCAGTGATAATCCTTGTTTCGTCAGGTATTGAAAACTACCAACTGTAAACCTGTGTGTATTTTCCCGTAACGCCCATGAGAAGATCTCAAGAGCAGAGAGGAGCGATAACAGAGTTCAGTCCGAGTTCTGTGAGCAGTAAGAAAGAAAAAGATTGGTAGTGCAGAGGATCGGAAGGGAACTGTCTGGTATGGAGGGAATGTCAATTTTGTTATTGCCAGAATCATCACATTAAAATGCGTATGCATTGTAAAGTTAGTTCAATCACAAAGTGTAAGGGTGTAATGTGTAAGGGCCCCGCAATATTTTCCCTGCGCTCCTGAAATGTTATATAATTTCAGAAATTCAACACATAGTGTCAGTTATTTTTTTAAAATACGAAATAGACAAAATGTAGGTCAACAATGGCAAAATTTGGACTCGAAATTCACTGAGGTGAGCACTAAATAGAAACGCCAGCTCAGTGAACTTAGAATACGTATCAACATAGTTACTGCAATTTACGAGTCAGTGGACACCACAAATAACTTCACGGCTGTTTCATTTATTTATTTATTTTCATGTGGGAGGTGGTCGAGTAGGTTCTCAGTAACATATCAGAAGACAATGTCTGCGATAATAAGCAGGTGCGTAGACTGTCTCAATCAAAGAGCAGTGACGTGCACTGAGGAGTAGCTAGTCTAGCAGAGATAGATCAATCAATCTCCGGTCTCTAATTATTTTCAAATCACGATATTTATTGTCTTGAAGCCTCAGTTCATATGCAACACTTCTTTCCACGCGCTTCTCGTCCCTCGATGTGATCAGCTGGCAAGGCTGAATACCCTAGCTGGCTCTTCTTCCGCCTTACCAGATCCAGGTATAGACAACCGCCCGAAGGGAAAGGGAAGATTTCTGCCTGTACCTCTCTTGCCTCCTCGCACCCCGCTCCAGTGGTTGAAAGACCGTGGTTTCAGGTCCTCCAGTCTATCTCCTATAGGACAGATAGGGGATTGGTTTCCCTTCGATTCCTTTGTAAATCCTCTAAAGAACTCAGGGGAAAATGTTCTGCAGCACTTATGTTCTCTTTATTTACACAACCTTTTAAACGTTGTACAATATGTATGTATAATATGGGATGTAGTTTTATTTGTATCTATATGAATGGGAACGTACTTGTATTAAGTGCAGACAAAAATGTTATGGTTTCTTTTATCTTTTTTTCAAATATGGAATATATGATGATTAAATAACAAATATTTGCTCACGCTCTCTCTCGCTCTCTTTTTAGTAGTGTTTTATTTAAATATACTAATAATTTAGTGTCCAATAAAAAAACTGGTAACCTAAACAGTCATAAATACGGAAGTATTAATTTGGGCAAGATTTGAGTGATTGATTGATTTAGTTTATTTTACATCGCGTTTTGTGCCTCTTGGCTAATTTGCGAAGATGGGGATGAGTGATGGAATGATGAAATTGATGAATGGACATTCACAAACAACCAAGGCCGACCGGGATTCGAACCCCTGACCCTTGGCGTCGCAGCGCGATGTGCTAACCACTTTTTTTTTTTTATTTACAATTTTTCTTTCATACAGTAATTTTACAGGTTTTGGATAACAATAGTTCTTTTAACATTCCATCAGCACCTTTAAAAAATGTGCAAATAATATTTTTCTTTTATCTTGAGACACTTTATGATATTCCTGTTTAACATATATTAAAAATTGATCATGAAAATCTATACCTTTATATATGCAGACAAACAATATATAATGTCCAACCAACCATTGTACACTACGCAATTTAGTACATGGAAAATACGAAAACGTAGGTAACATTATGTTATGCACAGTAAACGCATTGGGATGGGTGCGACAAATTTTTCCTAATAACACACATAGATATTTCCATGTTTCACGTGTCCGTATGCATTCACTTAGCCAGTGTATAATCGAACCATTTTTTTTACACCTACCGCATAGTGGGTCTTGTAACAATTTTAATTTATGTAATTTCTCTTCCGTCAACACTATATCCTGTACCACACAGTACCACGCAGATTTTACCAAGGGCGATAAATGTGGTGCGTGAACATTGATCCATATTTTATGCCAGGGATGGGTTGGTTGATTAATCATTATCTTGCAGCTAGGCAATGTTGCCAAACAACGTGACTGGTATAATTTAGATACTTTTGGTATTTCAAGAGGTTTCGCTGAAAGTAGTATATAACAAATTTCTAGCACTGATTCTTGTAAATATTTATACTGCGGTGGCACCGTTGCTATAGCGATCGGAGACTGCAATGGTATGGTGTCCAAAATCTGCTTAAGTATCACACCCGTTAAACTGTCTGGGAAGTTTACTAACATTGACATATCTGCTTGTACTCGGAGAGCCTGGCTTTTTAAATCCACGTGAATCAAGGAAAGCCCCCCGCACCGTACCGGCAGACATACATTCTCGTGACTCACCCGCAACATTTGGTGTGCCCAAACAAACCAGTTTATCGCACTCCTTATCTGTACCAAATCCAATTTCCTCATCGGAAGCACTCGTGCCACAAACCAGAGCTTTGAACTTGCATAAATGTTTACAAAAGCTACCCTGGCAACCAAGCTAAGGGCACGAAATTTGTTTTGTTTAAGGACACTTTTCAGGCCAGCAATACATATTGAATAATTTTGAGCAGTCATTTCTTGTAAAGAGTGGGTAAAAATTATTCCAAGTATTTTCAGTGCATTTACTTTTTGAATTTTATCATTTTGATACGAGTGGTTTGTAGCATCTAAGTGCATCCAATGAGTTTTATTATAGTTAATCTTTAGTCCAGCCACCGAGCTGTACTTTTCTATCACATTTTCAAGTATTTCCATATCTGTTGGCAAATTCACAAACACCGTGACATCATCAGCATAACCTAATAATTTTATCGTTGTTGAGTGAATATTTAACCCCTGCAATTGTATTTCAAGTACCTTTAAAAATGGCATTAACGCTACACAAAAACTTATCATAGACATGGGATCACCTTGTCGGACACCCCTTTGTATAGGAAATGTCTTAGTTAAGAACCCATTGATTTTTACACACGATTTGGCACCAGTACATAAACTCTTAATCGCATTTACAAATTTTGGACTACAACCCATCCTTAAAAATACAGCATATAAAAATTCGTGCTGTACAGTATCAAAAGCATTTTGAAAATCCAATGCCACTATACCATGGTGACCTTGTATGGTCGTATGTCTATAACTAGTTATAACATCACGAATTGTCTGTAAAACCGTAAATATCGATCTATTATTACCATAACAGTATTGATGGACACCGATCATTCTTTCCATATAAGGCAAAAGACGACGAAGTAAACATCGTGCAAAAATTTTATAATCCGTGCACAACAAAGATATAGGTCTATAGTGTTTTACTATCGTAGGGTTAGGAACTTTGGGAACCAGGACGATTACACCTGTATTGCTCGTCCTACTCAAGCAGTGTTGGTTATATACTTCATTTATCCAGTCTGTCACACTATTACCTACAAGTGACCAAAATCTTTTATAAAATTCTATGGGAATACCATCTATTCCTGGCGATGAGTTATTCTTCATTCCTAGAATCGCTTCGTACACCTCAGCAGCTGTAAAGGACTTTTCCATCCGCAAGTTGTCATTAACAGAAAAAATTTCCGGAACTTGTTGTAAAAATATTTGTTCCTGAGCTGGATCATAACTTGTTCCTTGAAATCTAGAGTGATATGCGCGGTAAAATATTTCCTTTATGTCAGTCACATTACTATACTCCGAATTATCTTCATCTATTATCTTATGAATCGTTTGGCGTTTTCCACGATTACGTTCTTGTAGAACATGACTAATATTTGCCATTTCAAGAGAGTCAAAAGGTAAAAGTTTACTACGAATTTTGCACCCACTTCTTTTTTGCGCGTGTAATTGCAACAATATTGCCTGTACTTGTTTAATGTTCTGTTGCACTTTTCCCCCTCTTACCCCTTCATCAGTTAGCTCTCTCAACACTTTATAATAAAAATTGTATTTATTATTCCAATCCTGGTTCCGTTCCCTACTATATTGTCTACAAAACCGTTTGATAGCTGGCTTTAGATATTCATCCCACCACTTAATTATATTTATTTGTTTCGCTCTTAATCGTTCCCAATATTTCCATTTCTCTTGGAATTTGTCAGCAAAAAGTGAATCATCAAATAACGATATATTCATTTTCCAATATCCATACCCATATTGTATATTTGGCAGTTGCATATTTACCGCCATTATAATTGCACTATGATCTGAGAAGCAAGTTGGCACCGTATTAACATTAGTGATATTAGGGATAATTGATGGTGAAACATAAAATCTATCTAACCGTGACGCTCCCCCATCCTTTACATATGTGAAACCTGCACTAGTTGGGTGCAAAGTGTCCCATGCATCTTTCCATTGAAACCCAGTTACCAACTGTTGCAGCGCATTGGATGTATTAAATCCAGGGCGCTGGTCTTTTGGCAACAACACACAATTAAAATCGCCTCCACAAATAATATGTTGCTTATTACCTTGAAGTTCCGTCGCTACTTCAGTTGCGAAAAATTCATTGCGTTGCTGCCTTTGATTACTACCAGAAGGCGCATACAGATTACATATCCACAGGTTTTCCACTTGGACAGTTGTAATTCTACCACTCGGATGGTATTCTACATTTAATACAGGTATATTATCTCTGACTAATACCGCTGTCCCTTGCGCTGAATATGTGGGATTATTATAAACAATATAACTAGAGGGTAACTCATAATTAGTTATTGCTACTTCTTGAATGAGAGCAATATCTATAGCGGACTGAATTAGAAAGTCCCCCAATGCACTTTGTTTTGTTTTGTTTTGCAGTTTGTTTATGTTTATACTAGCAAGTCTAATGGTGGTAAGCATCACTATGGATATGTAAACACTTGATTTTACAATACTGTTAAATATATACATTGTTTTACTGTTTTTAGGTCTACCCTACACACCAAGATTCTTAAATTATCCTTTACTATTATGGCTATTCCTTGTGTCTTGTAAGTAGCATTATTATATACACGAAGAGAATATGGTAAGTCAAATTGGAGAACCGACACTTCTTGAACCAAGCAATATCAATAGATGATTGCAAGATAAAATCACCCAGGCCATGTTGCTTTCCTTGGTTCTGCATTTTACAACAAAATTAATATTTTCACTTACCAAGAATACCGCATGTCGCACATCATCCTGGAACAACCTATCGCACCACACAAAAACACACCATATACTAACGCGAAAACTAACCAGCACAAATTTATCATATTCAAAAAATCTAATTTTTCTCACTTTCAGTTGCGAAAACATTAGTATTTGGATTACGTGCCGGTGATGGATACGGAGAAGGTCGATCTTCAGGCTTTTTTTCCGAAAGTGAAGTCACCTCATTCTTTGCCTGGCCTTTCTTCCTTTTGTGTTTGCCCACCTGTTTCTTACTTATGTTTGAATTGGAGCAATCGGGGATGTTTTCAGGCAATGGGTTTTGTAATTGCTCTGCACTGGATAATTTCATAACACCAGTCGGATCAAACACCATACAAGAACTATCACTTCCGTTCAGCTGCAACGAGGAGGGCACCTTCTCCGCGTTTGTCTCGGTATTATCAGACATCAGACTTGAACCCATTTCACTATCTTCAACTTCCTTTATCCACGAAGAACTACTCGTCGTGAATTTCTCATCCTGCCGGATTTCGGCGATCTTTTCCTCTTGTGGCGAATTTGTTTGTACACACACTGGTTCATCCTTATGTATCACTGGCTCCTTCGGCACTTCTCCTATCGTGGTGTGAACTGAAGATTGTAATTCAGTCGGTAGAAATTCCATTGTGTCCTCCGCAAGGGGCAGCTGGATCGGAGAGCGAAGCACACTTTGTGCATAAGTCACTGTTGAATGGGAAACACTGTCAAAAATCGTTGCGGGCGGGCGAGCTCCCCCAACTACTGAACGGGTATATGAACGTCTTTTCGGGCACATTATAGCTGTATGTGACAATTCCCCACACAGTCGACAAGTAGGCTGTTGACCCGGATAAGTTGTCCAATAACTAAGACCTAGAATTGTCACATAAGACGGTATTGGTTTCTTGAGTGACATTTCAACTATCTTCCTCCCAGTACGAACAGGGTATATATGTTCACCTGAATAAACTTCATCATTGAGAGATTTGATTTCACCATAGGATGTCAACACAGCCCGAATCGCGTCGTCCGAAAGTTCCATAGGCACTACATGTAATCGAACCAGCATAGTGTTTTTATCCGCCCAGTCAATTTTCACATCATGAGAACCCTCTTCGTCACTATATTTCAGAGTGGCACCGCATTTAGCTATTAACTGTTCACCCAGAACTCGCGAAATCAGTTTAATCGTTTTATCTGCGGAACGTTCTACAATATAATGAGGATATAAATACGCGGATTCAATTTTTCGATTGATCTGTACAAAGAATCGGTTAATGAGATTTCAGAGGTAAGTCTGACAATTCATACAGTCGATTGGTGATCAGATCAGTCAGCATCCTCTGATTGCTTTATAAGATATAGTGATTCGAAAATGAAGACATTGACGACAGCAGAACTTCCGGGGCCTCAGTGTAGTGCTAGTTCGGTTCGAGGGCCGAAGAGATCAATGCCTCTCTCTCTCTCTCTCTCTCTCTCTCTCTCTCTCTCTTCTCTCAAGTGAATATTTCATCAGTACCGGATATTAAAACAGAAATAAACTGCATAGATCAACTGAAAATCAAAGTTTTGAGTGATGATTTAGTTTTGCCAGAACTAAATTTCGTATATGCAGTCTGAGAATTTCATGATATAAAAAAATACTTTTGTTTAAGCCTACTGGGTTCGAAACACATTCAAACACTTAACTATCATAAAGAGGCAGCCGAAAATTTTATGTATGTCGAGAAGAGAAAGCAGGAAGATGTTGCATATGTAGACATTTTAGGCGGAAATTGCAGGCTCTACCAGGATTCAAATCAGGGCTCTACCAACTGAGCCACCTGGTCATCCTTGACTTCAACCGACTTTTTGTTAAAATGTCTACATAGTACATGTCCTGTGTATATCAAATCATAAGGTGTTGCCTGTATAGTAAACAAGCACAGAATATATAGGAGAGAGAAGAAAACTGAGGAGCATTATCACCGGTTGAGGATAATTTTTTCTGTGGTCAACAAGAGCTACTACTTCGAGGTGACAATGACAGTGGCCTAATAAGGGAGATTTCACACCGTGTCGCCTGAAGATTAGGTTTGTGCAGCCTTTTGTGTCGCTACGGTGTGAAACGTTGCTGTTGATTGGCCCATTCCAATCAACATGTATCGCATGTCCCTTCGGTCTGAAACCTTCCTCAGTCTTGAAAATCCAAGTCACAAGGATGGAAAATAAGGGCCTTGTTAAGGTTAGGTGTGAAGACAGGCAGACGACAGCACCCTAAGGGATCATATTCAAACCTGCAGAACGCATCTCCAATACGATGATATAAACTTCTGGTGAGTTCATTTTAAAAAAAATGTGTCCGCGATAAAGAGAGGCGTGCCCAGGATTTTCGGAAGGGAGAGGGGTTACGCATACTATTTTTGGTGGTCAGTCCTGATTTTGCCCTTTTTCCCTGTCCTTGACGTTCCTCTTTTTTTTTTTTTAAAAAAAAAGAATACTGGGTCAAATGGGGTTATTACCTCACCAACCCTCCCTTGGGCACGTCACTGGAGATAAATGAGTAAGCATTTGATCATACTGGGAGACGAAACATTAGATGTGTTGGGAACGGAAAGGTTTTTCAATGTGCATTAATTGTTTCGTGATCCACCTGTATTCGAGAATACTTCCTTTGTTTCGTGCCGATATATAACAAGACAGCGGAAGCTGTCACAGGCATTTTTTAACACTTGTGAGTGCTAAGGCCTGAATCTGAACAATTTGGTAGGTTTCGGCTTTTATAAGAGCTGAAAAAATGGGAGGACAAGACACGTTAGTGGTGTTCAGGCTCGAATCAGAGAGTAATATTCGAGAGCTGTCTGCGTCCAGTTCGCAGCCCACAATTTGAATCTCGCGTTGTCGAGTGGATTGTCCATCCCGTGCATGTGTAACAGCTTCGTAAAAACACACAAAGATACCATAGATGTTTTTATGCCTGATGAGAAGAAATGGACAAACACACATACTGAGATGGTTCCGGCACACAATATTAATGCATGGAAACAGAGGAGTCGAGTGGTAAAAAATGTTCCGATTTCACTTTCTGATTATAATGACAGCCTTACAGTGGCAACGATTTAAGAGATAGTTGTTCCCCATTTTTTATTTTTTTGCCTCAACATTATGACCTCTTAATGTTAAACCTTGGCTACCAAGAGAAAGTAAACTTTCCTTGCAACAGCCACAATAATATGTGTTAATTATTGCATGAATATGATATTCAAATTTAAGCAATGTTTTTGAGGGAACAACACTATTATGGAGGAAAATGTGCCTTGTTTGCCCCCCTGAAAAAAAACACCTTCCTTGCCCCTCCCTGGAAAAAATCCTGCGGACGTCCATGCGGAGACCGAGGAAGACGACGAGAGCGGTGGGTTTCTCGTATATGCTACAGTGATATGATAGAAATATGTAGAAATATTCTCTATATTATTTCACTGTACTCATATATACCGTGCATGCATTATCAAAAACAATGGACACATAGCGAATTTTCTGTCCTTCCCTTGAGCTAGCAGTTAGTTTGGCAACAGCGCAGTAGCACTGGATGGGTATTGGCCGAACTCATGTTCCTTCTAAAAGCGTGCGCCGTATAGCTTCAGTTAGATAATATGCATATAGTATATATATAATTTTAATAGTTATATGTTGCGAGTGTGTTTCAAATGCTGCTAGTGTTTTCAAATCTCTGTTTAAACAATGATTCACAAACTGAAATAAAATAATGAAACTCAATATAGAGCATGGCCATGAAGACTTTAAAATATAGTGGGAAGTTTGATAGACATCTGGTATTGCTTTGAATGAAATCGGTCAAGGATTTTCATATTGAAGTCTTATACCCTTACAAAACTTTGGAAAATATGTTTGGCGCTGTTGAGAGTCTCTTTCAAATACTGAACAAGAGACTAGGGAATTGTGCCTCTTTGCCTTAAAAGAAAACTAAATAACGTGCAAATAAACACATAGCATGTTAGCTGCAAAGGGAAGGCAAGGAATTTTCACTTCTAATTTGAGGTAATGCTTTATTTTCAATTATTTAAAAATTGAATAGCATTTATTTCACTTTCCAACACAAATAGCACAATGAAATAAGCAATTTTTTTCTCTCCACGTTTTCCAGCAGGCAGTGGCAAGCACCGTCGTGCCCCCACTGGTGCGCCTATGGTCAGATATAAATTTGGGACTTAATGTAAATAACATTTCTTTTCATGTACAATTTTTTATACTTCCTTTGCTTTATCTGAAAAGTTGGAAAAAAAAATTAAATATGTCATATGTCAAGGAACAACCTAGATAAAAAAAGGAAGACAATTTTTACTAAATCTATATCTTTGTAAACTGGCAATAACTTTAATAGGGTGCCAGTAATTTGACAGGGCACTACGACGTTAACGCTTTTCTATTTATATCTGTTTTGCTTGTTAGGCAGCCCATTTGTCCTTTGCGCCCAGGCAATCAGGGGTTGAATTTGCAAACCTGAAACGTATTTTAGAAATATTTATTTAGGTATTCAAACGCTGAACTGTCAACACTGTGTGCGATATGTGCTCCCTGCAAAGAGGGTTAGCGGTTAGGTTGACATTTTCCAGATGGCAGTGTACCTTCCATAGCGAAGCCTTGACAAGGGAGCTGGTGTTTCCAGGAAATGACCATGCTGAACATTCCACCCTCCTTCTTTGACACTTTGGTTGTAGTTGATCAAAAGGTCCATTGGACTTCGCTTTTTGTAGAGCTACAAATGGTTCCTTGATATTGAAGTACAGTAGAGCGTCGATTATCCGAAGTAATTGGGGGACATGGGTGTTCGGAAAACTGGTTTGTTCGGATAATCGAACTGTACATGTTTATTTGCCAAAAAGAAGTACTGTACAGTAAATTTATTCATAAAAACAGGCATCTCTTTAAGTATGTATTACAAAGTAACGTACAAAGGCAACTTTAGTAGGAATATATAGTATGTGGTACAGTTTATTAAACAAAAATATGTACATATTACATACGCATTTTGCATGAACAATACACACAGTACACAAAATTAACGTTTAAAAAAATCCTTTATTTTGGTCTGTCTAAGCAAGCCTACACGCTTACGAGCAGCTAAGTCACGTACTTTTTTCATTACAGATATCTGAAAGTGAGCGAGTACACAGTTCGGTTAAGCGGTCGTTCGGTTGACCGACGTTCGGATAATCGACGCTCTACTGTATTGACATTCTATTGTTGATATAAAAATCCGTATTTACACCCCCCTGCAGGGGGATGTTCCACTTTTCTGCTTGTGGGGGTGTTCGCCAAATTTGGGATGGTGCTGGGGGGGTGTTAGGGGTGTGTGGATAAATCACTGGTGCCATTTTATGTGAACAGAACTGTACATAATATTTTGATTTTTCCTTGACACCATTTTTTAAAAAAAAAACTTTAGGTTGTAATTGTGATTGTAATTTATTCTCATTCTGTGCACTACATTGTTGATATTTCTATCTGGATCTACAATAGTATAGATCACATCATCTTCTTACATATAACACATTTTATTGTGATTACAGTACAAATATATCCACTTGATTATATATATAGATTGCGGCATAATTACAGTTACAAATATTACATATACTTGAATACATATATGGGATGTAGATCAGCATACTTACAGTTACAAATATTACATATACTTGAATACATATATGGGATGTAGATCAACGTAATTACAGTTACATATATACATATATTACATGCACTTTATTACATATATGGGATGTTGATCAGCAAAATTAGAGTTACAAAATAACAAATAAATATTACATCCACTTCATTCCATATATGGGATGTAGATCAGCTTAATAAGTTACAAATTTATAATACATCCACTAGATAGCATATATGGGATGTAGATCAGCATAATTAGTTACAAATATATATTACATCCACTTTATTACATATATGGGATGCATATCAGCTTCATTACAGTTAAAAATAACAAATATATATTATACATCCACTTGATTACATATACGGGATGAAGATCAGCTTAACTACAGTTACAGATATATATTACATCCACTTGATTACATATACGGGATACTCATAACCATAATTAAAGTTACAAAACTGTTCAACTCCCGAGGTTTACAGGGACCTCACCCACATATAATCATTCCAAACCTAATTTCTTTTCATTCACACACGCACATGAGGTTTAGGAAGATCTGAATCTTGCGCCAGTGACCTCATCCACTCCAGAGGTTTACAGAGAAGTTTTTCTCCTGCCAGGGAACTCACCCACAAATAATCATTCCAAACCTAATTTCTTTTCATTCACACACGCACATGAGGTTTAGGAAGATCTGAATCTTGCGCCAGTGACCTCATCCACTCCAGAGGTTTAGAGAGAAGTTTTTCTCTTGCCAGGGACCTCACCCACAAATAATCATTCCAAACCTAATTTCTTTTCATTCACACACGCACATGAGGTTTAGGAAGATCTGAATCTACCGCCAGTGACCTCATCCACTCCAGAGGTTTAGAGAGAAGTTTTTCTCTTGCCAGGGACCTCACCCACAAATAATCATTCCAAACCTAATTTCTTTTCATTCACACACGCACATGAGGTTTAGGAAGATCTGAATCTTGCGCCAGTGACCTCATCCACTCCAGAGGTTTAGAGAGAAGTTTTTCTCTTGCCAGGGACCTCACCCACAAATAATCATTCCAAACCTAATTTCTTTTCATTCACACACGCACATGAGGTTTAGGAAGATCTGAATCTTGCGCCAGTGACCTCATCCACTCTAGAGGTTTAGAGAGAAGTTTTTCTCTTGCCAGGGACCTCACCCACAAATAATCATTCCAAACCTAATTTCTTTTCATTCACACACGCACATGAGGTTTAGGAAGATCTGAATCTTGCGCCAGTGACCTCATCCACTCCAGAGGTTTACAGAGAAGTTTTTCTCTTGCCAGGGACCTCACCCACAAATAATCATTCCAAACCTAATTTCTTTTCATTCACACACGCACATGAGGTTTAGGAAGAATTGAATCTTGCGCCAGTGACCTCATCCACTCCAGAGGTTTAGAGAGAAGTTATTCTCTTGCCAGGGACCTCACCCACAAATAATCATTCCAAACCTAATCTCTTTTCATTCACACACGCACATGAGGTTTATGAAGATCTGAATCTTGCGCCAGTGACCTCATCCACTCCAGAGGTTTAGAGAGAAGTTTTTCTCTTGCCAGGGACCTCACCCACAAATAATCATTCCAAACCTAATTTCTTTTCATTCACACACGCACATGAGGTTTAGGAAGATCTGAATCTTGCGCCAGTGACCTCATCCACTCCAGAGGTTTAGAGAGAAGTTTTTCTCTTGCCAGGGACCTCACCCACAAATAATCATTCCAAACCTAATTTCTTTTCATTCACACACGCACATGAGGTTTAGGAAGATCTGAATCTTGCGCCAGTGACCTCATCCACTCCAGAGGTTTACAGAGAAGTTTTTCTCTTGCCAGGGACCTCACCCACAAATAATCATTCCAAACCTAATTTCTTTTCATTCACACACGCCCATGAGGTTTAGGAAGATCTGAATCTTGCGCCAGTGACCTCATCCACTCCAGAGGTTTAGAGAGAAGTTTTTCTCTTGCCAGGGACCTCACCCACAAATAATCATTCCAAACCTAATTTCTTTTCATTCACACACGCACATGAGGTTTAGGAAGATCTGACTTGCGCCAGTGACCTCATCCACTCCAGAGGTTTAGAGAGAAGTTTTTCTCTTGCCAGGGACCTCACCCACAAATAATCATTCCAAACCTAATTTCTTTTCATTCACACACGCACATGAGGTTTAGGAAGATCTGAATCTTGCGCCAGTGACCTCATCCACTCCAGAGGTTTAGAGAGAAGTTTTTCTCTTGCCAGGGACCTCATCCACAAATAATCATTCCAAACCTAATTTCTTTTCATTCACACACGCACATGAGGTTTAGGAAGATCTGAATCTTGCGCCAGTGACCTCATGCACTCCAGAGGTTTACAGAGAAGTTTTTCTCTTGCCAGGGACCTCACCCACAAATAATCATTCCAAACCTAATTTCTTTTCATTCACACACGCACATGAGGTTTAGGAAGAATTGAATCTTGCGCCAGTGACCTCATCCACTCCAGAGGTTTAGAGAGAAGTTATTCTCTTGCCAGGGACCTCACCCACAAATAATCATTCCAAACCTAATCTCTTTTCATTCACACACGCACATGAGGTTTATGAAGATCTGAATTTTGCGCCAGTGACCTCATCCACTCCAGAGGTTTAGAGAGAAGTTTTTCTCTTGCCAGGGACCTCACCCACAAATAATCATTCCAAACCTAATTTCTTTTCATTCACACACGCACATGAGGTTTAGGAAGATCTGAATCTTGCGCCAGTGACCTCATCCACTCCAGAGGTTTAGAGAGAAGTTTTTCTCTTGCCAGGGACCTCACCCACAAATAATCATTCCAAACCTAATTTCTTTTCATTCACACACGCACATGAGGTTTAGGAAGATCTGAATCTTGCGCCAGTGACCTCATCCACTCCAGAGGTTTACAGAGAAGTTTTTCTCTTGCCAGGGACCTCACCCACAAATAATCATTCCAAACCTAATTTCTTTTCATTCACACACGCACATGAGGTTTAGGAAGATCTGAATCTTGCGCCAGTGACCTCATCCACTCCAGAGGTTTAGAGAGAAGTTTTTCTCTTGCCAGGGACCTCACCCACAAATAATCATTCCAAACCTAATCTCTTTTCATTCACACACGCACATGAGGTTTATGAAGATCTGAATCTTGCGCCAGTGACCTCATCCACTCCAGAGGTTTAGAGAGAAGTTTTTCTCTTGCCAGGGACCTCACCCACAAATAATAATTCCAAACCTAATTTCTTTTCATTCACACACGCACATGAGGTTTAGGAAGATCTGAATCTTGCGCCAGTGACCTCATCCACTCCAGAGGTTTACAGAGAAGTTTTTCTCTTGCCAGGGACCTCACCCACAAATAATCATTCCAAACCTAATTTCTTTTCATTCACACACGCACATGAGGTTTAGGAAGATCTGAATCTTGCGCCAGTGACCTCATCCACTCCAGAGGTTTAGAGAGAAGTTTTTCTCTTGCCAGGGACCTCACCCACAAATAATCATTCCAAACCTAATTTCTTTTCATTCACACACGCACATGAGGTTTAGGAAGATCTGAATCTTGCGCCAGTGACCTCATCCACTCCAGAGGTTTAGAGAGAAGTTTTTCTCTTGCCAGGGACCTCACCCACAAATAATCATTCCAAACCTAATTTCTTTTCATTCACACACGCACATGAGGTTTAGGAAGAATTGAATCTTGCGCCAGTGACCTCATCCACTCCAGAGGTTTAGAGAGAAGTTATTCTCTTGCCAGGGACCTCACCCACAAATAATCATTCCAAACCTAATTTCTTTTCATTCACACACGCACATTAGGTTTAGGAAGATCTGAATCTTGCGCCAGTGACCTCATCCACTCCAGAGGTTTACAGAGAAGTTTTTCTCTTGCCAGGGACCTCACCCACAAATAATCATTCCAAACCTAATTTCTTTTCATTCACACACGCACATTAGGTTTAGGAAGATCTGAATCTTGCGCCAGTGACCTCATCCACTCCAGAGGTTTACAGAGAAGTTTTTCTCTTGCCAGGGACCTCACCCACAAATAATCATTCCAAACCTAATTTCTTTTCATTCACACACGCACATGAGGTTTAGGAAGAATTGAATCTTGCGCCAGTGACCTCATCCACTCCAGAGGTTTAGAGAGAAGTTATTCTCTTGCCAGGGACCTCACCCACAAATAATCATTCCAAACCTAATCTCTTTTCATTCACACACGCACATGAGGTTTATGAATATCTGAATCTTGCGCCAGTGACCTCATCCACTCCAGAGGTTTAGAGAGACGTTTTTCTCTTGCCAGGGACCTCACCCACAAATAATCATTCCAAACCTAATATCTTTTCATTCACACACGCACATGAGGTTTAGGAAGATCTGAATCTTGCGCCAGTGACCTCATCCACTCCAGAGGTTTACAGAGAAGTTTTTCTCTTGCCAGGGACCTCACCCACAAATAATCATTCCAAACCTAATTTCTTTTCATTCACACACGCACATGAGGTTTAGGAAGAATTGAATCTTGCGCCAGTGACCTCATCCACTCCAGAGGTTTAGAGAGAAGTTTTTCTTTTGCCAGGGACCTCACCCACAAATAATCATTCCAAACCTAATTTCTTTTCATTCACACACGCACATGAGGTTTAGGAAGATCTGAATCTTGCGCCAGTGACCTCATCCACTCCAGAGGTTTAGAGAGAAGTTTTTCTCTTGCCAGGGACCTCACCCAAAAATAATCATTCCAAACCTAATTTCTTTTCATTCACACACGCACATGAGGTTTAGGAAGATCTGAATCTTGCGCCAGTGACCTCATCCACTCCAGAGGTTTACAGAGAAGTTTTTCTCTTGCCAGGGACCTCACCCACAAATAATCATTCCAAACCTAATTTCTTTTCATTCACACACGCACATGAGGTTTAGGAAGATCTGAATCTTGCGCCAGTGACCTCATCCACTCCAGAGGTTTAGAGAGAAGTTTTTCTCTTGCCAGGGACCTCACCCACAAATAATCATTCCAAACCTAATTTCTTTTCATTCACACACGCACATGAGGTTTAGGAAGATCTGAATCTTGCGCCAGTGACCTCATCCACTCCAGAGGTTTAGAGAGAAGTTTTTCTCTTGCCAGGGACCTCACCCACAAATAATCATTCCAAACCTAATTTCTTTTCATTCACATACGCACATGAGGTTTAGGAAGATCTGAATCTTGCGCCAGTGACCTCATCCACTCCAGAGGTTTACAGAGAAGTTTTTCTCTTGCCAGGGACCTCACCCACAAATAATCATTCCAAACCTAATTTCTTTTCATTCACACACGCACATGAGGTTTAGGAAGATCTGAATCTTGCGCCAGTGACCTCATCCACTCCAGAGGTTTAGAGAGAAGTTTTTCTCTTGCCAGGGACCTCACCCACAAATAATCATTCCAAACCTAATTTCTTTTCATTCACACACGCACATGAGGTTTAGGAAGATCTGAATCTTGCGCCAGTGACCTCATCCACTCCAGAGGTTTACAGAGAAGTTTTTCTCTTGCCAGGGACCTCACCCACAAATAATCATTCCAAACCTAATTTCTTTTCATTCACACACGCACATGAGGTTTAGGAAGATCTGAATCTTGCGCCAGTGACCTCATCCACTCCAGAGGTTTACAGAGAAGTTTTTCTCTTGCCAGGGACCTCACCCACAAATAATCATTCCAAACCTAATTTCTTTTCATTCACACACGCACATGAGGTTTAGGAAGATCTGAATCTTGCGCCAGTGACCTCATCCACTCCAGAGGTTTAGAGAGAAGTTTTTCTCTTGCCAGGGACCTCACCCACAAATAATCATTCCAAACCTAATTTCTTTTCATTCACACACGCACATGAGGTTTAGGAAGATCTGAATCTTGCGCCAGTGACCTCATCCACTCCAGAGGTTTAGAGAGAAGTTTTTCTCTTGCCAGGGACCTCACCCACAAATAATCATTCCAAACCTAATTTCTTTTCATTCACACACGCACATGAGGTTTAGGAAGATCTGAATCTTGCGCCAGTGACCTCATCCACTCCAGAGGTTTAGAGAGAAGTTTTTCTCTTGCCAGGGACCTCACCCACAAATAATCATTCCAAACCTAATTTCTTTTCATTCACACACGCACATGAGGTTTAGGAAGAATTGAATCTTGCGCCAGTGACCTCATCCACTCCAGAGGTTTAGAGAGAAGTTATTTTCTTGCCAGGGACCTCAACCACAAATAATCATTCCAAACCTAATCTCTTTTCATTCACACACGCACATGAGGTTTATGAAGATCTGAATCTTGCGCCAGTGACTTCATCCACTCCAGAGGTTTAGAGAGACGTTTTTCTCTTGCCAGGGACCTCACCCACAAATAATCATTCCAAATCTAATATCTTTTCATTCACACACGCACATGAGGTTTAGGAAGATCTGAATCTTGCGCCAGTGACCTCATCCACTCCAGAGGTTTAGAGAGAAGTTTTTCTCTTGCCAGGGACCTCACCCACAAATAATCATTCCAAACCTAATTTCTTTTCATTCACACACGCACATGAGGTTTAGGAAGATCTGAATCTTGCGCCAGTGACCTCATCCACTCCAGAGGTTTACAGAGAAGTTTTTCTCTTGCCAGGGACCTCACCCACAAATAATCATTCCAAACCTAATTTCTTTTCATTCACACACGCACATGAGGTTTATGAATATCTGAATCTTGCGCCAGTGACCTCATCCACTCCAGAGGTTTAGAGAGACGTTTTTCTCTTGCCAGGGACCTCACCCACAAATAATCATTCCAAACCTAATATCTTTTCATTCACACACGCACATGAGGTTTAGGAAGATCTGAATCTTGCGCCAGTGACCTCATCCACTCCAGAGGTTTACAGAGAAGTTTTTCTCTTGCCAGGGACCTCACCCACAAATAATCATTCCAAACCTAATTTCTTTTCATTCACACACGCACATGAGGTTTAGGAAGAATTGAATCTTGCGCCAGTGACCTCATCCACTCCAGAGGTTTAGAGAGAAGTTTTTCTTTTGCCAGGGACCTCACCCACAAATAATCATTCCAAACCTAATTTCTTTTCATTCACACACGCACATGAGGTTTAGGAAGATCTGAATCTTGCGCCAGTGACCTCATCCACTCCAGAGGTTTAGAGAGAAGTTTTTCTCTTGCCAGGGACCTCACCCACAAATAATCATTCCAAACCTAATTTCTTTTCATTCACACACGCACATGAGGTTTAGGAAGAATTGAATCTTGCGCCAGTGACCTCATCCACTCCAGAGGTTTAGAGAGAAGTTTTTCTCTTGCCAGGGACCTCAACCACAAATAATCATTCCAAACCTAATCTCTTTTCATTCACACACGCACATGCGCCAGTGACCTCATCCACTCCAGAGGTTTACAGAGAATTAAATTATTAACCCACCCTCCCTCCTAACTTATGATTAGCAGCATTATAAGTTTTTCCATTTTTTCCCCAGCTTTAAGATTTGAAGCGTCACTAGTTTCCTGTATGTTCACGACTTGAGTTTTCCATTAGAATATAAACTTTAAGATGGAACCGAATGTGTGTCTCGAAATTCTAAAATGATTTATTGGACAAATATGCCTTTTATCCCTTATTGTTCATTATATTTTGTGATCACTCGTTGTAAGTGTTAGGTTTTTTGATTCAATTGTTTCTATTAT
This sequence comes from Lepisma saccharinum, assembly GCF_977018435.1. Lineage (NCBI taxonomy): Eukaryota > Metazoa > Arthropoda > Insecta > Zygentoma > Lepismatidae > Lepisma > Lepisma saccharinum. Next base: position 52,998,898 of record NC_139248.1, read on the forward strand.
TAGTCCTATGACAAAATTCATAGTCAAATGTCAATTTGTCCTTTTTCCATCTTAAATTTCATGATAATGTGTACTAATAGTACACATATAGATGATTAATTATTAGTACAGTACTACATGCCTACATAGTGTTTATACACATTTAACTATCACTAAGCAACTTAAAAGTTCTTACATGTAAATATTAGGAAAAAATCAAATAGACCAGTTTGTTCCTTAGCCATTATTGAAACAACAATATTGTTGAGCATAGACTCATAAGGTAGAGAAGGTCTAAATATGGGCGAAAATTTAAATATGGGTTTTGGAGTTATCAGCGCTACTCTGTGCTGTAGCCTGGCAGAGGCAATAGGAACTGGTTATCTGTCAAGGACAATGGTTGCGGCGCCAATTCGCAAGAGAAAGTGGTGGTATAGTTTCGGCCTTGGACGCTGTTATAGAATTGCGACCTCCGAAAACTTTTTGCAGGTATGTTTTAACTTAGCGTTTTCTGATTTGTCATCTGCTTTGTATAGGTTATGATATTAGCGGTACATAAAACAAATGTGGGCTTTTATAATGTCATGATTTGTTTGTGAAATATGTATCACAGAAAGCGAAAAAAAATTGAAGAAAAAGAGCGTGATGGTCTAAATATGGGCTATGACATGAGGTCTAATGCTGAGATCACATTTCCAACAAATATTTGGATGTTTTTCTTAATTTCGATTTTTCCCATTCCGCGTGATTTTCAAAACAACAGAATATGCATAAATATGAATTTTATAATGTTTTAGCGATAAATGATTGTTTTTTAAAATTTTAATTGCTTTTTGTGATATTGCCACGAGTAGCCCATATTTAGACCAGAATTTTGATATACATGAGTTTACCATTTTTTTGGAAATAGCTTTTTTTTAAAAAAATTGAGACCTTCTATACTTTAGCATGCTATTACATTTAAGTATATATTTCATACATATGCATTTTTAAGGCAGGTGCTTAATATTTTAATTTTTTCCTCCGAAAATGACAAAATAAAAAGGGGGCCCATATTTTGACCTTTTCCTTTACTGATCGGAAATGACCGTACAATTTAAATTTGGAACCGAACCACTATGCAATATGCCTGAAAAAGGGATCGATGATGACACACCTATAGGCTTTTGTCTGTGTTTATTTAGTTTACTCCTCGTGTTTTCATTTTACCGTGACAATAGGAGGCATTATGGCTAGTAATAACCACCCATTCCAGCCATGGGCCCCTATTTTTGCAAAACAATATGCTAATCTCTAGTACATGGAAATCAGCTTGCTTCCTGTTTACAGTACTATAGACGGTGTTAAAGACGGAGCTACTGCGGAGCATGCGAACTCGTCTGGCTCCCCTGGAACATCCGGTTACGTTGACGATGCTATGGTCGATAATATGAAACGGCAAAGTGGAGATTCTTTTACAAGGAAATAGCGTGTCAGCTGCATAGCATATGGTTGCACAGTTCGATCGGGAACAAATTTGTTGAGTCAAGTATCACTTCGTAGGTTTCCGAAGGACGTAGAGAGACAAAACCTGTGGATACAAGCAGAACGAAAAAAGGAATGGTACCCGGAAAGGATTTGTACGACTTGCATTTTGCTACAAGCATGTTGATCGCTTATCTGCGTATTGTGTTGTGGTGAAAGGAACGGCTCTTAATAAGGTTTCAAACCGAAGCGACACGCGACAGCAGTGGTTCACACCGAAGTGACAAGCGACGCAGGCCCATGGGAAATCAAAGTCTCAGGCGGCACAATACACGTCATTGAGAATCTGAGCGACACGTCCAGCTTGTCGCGTCCCTTCGGTTCGATACAGTTCGTTGATCACTGAGGATTCACTTTCAAGTGGCACGGAGATTACACACTGAAGCGACAAGCAACGGCCCCTTATTCTAAAGGAAACAATCCACCTTGCATACGAGTACAATAGACCGAGGCGACACGATGCATAGTACTGAGAAAACAGACCTGTCCAGGCGACACGTGCATTTTCTCGTGGTGAATTGGTTCGAAAGTAAGCTTTCAGACTGAAGCGATACGTGTCTCTTGGAAACCAACATTAAAAATAATAAACAACACCTTTTCAATTAAAGCGACACGACAAATTGAAGGTGTCGCTTCTCGCTTTCATGTCGCTCGGACTGGGCTGTTTTATCAATACTGTGCATTGTGTTGCCCCGGCCTGTTATGTGCGCAAGCGTGGTGAATGGTATGCATCGGTGCACCACATGTCCCTTACCATAACTAAAAATATAACTAATACAGAGTGTCCACAAAGTCCTGTCCCTTGAACTTTGAATAGCTATAAGTTGGTAACGAAATGTCGGAGATGAATACGACTTTAGCACAAGAAAGCATGGTCCTTTGGCATGTTTATGGGTTGAAATAAATACACCACGTACCTGAAGAAACGCAGGAGGGGAGGGGTTTCGTGCAGGGTGGAGAAAAAATGAACAAAAGCTATTTTTGCCCCGAAACTTCTCTCAGTTCCTTATTTACGATAACTTTATCTGAACTTTTAGTCTCTACGTGCACAGAAATGTCGAAGGAGGTTAATTTTTTTGGTTGCAATGCATAGGGTGACAGAGAAATGACATTTTGTGACGTCAGCCGGAAATCCTACTTTTTGCACATTTTCACGGCAGTTTGCAACGCTGCGAGCATCAAATTGCACGGGACGATCCATACTGGGTATCTACACAACATGGGAAGAAAAAAGTACTGATATCGAGTGATCGTAAATTGTAACTGGATCAAACCTGTCAGCGCTGGTCTGTTTGTTGCATTATTGGCAAGTTGGTTGGGTCGTATCTGAGTAACGTTGTTTTAGCTATGAGTCCTATTATTAATTTGATTTAAAAGTTATTATTCCTTTATCTTTTGAAATGATTTACACCTTGCAAGAACGTGTTTTATCCTCAAATGCTTCTTGAGAACAAACAGTCATCAACAGGTGCAGGAACAGTTTTTATTGAGGTATCCTGGCAAGAGTGTACCTGTACCACATAGGGAAAAAAATGCAGCTTAAAAACAAATTTGATGAATCTCGTAGCGTGTGTGACAAGCCACGAAGTGGAAGACTTAGGATAATAAACCTTTTCGAGCAAGGCCTCATCTCCAGGAAGCTATCAACTCGCGGCAAGCCACGGCACCTAGCGACCTGTTGAGTTAGATGAGGCAAGGCAAAATGGATAATAAACCTTTTCCTGCTCCCACAAAAATAGGCGATAATTAGGCTGGAGAGTTCAATGAACTAACCGATCTATAACTACGCACTGGTAATGATCAGGCTGGAAAGTTGAAGTGGAAGACTTAAGCCCGAATCACACGGAACTGGATTATCAGTAGATATGCCCTAGTTGGCGCTGGACTGGCTACCAATTTGCTAGTTTTCGCCTCACACGATACTTATCAGCGTACTTGTCGATAGACTTTTGTTCCCATACGAGGGAAGTTGTAATGGCAGCCGCGTGAGATGTAAACAATGTGTCACTTCACATTTTTAAAAGCCGATAACTATTCAACCGAGAGGAATAACGTTTCGTGTAAAACGTTATTAGGTACAAAACAATGGCGCTGCTTAAATACATGCTTTACAACGTTTACTGTACACGTATGGAAGAATATTTTAGTTGTTTCAAATGTAAACACCGTGCTCTCAGCATTGATGGTGTAACTAAACGCGCCTATCATGCTGTATACGTTATACATTGCTGGAGTAACACTCAGAAAGCACAGACAAAAGCGCTCCTTTGCACACTCACAGATTATCTTCACATGGCGAAACTTTGCTCTGATTGGCTGTTCCACAGAATCCAGTCGAGGAAAGCAAGTAGCAATTAGAACATGTCCTATTCCTCCAAACCAGTCAAACAGTCAGCTAGGCGGCCATGATTGCTACCAAGAAAGTTAGTTCAGCGCCAACTAGGACTTTCCTACTAGAAATCCAGTTCCGTGTGATAGGGACTTTAGTGCCTTTGCAGCTGATTTTCTGGAAGATTTGGAACTGATTTGTAACGGTGTGCGGGATCCCGAAAAATCGGGACCGGGATCGGGAAAGAAATTTCCCGTCCTGATCCCAACTTCGGGAAATGACTTCCCGACTTTTCGGGATCCCGAGCAGTCGGGAAATACCGAATGGTTATTTTAAAAAAGTCGTTAATTCTCGACATTTTCTGGGTTGTAAATGTCTGGAACGTATCGGAAATTGTTAGTTTTTGTACGAGAAATGCAAAAACAATAACTTAAGGTGAAAATTACCTTTAGAATTCGAGATTTCCAGAGCTTCGTCCCGAAAATTTCCCGACTATCTCAGTAAATTTCGAATTTTTCCCTTCCCGATCCCGCCCAGACAAAAAATTCTGTCCCGCACACCCCTAGTGATTTGGAACATCGGCATGCTCGTTCACCTAAGAAATCACTCCGGCGTTTATCAAAAGAATCGCATATTCCCAAATCTAACATACATAGAGCACTGCGTAAGTTAAAGTTTCATGCTTACCGTGTTCATGTCGTACAGGAACTTAAATTTCCTGATATGGTCAAAAGAATATGATTTGCTAGATGGTTTCTTCAGACATTCAGGTCTCAAAGGGAGCTTGACAAAGTTTATTTTCCCGATGAAGCATGGTTTCACCTATCAGGTTATGTTAACAGTCAGAACTGTAGGATATGGGCTACCGAAAACCCTCATGTTTTACATGAGGAGCCACTTCCTTGAAAATAGGTGTCTGGTGTGCGATATCACGACCATTTTTCTTCAAGGAGACTGAATAGTGCTGTGTATATGAACATTGTGCAGGAATTTTGTGTCGATGTTTGAGGAGGATGAGAGAGACGCATTGTCTCAACAAGATGGGGCCCTCGAAGTCATTTATCACGCGAAACAATGCCTTTCTTGAGAGAATTTGTTCATAACAAATTGATTGTAGACACTCTGTATAAGATAACTATGTAGAATATCGGAGGACAAATATTCTTACCTGGGTTAAAAGCTGAGTCTGTAAAGGGACAATCTGCATACAAGGTCAAAACACAGAATGACGCACACACAGTCCTACAGATCATTATACTGGCTGTAGGTCTATATATCAGAAACTCTCTCTTCTGCAATTTGCATCATATATTTCTGGATAATGTAGCCAACTTCCATTCCTTCAACTAAGCCATATCTTAGTCTTCTCTCCAGTCTCGTGAAACTAAAGTTCAAATCTGCCGTACATGTACTATTATACATACATAGTGTTTATAAAATTATTATTTAAGTATCACTTAGCAACTTACAAGTGCTTGTATGTAAATATTAGGTAATGATCAATTACACCATCTGTTACTTAGCCATTATTGAAAGTTTAATATTGTTGAGTAATTGTTGCATATAGTTCATGTCTCAAAGGTCGCTCAACAATTAGAGAATGAAAACAAGGATAGGATACAAGCAACAAACATTATCTTAACATGTATCAGGCACTGACCCACAGGGGTGATCGCTCCTCCCAACGGCCACACTTTTGGTCATATTATTATGCCTAATACTTCTGAAGACTCAAATATTCTGCCTTTTACCGCCAAGTTCAACATGCCCAAGAACATTTTTATTTTTTTTTAATTGTTAATTTGATGAGTCCCTCCACGTAATAGGCTGATCGGAATTGACCCTACAATTTAAATTTAAACCGAACCACTATGCAATATGCCTGAAAAAGGGATTGAACATGAGACCTCTATAGGTTTTTGTCTTTTCATTATTTATTTTGTCCTATTATCCTTCCGTTTACCGTGGCAAAGGGAGGAATTATGACAATAATAACCATCCATTCCAGACCTGGACCCCTATTTCTGCAAAACAACACGTTAATCTCTAGCATGGAAATCAGCTTGCCTCCTGTTTACAGTACTATATCTTATTTACATGAAAAAATTCAAAGTACCAGGTGGCCAGAATTAAAGTTATCAAACTCAGAGCCCTCTGTAGCCTGTTTGAGGCATCGTAGAACTCTCAAATTTGGTGAATCCACTATGCAGACCATGGGGAAGGGGATGGTGATAAAAAAAATAGTTAAATTTTCCTCCACAAGGGTGAAATGGGGCACTGTACTTCCATGATGGGTTGTAATAATGACGTAAACTGCTCCAATTGGTTATGGATTTGCCTTTATCTTGCAATCTTGCAATCAACGAGAGATTATTTTCTCGCAACTTCTAGTCACTAACAAATGTCTTTCTAATTAATAACTCAGCTAAATCACTTAGCGTGCCATTAAATAAGAAAGAACATGCATTGCTGGTGAAGTTGTTTTATCAGAAGGGTAGTAATAGTGCAGCTGCACTGCGAGGTTATTGTCATGCGAAAGGAAGTGGCTGTTGCAGTGGTGGATAGGGCCTCTTGTTCCCGATATTTTGCGACTAGTGCACGAGCTGTGGCACGTTCATTGTCCCTGCCATGGTCGACGGTTCACAAAGTGCTACATTTTACAGTGGTACCCCTCTAAGATCCATGTGGTTCATCAGTTAAGAGCCCGTATCAGTGTCACTCGAAAAAAGCACCGGACAGATGTCATTTAATCTTCCTAGTCTTACCAATTTTGCCCGACCCTGTGGCCGAGTGGTTAGCACATCGCGCTGCGACGCCAAGGGTCCCGAGTTCGAATCCCGGTCGGGTATGGTTGTTTGTGAATGCCCATTTTCATCCATTTCATCATTTCATCACTCATCCCCATCTTCGCAAATTAGCCAAGAGGCACAAAACGCGAAGTAAAATAAACTAAATCAATCAATCAATCAATCAATCTTACCAATATTGATTCCATTTCCCCCTTCGAATGCATATCCATTGCATGGGAGACCTATTGAGACTTTGCTGGAGGGAGGGTTGCTCTGTCGAAGGAAACAGACAAGGTTCCCTGTCCGCTACTCACCCCCCCCCCCGGCCTGGAAGGTCAGACTCTGACCATACAGACCTTTCTTTTCAGCCCCACGTTTATAACCCCGAGAGGGTCTCTGTGACAAGACAACACTTTTTCAGAGTGTCTGAAAGAAGAAAAACACACATTGACATACTTTTCGTCAAATGGATCTAACATCCTTTTTCGTTATTCAATAAATATTCAATTCCTTATCTGTTTCACAATCACCTTGCCAGGGTAGTTGTTTTTATACAAATTGAAGCGATCTTAACTATTCATGAGCTAGATAATGAAAACGTGCTTTTATATTCCTATTCTTATGCCGTCTTTTCCCATTCATGTGATAACAATATTAATTAATATTATTAATTTAATATTACCGTTATTTTAACTTGTTTTTATTATGAGAAGAAGGTACCAACATCATAGGCGTGCGCAGACCCTCTGATAAGGGGGGGGGGCAAAAGGCTTGAAAATTAAGTCAGATCGGGAAAGAAAAAACTCATTTTATCTCACTGTTTTAGTTTTTGCATTGATGTGATATATATGTATATATATATATATATATATATATATATATATATATATATATATATATATATATATATATGTGTGTGTGTGTGTGTGTGTGTGTGTGTGTGTGTGTGTGTGTGTGTGTGTGTGTGTGTGTTCGTTCGCGCGTGTATATATATATATATACATAGGTATTAACATATTATTTAAATACATTACGTAATCTATTCATCCGCCCCTTAGAAATCAACAGCAAATGTGAGCGCTCGTTTTCTTCCAAATCAAACCAAACTGTTATAGCAGCAACTGGCAAACTGCGAGCGAAGCGAGCAAGAAAATTTTTCGATCCAAACTTTTGAAAGTTGAAAACACTATTGATTTAATAGGGCACAAAACATTTCATGGGACGCCATGGTATTCTCTTTTACAATTTTTCTCAATCAGATTGTTCGGCTCCCAGGACCAACTCCCGCTACTTCCTAGCTACGGCTCGGAAGTTGACAAGACTGCAAGAAAAACAGGTACCGCGAGCGAAGCGAGAAAGAAAATGTTACGAAATGTATTTTTATTTGTATAAAATTTAAAGTCGAGGGGATAATTGCCCCTCTGTGCCCCCTGCAGGTGATCCTGGCCGTCTGGAAGAAATAATGCGAGATGGACGTGAAAACTAATTCCGTCTTGAGTATCGTTTTGTCCTGCTACTAGTAGATACCTATAATTGATTTCCGTCCAAGGTTGGAAAAAGGCAAAAAGGCAATGCCCCCTTGTCAAAATTATTGGGGGGCTCTGATCACTGAAATAAATTAATGAATGACTCACTCCCTCCCTTTTTTAAGTTTTGGCCTCAGTGTTCGGAATCTCATAAAAGCTTAAGGTGTGCGGGATCCCGAAAAGTCGGGACCGGGATCGGGAAAGAAATTTCCCGTCCCGATCGCGACTTCGGGAAATGATTTCCCCACATTTCGGGATCCCGAGCAGTGAGGAAATACCGAATGCTCATTTTAAAATGTCGTTATTTCTCGACGTTTTATACATTGTCAGTTTCTGGAACTTATCGTAAATTGTTAGTTTTTAATCCAGAAATTACTTAAAAGTGAAAATGACGTGTAGAATTCGAGATTTTCAGAGCTTCGGGAAATTTCGAACATTTACGGTTGGAAAATTTCCCGACTTAGTCGGGAAATTGAAAATTTTTCCAGTCCCGATCCCGTCCCGCACACCCCTAATAAAAGCCCATGAATTCCTCAAAAATATCAATTTTTTTTATTCACAATTCGAATGCAGAATATTAATTGTCCACGGATGGATATGTCACAAGTTTCGTCAACCATAATAGCAAAATATTCCCGACTTTTAATATCTGCTACCACGGAGCGCAAAACAGATCTCCGTAATATATCAATGATTTCGTTCTGAATGTCATGTGAGAGCCATTTGTAGCCCGAACATCCCATCCACTCCTCTAGTTCATGTACATCGTCTTTTGAAAAACTTTTTAGTAAAAAATTTAACAATACTCATAATTACATACTTAGTATATAGTAATAAATCATGTGTTTTGCTGTCTCTGGTCATAGCCCCCCAAAAGTTGATGGTCTAGAACATTTCAAATGTGTATTTAAAGTTAAGTTCATGTGGCACAATTCAGAGTAAACTTTACAAGAGAAGCAAAATAATACATTATATCCTCTTAAGCAAAATTATTTTGGGGGCTCTGCCCCCACATCGTTAACATTGGGGGGGCTCGAGCCCCCCCCCAAGCCCCATGGAGTCGGCGCCCATGCCCCTGTCTCCTTGTGGTTGCGCCATTTTCTTTTAGAGTATAATATTGTTTTATTGTACAGTAGACGCATTTCGATAAAACTTTCATAAAAGGTCATTACAATGCTCAAGTACATTTTCTACTTCACGAAGATGTGTTCTAAAATCGTGAAAGGGAAGGGCAACTGCTTATCTGATGGATCAACATTGACCGCTGATCATTACTAAGAAATTGTTAAATCATGAGTCGCCAAACTTGTCAACAAATTGACATGATATTTTGCTGCCTACCTGGTAGGTGGATTTATTCAGTGGCTGTGAGATTGTTATTTGGTTCTAGAGTTAAATGTGTACAATCATTATCCTCTGCAAATGGTGTTTCCAATTTCCGGAATAGGTGTGAAAAATGAATTTTTGAAAGTTGGAGGACGTTCAACATCTCAAGAACCGTCAAGTTTATTTTCCGGTTTGTAGTGATTGATTGATTTAATTTACTTTATATTGCTTTTCTGTCACTTTTGGCTAATTGCGAAGATGGCGGATGAGTGATGATATGATGAGATTGATGAAGGGACACCCAACACAAGCTGGGATTTGAACCCAGGACGTCTGGCGTCGTAGCGCGATGTTCTAACCACTCCGCCACGGGGGCAGCTTTTCTGATTGTAGTTTCTCAATCGAATATTTGCAATGAACATAATTGTCAGCGATGTTTTCTCAATCCTTTCATCGTTACATCCTTATTAAAAACATCCGAGAGGCAAAAATACGACATTAAGGAACTAAAAGACTACAGAAACTACCTATCTCTTAAATGTTAAGGATTAGAAAGATTATAAGTGAACCTCCAAGCCTCGATTAGCGGTAATAATGATGCTTTGTAATCGAGGGGTCACGAGTTCGATCCACGTTTAGGCACATTTAATTAAGTCGCTCGAATTCCACCAGTGACGTGCACTGAGTAGTAGCTAGTCTAGCAGAGATAGATCAATCAATCTCACGTCTCTAATTATTTTCAAATCACGATATTTATTGTCTTGAAGCCTCAGTTCATATGCAACACTTCCTTCCACGCGCTTCTCGTCCCTCGATGTGATCAGCTGGCAAGGCTGAATACCCTAGCTGGCTCTTCTTCCGCCTTACCAGATCCAGGTATAGACAGCCGCCCGAATGGAAAGGGAAGATTTCTGCCTGTACCTCCCTTGCCTCCTCGCCCCCCGCTCCCATGGTTGAAAACCCATGGTTTCAGGTCCTCCAGTCTATCTCCTATAGGCCAGATAGGGGATAGGTTTCTCTTCGATTCCTTTGTAAATCCTCTAAAGAACTCAGGGGAAAATTTTCTGCAGCACTTATGTTCTCTGTATTTACACAACCTTTTAAACGTTGTACAATATGTATGTATAATATGGGATGTAGTTTTATTTGTATATGAATGGGAACGTACTTGTATTATGTGCAGACAAAAATGTTATGGTTACTTTCCTCTTTTTTTCAAATATGGAATTTATAATGATTAAATAACAAATATTTGCTCACGCTCTCTCTCGCTCTCGTTTTAGTGGCCTCCAATAGAAAAAATGGGTAAGCTAAACAGTCATAAATACGGATGTATTAATTTGGGCAAGAACACGTGCGTTCTAATTGTTGTTGTTGGTTTGGTTTATTTTACTTCACCTTTCTGCCACATTTGGTTATAGCGAAAATGAGGATGAGTGATGATATAATGAAACTGATGAAGGGACCTCACAAAGAACAATTCAGGCCGGGATTCGAACCCGTGACGAGCGCGCATTCTTGTTGCTATGTGTTGTACTCTGCAGTGAATAATGAAATAATTTCAAATGAAAAATGTATCCCAGAACTCAAAAGTCAAATGAATATCATTGAAGAAAGAAGAAAAAAGTGTGTTTTGTTACCTGTCTATCTCCTCTAATATATTGATTTTTTGCCACCTCCCATCATCGCTTATTCTAGGTGTATAGATTTAATCGCGATAAGTAGCTAATGAGCTTATGGAAGTCACGAGGGACAATCATCTGATTTCACAGTACCCTGAAGATGCACTGGGAGGAAATTATTTGTATTTTCTTTTTCCTTTCTTTAGCGTTGCTTTTCCACCACTTTACCTAACTTCTGCCATGACCATGAACGTTGATTAAATTAAACGGATGAAGAGTGGCTACAAAGAAACACTCATTCAGAGGCCAGGGCTCGAGCCCGGATCTTCCAGTAACGAGATCGTGAGATGGAGAAATTAGGGAAATCAAGCAATGTATTTTTTTTTGGAAAACGTTAATTATATACAAATATGATGTATCAAAAATTCAATTGAAATTTACGTACCACCGAGTAAATACGCAGTTTGCTTTACCGATACCCACGTATTCGAATATTGATTGATTGATTTAAAATTGTTTGGGTGCGTCGGCACTTAAGGCCATTTTGCACCCTTCTATGTATACGGGGAAATAGCCCCTTATCTAAAATTCTGACTCAAAATTAAAGAAGGGGTGTAAATAGCCCCTTAGGTAAAAAATAAAAGTGCAGGTTGTAAAAAGACCTGCACGAGACAAACACAACACATTAAAAAGTCAGAACAAACAAACTAAAAACCTCCTTACAGACGGTGGAAGAGTCCAGCTCTTCGTAAAAAACTTAAAAACATTTGATAAAATGCTGCTGTCATCACCCAAGAGGGATGACAAACAGCCGGAAAGGTTAAAAGTCTGCCGGAGGTAAGCAAGATCGACACATTCAACGAGAATGTGTCGCATGCTTAAAATAACATTACAAGCACGACACAACGGAGGGTCCAACCCTTGCAGTAGGTGACCATGCGTGAGACGGCTGTGTCCTATACGCATGCGGGTAAGAATAACTTCTTCTCGCCGAGAGGGACGAGACGAGGAACGCCAAGCACCTATGGTGGGCTTAACAGCGTGAAGCTTGTTCCCCGTTTCCACATCCCACTCGGCCTGCCAAGTGTCAAGAAGGCGACAACGGAACACATTCTGCAGGTCGCTAGCTGGCAAAAGGTGGACGAGAACGTCGCCATCTGCATCAGCAGACTTGGCAGCAGCATCTGCTGCTTCGTTCCCCAGGATGCCCACGTGGCTAGGGACCCAACAGAAGTGTACATCCGCGCTGGCAGATAAGGACACAAGCCGTCTGAATATGCGTTGCGCTACCGGATGCCGGGAATACGGCGAATCCAGAGACTGCAACACGCTGGTCGAATCGCAGCACACAAGGACTTTCTTCAGCCCATTCACGTCTGCAAAGTCCAGTGCCTTTAGAATGGCGTACAACTCTGCCGTATAGATGGAACAGGCAGGATGTAGCGAGAAACTGGAACTTTGAGTGTCTAGGACGAAGGCGCAACCAACTGATTTGACTGTCTTGGACCCATCCGTGTAAAACACATTAAAATTGGGGTGCTTCGCACGAAGTTCTAAAAACCTTTGCTGGTATACAACCATTGGTGTTTCTGACTTTGGAAGGGCAGTCAGAGAAAAATCGATAGAAGGTTGCCACGTCCCTCGCGTGAGCATCTACCAGCTTAGCACAGGGTAGAAACGATGAGATACCTCTGGGCACAGATCAGGGTTACTAACGCTACAAAATGTATGGAAAGAAACAACAGATTTAACCCACTACTGAGGGCACAATTCGTACTATATTCTTGATTAATTATGTACAAATATTAAACAACTTTTGAAGTCTTTTCATACAGTAATTTTCTTCTATTTTTATTATTTATTAATTCTAACCAATCTTCTTCGGGCTGCTTCTTCTTATAATCAATATGGCATCTTCTTCTTATGGCCTCTTCTTCTTATAATCAGTATGGCATCTTCTTCTTATAATTAATATAGCGTCTTCTTCTTATAGCCTCTTCTTCTTATAATCAATATGTCATCTTCTTCTTATAGCCTCTTCTTCTTATAATCAGTATGGCATCTTCTTCTTATAATTAATATGGCATCTTCTTCTTATGATTAGTGAATTTTCTTCTCCTTGTATTTAATAATTAAATTGCCTTCTTCTTGCAATTAATAAGGCTTCTTCTTCTTATAATCGCTAATATTCCTTCTTCTATATATTTACATCTTTATTCCTCATCCTTTCGTTACTCTTTATTTACATCTTTTGTTTCGTTCCTTGATTTTTCTAAGGAACATTTTATATCCTTGCTATCTGGATTATTCTTTGTCCGTGGATCATTAAATGAGCTTCCCTTTATATCTTTGTATACACTCCCTGGAACGGTATGTATATCTATATGCTGCAACTTATATCCACGTTCTTGTTTAGAAACGTCGTGCAAAAGACCCAGTGGATCATAATTGATAATTGGAGGTTTTATTATTTCTCCTCCTTCCCTTACTCGTCTTGCCAGAATAGATTCTCTTGTTTTTCTACCTCCTCTCTTTCCTCGTTTCTTTTGCATCCCTTTATACCAATTGACGTAAATATCGATCTTCCAAATAAACAAAGAGAAAGCCGGCGCTAACCTTAACTTGGAGCTACAATGTATGCGCCTCCAAATGTGCTTGGGTGCTGCCGAGAAATGGCGCTACACCTGGGGAAAACAACCCAAAAGCCGCACGAAACTCTCAGTTCGTGGGAACTGTAATAGACACAAAATCGAAATTGCAATTCGACTTCTTTACTTGTGTATATTAATCGCTTATGTCATTACTGAATGATAATTCCCCTTTTCTCCTTATTTATATCCTGTTATTATTTTAAACTTATTTATTTATTTCCTTATAATTAGTATTAATATATACAATCGTTATTTCATCACATCTGTTCTTTCCATTGTCTCTATTTACAATCGTATAAGTTCTCCTGGGTGGTGCCATCTCTTACCCACTTTCCAAACTTATTTATGCAGCATCTTTTATAACCGTTGTTCCTCTTGCATGCTGCCATCTATAGTCCTTTATTTCAAAGAAAAGCAACGCAGTTTGTGTACGTGACACAAAATTCCCCTCCTCTGGGTAAAATTTTTCCTTCTGAGAAGATTCGTATGCAAGGAAAAATTTTCTTCAACATCCATTCTTACTATTCACTTCTCATATGTACTTTTCAACATTTGTTTAACGTCTTCCGTACAATTATATATTTTTACATTATCTAAGTTTTCTGTCCTTACTTCCTTTGTCACCATATCTTGTATAACTATAGTGTTCCTAAACGTTTCTAATACCATATACGGACCTTCGTACTTGAAAAACAGTTTTTTAATTGTGCGGTCAATGGCCTTACTTATTGGATGTGTTTTACAATAAACTATATCACCCTTTTGTACTTCTATCTTCTTTCCTTTCGCTTCTTCTTTTGACGTCCTCTTCTTTCTTTTGTTATACAGGTCATTGAAAAATTCTTTCCTTGTTCCTCTTTCCATAACCTTCTTTGGCCATTCTAAATCATCGAAAATCATCGGCTCTGCTTCATATCCCAAGAAAATCTCTATCGGGCTCATATTCGCCTCAGCTGATATAGAGTTATTTAATAACATAGCTATCCTGTTAATTACTGCACACCACCTTGTATGATGATCATGACAGTACATTCTGAGTAACCTCACAATCTCTCCATTGTAACGCTCAATTGGATTTGAACTTGGATGATATCTTGTTACCTTAATCAATTTTATCCCTTTGAAATATGTATACTCCTTGAAATACTCTGAAGTAAATTGAGTCCCGTTGTCTGTCAACATTTTCTTTGGACTACCATAATGTTTGATAAATCCTTCATCCAACTTCTTGACTATCTCTTTGGTTGTGGCTTTCTTTAAAGGATAGCACATGATAAACTTGATACATACGTCCACACACGTCAATATATACAAAAATCCTTTACACCTAGGTAATGGTCCTATTAGGTCTATAGAAACCATGTCTAATGGCCATTTAGCGATAATATGTAATTCTTCTTTCTTAAATTTTATCTTTGAAGGTTTAGTTTGTATGCAAATTGTACAATTTGTAACATGGTTAACAACGTCACTCTTCATAGTTTTCCATACGTAAAATCTTCTAGCTAATCTCAGCGTTTTGTCAACTCCGAAGTGGACAGATCCTTCATGCACGATCTCGAGTACTCTTCTTATCAAAATTCGTGGTACACTAATCCTTACTTGGTTCGGATTCTCATAAGTAACTTGGAAAACGATGCCATTTATAACTTTGTATCTGTTCTTTATCTTAGACATCCTTGTTTTCTTGTTTCCTTCCTCTCCTTCCAACACCTTGATAATCTCCCTTAGTTCCTCATCTTCCTCTGTCCCAACTCGCCATACCTCTTCTTTAATACCATTTACTTCTTCCTCAGCGATAGCGTTGATTTCTAGCCTAATCACTTCCTCTGGTTCCTGATTTCTCTTTAAAGGTGCTCTACTTAGAGTATCTGCAACATGGTTTTCCTTTCCTTTTATATCTATAACATCAAAACTGTACTGTACTGTTGCAGTAATATTGCCTTGCATTCCACTGTCTTGCCGAATTTAACCAAACTAGACTCTTGTGATCACATACCACCTTGAATCTTCTGCCTTTTAAATATGCAGAAAACTTTTCTATTCCAAATATTATCGCCAAACACTCTAGCTCACTTATAGTATACGCTCTTTCAAAGTTCTTCAAGCTTCTGCTAGCATATTGTATTACATTATCTTCATTGGATTCGTTTTTCTGAAATAGGTATGCTCCCAATCCAATGTTCGATGCATCTGTGCCTAAAAAGAACATTTTCCCAAAACCAGGTTGGCTTATGTCTGGCGCTTGTATAAGGTCTTGCTTAAGTCTTTGGAAAGCCTCCTCTTTATCTCCTTCCCATTTCCATTTTATATGTTTTCTGAGAAGTTCATATAATGGCTTGGCTTTGCTTGCGAAATTGTGTATAAATTTCGATCGCCAATTACATACTCCCAGGAATCTTTGAAGTTGTTTCCTTGTGTTTGGCCTTGGGAACTTGCTTATCGCGTCATTTTTGTCTGGACACATCTTTATTTCACCTCCAGATACCACATGACCTAGGAAACGTATTTCCTTACTTGCAAAAGAGCATTTTTCCAATTTGACAGTTAATCCTGCTTCTGCCAATTTACTAAATACCCAATCTCCTTTCTCTATGTGTGTCTCCCAATCTTTCGTATGTATACACATATCATCCACATATATAGCAAGCCATTCTCTCGTTTCTATACTAAATATTCTATTTAGAGCCGTCATAAAAGCTGATACTGACGAATTTAAACCATATGGAAGCCTTCTAAATTGAAATAACCTTGACCCATATCGAAACGCTGTATATTTTCTAGATTCTTCTTCTATTTCTACCTGAAAATATCCCAAAGTCATATCAAATGATGTTAAGTATATGCTGCCTGAAAATGTGTGTAGTAATTCATTTATTCTTTCTACTTGATTTCTGGGAAGTAGCACGTGTTTATATAGCTCCCTTAAATCCAGTACGGGTCTCACACCTCCGTCCGGTTTGTCTACCACGTGCATTGGGCTTACGTGTACGCTATTGGAGTTCTCTATTATCCCCCAACTTAACCATTTCTTCAATTCCTTTTCTACAGCTTCTCTCTTTGCAAAGGGTATAGGATATTGCTTTGACACTATTGGACTCGCTGTGTGTAACTCAATCCTATAGGTGTATACATCCGTCACTCCTGGGCGTTGGCTAAATATTCCCCTATGTCTCAACAAAATATATCTTAAATCTTCTTTTTCATTTTCTGAGATCCAATGACACTCATCCACTTTAGCTTGTATTTCTTCTTTCGATGCATTTTATTTATGGTCCTCTCTTTCGACCTCTTTTTCATATTCACATTTTATATTTTTATTTTCAACTATATCATCGTAGTATTTCCTCTTATACACTGAATCATGTTTCTGATATACAAGGCTTTGCTTCCTAACGCCTATTTCGCTCTCAGAACCTTTTATTTCATCTTCCATAGGGATATCTACTTTCATGTTCTCCACTGATTCTAGATTTAGCCGTTTTTCTTTTATATGTATGTGCCCATTGTAGTTTTCTAGGAAAGGTACTCCTAGGATTATATCACACCTCAAACCCTCTATCACCAGAAATTTTACTTCGAAATTAGCTCCTCTAATGCTCATCATGATGCGTACCGTGCCCTGAATTTTGTATTCTTCATTTCCCGCAGCCATAACTAATCTGACTTTGTCCTTTTCAGAAGCATCTAATTTTGCTTGTGGGTATTTCTCTTTAATTCTTTGCCAACATTTATAGCTCATTACTTCGACAACACTCCCACAATCGATCAAGCATTTAACCTTAATTTCTATTATTTCTGCTTCCACATACAATGATCTTCCAGGTTTTAAGTTTTCAAAACTCGGCTCTCCAATTAAAAATAACTTCAGAATTCCTTCTTCATTTATCGTATGTTCTCCCTTCATATATTCATCATTTTCCTTTGCTCTCACACCTGGGAGTTGCTGCGAGAGCTCTACAAGTTTAGCCTCTCGACCGATTCCACGTTCCTCGCCTCCTCAATTATCTGCTGCCATCCAGCATTCCCTACTTCGTTCTGCACTTGGCTTCTTACTAATTCCACTGCTTCTCTTCGCTCTTCATCTATCTCAGTATTTCCCCTCTCGTTCCTCTCGTTGTAATTATTTCCTCTAGGTTGCCTTTCATCTATCTCAATCCTTCTTTCTGAGTTTCTTTGATTCACATTTTGCCAATAATAATTTCTTCCTCTATATCCGCGGTTTCCTCTCCACAGTCCTATATTCCTTCTATCATAATTTCTTTGCTCTTCCTGAACATTATTTCGCCTTCTGCCATTTCCGTTACCTTCTAAGACTCCTCTTCCTCTGCCTCTATATGCATTTCTGACTTCTATGTTCCTAATCCCGAATTCTTGTTTCCGGAATTTCTGCTCTGGACGTTGTTCCTCTTCAGGATGATTCCTCTTAGGATAATATCTACCTTCCTTTTCTTTATCCCATGACCTTTGAGTTTTTTTCAGCATGTCATCTGTTCTGAGGTAGTCTTATCAAGTCTTCCACCTTCCTTATCTTTACTACAGCCACCGCTCTTTGCGTCCATATTGGTAGTGTTTGTATCACTTGTCTAACCAACTGTTCCTCATTCCATTTTTCATTCAAATTTCTGAAGCTCCATAACGTTTCCCATGTGTGTGCTTCCAAACTCTCAACCTTGGACCAATCTATATATTTTCTTTTCAATGTCTCCAATTGTCTTTCCCTAATTTCCTCACAATAATATTCCAAAAATCTTTTACTAAACTCTTCGAATGTTCCAAACTTTTGCTGATTTAACTGATACCAGCCTCCAGCAGACTTTTCAAAACATCCTTCGATTAAGTCCAGTATCATTTCCTCATTAGCTTCACGTTAGTTGTAAGTTCCTTCAGGAATTTTCATGGACACTTGTCAGATATATTTCCATTAAACTTGGGCAAGTGTTGTAATTCATTAGGCTTAGGGACTCTTGTCTTATTCTTCCCTATTCCAAATTACTTCCGTTTACTTTGTCCAACCATCTTCCATTGTCGCTCCCTTCTTCACTACTTTTCCATTTCCTTTTCTTCCTCTGGTGAATCCTTTTATGCTTTATTTCCTCCTCTGTAGTCGATTCGTCGCTACTACTTTCCTTTTTATTCTCCTCTTTTCATACTCTTCTTTTCCATCATTTCCTTCTCGATTGAAACCTATTGGCTTATCTTCTATTCTCATATCCTCTATTTTAGGGATTATTCCTCTCCATTGTACTTTATTCCCTTTCTTTCCTTTGTCGATCTTACTTTCGAGGGTTTGTATTTTCTTATTACTCTTCTCTAATTCTTCCCTAACTTCTTGTCGTTCTCTAATTATCATTTCTCTGAATTTCAAATTTCTTTTACTATTGTTTCTTCTGTCACAATTTTAATTTCTTCTACTCTGTTTTCTACTTCATCTATTTTAGAGATGTTAATATCTATCTGCTTCTTATTTGCCAAAATTTTGTTTTCTCAACCTGTACTCCTCTGCTGGCATTCTTCATTCACTCTTGAAGCTTCCTTTTCGATTTTTCTATTAGTTTCTTCATGTCTTTCATCTGCCATCCTTATCATTTCTTCTATCTTTCTCTCAAATGCTTTCCTGTTTTCTTCACATACTCCTGCCATCTCCTCTATTTTTCGATTATTTTCTTCCAACCTTTCTTTAAATTCTTTGCTGTTTTCTTCCATTTTCTCTTCCAACCTTTTGCTGTTGTGATCTTGACTTTCTTTTATTTCCATCATAATTTTCATCAACATCTCCATCGTATTTTGTTCTTCTTTCTTTCCTTCCTTTTCCTTTAACTTTCCTTTACTGCATTCCTTGCATTCGTATCCTTCTCACCTTTCACATATCTTCTCATATTTTTCTTTCCGGATTCCTTCACATAACCAGTGTTTCATTTCTTCACATTTCTTACACTGTATTATTTCTTCCTTATTTCCTTCTTCGCCACAACATATATATTTTCCTTCTTCCATTTTTGCTTTACTTATCTTTCCAAATTCTTATTCTTCGCGTTATTTCAACCTCTGGTCTGTATCGAGCCCCACACGTTGGTCGCCATTAATCAATGCCACGTCCCTCGCGTGAGCATCTACCAGCTTAGCACAGGGTAGAAACGATGAGATACCTCTGGGCACAGATCAGGGTTACTAACGCTACAAAATGTATGGAAAGAAACAACAGATTTAACCCACTACTGAGGGCACAATTCGTACTATATTCTTGATTAATTATGTACAAATATTAAATAACTTTTGAAGTCTTTTCATACAGTAATTTTCTTCTATTTTTATTATTTATTAATTCTAACCAATCTTCTTCGGGCTGCTTCTTCTTATAATCAATATGGCATCTTCTTCTTATGGCCTCTTCTTCTTATAATCAGTATGGCATCTTCTTCTTATAATTAATATAGCGTCTTCTTCTTATAGTTTCTTCTTCTTATAATCAATATGTCATCTTCTTCTTATAGCCTCTTCTTCTTATAATCAGTATGGCATCTTCTTCTTATAATTAATATGGCATCTTCTTCTTATGATTAGTGAATTTTCTTCTCCTTGTATTTAATAATTAAATTGCCTTCTTCTTGCAATTAATAAGGCTTCTTCTTCTTATAATCGCTAATATTCCTTCTTCTATATATTTACATCTTTATTCCTCATCCTTTCGTTACTCTTTATTTACATCTTTTGTTTCGTTCCTTGATTTTTCTAAGGAACATTTTATATCCTTGCTATCTGGATTATTCTTTGTCCGTGGATCATTAAATGAGCTTCCCTTTATATCTTTGTATACACTCCCTGGAACGGTATGTATATCTATATGCTGCAACTTATATCCACGTTCTTGTTTAGAAACGTCGTGCAAAAGACCCAGTGGATCATAATTGATAATTGGAGGTTTTATTATTTCTCCTCCTTCCCTTACTCGTCTTGCCAGAATAGATTCTCTTGTTTTTCTACCTCCTCTCTTTCCTCGTTTCTTTTGCATCCCTTTATACCAATTGACGTAAATATCGATCTTCCAAATAAACAAAGAGAAAGCCGGCGCTAACCTTAACTTGGAGCTACAATGTATGCGCCTCCAAATGTGCTTGGGTGCTGCCGAGAAATGGCGCTACACCTGGGGAAAACAACCCAAAAGCCGCACGAAACTCTCAGTTCGTGGGAACTGTAATAGACACAAAATCGAAATTGCAATTCGACTTCTTTACTTGTGTATATTAATCGCTTATGTCATTACTGAATGATAATTCCCCTTTTCTCCTTATTTATATCCTGTTATTATTTTAAACTTATTTATTTATTTCCTTATAATTAGTATTAATATATACAATCGTTATTTCATCACATCTGTTCTTTCCATTGTCTCTATTTACAATCGTATAAGTTCTCCTGGGTGGTGCCATCTCTTACCCACTTTCCAAACTTATTTATGCAGCATCTTTTATAACCGTTGTTCCTCTTGCATGCTGCCATCTATAGTCCTTTATTTCAAAGAAAAGCATCGCAGTTTGTGTAGGTGACAAGGTGCAGGAAACTCCTAGGTGGGGAGAGGCGGGATGAGTGGAGAGACGCCAGGAAAATGACTGTCAACACCAAGTGCTGACAGGATCTCGTCTGCACGAACACCAAATGGTCTAGTGGCACTAGGGTGGAGCCGATACCTTGCCAGCCTATTCTCGTCTGATATGGTGTGAAATGAGGGATGTGAAGGCATCGAGCGAAGATGGAGGAAGTAGTTCACTACCAGCTGCTGTCTTCGCAGAGACAGCGACGGCTCAGATGCCTCTACGTACAAACTGGCGATAGGGCTGGTACGAAAGGCACCAGAGCACACACGTATACCAGCATGGTGGACGGTGTCTAGCATGCGAAGTCTAGATGGGCGGGCAGAAGAATACACAACGCATCCATAATCAAGCTTCGACCTGATGAGTGCACGGTATAGGCGAAGCAGTACCGTCCTATCAGCACCCCAGGAAGTATGAGATAAGACACGTAAAAGGTTGAGAACTCGAAGACAAGAGAACTTTAACTGGCGAAGGTGAGGTAACCATGTTAATTTCTTATCGAAAATGAGGCCCAGGAAGCAGACCTCATTCACGAAGCACAGGGGAGACTTCCCCATGTACAGGTCAGGATATAAATGACATGTACGCTGACGACAAAAGTGAACACACACGGATTTCTGGGATGAGAAGGTGAAACCTGTTTGGGAGGACCACTCAACCAAACGGTTTATCGTCAGTTGGAGTTGACGAGAAGCTGACGCGAGATTCCGTGAGCGACAAAAGATCGTGAGGTCGTCTACATAGAGGAGGCCATGTACAGAGGAAAGAATGTTTGCCATAACACTGTTCACTGCTATGGCAAACAGAGTCACACTTAAAACGCTGCCCTGTGGGACACCGTTCTCTTGTTCGTGAAGATCCGAAAAGGAGTTCCCAACACGTACGCGGAAAAAACGATCTGATAAAAAGTTTTTAATAAAGTATGCCATATGGCCACGGACGCCCCAAGAATGGAGCTGCTTTAGGATGCCAAAGCGCCATGTTGTGTCATATGCCTTTTGGAGGTCAAAGAAAACTCCAACTAAATGTTCCATGTTGAGGAATGCATCCTGAATATGTGTTTCCAGCTGAACCAGGTGGTCCAGTGTGGAACGGTTGGAGCGAAAACCATATTGAAAATTACTTATCAATCACTTTTCCTCCAAAAACCAGGTGAGACGCTTGTTGATCATGCGTTCCATCAACTTGCACACACAGCTAGTTAAGGCAATAGGCCTGTAACTCGAGGCTGCGGTACGTTGCTTACCTGGCTTCGGGATGGGAACGATAATTGCTTCTTTCCAGGAAGTGGGGAAAGAGTCCTTCAACCAAAGCCTGTTGAATACCGCCAAAAGGAAATTTTTGGCTCCAATGGGCAGATGACGAAGCATCTCATAGTGGATCTTGTCCACTCCAGGAGCTGTATTCTTAGAATTCGAATAGTTAGAGCTTTCCACTCATCTTTGTTGTCGGCCGACCTCCGTGGGGGAGTGCAAGTGGCCCCGGATCGGTACCAGGTGGAGGCACATAGTGGTTCGGATCCCACTTTAAACTGTGGGTCCAGTCCCGATTAGCTTTTATGTACATAAAGTGGACTTAAACACCAAATTAACCAACCGCGGGGGAGTGATTATCACTGCACGCTATGGCACCAGGAGTTACGGGTTCGAACCCCGACCGTTTTTTTGTGTTTGTCTCTTCATTAATTGTATTGCACCATCTTCGCGATTAACCAAATGTGACAGCGACGCTAAGTAGCATAAATCAAATCATTGATTGATTATTTCATATGGTTTGTTTTACTTCGCTTTTCCTACACTTTTGGCTAATCGTCAAGATGGTACGAAAAAATTGATGAAGGGACAAACACAAATAACACACATGCCCAGGTCCGGGTTCGAACCCGGGATCTCTGGCTTAATAGTCAAATCAATTTCTTTTGGATTTTCGAAAGTGGGTGGGATCAACACGTGCTTCTTTTCAGTAGTCCTTCCTCATTTTGCAATTCTTTCCTTTCTTTGACGTTCTATTTTTAGGAATACTGGGCCTTAAAGGGAGGAGGGGGATTATGACACACACCAATCTCCCTTGGACACGCCACTGATTGCTCCCCAAGTGTCGACATCACCGCACGTCACTGTCAAAGAGGCCCTGGCAACCCTGTGGGCCCTCAGAAATGCCGTATTAATTTACTTGCTCGGAGGTCGCCTAAAATATGAGAAAAAAATCCCTCATCTGACACATTTATAGATATAGCGTTTGTTTGAATCTTTTAGAGTATAAATTGTCTGCAGTTATGAATCCAGTAGGAAGATTCAGTTGCTTGGACAGTCTGTTTTTTATTCCCACACAAACAACGAAACTTGTTAATTCATGAACTTTTATCACTAATATTAGTTTCATGTGTGGTATTTAAAATGAAACTTCCCACCAAATATTTTCAAAGGGGGGGGGGGGTCAAGCCTTTTCATATACAAATTAGAACTGAGACAAATTTCCCACATAGTCCACACCTGTTACAGATTATTTTCGATTTTTAGCTATAGTGTGATAAGGTAGTTCAATTTTCTTTTAATTGTTTAACACTTCAAAAGGGGGTAGCTAACTGCCTCTGACGTCATCGATGATTATACGTTGTAGTATTTTCGATATTTTTTTTACCAAGCGCTCCCCCCCCCCAATATTTTAGTTTCAGGGGGCTCCAGGGCCCATTGGAGGTTAAGTTGCTTCATTCTGACATCGTCATTGTTACCAGCAGTCATGTTTAGTGAACTCAAAAATAAATTTATTTTGATTTGTGAGAAATCTGTTTCAGTCTTTATTTTATTGAATTTAAAGTAGAGTGTGCCACCAAAGTTAACGTGTGCCCAGCAAACGTTGTAGCATTTTATATAGTGCCTTTAAAACCGGAGGTTCAAGCTGTCAGTCTCTGGGGATGGAGGCTTGTCATGTTCTTCCCAAGAAAGAGAGGGAAAGTCATTTGGGCAACAACATGACAGTCGGAAATATCACCTGAAATAATTGGATACGGTAGCAGCACACCACTGAAAAACGATTTTCGCCAAAACGTGGCTTGTCATGTTGTTGCATCTTTTAGTACTACAGTTAAATAAAGATAAAATTGGGGGAAACGATAATATAGCTTTCACTCATCACTAGACCTCGGATTTTAGGTATTTAACCTATTTTTTTCCTTTACAGGCATGTAAGAAATAATAAGTTATGTCAGCGTTTTGTTAAAAAACGCAACGGCTGATGAAGTTTTATAGTGTCTGACAAAACGATTTTGCTTGTTAGAACCTATTTTAGGTTTATGCGCCTAAATCAAGACTTTTTTTAGGTTTTTATATATTTTTAAAGGTTTTCCAGGATTTTTGTCACACAGAGGCATTTGCTTTTTTTGGTCACGAAAAATACGACGACGAATGTGTTTGAAACGTACTCTCTGTCGATTTCCCTTTCTCCAAGTCCATTGTGATTTTTCAAAGCTCTAAACCAGTGGTTTCCAACTTCAAAAGGTCCGAGGGCCAAAATTATATCCAGCAGTTGATTGGCGGGCCGCATTTTTTTTGGGGCTGGGGGTGTTGAAAATTACAAAAATTGTAAGTACTGAACGGAAAATGTAGTACTTTCGAATGATCAAAATTTCTAAAATGAGGCAATAAAAACAATGGAATTACAAAATCAAAATGGCATAATTACAATTTATTTCACAAAAACCCGATACCTATGGATGAATTGAAAGAAATGAAAAACACACCATACAAATAAGAGTCCTTCATAGTAAGTGTTCAATGTGAAAATTGAGGCCGATCTGCTTCTTTTATTAAAGTTTGAATGTCCACTTCAATTTCTGTATTTGAAAGTCTCAGAAGGTGAAGCAGTGAAGAATCTGCCAGTCGGCTTCTGTAGCGGTTCTTGATGAACTTCATAGAAGAAAAATCCCTTCCACACGTGTATGTGCTGCCAGTGGCGCAGGAACGTTTTTCATTTGGGGGGGTACATATATATATATATATATATGTCCAATCAAGTGTCGCAATAATAATAATTAGGATAATTATATTTAATTAAATTAATATATTACTTAATTAAATATGTACATTAATTAATATTTTATTGTTATTATTACATGAATAGGTAAAAAATAGTAAAAGAATAGAAATATAACAGCAAGTATTCATTATCTAGCGTACGTGTAGTTAAGATCGCCAAGATTTGCACAAAAACAACTGCCCTGGCAAGGAATTTAATGTCAGATAGAAAAAGAATTGAATATTTGTTGAATAACAAAAAAAGGAGTTAGATCCAATTAACGAAAAGTAAAGTTCCTGATTAATATTTTATGGATATTATCATTAGTAGTGTGCATAAAACTTTGGAATCCTTCAAAGCCGTATGAGCCAAATTCCTTGCCTTCCAATAAGTTCAGCGGAGAAAACCATCGAGTATACAAATAACTCCCGGATTTCATTCGTGAATAACAAAGCAACGATAGATGTTATGCAAAATTTTATTTCACAGTTGGAAAGAACAAGGATTACCATTTTGTTTCCCATATGTACTGAGACAACTCCATGAACGCCCCTACTTTTTTGAGGAAGACGGCACCAAGTTAATGTAACGTCTGACCGTTATGTATGGATGTTACGCAACTTCCTGCAGCCGCAATCGAACGAACGTGGCCAATTGGCTGTGTGGTTCCAACAGGATGGTGCCACAGCACGCGTATCGATGAACGTGCTACTTGAAATGTTTCCAGGGCGTCTGATCTCACTTCGAAGTCACCTTCCATGGCCAACTCGTTCCCCCGAGCTCGCACCCTGCGACTTCTTTCTGTGGAAGTACCTGAAGGCCGAAGTTTACCAAGGAAGGCCGAGGACAGCCAATGATCTGAAAGATGGTATCAGACAGGAAAAAGCGGCAATACCGACCAGACATGACTAGGAGGGTAATGCAGAGCTTCAGGGCGAGACTTCAGAAATGCGTACACTGTGCAGATCGGCATTTGGACGATATCATTTTAAAACAAAGTCAACTATGTCACACAAAATGGTGACTTGTGGCAATTTTGACAAAAAATAATTGGAACATTTTGTTATTTGCAAATATGTAATAAAATGGTAAACCTTGTTCTTTCCAACTGTGCAATAAAGTTTTGCATAACATCTATCGTTGCTTTGTTATTCACAAATGAAATCCGGGAGATATTTCTGCCGCACCCTAACTTTTAATTGTTACGCTGTTCAAGCATGGTATTGGCATTGATGGAAATTGAGTATAACAAATGCTAAACAATTATATTTTGATAAATTACTTTTACTACTTGGTAAGTCTTTTCGGGGGAAGGGGTCCGGACCCCCTGGACCCCCACAAAAACGTCCTTGATACCTAGGTATAATGTGAAGCCATGAGAAATATTCTCTTTTAGAACAGCACACACGAATGTCCTGTTATTTAATGCAAAATATGCATAAATATTTTTCATTGTTTTTGTTAGAATTTAAGTTTTCAAAAAAAAACAACAGATTTTAAAATCAGATAACAATTCTGAAACATATAAGGCTAAGCTCTGGACCTCATTCTGGGTTTATTTGGATTTCACGGAACGGAAAATCAGGGGGGATCTTGAGCCACACCAACCAGGAATAATCATCTCCCACCCACTGGATATAGAAACTACATTATACTATAGAGTTCCACTTCAGTTCCGTTCATTCTAATTTTAAAAGTCGCATAGCTACGCATAAAAATATCTTTAAACAATTTATGGCAGATGTGTTCCATATCCAATGCCTCTTAGAAGCCATGTATTTCGTATTTTCTCAGACATCTATAGGGTGTTGTATTAAAAAAGAAAAAAATGAGTTCAGATGGTTCCCAATCAACTCGTAAGAAGTTGAAATATTTGTGAAAAATTTGACGAATCATTTATTTGTAATATAATTTGCTGTACCTAATGCCGCTCTTCAAGTACTGAAAGTAATATCATTCGGTACATTTACAAAACCGAAATCCTTCAGCTCTCAGAAGTAGCAAGGAAAGCCATACGCTCGAAAGTTTATTCTTTCTTTTCAATTTTTGGTGGACAATGTGAAGAGCCGGCCAAGGTTTATTTTCGTATGTAGTGGTATTAAATGCAGATACATGCGTGTGTTTTAGGATGACATGTCAATTTCTCGTTTATGTGAAAAGGTAAACTTTAATGTAAGCAGAAGCATGTGCGCGTCACAGTTAAAGATTTTCGCATCTACAAAGAAAATCCAAAACACATTCCCACCTCGCCGGACTCCGTGGCGGAGGGGTTAGCATAGCGCGCTATGACGCCTGAGGTCCCAGGTTCGAATCCTGGCCTGCCCATGGGTGTTATTTTTGAGTGTCCATCAATTTCATCATATCATCAACACTCATCCTCATCTTCGCGATTAGCCAAAAGTGGCAGAAATGCGAAGTAAAATAAACCAAATCAATCAATCAAATATTCCCATCTCATTCAAAGACCTTGTAAATCCAATCCAAAATCTACCAATAGAACCTGCAGTGAGTCTCATTTATCTCGTGCATTCATCTGACTAATGTAATTTTCTTACAATTTGACTTTAGAGTTTGACATAAAATGGCGTTTTGTTTGTGTTGCATTCGATATCACAATTAGATTTTAAGCAATTAATGTCCAATTATAAGTATACCTAATATAGGGTGACCAGATCCTTACCAGCAAAAAACAGTACACACACATACCAGGACAAACTTTCTTCAAAAAAGGAAAGACATAAAGGACAAAAGTTATAAAAATAATTATTCTTTTATTTGATGAACCCCCAAAGTATATGAGTGGCATAAAACAAAAATGAAAACTAAATTTGACATATTAAACAAACTACAATTGTGAGCAAAATTTTGTTGAGAACATGTCACTTATACTTTAAGTCTTTAAAACAATTCCAATAACTTCAAATTAACAAATATTTCATAATCAAATGTACCAATATTTAAGTATCATCCTTAATGGTTCTGTATTTTTGCTTCGAGTGAATAGCATGTAATAACTTTGTATTTTTCATAACCATATCATGGAATTCACTACAGGTACAACTGAAATTATGTATTTTAGAGTTTCAGTTTTCAATTGAGATTTCTCAGCAGTCCACATGTTATTCATTAATGAGAAAACTCTCTCAGTGGGTGCATTTGTGGCTGGAAGGCACAAACTGAACTCTACAATATCAAATACCTGATAAAAGGAAATGCATTTTTCCTGAAAATATTTGAATATCTCAACCCATCTTAAATCTACTCTCATTTGAGCAGTGTTCCATGCTTTCAGTTTTTCAACAGTAGCATACGCTCTTACATTTGAAATTTCATCAAAGAGATAAGAATCATTAAGTTGCTTTCCTGACCATTTGTTGAAAAATTGTACGCTATTTTGCACCAGTTTTACCCAATCCAACACAATCATTTCAGAAAAGGGAGAGGACCACTGCTTAATATATTCAATACAAGTTGAATAAAATGAACGCACATGTTCCTTAAAACTTGACATACAAACAAACCCATTTTCCTCCAGACTTTTCAGTTTCGACTGTACTATAAGAGGCACAAAAAGTCAGTTATATCTGTCAACTAATTTTTGTTTAAGTTCGGCAATCAATGCAGAACCTTCTATCATAGAAACATATTGACCCTCTAGAAAGTGAACAAAGTCATTAAAAAGTGCTGCATTAGAATGGATAAAATAAAGCCATATTTCAGATAGGGGGGCCTCAAAGAACATTTTAATGATTGTGGGACACTTGTCCTGTGATAGAAAGTATGATTTCAATGCTGGATAGAGTTTAAGTATGCGCTCTACGCTGGCAACAAAGAGAGCCACCTAGTTTTGCTGTATGAAAGAAGCTTTGAGAACTCTATCTCCACGAAGTCACAAAATTCACGTAAAGCATGTTCACGTACTGTATATATGTAAAAATATGAGTATTTTGTGCACCACACTTTCTATGCAAATCGGTAAACAGTCCATCGCAGTTTGTACACAATTATTCACTATATGTGCAGAACAACCTACACCTACAATTGGTTTGTTTAAGCATTCCTGAATATACTGTAAATATTTTTTTTACCTTTTCTTGCTGCTCCTCCAAAGTTGCAGTTGGTGTTGTCAGCACATAATCCAACAACTTTAGTTTCAATGTTGTATTCATTTAATGTCTTCAGGATATACGAAGACACAATATCGGACGTTTCACCACACTGATCTTGAAAATCCAGAACTTGAACGTGCACTCCGCTCAAAGGAAGGAAGTAGCGCACCAACAATGGAAACAATTTCGTAGCTTTATGGTTCGACGAATCTGTGTAAACTGTAATGTAATTTACCTGATCCAACTCTTTCTGAAGCTCTGCAATTGCATAGGGGCTTATCACATTTGTCACGATCGCTTCACATTTTGTTCTTGCACAAGCATATTGTGGTTCGAAGCACTTCTTAACGAGTTTCGAACTACAGTCTGTAGAACGAAACGATTGATTATGTTGCACTGTATGAAATGCAAAACACGCTTCTGCTGCTGCCAATTTTTGTTCCTTAGGCCCAAAATTCTTGTTTCGAAAAAATGTAGAAAGAGTAGCACTAGATGCAGCAGCAGCGTCGGCAGATTTGTGTTTTGCCGTTTGCAGATATCGTGTTATTTCAGACCTTCCACTGCTTGCAATTGAAAACTCACCTGAACATTTTTCACAGTGAAATCACTATCGCTTTTGCCTCTCTTAAGAAATGGATAAAGAGATTTCAGTTCTGAATTAAATGCACATTTCCTCCTAGGAGGCATCTTCACCCGACAGTGTTGAAATACGAGACGTGCACTTCAGGAACGAGACTTCCACTCTACGCACCCCGCAACAACTGGACAGATCGGCGCCACGTGACCCTTTTGTTCGCAACTATCTACAACCTGCTCTCTGCCGTGGTAACTACGCATTGTTCTAACCGGATGTTCATTCTCTCCAGCCCGACCACAACAGAAACGTATGTACTGCATAAACTGTTGACATGGAAAAAACAAAAGAAAATATAAATAGAAAATAAATATTTGGACTTCGGAGACCGGATTAGAAATCAGGACATTTCGCAGGACATATGTGAAAGAAAGGACATATCTTAATTTTATACATGGCTTCGCATTCTGCAGGACAGCCCATCAAAAAAAAGGACTGTACTGCGAAAATCAGTACGGATGGTCACCCTAACCTAATACATAGGTAAAAAATAGTCCCCCTCTGATAAAATCGCAAATTGCACCCTGTTTAAATGTCTAGGAAAGATTTCATTTAACCTAGGAATGATATCGCGATGCGATGAGTCGAGAATTGTCACAGCCTCATCTCGTCTCCTGTGTGGTGAGGTCCTTCTCGTTCTTGTTTGTGCTTATTTTTCTTTCGGTTTCGACTCTGAAGTTATCAAAACTTATTCCAAATTCACCTCATTCTCAGATAGGCTAATCGGCACTCTATTTTTTAAAAAATATATATCTTAATATATAGGTTTAAGTATAGTTTTCTCAACACCCTCTCACAAATTTATGAAAATGGGTGAGGTACAGGAGTGCATTGTAACCCCCTTCCCCCCCAAAGTTGGTCTGTCGTGTCTCGTCTCGTTCGTGTAAGTGGTCCGTTTCGGAAAATTCCATTACAAATATTCAAAAGAAAATGGGGTCAGTCATATACTCTTCTGATGAAGATTTGTATCTTATCTTCGAATCGACGCGACCACTGCTTTAGAAATGTGTGCCCCCCTTGCGCAAAGCAGCAACAGTCTGCAGCGTAATTGTCTGAGAGTCAATCTGATTCCAACGTTCCACACACATTTTAAACAATTTTCATCTCCTTAAAGAGATTTCCAAGAACTTAGGTCAATGAACTAACTACTAGCAAGCACAATGTAGTATAATAAGTTTACAACTAAATGTTTTGAATTTCTGTGGTAAGGACTATAATGCTTAAAATTTATAAACAATAATACATTTTTTTATTGGGCGAATTGATAATAGGTAAATTTAACAGTAGCACCTTCCATCTGCTGTCAAATTACCAAAGGGGGGTACAGGGGGTACAACTCGATTTACGGAATTAGGGGGGTACAGTACCCCCCTTCAAAAATTTGCGGGGGTACAATGTACCCCTGTACCCCCCGTTCCTGCGCCACTGTGTGCTGCCGAACATCGATGTCATTCTTTGCTCAAAACTACGTAGGTTTGGAAAGCGTCCCTTTGAGAGGTATTTGAAAAACTCTGGCCCCTTTTCTTGCCTAGTTTCAAGGAACACATTGCCTTGCAAATCACAGAATTCAAGTTGGAGAGAAGCTTCTTGATCTTCGATGTTAACGCCAAGAGGATTGCTAAATAGCTGGATGCTGCTTTTAAGTTCTTCAAAATCTTTAAATCTGGTTTCAAACTCATCCATTATTTCTTTAATATTTGCACTGAATTCAGAAAAGTCCAGTGTTTCTTCATCTTCTGCTAGCCGCCGACAGCTTGGAAAATGGACCAGGTTATTCCTCTCCAAAGTAACGTTGAAAATCTTCAGTTTATTACGAAACCCATTTATGTTTCCCATTAAATCTGACACCAGCTGGTTTCATCCCTGCAGATTCAAGTTCAGTTCGTTCAGATGACCTGTGATATCTGTTAGAAACGCCAGTTGTTTAAGGAAGTCCATACTCTGAAACTGTTCCAGTTGTCTTGCGTCCGATGAGGCAAACTGTTCAAGGAACGCATGGATTTCATTTCTTATTGCAAAAAATCTCTGAAGGCACTTTCCTGCACTCAACCACCTCACATGGTTAAAAAGAAGTAAGTCGTCATATTCTGCCTCCTTATCATCCAAAAACTCTCGTAACTTTCTATGTAGAAGGGCTCTGTTCCCCCCTCGAATCTTGTTTATTATTTGTATAACTGTTTTAAATACTTCATTTCGTTTCACTGATTTCCCACACAGAGCCATTTGGTGAAGAATGCAATGCAACGCTGGACAATTTACTCCACTTTCCTTAAGCATTCCTACAAATCCAGATTTTTCTCCTGTCATCGATTTTGCTCCATCTGTTACAATGCATGAACACTTATCAAAACCTCCGATCTTATATACCGATTTTTTTTTTTTTTACCGCATCATATATGTCCTTCCCTTTAGTGGTTCCGTGAAGAGAGCAGAGGTCAAATAATTCTTCGTTTGTCGAAAAATCGTCTTGCGTTATACGTATAAATATCAAGAGCTGACTCACATCTGTCTGATCTGTACTTTCATCGAGACACAACGAAAAATAGGAACTACTTTTAACCATGTTATACATTTTTTCTGTTACTTGTTCTCCCATATCCATAACCCGTCTTTGTAGTACAGTCTGGTTAGAAAGTGACACTGATTCAAATTTGCTAGCAACGCTAGAGTCCCCGAAAGCCTTTGCCATTTCAATTGCACACCTTTTTACTATGTTTCCATCAGAAAAAGGTTTCTTTGCCTTAGCAAGTTCAAGTGAAACTGCATAAGAAGCATGCAGAGATGACGTCTGCCCCTTTGTAAAACTGCTAAACATACCTGTCTGCTGTTTGACTTTCTTCTTCAGGTCCACAATTAGCAAATCCCTAGACTCTCCTTCATATTATCCGTATCTTTCTTCATGCTTAGTTGTATAATGTCTCTTCACGTTATATTCCTTGAGCACTGATATAATTTGCAAACACACCAAACACTGCAGCTTTCCATTGTTGTTTGTAACGAGGTAGTCTTTTTCCCAACGTTCTTGGTAGGTTCTATTTTCATTTTCAATCTTACGTTTTTTGGAGATATTGCTCATTTCGATATTTGCACAAACTTTAACAATTAGTTACAGTACAATCCGAATTGGAACACTGGAACTCACTTCGTACTTCGTGCGTAGTAAAACAGATCTCTTTAGCGCAGCTCTGCAGTTTGTTTCTAAACACACAGAGTGAAACCTTCGCGGAAGCGGGCGAGTTCATTCCGCATAGCGAAGGGGTGAAATGCATGATGTGAAGAGAAAGTTACGTCACTTTAGATTCTTGTGATGATCATTATTGACTGTAAAATAAATTCTACCTGTGATATTGTCTTTCTTCACAGAGCTTTCGTTCCTTCAGTAAAAATAGAACGTATTTTAATAAAAATACATAAAATTAATGTATTTTGCAAACTGACTTCGCGGGCCGCAAAAAAGGGCATCGCGGGCCTCGTGCGGCCCGCGTGCCGCCAGTTGGAAACCCCTGCTCTAAGCAGAATGCCTGGTGCCACTGTTAGCTGTACAATTCAAAGTGGTTTGATCTGTGTGGTCTTGTTCACTTTCGCGTCACTTCGGTGCTTTGTGGCATTCACGCCACATTTCAACATTGAAGTTTGCACCACCGACTATGTTTTTGTTGAAAGATTATTTTCAGCATATAAGATGATCCTCGCACAGACAAAATTGCGGAGTTTAACTAGGGTGACCAGATATTTGTTGACCAAAAAGAGTATAGTCGATAGGTTGAATGCGCGCATGCATTTTGGTTCGCAAAAATCCCGCGCGACTTCTTGACAGTCTAATTATTCTGGAAATTATGCAAAATTAAAACTTCCTTTTTATTTTACACTCATTTTGCACAAAAAAACTATATCTTGTGACTATATAATATCTATTTTAATATTCTAATGCAATTCTTGAATATTCTAAAGCAAATTTCTTGATATGTTGATGCATATAATTGGAGGATAATATTTACACACCAATATTGATCAATATTTTGAACAAATTTTAATTATTGTAATTTTCAAGTATTGGTATCGGTGGGAATCGGTAAGAGTATCGGTTCAAAGTGGTATCAGCTCAACCATAATCATTATCATTAAATTCCAATGAATTTGAAATATGTCTTACTTGTTGATGGAATATGAAAGTGACACTTGAAATTGTTCATAGGAAATTCTTGAGTCAAGGAGTAAATACTTCAGTTTGTTGACATCTTGACGTTTTCCGTGCTGTGGATTTTAAGGCATTTTTACGCGTAAAATAATGAATGAAATTAAATAGCAAGGAAAAGAGTATATTTGGGGATTTTTGCAAATTGAAAAGAGTATAGAGTATATGAACCTCTAAAAGAGTATAATACTCTTAAAAAGAGTATGTCTGGTCACCCTAGTTTAACTTTAGATAACATGAAAAAAAATGTTGTCTCACTATACGGCGAAGAGTGGATTTTAATAGCAAATTTCCAATGGTAAGTTCTGCCATCGTCGTAGGGTTAGGCAACACACATACCGTTAAGCAAGATAGTGCGTATTTCAGGATATAGGTGACTATACCTAATCAGCATTTTTCAGGAATTTTGAACTATTTTAAGTTTTTTTTAACCTACTTCAGGATTTTTAGAGCCTAACTTAAGATTTTTAGGACCTATTTTAGGATTTTTAGCCTACCAAGATAGAACGGCGGCTTCTCTGGTCTTTAATAAAATCGCTGCCTTGTCCTTCAGCGCTCCGTGATTATTATCAGAATGCGAACTTCAAAAGTGTTCCAGCGACATTGGTTCTGATCTCGTGCTCCAGATACTTACATTCATACACTATACACATAATGAGATATCATAATACTGGAAATGGAAACCATGGGCGTCGCAGAAACTTTTGCAGGGGAGTGTCAGGGAATTGATAAAACTTGAATAGTAGTGATTGTTATTTTTATAAAATTAAAACTATTATAATCTAATAAACAAACATTATTCCAGTTCTTTATTATTATTATTATTATTATTGAATTATAAATAAATATGTAAACTCAATACCTATTATTCTGTCATTTCAGGAATTTAGGTTTTCATTTACATCTTAAACGAATTTACTTTTTATAAATTTCTGGACCAGACGTCAGACATGTTTAGTACAAAATGGAGTTCCGTTGCGTTCCAACCTGTTTTAAGCCCTGCATGTATTCCAAGTGTGTAAGTTATGTGTCAATATATTATAGAAAAGTAAAATTGGTTCTCTGGGGAAGTTGCCCACGACACTCCCACAAAGGTTGGAGTGTGTTCGCCACTTCCCGCCCCTCATTTAATCCGCCCTTGAACAGGACAATGTTATATATAGAGCAGATAAATGTTACGTGCAAATGCGTTTCTATCAATTATGATAAAGGAAAAAAATATATTGGACAAGTGCAACTTCATATTGGAGGAGCCTGTTAATGCAACAAAATTAACTAACGTTAAAGTTAATTTATGGCATGTAATCAGTGATGTGCCGTAGACTATATGTTTACGTCTACATGCGTTGTCTACACGTAATCTACGCGTAGATTACATTGGGTTGTAGTTTACATAGTCTACGTAGACAATCTAAAGAGCATTAAAATTAATTTTCAAGGGTTTCATGAAAGGAAAGGGACATTTTCAACTATATTGGTTCCTAACGAAACGGAAAGAATCCTATTTACAACAACATTTCTCTTCTCTTCTGTCATCAACTATGGATGAAGATAAATAATATGCAAAAAACAACAACAGATGGCAGTCGTGAGGCAAAAGTAGTCTTTTCCCCATAAAACACTAGAATATTTCCTATATTAGGTTTCTTCCTAGATGAGAAATTGTTCGAATTTGGAAGAAAGAGTATGAAAAGTTATCTTCACACATCAGCAACTGATACGCAGTATAATTTTGTTTTAATTCCACGGCGCCCTTTGTTAAGTTATCACCTTTCGCCATGTTGTTTACATAGATTACCTAATCTACGTGTATAAAATAGTCTACCTGTAGACTATTGTTGTTTACGCGTAGACGCACATCACTGCATGTAATCCAAGAAACATGCCTTCCAAAAAGAGAAATACGTTTAGGAACAGAAGATGGTCGACCCAGTATTTTTTTTTTTTTTTTTTTTTTTTTTTGTCCTCGTTTTCCATTTAGAAGGCTACACCTTCTCTTTGGTAAGTGAATTGTTTTCATAAATGTTTTCCCTTGCAAGGTGATGGTCTAAGTGTGTTTTCAGTATTGAAGTGGTACAAATTTACTTATTCTGGGGGTAGTTCACTTAGATGTTATTTATTCAGTAGTGGGAAAATTACTTGTTAGGAAAGTAATAATTTGCTATGGTGCGGCATGTGTTGGATATATCACGTGCCGTAGTTCCGGAGGATGATGGATGATATACAGCTGATAATCAGGATGCTGTGGATCTATCAGGAAGGTATACATGGTTAAGAGATGCTGTAATGGTGTGCAGTGGTAAGTGGGAAGGCAGTCGTGTAGAGCATCTTCGTACATTGTGCTGAGAAGTTGTGGATGGTGCGAGTTCATTCGACCAGTTATATATTTGTGACGGATGGCTTCGATGTGGGTTGTGATTTCCGGGAAGGTTATTCGCTCGTACAGTAGTCGTGTAGGACTTGGTAGGACTACTCTGAAGGCCAAACGAAGAGCATGTCTTTCCAGAACTTGTAGTTTGTGATAGAATGAGTCTGGCGCTGATATCCATGCAGTGTGGCCGTAAATTATTGCTGGTCGAAGGAAAGCCTTGTAGGTATGTAGGACAACCTGGGAGTTGAGTCCCCAGGATGTTCCAATTAGCCGTTTGAGCAAGCTCAGACGATTTGTAGCTTTTTGGACGATGTTGAGCAATTGAGGTTTCCATGTTAGCTTGGAGTCAAATATGACTCCTAGGTATTTTGCAGTGGTGGCAGGCAGAATTGGCGTTCCCCGTATTTTGATGTTTAATAATGTTGGGTTCCTTTGGATCTTCGAGCGACAGCCTGTCTGTAGAAACACCAATGCTTGTGTTTTGAGAGCATTTATTGTGAGACGCCATGTGTCACACCATCTTTGGAAGGAGTTTATAGCTGGTTGGAGAGTTTTGTTTATAGCTTGGATGGTTGAACAACAGGCGAGAAATGCGGTGTCGTCAGCGAATTGGTAGATAGAAACTTGTGGGGGTTTTGGCATATCGGCAACGTATAGTATGTAGAGTAATGGTGATAAAGCAGCACCCTGTGGAACGCCAGAGTAAGGGAAAATGGGGTATGACATCGCTCCATTTACAGTGACATAAGCGACCCTATTTGTTAGAAAGCTGTGTACTAATCTGACATAGCAAAGCGGTAGTTGGAATTTATGGAGCTTGTAAATGAGTCCAGTATGCCATACTTTGTCAAATGCTTTCTCCAGGTCGAATAGTACTAGACAGGATGGTTTGGATGTGTTGAAGTGATTTGTGATGCGAGTCGTTAGTTTTAACAAATTATCAAGGACACTGTGTTGAGGTCTAAAGCCTGCTTGGTGCGACGGAAGTAAACTGTGTGCTTGTAAGTGCATGTGTATGCGTCGAACAATGATGCGTTCGAATATTTTGCTAAAGGTTGATGTGAGCTGAATAGGTCGATAGTTTGTGGGGTTGGTACTATCTTTGTGTGGCTTTGGAAACATTAGAACTTTCGAAATCTTCCAGTCTGTCGGGTAGTGTCCTGTGCGGAGGATAAAATTGTATATAATAGCCAGAAAGGACAGCAATGCAAGCGGGGCCTGTTTGATCAATGCGTATGTGATATTGTCCAAGCCGGGAGCGGTGTTTCTCTTCCTACGCACAGTATTGATAATATCGTCTGTTGTGATAGGAACAGTTAGAGCATTTGTAGGATCAATAGTGTGCGTATTACTGGGTTGCAGTTGCCTGTTATTGGGGTTGGTGACTCTGTCAATTTTGGTCTGGAGGCGGAGATTTGGAGCTAGTTGTGGTGTTGGAGTGAAAGTGTCTTGCAAGACATTTGCGAAGGCATAAGCTTTTTCAGTGTCTGTGTTTAGGGCTGCGTCCTTGATTGTTATTGGATAAGGAGTACTACTGGATTGTCCAGTGAGCACCTTGAAACGTTCCCAGTATTTGGTGGGATGGCTTTCATCACTCAATTGGTTGCACGTTTCAATCCATCGACGTTGTTTACAAGCTTTTATATAGTTTTGTACTGTACGCAGCCATTGACGGTGTAAGTTAAGGGATTCAGGATTTCTGGTCTGGAGGTAGTCCCTGTATGCTCGTCGTGATGCTGTGATTAGGTGAAGATATTGCGGAGGTAGCTTTGGTTTGTAACTATTGAGAGTGGTCGTAGGTATGTTAGTGGTTGCCGCACTGGTAATCTGAGCAGTAAGATGTTCCACCGCCGTATCGAGTTCCTCTGAATTGTTTGGTGGTGGATGCGGGTGAGAAAAAGCATGCTGTAGCTTTTCACTATATGCCTCCCAGTTCGCTTTGTTGTAACACCAGATTTTTCGAGGTTGTATTGTACTGCTCGTATTGCGGTTACCAAGATTTAAGGTAATTTTCACTGGGTCATGGTCACTGCCGATGGAATCCAGCACAGATATGTTCAAGCAGGCACTTAGAGATGTTGATGTTATAACAACGTCAGGGGTAGTGTTACTTATGGGACGTATGGCTCTGGGCAGTACATGGAATTCTGCTGTAGTGTTTTGGTCCAGAAATTGTAAAAAGTTTGTTTTGTCTTGCATGGTTCGACTATGATAATTGATGTCCGCTGCTATGATATAATGTTTGCTAAGGGTTTGGATATGTTGAAAGAATTGGTATGGAATAGTCTCCCCTGGTCTTACATAGATGGTAGCAAAAGTAACGACCCGGGATGGAAAATAGATGGTACTAGCAGTATGTTCTGGCAAGAGGAAGTTTGGTGGGAAGGTAACTGTTCGATATGGTAATTTTCTATCTACTCCAATTGCTGTGCCGCCGTTTACTCTTAAGCCCGGCGGACCATCGTGGCGTAAGATGTTGTATGGTGGAATATGACAGATCATTTTTGGAGCAAGATAGGTTTCGTTTAGCGCAAAGCAGTGAACAGATTCTTCCAAAAGCAGGTGTTGCAATAAAGCTTTTCGTTTAGAAACGGATCGGATATTTAAAAATAGAAAATTATACATATTCCGTACTGCCATATTCAAAACCTTAAACCGCAGTTTCCAAGTGGGATATGTGGAAATGCACATGAGGACCAGAGTATGTTGCATGGAGTTGCAAGTTGAAAATTGTTTTTGCAGATGCTGTTACTTGGGTTAATATGTGCGTTCTTAAAAATGGGTGCACATTTTGGAGAGTCAGGGTGAAGAAACGTATTAGATCTTCCACTGTTACTGGATGTCGTAGTGAATTGTCAGGTTCTGTAGCAGTGTCATTGGTGCGCAGGGGAACTGTTAGATCAGGGTGTTCAGGTATTGCATCTGGCTTGGCTTTGCATTTGTAACTGTATGTAGGATGGTTTTCCGTACATGTGACACATTTTGGTGCAGCAGTTTGGTTTTGACATTCTCTGGTTGAATGGGGTCCTGAACAGTATCCGCATTTATCTCGGTTTGGACATGCAGCAGTAGTGTGCTTGTTATACTGTTGGCATTTTTCGCACCGCAATGGAAGAGGTTGTTGAGAACGGGATGGTTCAACTTTGTACCTGCGTCTGTATATGTATGCTCCACTGTGTAGTAGTGTGTCTACAGCATTTTGTGAGTCTGTTAGGACCCGCACCATGTATGTGGGTCCGTTGTTATTGCGAATACGGATACATTTGCGGATTTGTACACCTTCGCATTCCAGTTCCTCAAAGATCTCCTCGTCTGTTAAGACAGGTTCTACACCCCTGATGACTACTGATAGTAGTGGGGATTTATGTGGTGGTGGTGGTTGTTTTTGAGTGGAAGCATTCAGTGTTTGGATGTTTGCTTTGGCTCCATAAATTTCAAAAGAAGCTTTGTTTCTAATTAGTTTTGCAAAGTCTGGATCTGGTGATTTCAATATGATGCCATTACGGGTGAACAGTATTTGTGCAATTTGTGCCCTTGGTACATACTTAGATGTTTGTTGGAACACATGTTTTGCTGTATTGAATTTGGTGTCGTAATTGGTGAGCAGGAAGTTGTATAAGCTGTCATCCTGTTGTTTGGATTTTAGTTGGGTTGCATGAGCTGTATTTCCTGTATCTCGTTTAATTGGTGATCTAGATCGTTGACGTTGAGGTAGAGGTAATCCTTCATAGGAATTGCGACGTCGGTGTTTTGTGGAATAGCTGGACGTTTGCATTGGATCATTGGTACTTCGTGAATCGAGCATCGTCTCGGAGTTTGGACCGTCCGTCCGTTTAGTACCTCCGGTGAAGGTTTTCACCCCTTCTCGCTGTCGTAGCAGCGTTGCAGGAAGACCATGATGCATATCAGAAGACCACAACCGTGAGTTGTTTATATGATCCAATAGAACAAACGCAAATCCTATGGGAAAAGAGGCACAAACTCAAACCAACTGACAACTCAATCCAAAGAAGCGAATCCAAATTCCAAACTAATTGTAGAGCCCAAGACAAAAGAAGAGGAAGGATGAAGGTAGTAAGGGAAAACAGTTTCAAAAAATAGTGCAAGTCGTATGTCTGCTCCACTCAACGTGTTCAACCAAAAAGGTTCCTCGCAATCACCTAACCACCGTATAGGCACAATTGGTACCGTTTGTCCGTTCCAGACTTACGGCTTCCACCTGGAATAATTGGCCCACGATGCGTGACACAAGAGAGACCGACTTACGATTACCTATACCTTGATGTCGACCCAGTATTTTTTTTTTTTTTTTTTTTTTTTTGTCCTCGTTTTCCATTTAGAAGGCTACACCTTCTCTTTGGTAAGTGAATTGTTTTCATAAATGTTTTCCCTTGCAAGGTGATGGTCTAAGTGTGTTTTCAGTATTGAAGTGGTACAAATTTACTTATTCTGGGGGTAGTTCACTTAGATGTTGTTTATTCAGTAGTGGGAAAATTACTTGTTAGGAAAGTAATAATTTGCTATGGTGCGGCATGTGTTGGATATATCACGTGCCGTAGTTCCGGAGGATGATGGATGATATACAGCTGATAATCAGGATGCTGTGGATCTATCAGGAAGGTGTACATGGTTAAGAGATGCTGTAATGGTGTGCAGTGGTAAGTGGGAAGGCAGTCGTGTAGAGCATCTTCGTACATTGTGCTGAGAAGTTGTGGATGGTGCGAGTTCATTCGACCAGTTATATATTTGTGACGGATGGCTTCGATGTGGGTTGTGATTTCCGGGAAGGTTATTCGCTCGTACAGTAGTCGTGTAGGACTTGGTAGGACTACTCTGAAGGCCAAACGAAGAGCATGTCTTTCCAGAACTTGTAGTTTGTGATAGAATGAGTCTGGCGCTGATATCCATGCAGTGTGGCCGTAAATTATTGCTGGTCGAAGGAAAGCCTTGTAGGTATGTAGGACAACCTGGGAGTTGAGTCCCCAGGATGTTCCAATTAGCCGTTTGAGCAAGCTCAGACGATTTGTAGCTTTTTGGACGATGTTGAGCAATTGAGGTTTCCATGTTAGCTTGGAGTCAAATATGACTCCTAGGTATTTTGCAGTGGTGGCAGGCAGAATTGGAGTTCCCCGTATTTTGATGTTTAATAATGTTGGGTTCCTTTGGATCTTCGAGCGACAGCCTGTCTGTAGAAACACCAATGCTTGTGTTTTGAGAGCATTTATTGTGAGACGCCATGTGTCACACCATCTTTGGAAGGAGTTTATAGCTGGTTGGAGAGTTTTGTTTATAGCTTGGATGGTTGAACAACAGGCGAGAAATGCGGTGTCGTCAGCGAATTGGTAGATAGAAACTTGTGGGGGTTTTGGCATATCAGCAACGTATAGTATGTAGAGTAATGGTGATAAAGCAGCACCCTGTGGAACGCCAGAGTAAGGGAAAATGGGGTATGACATCGCTCCATTTACAGTGACATAAGCGACCCTATTTGTTAGAAAGCTGTGTACTAATCTGACATAGCAAAGCGGTAGTTGGAATTTATGGAGCTTGTAAATGAGTCCAGTATGCCATACTTTGTCAAATGCTTTCTCCAGGTCAAATAGTACTAGACAGGATGGTTTGGATGTGTTGAAGTGATTTGTGATGCGAGTCGTTAGTTTTAACAAATTATCAAGGACACTGTGTTGAGGTCTAAAGCCTGCTTGGTGCGACGGAAGTAAA
This sequence comes from Lepisma saccharinum, assembly GCF_977018435.1. Classification (NCBI taxonomy): domain Eukaryota; kingdom Metazoa; phylum Arthropoda; class Insecta; order Zygentoma; family Lepismatidae; genus Lepisma; species Lepisma saccharinum. Next base: position 53,041,283 of record NC_139248.1, read on the forward strand.
CTGTGTGCTTGTAAGTGCATGTGTATGCGTCGAACAATGATGCGTTCGAATATTTTGCTAAAGGTTGATGTGAGCTGAATAGGTCGATAGTTTGTGGGGTTGGTACTATCTTTGTGTGGCTTTGGAAACATTAGAACTTTCGAAATCTTCCAGTCTGTCGGGTAGTGTCCTGTGCGGAGGATAAAATTGTATATAATAGCCAGAAAGGACAGCAATGCAAGCGGGGCCTGTTTGATCAATACGTATGTGATATTGTCCAAGCCGGGAGCGGTGTTTCTCTTCCTACGCACAGTATTGATAATATCGTCTGTTGTGATAGGAACAGTTAGAGCATTTGTAGGATCAATATCGTGCGTATTGCTGGGTTGCAGTTGCCTGTTATTGGGGTTGGTGACTCTGTCAATTTTGGTCTGGAGGCGGAGATTTGGAGCTAGTTGAGGTGTTGGAGTGAAAGTGTCTTGCAAGACATTTGCGAAGGCATAAGCTTTTTCAGTGTCTGTGTTTAGGGCTGCGTCCTTGATTGTTATTGGATAAGGAGTACTACTGGATTGTCCAGTGAGCACCTTGAAACGTTTCCAGTATTTGGTGGGATGGCTTTCATCACTCAATTGGTTGCACGTTTCAATCCATCGACGTTGTTTATAAGCTTTTATATAGTTTTGTACTGTACGCAGCCATTGACGGTGTAAGTTAAGGGATTCAGGATTTCTGGTCTGGAGATAGTCCCTGTATGCTCGTCGTGATGCTGTGATTAGGTGAAGATATTGCGGAGGTAGCTTTGGTTTGTAACTATTGAGAGTGGTCGTAGGTATGTTAGTGGTTGCCGCACTGGTAATCTGAGCAGTAAGATGTTCCACCGCCGTATCGAGTTCCTCTGAATTGTTTGGTGGTGGATGCGGGTGAGAAAAAGCATTCTGTAGCTTTTCACTATATGCCTCCCAGTTCGCTTTGTTGTAACACCAGATTTTTCGAGGTTGTGTTGTACTGCTCGTATTGCGGTTACCAAGATTTAAGGTAATTTTCACTGGGTCATGGTCACTGCCGATGGAATCCAGCACAGATATGTTCAAGCAGGCACTTAGAGATGTTGATGTTATAACAACGTCAGGGGTAGTGTTACTTATGGGACGTGTGGCTCTGGGCAGTACATGGAATTCTGCTGTAGTGTTTTGGTCCAGAAATTGTAAAAAGTTTGTTTTGTCTTGCATGGTTCGACTATGATAATTGATGTCCGCTGCTATGATATAATGTTTGCTAAGGGTTTGGATATGTTGAAAGAATTGGTATGGAATAGTCTCCCCTGGTCTTACATAGATGGTAGCAAAAGTAACGACCCGGGATGGAAAATAGATGGTACTAGCAGTATGTTCTGGCAAGTGGAAGTTTGGTGGGAAGGTAACTGTTCGATATGGTAATTTTCTATCTACTCCAATTGCTGTGCCGCCGTTTACTCTTAAGCCCGGCGGACCATCGTGGCGTAAGATGTTGTATGGTGGAATATGACAGATCATTTTTGGAGCAAGATAGGTTTCGTTTAGCGCAAAGCAGTGAACAGATTCTTCCAAAAGCAGGTGTTGCAATAAAGCTTTTCGTTTAGAAACGGATCGGATATTTAAAAATAGAAAATTATACATATTCCGTACTGCCATATTCAAAACCTTAAACCGCAGTTTCCAAGTGGGATATGTGGAAATGCACATGAGGACCAGAGTATGTTGCATGGATTTGCAAGTTGAAAATTGTTTTTGCAGATGCTGTTACTTGGGTTAATATGTGCGTTCTTAAAAATGGGTGCACATTTTGGAGAGTCAGGGTGAAGAAACGTATTAGATCTTCCACTGTTACTGGATGTCGTAGTGAATTGTCAGGTTCTGTAGCAGTGTCATTGGTGCGCAGGGGAACTGTTAGATCAGGGTGTTCAGGTATTGCATCTGGCTTGGCTTTGCATTTGTAACTGTATGTAGGATGGTTTTCCGTACATGTGACACATTTTGGTGCAGCAGTTTGGTTTTGACATTCTCTGGTTGAATGGGGTCCTGAACAGTATCCGCATTTATCTCGGTTTGGACATGCAGCAGTAGTGTGCTTGTTATACTGTTGGCATTTTTCGCACCGCAATGGAAGAGGTTGTTGAGAACGGGATGGTTCAACTTTGTACCTGCGTCTGTATATGTATGCTCCACTGTGTAGAAGTGTGTCTACAGCATTTTGTGAGTCTGTTAGGACCCGCACCATGTATGTGGGTCCGTTGTTATTGCGAATACGGATACATTTGCGGATTTGTATACCTTCGCATTCCAGTTCCTCAAAAATCTCTTCGTCTGTTAGACTAGGTTCTACACCCCTGATGACAACTGATAGTAGTGGGGATTTATGTGGTGGTGGTGGTTGTTTTTGAATGGAAGCATTTAGTGTTTGGATGTTTGCTTTGGCTCCATAGATTTCAAAAGAAGCTTTGTTTCTAATTAGTTTTGCAAAGTCTGGATCTGGTGATTTCAATATGATGCCATTACGGGTGAACAGTATTTGTGCAATTTGTGCCCTTGGTACATACTTAGATGTTTGTTGGAACACATGTTTTGCTGTATTGAATTTGGTGTCGTAATTGGTGAGCAGGAAGTTGTATAAGCTGTTATCCTGTTGTTTGGATTTTAGTTGGGTTGCATGAGCTGTATTTCCTGTATCTCGTTTAATTGGTGATCTAGATCGTTGACGTTGAGGTAGAGGTAATCCTTCATAGGAATTGGGACGTCGGTGTTTTGTGGAATAGCTGGACGTTTGCATTGGATCATTGGTACTTCGTGAATCGAGCATCGTCTCGGAGTTTGGACCGTCCGTCCGTTTAGTACCTCCGGTGAAGGTTTTCACCCCTTCTCGCTGTCGTAGCAGCGTTGCAGGAAGACCATGATGCATATCAGAAGACCACAACCGTGAGTTGTTTATATGATCCAATAGAACAAACGCAAATCCTATGGGAAAAGAGGCACAAACTCAAACCAACTGACAACTCAATCCAAAGAAGCGAATCCAAATTCCAAACTAATTGTAGAGCCCAAGACAAAAGAAGAGGAAGGATGAAGGTAGTAAGGGAAAACAGTTTCAAAAAATAGTGCAAGTCGTATGTCTGCTCCACTCAACGTGTTCAACCAAAAAGGTTCCTCGCAATCACCTAACCACCGTATAGGCACAATTGGTACCGTTTGTCCGTTCCAGACTTACGGCTTCCACCTGGAATAATTGGCCCACGATGCGTGACACAAGAGAGACCGACTTACGATTACCTATACCTTGATGTTACCTATACCTTGATGTCGACCCAGTACAAGCAGCCTTCTTTACTTCATTATGTTTCTATATTATAACAGTGAGAGATTCAGATTAATTATGAATACACAACATTATTTGAAAATTTGCATAACTAAAATAAAAGAACTTATAAAAGTGTATTATACTAAATTTAATGCACCTACAATCTCGGGAAAATTTTACATATTTTTTGATACACGAAGGATTAATTAATATTACACTTTCTCACACCATCTAGCGTCATTTTTGAAAGCTTCATACACCATTCATGGAAACCATGGAGGATATTTTTCTATAACGATTTTTTCTGAGTAAGTGTTACGAAACTCTCTTTTGTTCCTAACTGAGAATCAGTGGTATTCCCCAGGTGATGGTGGTCAGGAAAGTGTCCATGTTGCAGGCCGGTATCCAGGATATTTTTGAGGGGGGGGGTGCAGACCCTTAGGCGAATCATCATAAATTTTATCTCATATTATATATATATATATATATATATATATACATATATATATGTGTGTGTGTGTGTGTGTGTGTGTGTGTGTGTGAGGGGGGAGTGTATGGGAGAGGGTGGTTAGAGAAATTTGCTCATTTGTTACGAAATGTTGAAGAACAGCATTTTCTAACCTATATGTATACAACCACGTGACAATAAAATTTTCAGTTGACCCTGACATTTGTTTCTGTCAGAGAGCGAAAAGAAAAATTGTATGATAAGGGTTGACTACATGTATACATAATGTAAACAATTAAAATAGCCTACGAAAAGCAAACATATGTGTGTAGGGCAGGCCCGTAGCCAGGCAGGGGTCGGGGGGGGAGCTGAGCCCCCCTAGCATCATCGTCAGCCCCCTTGCATTATCGATAGCACCCGGTCATTAGGTAAAATTGTTCGTTGTTACAAGTGAAAATGTAGACAGGAGATATTATGTGATCATAACTTGATGAAAGGACAAATTCACTGAACGAAAATCAGCTATCATTCCTTCATCTTGTTTATGAACTGAAGTCCAAGTAGCGGAAAGTACAGGGTGTCTACAGATGATTGAAATCAGTTTCATGATGTTACTGTACATGTATTATTGAACTTATCACGAACTAACTTTGCAGTTTTGTAGAAAAACTCAACAAGATTTGTGACACGTTACAAGTGATGGTAGTTTCTGTTCGCCGCCGTGGCTCCGTTGAGCATATTCGTGACTTTCCGGAACTCAACGCTTTTTTGTGCAATCTCAAAATTTATAGTTTACAGCCGCTTCTTCTTCAGCGAACAACCATTACAGCATACGGGTATCTTGACATGTTAGAAAATTGTCTCATGCCACAGTTGTAGACAGACAGTGATAACTTTATCCACCAGTTGGATAGTGCTTCGACCCACTTCCATCACGATGTCCACAAAATCTTAACGACCAGAGTATCAAACAGATGGGTCGGTCGTTGTGGAAATGATGATCAACAACTGCTGTGAAACACATTGCTTAGTGTGAAAAAATAAATTGCACCAGAAGGTGGTGTTTTCATCCCCCTCTCAACTTCACAAGTCTTGACAAATCAGTGACTCTTCAGTCAGATGTTTCAGAGTAGTGTTAACTTAGCGTTTCAAAGTCACACTTTGTAGGTATCCTCTTTTTTTATCAATTGAATATCACTTTTTGACATATTTTGACAATTTTTTGTCGACGTTTTAGCGTTCAGCGATGTTTTTAGTACAATTTTCAATGCAAAACTTTTTTTCCCACCTCACACTTGGTAGGTATATCACGATCTTACGTGATATGACTTAACCTATCCATTTTATTCGTGCTAAACTACACGAGAGCCTCTACAGTAGATAGTAAATATGCCTTTGACCACAACTCTGATTTCTTGACCACACGACCTCAAAAACCTGAAAAACTCACTTTCTCTCCACGTTCCGCGCCTCATTTATTACGCTGACGATGTTTCACAGCGTAGAAAAGCAGTGATGAGTGAAATTCACTCTCTCATCCTCTCATTCTTTGAAGGATGAGTGCACCTTATCGTAATTTTCCAAGTCCGGGACAGTAGATAGTAAATGTGCTTCCCACAACAACCCTGATTTTTCGACCCCTCAGAAAATCGCATCGAATCCTCAAAAACTCACTTTCTCTCCACGTTCCGCGCCTCATTTATTGCGCTGACGATGTTTCACGGCGCAGAAAAGCCGGTACGAGTAAATTCACTTTCTCATCCTTGAAGTACGAATGCACCTTATCGTAATTTTCCAAGTCCTGGCCAAATGTTTATATATCGTGACCTTTGTAAACCTCTCTCTCTCTCTCGGGGGAACGATGTGCCACACACGCACACGCGCGCGTATGCCTCTCATTATTTTCCGTATTGTGACGCAAACAAACAAATAATAATTGTTTTTTTTTCTTTTAGGATCCCTGGCCCCTATAACCTCGCCAGGGGTGCGTGGTGCCCAACCAAAAAAAAGTAAAAGGTGGTGGCTCAGTCGGTAACGCGTCTGACTACCATGCTCAAGGTCCCGGGTTCGATCCCCGGCCGGTTCAAATCCGGGAACTTTTCTAAGGTTGGAAGCGGCCCCGGCGCCCACCCAGCGTCGAATAACATGGGTACCTGGGGGAAACCCTGGGGGGTAAAGGCGGTCAGGGGCGTGATGCTGATCACATCACCCCCACTCATGACCGGATCAAGAAAGTGTGGGGCGTTACCCCCACACCCCCTATACGCCTTCATGGCGTGGTGCTATGCACAGGGGAGCACTTTACTTTACTTTCTCTAACGGCTGCGGTTATAGATTACCACACCTCTACAGAGTTTCACGTGTTTGTTTTTTTTTCTCTCAAACTTCCATGAAACTCTACAGAGGACCTCCGTAATGCATGCAACGTGTACTAACGACTCTAGTGTTATTTTGATGTTGTAATTTTTTTTTTGGATATAGAGTTTTATTGTGAGATAGATAAAAATTATGTTTATTATAATATTTTCTTGATGAAGATGGAGAATATGTGTGTGTTACAAATAAAGTTGCATGCTTTTTTTTCTAGTGTGTGTATGTGTATATGTTTTTTGATGTTCGACAGCATCTGAAACGATAAAAAAAGAGAATTTTATTGTTAATTTTCTCGTGTAAAAACAACAAAAATTTTGTGCAAATTCTGATTGTCTCGTGCTATAGTGATGAGAAAAAAGATATTGTAACTGATAACTGATGAAATTGATATTGTAACTGATCTGAACTAGTGAAAGTACTGTACTATTGTAACTGATTGTGCTAGTACAAAAATTTCTTATTGTGCAAGAAAAGATGTTAAAAACCTGTTAAAACTGCTCTGTGACCCTCTCGTTCTTCACGTCGTGGACGAAGGACTTCTCTGCGACCAGGATGACACTGCATAGAGTATCCTCGGGCAAGGCATCGTGGAACTCGCACACGACCTTGATGTTGGTTCGATCGTTGACCACCACCTGCTTTCTCTTCGTCGTGTTGATGACGGTCATGGGTCTGTGGGTTTTGAATTCGCTGGGCGTGTAGTACATGTCCACGCTTCCCTCGGTCACGCGTTTGTAAGCCGAGAACGCTTCGTAAAGTTTGAGATAATCGTCTTTGGTCATGTCGAGGTTGTAATTCTCGCGCGGGAACACTTCGTTCCTACCATTCTTGAGATAAACGTTCTTGATCTTGCAGTCGTCGAACTTGCTGGAATCTTTTTCCTGATTCTTGTCCCTCCCGGTCTGAAAGAGCACTACGACGAAATCTGGCATGTCGAACTGTATGTTGTTGAACTGCGTCGTCACGTCGAATTCCATGTGACTTCCCGACGCCAACTTCTGCACGCACTGGTAACCGTGAAAGTGAATCGGTACCTGCGGACTTTTCAAGATCTCCGCTTTGTACTTGAGGGCGTAATTCGTTTCGTATTCCACCACCGGTATTCTCAATTCCATGCTCCGGATGACGCACTTGGCTGCTTCGGGTAAAGTGTTGGCTATCGGCGTGGTGCCGTCCGGACCCAAAGTAGCGTATCGCATCAGTGCGTCGTTGTCGTTGGCCGCTCTTCGAAACGTGATCCTCAGTCCTCCCTTCCACATGATCTCCTTGTAGTCCGAGAAGAAACCAGGCAGCAGACGCATGGGAAATAGCACCGTGTGACTTCTCGTCGATATTTTGGTCCCGGCTTCGAATCCCCCGGCCTGATAGTATGCTGCGTCCGTTTTGGATAATTTCAAAGTTCCCACTGCCGTCGACGTGATGCCTGGATAATCTATTCTGTCGATGACGGTGTTGTGTTTCCTCACCTCCACCTGCGAGAACAGGTGAGGCACAAAGTTGTCCACGAGTATCAAATTTGCTGCTGCGGGGAACGCGTCTCCGCTTTCCTTCTTCACCACGTCGAATTGAAGGTAGAGGTCCGCTCTGTGAGGATGAACGAACCCGTCCCCTACGTCCACGTCGTATTCGATCTCCCGGTTCGCTTCGTTGAGATTGGCGAACGTGCGACGGTTGGGAGGGAAAGATTGCAATTCGTAACTTTCGATTTGCTCCATGATGTGTATGGTTATTTATTATACGTTGATCTCCAGGACGGCAGTGGTCGTTGCACCTGCGAAATCCACCACGTCTCCTTTCTCGATCGTCACCACCAACTCTATGTCGTCTATGCGGTTGCGACATACTGGAAAATAGATCGGCGAAGAGGGTGTGTAGATGATCGGTTCCATGAACTCGGAACTTGGTTTGAAAGTGGCTATGATTCCCGTCTGCTTGTGACTTCCTAATCCGTCCGAGGATTTCGTGATCATGCCTTCCGCTACGTTGCAGTGTACGTTCAGAGTCTCTATGGCCAAGAATTTAGGAATGTTGGTTGCTACGTGTTTGATGCCAGCTTCGAGTTTTGTGTCGTTCTCGAAACCTAAAAGTTCTCCCATGGTGCCCAGGTCCACGGTCTCCGTCGCGGACACGATTTCCACTCTGTGCGTGACCGAATTTTGAGAAAGGTACGTGCCTTTGGGTAATTGAGCTTGCAAAGTGGAAAGATTGTATTGACCTGGCGTGACGACGGTGTGTTCGCTTCCGACGCTAATTTTGTTGTTGTGATGCGTGACGTTAGGTATGAGGTACATGCTGTAGAATGCACGCAGAGCTACGGATTTAGGATAGACGATGTCGTCGTGCAGCGTGAGTTTCAAGATTGAAGATTCGCTCGTGAGATGGAACACGCCCATCCTAGTAATGATGTTTGAGGTTCCACAATGCTTTCTGGAAATCCTCGATCGTAGGCTTATTTATTTTAGAGAGAAACGCGAGCACGGAGAGGCAGAGATGACCGCAGTTCACGTCTCCGAAATTTTGAATGCGTTCGTCGTTGTAGTATATAGAGGTTTTGTTCGTTTTTAGATAATGAACTAAATTTGTAGGTGGAACACCTCCGAAAGAATCGAAAACGAATGCTTTGTTATTGTCGTTTTTGTGGTAACATATCCAATGCGTGCCTGGATTTTCTTGACTGTCCAAGTTGACTACTCCGCATTCTCTTCTTTTGACGGTTGAAGGTAACGAGTCGGACATGAAAACTCCTCTGAAGTGTTTGATTCGTAATGGTTGGATCAGAGATTCAATGTCTCGGTTGGTGAGTGCTGCTGTTTCTTTTTTTTAAACTTTTTCATGACGCCCTTCCCCCCTTTCTTCTCCATGGCCAGGTTGTGACGTTTCTGTTCTTCCAATTCCGCCTTGTTCTTCTTCGAGTCGATGACGGTTTTCGCGATGCCGGCGCTTCCGCCAGCCAAACTTCCAACGGCCCCCAATGCTGCAAGGATGGCCGGGATGCTGAATATGAAACCTCCGATCTTTTGCTGTTTCCGCGAACGCTGCAAGCGTCTCAATTGAGGTGTGCTGAGAAGTAATTTCATTCCGTGTCCTTTGGACAAGCAAGAACGTTTCTTCTCGCGTTGTTTCTTGGTGAGTAACCCATCGAGGGCACCTAGATTTTTTAGATTGGAGTATGGTATCTGGTACACGACACCCTTGGGCTTCATGTTGATGCTTTATATATATTTTTTTTCACGGTATGTTATTGATATATATAAATGTTCTGAGATTTTTTTTTGTTTCGTGTAATTTTTTTTTTCACGGTATGTTATTTATATATAAATGTTCTGAGATTTTTTTTTGTTTCGTGTAATTTTTTTTTTCACGGTATGTTATTTATATATAAATGTTCTGAGATTTTTTTTTGTTTCGTGTAATTTTTTTTTTAAGGATATACTCCGCGCAGTCGTTACACAAATTCTATTACGTGCTTCGTTTTCTTACCAAGAAGTTCTTTTGTTCCCTTGTACACGATTCGAGTTTTGTTCTCGATTAAAATAGCTAGCTTCTCGTCGGATAACATGTTAGCGTATCGATCTGGTAAAAATAGACTGTATTGTCCATCGAGCAACAGACGCACCTTGGGACCATACTGGGTAGAAACGATTGAACCGGAAGTTATCGTGTAAGGTTTGCCGACTTCCAATTCCTGAATTTTTACATATTCGACTGACAAATTTAGCATTTGTTTTAATGCTTGGAGATCAGTCATTTTTTTTTCAGTCGTCATATCGAAGGAGAAAAATTTTCAGAGTGTTAGAGAGAAATTTAATTGTTTTTTCACAATGTGTGTTATTTATATACCGAAGATTATTTTTTTTTTCACGACGTGTGTTATTTATATATCAAGTTTTTTTTTGACACGTATATATTATTATTATTTTTTTTAACAGAGGAAGAAAGTCCGTGCTTCGGAAAACGCGATGATGTGCGTAATAATATCTTCAGTTTCCTGTTTAGACTTGCGCCAATCATCAGTGTATCGTCTTCTTCCCTGCCTCGCCTCGTGCAGTTCGTCCATTCTCTTGTTTAATTTTTCCCCTGCAGCCGAAAGAAGTGTGTCGAGATCACCGCACCTCAGGCCGCTGATCTCCCGAAGACGGTCCTTGACGGCCATTTCACACGGAATTCGAAATGCTGGCGTCGTTCTTGCTATTATCAAAAGTTTTCCTATATCTCCGTTTACTACCTTTTTGAATATTTTAGATAGTAGCTCGGGTGGCAAATTGGTTATGCGAGACATGTTTTTTTTTTTTTACTGTATGTTATTTATACACCCCACCCAAATTTTTGTTTCGTGTTCATGGCGATGGTGGTGCCCAGTGCTGCAACTCTTTCTCCCAGCGACGCGTCTCTGCTGACGAACCTTTCGAAAGCGGCATGTTCCAATTTCCTGTCTGCTTCGTGACGTGCATCCAGATCCGTCTGCGTGGTGTTGTAAGCGATGTCGTGATCTTTGCATGCGGCGTCCAACGGATTCACACCCTTGTCTCCTCTCTCCAATCTTTTCTCGAGTTTGGTACCCGGTCCGCAGTGCTGGTAGCCAGGTAAATGCATCTCGAAAGGTAACTTGTTGATGATGTCGTTTACGAGTCCCTTTCCTTCGGCCACGTTCCAGAATCTCGGAGGCAGCGTGTTGATGATTTTGATCAGGTAACCTATGCCCTTGTCGTCGTTCACGATGAAGTTGGAAAGTTTCGTGCTGATCATGTCCACGATGCCAACCTTCTCGTTGTAGAAATTACGATTGCCTGCATTCTCTTCGCCGGCTATCACCAACAATCGGTCTACGAGCTTCCTCACGTCGTCCACCCAAACGAATTCTTTGGGTAACGTGTTGTAGCGTTTGACGCCGCTGCCTGTTTTGACCTGGTTCCAAATCGGTTTGATGAGATTCCTGTACTTCTCACCGCTGCTCGATTTCACCCTATTCTGCGAGGCATCGTTGTTTTGGTACAAGGCATCCGTCATGATCAAAATTTCCTTGTAACTCTGGTAATCTTCGTCGGTGTAATCCTTCGGCTGCTTTTTTGCAACGAGTTCCCACAGTCCCACCGTACCCGGATACCTGGTCCAACTATCCTTCTCGCCTAAATTAACTTTAATGTCGTTGCCTTCGAAGGTCACCTTCGATTTTCCAATCTTCCACACGACGCCACCCTCGTTGGTTTCCATGCTGGGATACAATCCGAACACTTCATCCTTGTCGAACTTCCCCGTGCTCAGGTAGTCTCGTGCCAAAGGTCCCAACTCGATCTTATCCGAAGACGTGCTGCCTATAGCTCGACGTCGTGCCGGTACATCCTTCAGTTCGAACGGCGTCGAAGGAATGCTCGAAATGGGCGTGGGTACGGCGTAACTTTTAGCTGCGAGTGGTACGAGTTCGTTGATCAAATTTTTATTTTGTTCCGTGACACTTTTAATTTCTTTACCTAGACCGCTGATGGCATCGATCACAGGTTGATCCTGACGTTTCTTCTCTTCGTAGGATCCGCGATTCTCGGATTTCCAACCTTTGAATCGCTTCACGAGGTATTTTCGCAAGTTGAGATTTTCGTCTTCTTGAAATTGACGTTTTGACATTTTTTTCTATATACGTTGAAACGTTTTTGAAACGTCGAATTCTCAGCCTATACGTTCGGTTCTCCTAGTTTTCTGCTGTCACCCGCTTGAGACTATTCATTTTTTCTAACACTCACTTTTTGTTGTAATGGTTATTTTATATATGCTTGTCAGACGTTTGAAAAAAAAAGAACAATTTTCAAATTTTTTTTTTTTTAGATTCTCACGACCTTTGATTTTTTTTTTGGATTTTTTTCGTCTTGTTGCAAATCTGAAATTGTCCTCTTGTTAGCCTTTGAGACGTCTAGATAAACGTTTATTTTATTCCTATATTTTCCTTTCGTCTTCTTGAAATTGACGTTTTGACATTTTTTCTATATACGTTGAAACGTTTCTGAAACGTTGAATTCTCAGCCTATACGTTCGGTTCTCGTAGTTTTCTTGCCGTCACCGCTTGAGACTATCCACTTTTCTAACACTCACTTTTTGTTGTAATGGTTATTTATATATGCTTGTCAGACGTTTGAAAAAAAAGAACGTTTTTCAAATTTTTTTTTTTTAGATTCTCACGACCTTTTGATTTTTTTTTTGGATTTTCTACTTGTTGCAAATCTGAAATTGTCCTCTTGTTAGCCTTTGAGACGTCTAGATAAACGTTTATTTTATTCCTATATTTTCCATGGTTTGCTTTTCGAGTCATGTCGATGGTCACGATACCGAAATCATCACTGTTCCAACAGTGGGAGCAGAATTTAGAAAATAGATTGTAATTTATGTCAGCCCCTACGTAATCATCGTGTGCATGTTTTAAATTGGTGTGGTCTTGTCGAAACAAGCAAATGAAATTAGCGTTGTCGCGTAGCAGTTGTTTTGGAACCTTGGAAAAAGTTTGTGCCAGGTAGAAACAATCTAATCCTTTGTGACGACCTCGAGTGAAAAAATTACGAATCTCGTTTTGATTTTCCAAGATAATGTCGTCGAACACCACAACGGAATTCTCGAGACAATCGTCCAGTGGAATGATTTCAGTTGCGAAAGTTGCAATGCCCACTCCCTCGTACAGTTTCATAAGTTGCTGGTATTTCGGTTGTTCGAGACTTTTCGAAAATACGTAGAGGTGTCTGTTTTCCCAGTCTAACCAATTGGGTGCGAGGATAAAATTATCAGTGAGCAGTGTCGTCTTTCCGCACCCCGAAGGTCCTACGATCAGACACCGTATGCTGTCGGGGAGCAATTCGCCGTTCCTTTTCTTCGTTTCATTTTCAGAATCAGGTAGACGTTTCACGACATTCCACGTACTCATAGAATCACTTCGTTCGAATCGATCCAACTCGTTTCCGGAAGTCCCAGCCATTTCACCAAAAGTTTGTCGCCTCTCTTGCGCAAAACGTTTTCGATGAGGTACGTGTCGGGGTATTTAGTTTTAGAGAGTTCCTCCTCGTAGAAGCGCCCCAATAAAATTTCACCGCCACTGTCCTTTATTATATACGTGTGACGGTTCCCGGGTAAAACTCGAACCACGGTAAAAAGTTCAGTGCTCCAGTTTCGTGTGAAACCCCTGTCGAACGTTCGCTTCAATTTACTGACCCTCACCTGGTCTCCAATTTCGTATTTAGCTTTTTTTTGTCGTGGGTGTGTACTTTGGACAGTAAACGCTAGAAATTAAACGTTGCTCATCGGACTTGGTAACGTCAGCTGGCTTCATGCCTATCGTTCTGTGCACCGTGTGATTATAGTCGTTAACGAGTTCCGGAAGAATGGCGACCCACTTGTAGTTTCCCTGAAGCGTGAAGCGTGACCACATGTGTGATTTCAGAGTGCGATTGAATCTTTCCACGATGCTGGCCTTGACGTCACTGAAGGTCGAGTAATGTCGAACGTTGTGTTTCCGAATAAACTTTTGGAATACGGCATTGTAAAATTCCTTCCCCTTGTCCGTGTGCAGAAACCGAGGTCGTCTGCCGCCGCTTTCGCGAAAAATTGTCTTGAATGCTTTTGTGACGCAAGTTCCTGTTTTCGCCTTCAAAGGTAGAGCCCATGCGAATTTCGAAAATGTGTCTATGACGGTGAGGAGGTACTTGTTGCCCTTGTTCAATTTATGTACGTTTTTCAACTTGCCGCTGCTCATCTCCACGAGGTCGCTTTCCCAGAGGTCGTCGATTCCCTTGGTTACCACCGCTAAACGTTCGTAGTTCCGGCGTGCAGGTTTATGCAATTCTTGGACGATGGCTTGCCTTGACATTTTTTTTTTTTTTTAGAGATTACGTTTGAAGAGAAGCACCAGCGTGATGGGATTCAAAGAGGGTGGCACCTCGCTCGTGTTTTGAATGATTAGCTTATCGCCGGCACTCACGTCGAAAACGGTAAGATCTTCGTCTTCGTGTATTTCATATATGTTGCGCGTTTCATTCCAACGTGCCAGAGGAATGTTTCCTGCTTTCTGGACGCCACGATTCGATATTAAGGTCATGGTGGGAACGCTAGCTTTTCTGCCGTGAGACCAGTACGAAAATTCGTTTATCTGAATCGTGCCATCGAGGAGAAACTTGTAGTACGGATGATAAGGATGTAACATGTACAGATTGTTACCTTCGACGAACGTGGAGATTCTCTGTTGATTGGGTACGCTGTTGATTTCGATGGCTTGCAAGGTGAACAATTTGGCGAATTTAGTGTCGACGCCGAGCAGGTTACTGTGAACTTGTCCGAGTTTATTTTCGATGGGCAGCAAATGCTCGACTATGGTATCCGTTACGGCAGAAAATGACGGTTTGATTTTCACTTCCACGTTCAACTGCTTGTAGTTTTCGTTGAGTTCTTGCAACTTGGCACCGAAAGAGGCCAGCGTCGATTCCTGCGTGGATTCCAGCACTCCAACTTCATCTCTGATGTTGACGACAATGTTCTGAAGGTTCTCGACTTGATTCAATTTCGAGCTTTTCTCGGTAAGATCGTTCACGATGCTTCGCATCTCTGTAAACTGCGTGTGAAGGTCGGCTACGCTCTGCGAAGTGGGCAGCGTCGACACCAGCGAACTAATTTCATCTCGAATCTGTTCCACGTTCGCCGTTTCAGTTTCCAGTCGTTTCAGCATTCGAGATATGTTCCTTTTCAAAGCGTGCAATTCTTTGGAGGTGGGGAGATTGGCCACCCTACTCTCGAGATCGCTCAACGAACTTTTGATGTCGCTCGAATCGGATAATGCCGTCACCTCAGTTTTCAATTTTTCCAAATCTTCGCTCGAAGGCACGCTCGTTCGTAACAATTCCAAGTCACCCTGTATGTTGTCCAGTACGTGATGAAAATGAGCAAGATTGGATTCGACGTTTAAATTTTCTAAATATTCGATCTTCTGCTGAACCGTGCTTAACGTGTCTTGAATGCTCGTCAACATGCTTGCTTGAACGTGAATATTTTTAATTTCTTCGTTGATCAACTCCAGAGACGCCTGAAGCGTAGCGATGGTGGTTTGAATGTGTTCGAAATCTTGATAAGCCTCCAATTGAATTTTTATGTTCGCGACGCTTTTACCGATGACCTGCAGTTCGTCTGACGATGGTAGGTTCGTCATGGTATCTTCCAAAGTCTGCAACTTGGATTTGATTTTTTCCAACGTGCCGGTGAATTCTTCTTGTAATTTGGAAACGACGACATGCAAGCGTTCTGCGTCTATATCGTTCACGACGGTTTGAAGTTCAGAGAAATTCTTTTCTATTGCGGAAGTTCGTTCTTCGATTTCGAGTTTCAATTTTTCCAAATCTTCATTTTTCGATTGAAATTGCTGTAATTTGGCCAAATCATTTTGAAGCGAATCCACGCTCAACTGTATATTTTGAACGTTGTCGTAAGAAGGTACGTCGACATAATTTTTTATCAGCGTCTTCAGTTCGGAATCGATTTTCAGAATGGGATCGAGACATTGCGTTTGGAGCGTAGCGATTTCCGACTCTAAACTTTTGTTTAAGGTCTCCTGCAAAGCAATCAAATCGCTCCTCAACTTCTTAACTCGAACGTCCAACATAAGAATCTCTTCTGCGTGGTCTACACGCTTGGTGTTGCCGAAAATGTCGTTAGGCATTTTGGTTAACGGTTATTTATTATAGGATAGACGATTCGTAATTCTACGAAGAGAGGAACGAGTTTGTCGTAATCTCCTAGGAGTTCCACGTAAAGATAATCTCCTGCAGAAACATCGTACGTAATGTTAGAAAGCATCTTGTCGTGCTTGATTCGAAAAATGTTCTTGCCGGTAGAAATTTTGATTTCGCCTGCGTTTTCCGGATTCACGGTGATTTGAAGTTTCCCGTCGATCGGAATTTCGTAGAAATGTAAATTGTTATTGAAGACGTAAAACATCTTGCCCACATCGTCATTCAGTTTCGTCCAAATACTGTTGAGGTGTACAATTAGTAAACCATTGAGTTTAGATAACACGGAAGGTAAGAGGTTATTGGAATTTGGTGGTGGAGTTTCCATGTTGATCTGTTTGCGGAAGCCAAAGAGATTCATTGTCCTTGTTAATTATTTAAATTTCTACACACTGTGCCTTTTGCCATTCTTCAAAAATATAAAAAGAAAAAGAGAAGATTTTATCTGCGGCGATGCAATTCAAAAGGCTCGAACCTGTAATTATGTCATTAAATCACGATGAAGAAGAAAAAAAAAGTAAGAGTTGAATTTAATGAGCCTCGGTTTGGAGCGGGCTTAACGACATAATAACAACTCTTACTTTTCATCGCCCGAGGGCCCCTCTTTTCCTCCGTATATTTTGAAGAATGGCAAAAGACACAGCGGACTTCATGGCTATGCGGTTACAGTTAGTTAACACCCGTCACACTTATTGCTTCTATTGCAGTGGCCCCACTCTCTCGTGTGAATTTCACACTCGAGAACGCGTAGCTTATTGTCTCGGCCATCGAGTGCTACTTTGGTTACACGGGTCGTGTACAAATCATGCAATTTACTTGCAATGCGATGATCGGTGCTAAGTTGCCTTTTACCATGAAAAAGGCATTCCTTGTAGTCTTGCATGCTAAATTTGCTGGTACTTATTTTTCCCACCCCCTTCGCTTTCTTGATCTCTTTTTCTTCTGCAATCTTTACACAGTACATTTTGGCACGAAGCCCCGCAAATTCGCTGATGTAATTACGAGCCGCTTCGTCTTTGAACTTTCCTATGGTCATTTTATTTTCTGTCGAATGCAAGTGATGGCCTGATGGTAAGTTGCTAAAATCAAACAAATGCTTCATCTTAGTCAGATCATGTTCGAGGCTTGGTGTTTGGATTAGAAAAATAAAGCTATCCGTGTCAATGTAACATATTTGGATGTTATCTCCATAAAAGGGTTGAAACTGATCGTAGTACGATTGGTACATGTGCAATTTTGATAGTTCAAGGACGGTAGCACCTATGGCAATCGGCTTGTTGAGCATCACTTGCTTCTTGTTCTTCTCGACGAATACTAGATTCTCGTCGAAAATGGTGAAGTTTTTGAAGTAGGGGGACGCGACGATCTTCTCAAATTTCTTTTCGTCCGTGACCAACGTTGCGTCGATGTAATTACGCACGTTTTTCATCGTCTTGCCGTAGATGGCGTTGTTAAACAGTTTGTACAGATCCTTGTCTGCAGGCGATGTTGATTGCGCTCTGCGTTGCGTGTTCTCGGCTATGTAGGGTTCGAGCCACCTACTCTGTCGGAACTTCAATCCTCTATGAACTTTCTTCAGCTGCAAACCGTGACTTATGTAAAATTGGAGGAGTCGGTAGTGCAGAACGTAATTCCGCTTGTTCTCCATGCTTAGTATTAGTTTTGGCTCCGATGATCCTCCAGGTGGCTTCTCTTTGGTGGGGGCCAGGGCCAATCCGTGATGTTTCTCGTGAAGCGTTTCGGGATAATCGAGATCCACTTCCAAGAAACAGCCCCATTCGTTATCTTCGCTCCAGTTGAGAAAATCCTCACAGGAGAGTTCCTCTTCGGTCATCCACGCGTAGTCGCTGATGGGAAGACACTGGGACATGGAGTGGCTATAGAGGTTGTTGACATCCCAGTAGACGATGTAGGTGTTGGGCTTCGATGCATCGTAACCAGGCGTATGAGGATTGTTTGCCTGAGCATGGCGTCGGGGGCATTGGACGATGCCACCGCGTATCGCACTCTCCATGAAGGCATACTGTTCCTTCTCTGCGATGAGCCCCAGTTCCACGTTGGTGTATTTCATCATCGATTCCCAAGTCAATCCCGGCGTCGTGAAGAAATACGCAGGATCCAACTTGTAGATCGAGATGCATCTCTTGCGAAACGATTCGAAAATGTCCATGAGAAGAGTCACGTCCAATTTGAGATAGAGATCGTGATAATCACGAAAAGTTTGGCAATTGAAGGCCGTCCACACACTACGAGCGTGTTCGTAGTCCTCTTCGGAACAGACGTCCTCCGTCAGATGAGAATAAAATGCCTCCCGGGGTGGAAGTTCCGTCTCGTCAAATTTGTCGAAATCGTTGACGTACTCGTAGGGGTAGACGCCCTTGCGACGCAACAGATTCAAATTTTCATCTCTCCCCGAAAAACACATTTGCTTGGTGGCCACAAGATCTTCGTCGCCAAGTTGAGCTGCAAGGGTGGCCAGGCTGGAGGACAGAAAATTGTAAGAGTCTAGGATTCGCACTTCCACACTTCCTCCAGCCTGGAGAGGGATCCACACCCTTACAGCAATATACTTCTCGCTCGTTCTAGGGATGATGCTGATTCGAGAAGTTATGTTGTACAACTCCTTGACGAACAGATGCGTGTCGTACTTCTCCGTGTAGTGCAGAAACACGGCAACGAAATGCGACTCCTTAATCTTGAGATTGCACGAATTACAGATCGTGCTCAGGAATAATCCATTCTGATGGTCATGGTGCACGACCTTGTGATTTTCGGGGGTGAAAGCCTGGTTACACTCCGCGCATCTTGTCGCCGCGTCATGTCTCCGCTGTTGTTCCGTCGTGAGAGCAGGTGGAGAAACGTAAGAGCCTTTCAGGCTGGGTGCAAGTTCTCTCGCGCATTCCGCTATCTTCTTAACAAAATGTTTTGCCGCATCGGGTCCGCAATACAAGATGACATCATTCAATTTTTCTCCGTAGATGGAGAAACTACAAGGCCCGTGGTGAAAATTTTGTATCGTGCTTGAGGTAGAGGGATCAGGGTTGCAAGACGTCATGGGAACTTGGAAGCTTTCAAAGTCGGCATAAAAGACAGCGGGATGGTGGAGAAGAGCCTTGTGTTTCTGAAATTTCATCTTGGTTCCGGGTTCCGGCATGACATCTTCGGGTTCTGCATTCACGGAGCCAAAACACTTGTGCTCTTCTTTCATCTTCTTTCCCACGCGAAAAATTCTCAAACATCGATCGCAAATTTCGATCTTATCGCGATTCTTGCTCATCTGTCTTCCTACTAATCGTGAGAAATTCCGTATCAAACTGTAACGGCCATCTACAAGCAAGAGTCGAATTACATTATTCTGGCTTCTAGCAGGTCTTAACACACGAATGTTGTCGCAATCGTCAACCCCAAAGACAGAAATATTGATATCTTCTCCTTTTTTCTCTCTATAGTTTTTTTCAAATTGATCGATCTTATTCAGGGGCACAGGATAGGAAATTCCTCTCATCATATTCTTGTATTTCCTCTCGTATCGTCTGTAATTGGACAGACGTTGGGGGTTAACATTATTAGCTGGGTGTAATGCGGCGATGACAGACCATAGGAAACTCTTCGCATCATTACTTTCTATGTTCAACACTGCATTTTGCTTTTTTTTTTTTTTTTTTTTTTTGTTTTTGTTTTTTTTTAGCGCTGCGTAATGGTTTGAAATTGCACACTCGAAGTTCTAACGTGTGATTCTCACCGCAAAGACTCCATCCACTTCCTCTACCTTCAAACTCTTCTTGTTTTTGTGTCAGGTGCTCAAATAGCCGTGTCACTATCTCGTCAAGATCCTCGTTATTGTCATCGTGTAAGCCTTCACACCCTACGTAAAAGCTGAAAGAGCTTGACTCGGACGAGACAACTTTCTCATACAGCAGGGTCAAGACGAGATGAATTTTAACTGCAACATTAACGAGGCAATCACGTAATTGATCGACTAACATAGATTTGATGTTGTCGAGGAAGGTGCTCGAGTCACACTTTTCCTCGCTTCCAGATTTATACGTCATGATGCGTGCACTTTTATTCAAAGCACCGCCTTCATGCGCATCAATGCGAGATTTCTTTGCCGGGGGGACTACGACATCATGTTCAGGTAGACGACATTTTTTCAAATGCTTCGAGATGTTCGATTTCGAAATCAATTTTCCGCAGTTGCGACATGCCACTTTCCCGCAAAGACCGGAGGGACCTGGTTGCGGTTCCATTTTTTCTCTGTTATTTATATATATACAGAGAAATTTTTTGGGGGATTGTGGTGGTGGTGGTGGTAGGGGAAAGCGCACTGAAACAGAAGGGAAAAAAAAGTTGAAAAATGCTAGACATTTTTTTTCCTTCCACAAGTACATATATATATTAGACGCGAACAGTGCACACACTGTTGTAGGAGGTGTGTGTGTCATTTTTTATGATTCCTCTGAATATGTGTGTGTGTCAGACGCAAAACAAAATAAATATATATATATCATGAAAAAATAACTTACCTTTCAAGAGAGAGATAGAGAGACTTCAAAATAAAAACTTGTAGCTCACTAAAAACTTCCTATGTATGTATACTGCCAGACAAACAAATTAAAGAATACTGAACTGCCACGATTGACGTTCACTATGATAATGATGTACAAAAGGAGAAACTGGTGTGTTATATAGGAACCCCACCCACTCGACCCCCTTTGGTTAAAACACAATATCCTAGCAATGAACCCCTTGACCGATTCACTCATGCATGTGGTACAAACGAACAATTCTATACTTTTTTTTTCAACCAAAGACTTTTGTGATGCGCACAATATCCTGTGGGGGCAAATAGCACTGAACGGGCGTTGACAGTTCCACCCATGCATGTATTGTCGATCATTTTTCCTCGGCCTCTATTCCACGCCCCGTCAGGGTGTGGTGTGTGAAACGGGCGACCCCCAGCACAAAACTCAACCATGCCTGAAACAAAGCATCCACTTGTTTCGTGCTTGTGATTCCATAAAAAATTCCACGTGCAACAATGCAGCTTTTTTTTGGTCGAGCATAATGTGGATAGATAAACTTCCAAAGCGGATGTTGTTGCGGGGCTCGCTTCCGTCGCATCCTCCTCGGATTGGATCGTTATCAGGGATGTGGTGGATTCGTCGTTCAGGACCGTGGGAAAAAGCTGGAAAAAAATAGAATCTCTTCGGGTGGAAGAGGATGCAAGCTGAATGGGTTCGGGGAGGGGTTGCTGTGGATGTGGCGGCGGCGACGGCGTGGCGGTCGTATGCGTCGAAGCTGGTAGCAGCACGGGTAGTACTGCGATCAATTCTTGTGAATGTGATGATAATTCTTTCGAAAAGATAACGTTACCCAAACGAGTGCACGCTTCCAAAGAAGATGAAACTTGTGAGCGAAATTGTGAATCGCTCCAATATGCGGGCACGGAACAAAAAAAATGGGTGAGGTTTTGAAGCCACGATGAACGTTCAACACCTGTCGTTGTTTTCAAAATTGCATTATTGTATGATGTCAGTTTTGGAAATGCTTGCAATATACTTTGCACGTTGCGTGAAAACAATAATTTCACCTCGGACGAAACAATTATTTCTCGCTGTGCAAGCTCCGGGATGGCAGCTAACGTTTGAGTTGATGCTCTCAACGAATCGAAAATTGATTTCAATTTTTCCAAACCACTATCGAATGACATTCGGTAATTTCGAATTTGCGCAAATGCTTCTGGGTCGGTTCGAAAAATAGTTTGGTCCGTGATGAAAATATTACATTGAGCGATGAAACACAATTTCTCCACAGGGACGGGAAAAGTTCTACCGAGCGTCGCTATCCACGCGAACATTAGAAATTGCCTGAATGCCTTGGGGGCTTTGCATAGGATTATCGATTTTCGTTTTAGACAATAATCTATGTAAGATTCTAGCATTGAGAATGAACAACGTTGATTGAATTTTTGACAACATTCGCAGTACAAATCCAAACTCGTGACGATTTCGCCGCCGTCGCGCACCCTGGCGAGGTTATAGGGGCCAGGGATCCTAAAAAAAAAAAAACAATTATTATTTGTTTGTTTGCGTCACAATACGGAAAATAATGAGAGGCATACGCGCGCGTGTGCGTGTGTGGCACATCGTTCCCCCGAGAGAGAGAGAGAGAGAGGTTTACAAAGGTCACGATATATAAACATTTGGCCAGGACTTGGAAAATTACGATAAGGTACATTCGTACTTCAAGGATGAGAAAGTGAATTTACTCGTACCGGCTTTTCTGCGCCGTGAAACATCGTCAGCGCAATAAATGAGGCGCGGAACGTGGAGAGAAAGTGAGTTTTTGAGGTTTCGATGCGATTTTCTGAGGGTTCGAAAAATCAGGGTTGTTGTGGGAAGCACATTTACTATCTACTCGGGACCAATGTTTATATATCGTGACCTTTGTAAACCTCTCTCGGGGGAACGATGTGCCACACGCGCGCGCGTGCCTCTCATTATTTCCGTATTGTGACGCAAACAAACAAATAATAATTGTTGTTTTTTTTAGGATCCCTGGCCCCTATAACCTCGCCAGGGGTGCGTGGTGCCCAACCAAAAAAGTAAAGGTTCTCTAACGGCTGCGGTTATAGATTACCACACCTCTATAGAGTTTCACGTGTTTGTTTTTTTTTTCTCTCAAACTTCCATGAAACTCTACAGAGGACCTCCGTAATTGCATGCAACGTGTACTAACGACTCTAGTGTTATTTTGATGTTGTAATTTTTTGGATATAGAGTTTTATTGTGGGATAGATAAAAAATTATGTTTATTATAATATTTTTTCTTGATGAAGATGGAGAATATGTGTGTGTTACAAATAAAGTTGCATGCTTTTTTTTCTAGTGTGTATGTGTATGAGTTTTTTTGATGTTCGACAGCACCTGAAATGAGAAAGGAAAAAAAATATTCATTGTAACTGATTGTCTCGTGCTATAGTGATGAAAAAAAAGACATTGTAACTGATAGTGCAAAAAAAAAAACTGGTGAAATTGATATTGTAACTGATAACTGATGAAATTGACATTGTAACTGATCTGAACTAGTGAAATTCGTATTGTGCCATTGTAACTGATTGTGTTAGTACAAGAATTCCTTATTGTGCAAGAAAAGATGTTAAACCTGTTAAAACTGCTCTGTGACCCTCTCGTTCTTCACGTCGTGGACGAAGGACTTCTCTGCAATCAGGATGACACTGCATAGAGTATCCTCGGGCAAGGCATCGTGGAACTCGCAGACGACCTTGATGTTGGTGCGATCGTTGACCACCACCTGCTTCTGCTTTGCCGTGGGCCACACGATGCTCGTGACGATCTGTTCGACCAGGTCAGTGGTGCGATATCCCGTGTCGAAGTATTCGCCCCATTATTTCTTCAAGATCGTGATCAGAAAATTCCTCTCTCGCACATCTATGGCGGTCCTCAACCCTTTAAATTGCACCTCGTCGCTGTCGGCCAGCTGCACGACGTATTTTTTCTTGGTCAGCGCGAAAAAGTTTTTCAGTACGAATTCGACCTTCGCCCGCAAGTTCGGGAACCAACCGCTCGTGCAGGTGATCGATCAAGCTAGCCTGATGGCGTTTCTCCATGAGGATGAAAAGCGAATCCGTGTCCATGTACATCATGCGCGGACGCTGGGGTTCGAGGGGAAATTTTCGACCACGTCGCGCGATTTCAATAAGATGGTTCGCGAGAGAAAAGTAACTAGAGAAGCGCAAGCGGGATTCTTCGAAACGAACGAGCCCCACGTTTTCCCGTACGGCCTTCGAACGTAAAATTGGTTCACCTGAGATCGAATCTCTTCCGGAATATCTTTCAGCTCGTACATCTGACCGTACATGCTGTTCATCATTAATTTAGCCGTGTTCTGTTTCGCGTCCATTTCGAGCAGTTTTTGCCCCAGGCGGCAAGGTCTTCTCCTTGCTATTCTTGACTTCCTTGATTTTTTTACGCAAGGCCATGATCTTGCGGATGCACGTGGCGCGTTGAGCGTGTCGGGAGAGAAATACACGTGAAGATCCGCGTCCGTGCAGCCGGTTGGGGATTCGTGTTGCCGCGATAAACGTCTACTTCCGTACCTGGCGGAACGGACGTTCCGGTGTGGAATTCGCGCCACTCCCAAAGTTCACGTTGAAAGGGGAGAGTCCGGCTGCGACCATGACGCATGAACCCCGAGAAAATTCTATATAAAATAACATACCTGGAAATTATATTCACAGTAGATTGAATTTTGATTTTTTTTTGTATTCCCCCCAGAAATTCTATATAAAATAACATACCTGAAAATTGTATTCACAGTATAGATTGAATTCTTGAGTTTTTTGTATTCGCACCCAAGAAAATTCTATATAAAATAACATACCTGAAATTCTATTCACAGTATAGATTGAATTTTTGAGTTTTTTGTATTCACACCCAAGAAATTCTATATAAAATAACATACCTGAAAAATTGTATCGCTATATATACTAGACACTTTTTGATTTCTGTGATTTTGGAGAAAGCATAATGGCATCCACCACCAGTTTCAATCGTAAAAATGATAAAACAGAATGTGTTTCTTGTGGGAAGCTAATCTCAAGAAACAATTTATCGGTACACAGGGCAAGATGTAGCGAAACAGGTTCGAGAATTAATCGTTCGCTACCTTCTAAGCCTTGTGCTCGATGCGGAAAGATGATCAGCATTGCACATTTAAGTAAACACCTCAAAATTTGCAAACCATCGACCGGACAAGCATCGAAAAGGAAAATCGATGATCCAGGAACCGAAGCTTCCACTTCAAAGCAAATTAAATTATCGGATGAACGCAAACCAATTAGATCTGCATTCAACCGTCATATTCAGGATTTCTCTTTTACTTCGGAACCAGGCCGGGACATTCTTAGTTTCTTGCGTGAAACGAAAACATCCGTGATAAATATTCTAAAAAATAAATTGGAAAATAATTCCATAAAAGTATATGTTGATCTATTTTCCGAATACGAAAAAGTCGATGGTACAACAAGTATTTTTTATCATCGAACAAAAAACCAGCCTCTTCATTTGGCGAACGTCGATAATTTGGACGAATTTTATTCTGATCTTTCAAATGAACTGGTTAAGAAACATGATGATTTCGAGGCTAAAGGGTCGGGATGGTCTCTGTGTGGAAGTCCTCACACGTTAATCGTTAACGTGAACCGATTCTCGCCTCTTCGTGCATCCAGCTACGTTCCTCTTCCACTGAACATTCAACACAAGAGGGCTGTGTTAAATATACAGAACAGCGATAACAAGTGTTTTCTCTGGTGTGTGTTGGCGGAACTTCACCCGATTCATTGGTCAAATAATCCAGAACGGGTTTATCATTACAACCTGAACTGGAAAATGCAATGGCTGGCATCGAATACCCGGTGACTATTTCTGATATATCAAAATTCGAAACACGAGCACGAGATGCAGAAGGAAAACGCTTAATCATCAACGTGTATTCCTATACGTTGGATAAACATGTCGTGCATCCCGTCAGGATAAGCGATGTCGACGATGACGATGCTCGTGTGATTAATCTTCTTCTCATTTCAAACGACAGTGTTCATCACTACACACTAATTCGTTCACTATCACGCTTGGTCAGAAGTCAATCAACCAAGTATGCAAACAACATCGAAGTTTGCCCGAGATGTCTAACCACGTTCAACGATCGACAACAATCCGATTATCGAAAATACACCGGACGTCAGATTGCTATCGATAAACTTGTTCAACATAAAATATATTGCGGCAACAACAGACCGGTTCGAATGTTGATGCCCGAAAAGAACGAAGTGGAAGAATTCAGGATGCACAAGGCGTTGTTGGAACATCCGACCATCATCGTTGCTGATTTCGAGGCGTTCCTCAAACCACTCTCGTACTGCGATCCGGATCCCGAAGTTTCTTCCACCACACCTTACTAGCTTCACGAACCAAACAGTTTCGGTTACGTTGTCGTGCGACAGGATATAATAGATGAACCGTACGTATACCGAGGACCCGATGCAATCGAACGCTTCTTCGAAAAGATGGTCGAGGAGGTTGGGAAAATTGGATGCATGCTGCAAACATCGAAACCGATGCTTCCGTTATCTGCTACCGAACTTCAAAATTACTATGACACTGTCAAGTGTCCTGTGTGCGATAACCAGTTCACAGAAGACAATCGTAAAGTGTTTCACCATTCGCATACGGACGGTCGCTTCGTAAGCGGAATCTGTAATGCATGCAACCTCAAAATCCAAAAACCGAAATTCGTACCCATATTCTTTCACAATGGCTCTAATTACGACTTTCATCCCTTAATCAGGAAACTCGGATACGACACTCAAAAAGTAGATATTCTTGCTCAAAACGAAGAACGATACATCTCTATAAGTAAGAAAGTTATGATTCCCGAGACTAAAAATACCATCGAGATGAGGTTTCTGGATTCGTACAGATTTCTGTCTGCCAGCCTCGACGCTCTTGCCAGCAAACTTTTAGACGAACAATTCAAAATTACAAAAGCTAGTTTTCCCAACGTAGACATAGAACTCGTTAGACGTAAAGGGGTTTATCCTTACGAATATGTTAGTGATAATTCTAAATTTAACGACGACGCTCTCCCACCTCCAAGAGAATTTTACAGCAGACTCAGAGAGAAAGGAATCACGGACGAAGAATACCAACACGCGCAACTCATGTGGGAGAAATTAGAATGTAGGACACTATCACGATGCCTACTTAAAATTAGACGTAACGATACTCGCGGATGTTTTTCAAGCGTTCAGGAAAACGGCAACGAATATTTATAAATTAGATCCAGCGTATTTCTACAGTCTACCGGGATTAGCGTGGTCGGCAATGTTATTCCAGACAAAGGTCAAGCTGGAACTGATATCGGACGTGGATATGTTACTTTTCATCGAGAGGGGGATTCGGGGCGGGATGGTACAATGTGTGCAGAGATATGCAAAAGCCAACAACGTGCACATGAAAGAAGATTATGATTCAAATCGAGCATCGAATTACATCTTCTACGCCGACGTTAATAATCTCTACGGACATGCCATGGTACAGAAACTTCCTTACGGAGGATTCGAATGGGCATCAATAGACATAGAAAATTTCGACGATAGTGAGTATGGCTTCTTCGCAGAGGTGGATATCGAATTCCCCGACCATTTACACGATCTGTTCAGCGATTTACCACCGGCATCCGAGTTCAAATCTTCGCCTCATTCTAATCAATGCAAGCTTTTATTGACTCTAGAGGGGAAAAAGAGATACGTTGTTCATTACTCGAATCTCCGATTCTTGATCGGGAAGGGTGCTAAGGTAGCGAATGTTAGAAGAGTCCTCAAGTTTAAACATTCCGAGTGGCTCAAACCGTACATTGAAACAAACACGCAACAAAGGACGGTTGCCACTTCCGATTTAGACAAAGATTTTTTTAAATTGATGAATAACGCGGTGTATGGCAAGACGATGGAAAACGTGCGGAATCATGTAGACGTGAAATTGGTTTCGGATAAAAATAAATGCATGAAGTGGGTGGTCGATCCTAGATTCAAGTCGAGAAAAATTTACAATGAGAATTTGGCACTTTTCAATCTAGATATAAAATTGATGAAATTCAGAAAACCAATTTACGTTGGCGCAACGGTTCTCGACTTGTCGAAACTTTACATGTTCGAATTTCATTACGACGTGATGAAACCCTTCTACAATGATAAAATGTCACTTTTGTACACGGACACCGACAGCTTCATTTACAGCATACAAACACCTAACCTCTATGAAGACATAAAAAATCCTTCCATGCTCGAGTATTTCGATACTTCTGCATATCCTCAACCCAACAGATTTGGAATTCCTTCCCTCAACAAAAAAGTCCTAGGTAAACTGAAAGATGAATGTAACGGTGATATTATTGTCGAGTTCGCGGGTTTGCGTTCGAAAATGTATGCCATGAGAACAGAAAGTAGCGTCACGAAGAAAGCAAAAGGTGTGGGCAAGAATACGGTGGAGAACAAACTCACCTTCCACGATTACATCGATTGCCTTTACTCACAATCGACGATACTAAGTATAGAACAAAGAATCCAAAGTGTAGACCACGTGATTACAACAAACAAAGTTAGGAAAGTAGCATTAGATCCGCATGACGATAAAAGATGTATTTTGTCTTGCGGAATCCACACGTTGCCTTGGGGACACTATCGTTTAGAAATTAGTAAAAATTGTAGGCAATGCAATTGAAAAAAAAAAAACTTTAACTGTCTCACATACACAATAAAATAAATAGCAAGGACAATGAATCTTTTTGGTTTCCGAAAACAGACCATCATGGAAACTCCACCACCAAATTCCAATAACCTCTTACCTTCCGTGTTATCTAAACTCAATGGTCTCTTGATAGTACACCTCAACAGTATCTGCACGAAATTGGATGACGATGTGGGCAAGATGTTTTACGTCTTCAATAACAATTTACATTTTTACGAAATTCCGATCGACGGGAAACTTCAAATCACCGTGAATCCGGAGAACGAAGGACGAAATATTAAAATTTCTAGCGGCAAGAACATTTTTCGAATCAAGCACGACAAGGTGCTTTCTAACATGGCGTACGATGTTTCAGCAGGAGATTATCTTTACATGGAACTCCTAGGAGATTACAACAAACTCGTTCCTCTCTTCGTAGAATTACGAATCGTCTATCCTATTATAAATAACCGTTAACAAAAATGCCTAACGACATTTTCGGCCACACCAAGCGTGTAGACCATGCAGAAGAGATTCTCATGCTGGATGTTCGAGTTAAAAAGTTGAGGAGCGATTTGATCGCTTTGCAGGAGACCTTAAACAAAAGTTTAGAGTCGGAGATCGCTACGCTCCAAACGCAATGTCTCGACCCCATTCTGAAAATCGATTCCGAACTGAAAACGCTCATAAAAAATTATGTCGACGAACCTTCTTACGACAACGTTCAAAATATACAGTTGAGCGTGGATTCGCTTCAAAATGATTTGCTCAAATTACAGCAATTTCAATCGAAAAATGAAGATTTGGAAAAATTGAAACTCGAAATCGAAGAACGAACTTCCGCAATAGAAAAGAATTTCTCTGAACTTCAAACCGTCGTGAACGATATAGATGCAGAACGCTTGCATGTCGTCGTTTCCAAATTACAAGAAGAATTCACCGGCACGTTGGAAGAAATTAAATCCAAGTTACAGACTTTGGAAGATACAATGACGAACCAACCATCGTCAGACGAACTGCAGGTCATCGGTAAAAGCGTCGCGAACATAAAAATTCAATTGGAGACTTATCAAGATTTCGAACACATTCAAACCACCATCGCTACGCTTCAGGCGTCTCTGGAGTTGATCAACGAAGAAATTAAAAATATTCACGCTGAAGCGAGCGCGTTGACGAGCATTCAAGATACGTTAAGCACGGTTCAGCAGAAGATCGAATATTTAGAAAATTTGAACGTGGAATCGAACCTTGCTCATTTTCATCACGTACTGGACAACATACAGGGTGACTTGGAATCGTTACGGACGAGCGTACCTTCGAGCGAAGATTTGGAAAAATTGAAAACGGCGGTGACGGCATTATCCGATTCGAGCGACATCAAAAGTTCGTTGAGCGATCTCGAGAGTAGGGTGGCCAATCTCCCCACCTCCAAAGAATTACACCCTTTGAAAAGGAACATATCTCGAATGCTGAAACGACTGGAAACGGAAACGGCAAACGTGGAACAGATTCGAGACGAAATTACTTCGCTGGTGTCGACGCTGCCCACTTCGCAGAGCGTCGCGGATCTACACACGCAGTTTACCGAGATGCGAAGCATCGTGAACGATCTTACCGAGAAAAGTTCGAAATTGAATCAAGTCGAGAACCTTCAGAACATCGTCGTCAACATCAGAGATCAAGTTGGAGTGCTGGAATCCACGCAGGAATCGACGCTGGCCTCTTTCGGTGCCAAGTTGCAAGAACTCAACGAAAACTACAAGCAGTTGAACGTGGAAGTGAAAATCAAACCGTCATTTTCTGCCGTAACGGACACCATAGTCGAGCATTTGTTGCCCATCGAAAATAAACTCGGACACGTTCACAGTAATATGCTCGGCGTCGACACTAAATTCGCCAAATTGTTCACCTTGCAAGCCATCGAAATCAACAGCGTACCCAATCAACAGAGAATCTCCACGTTCGTCGAAGGTAACAAACTGTACATGTTACATCCTTATCATCCGTACTACAAGTTTCTCCTCGATGGCACGATTCAGATAAACGAATTTTCGTACTGGTCTCACGGCAGAAAAACTAGCGTTCCCACCATGACCTTGATATCGAATCGTGGTGTCCAGAAAGCAGGAAACATTCCTCTGGCACGTTGGAACGAAACGCGCAACATATATGAAATACACGAAGACGAAGATCTTACCGTTTTCGACGTGAGTGCCGGCGATAAGCTGATCATTCAAAACACGAGCGAGGTGCCACCCTCTTTGAATCCCATCACGCTGGTGCTTCTCTTCAAACGTAATCTCTAAAAAAAAAAAAAAAAATGTCAAGGCAAGCCATCGTCGAAGAATTGCATAAACCTGCACGCCGCAACTACCAACGTTTGGCGGTGGTAACCAAGGGCATCGACGACCTCTGGGAAAGCGACCTCGTGGAGATGAGTAGCGGCAAGTTAAAAAACATACATAAATTGAACAAGGGCAACAAGTACCTCCTCACCGTCATAGACACATTTTCGAAATTCGCGTGGGCTATACCTTTGAAGGCGAAAACAGGAACATGCGTCACGGAAGCATTCAAGACATTTTTTCGCAAAAGCGGCGGCAGACGACCTCGGTTTCTGCACACGGACAAGGGGAAGGAATTTTACAATGCCGTATTCCAAAAGTTTATTCGGAAACACGACGTTCAACATTACTCGACCTTCAGTGACGTCAAAGCCAGCATCGTGGAAAGATTCAATCGCACTCTGAAATCGCGCATGTGGTCACGCTTTACGCTTCAGGGAAGCTACAAGTGGGTCACCATTCTTCCGGAACTCGTTAACGACTATAATCACACGGTGCACAGAACGATAGGCATAAAGCCAGCTGACGTTACCAAGTCCGACGAGCAACGTTTAATTTCTAGCGTTTACTGTCCAAAGTACACGCCCACGACAAAAAAACCTAAATACGAAATTGGAGACCAGGTGAGGGTCAGTAAATTGAAGCGAACGTTCGACAGGGGTTTCACACGAAATTGGAGCACGGAACTTTTTACCGTGGTTCGAGTTTTACCCGGGAACCGTCACACGTATATAATAAAGGACAGTGGCGGTGAAATTTTATTGGGGCGCTTCTACGAGGAGGAACTCTCTAAAACTAAATACCCCGACACGTACCTTATCGAAAAGGTTTTGCGTAAGAGAGGTGACAAACTTTTGGTGAAATGGCTGGGACTTCCGGAAACGAGTTGGATCGATTCGAACGAAGTGATTCTATGAGTACGTGGAATGTCGTGAAACGTCTACCTGATTCTGAAAGTCAAACGAAGAAAAGGAACGGCGAATTGCTCCCCGTCAGCATACGATGTCTGATCGTAGGACCTTCGGGGTGCGGAAAGACGACACTGCTCATTGATGATTTTATCCTCGCACCCAATTGGTTAGACTGGGAAAACAGACACCTCTACGTATTTTCGAAAAGTCTCGAACAAGCGAAATACCAGCAACTTATGAAACTGTACGAGGGACTGGGCATTGCAACTTTCGCAACTGAAATCATTCCACTGGACGATTGTCTCGAGAATTCCGTTGTGGTGTTCGACGACATGATCCTGGAAAATCAAAACGAGATTCGTAATTTTTTCACTCGAGGTCGTCACAAAGGATTAGATTGTTTCTACCTGGCACAAACTTTTTCCAAGATTCCGAAACAACTGCTACGCGACAACGCTAATTTCATATGTTTGTTTCGACAAGACCACACCAATTTAAAACACGCACACCATGATTACGTAGGGGCTGACATAAATTACAATCTATTTTCTAAATTCTGCTCCCACTGTTGGAACAGTGGTGATTTCGGTATCGTGACCATTGACATGACTCGAAAAGCAAACCATGGAAAATATAGAAATAAAATAAACGTTTATCTAGACGTCTCAAAGGCTAACAAGAGGACAATTTCAGATTTGCAACAAGAAGAAAAAATCCAAAAAAAATCAAAAATCGAGAATCTAAAAAATAAAATTTGAAAAAACGTTCTTTTTTTTTTCAAACGTCTGACAAGCATATATAAAATAACCATTACAACAAAAAGTGAGTGTTAGTAAAAGTGGATAGTCTCAAGAGGGTGACAGCAGAAAACTACGAGAACCGAACGTATAGGCTGAGAATTCGACGTTTCAAAAACGTTTCAACGTATATAGAAAAATGTCAAAACGTCAATTTCAAGAAGACGAAAATCTCAAGTTGCGAGAATACCTCGTGAAACGCTTCAACGGTTGGAAATCCGAGAATCGCGGATCCTACGAAGAGAAGAAACGTCAGGATCAACCTATGATCGATGCCATCAGCGGTCTAGGTAAAGAAATTAAAAGTGTCACGGAACAAAATAAAAATTTGATCAACGAACTCGTACCACTCGCAGCTAAAAGTTACGCCGTACCCACGCCCATTTCGAGCATTCCTTCGACGCCGTTCGAACTGAAGGATGTACCGGCACGACGTCGAGCCATAGGTAGCACGTCTTTGGATAAGATCGAGTTGGGACCTTTGGCACGAGACTACCTGAGCACGGGGAAGTTCGACAAGGATGAAGTGTTCGGATTGTATCCCAGCATGGAAACCAACGAAGGCGGTGGTGTGGTGTGGAAGATTGGAAAATCGAAAGTCACCTTCGAAGGCAACGACATTAAAGTAAATTTAGGCGAGAAGGATAGTTGGACCAGGTATCCGGGTACGGTGGGACTGTGGGAACTCGTTGCCAAAAAGCAGCCGAAAGATTACACCGACGAAGATTACCAGAGTTACAAGGAAATTTTGATCATGACGGATGCCTTGTACCAAAACAACGATGCCTCGCAGAATAGGGTGAAATCGAGCAGCGGCGAGAAGTACAGAAATCTCATCAAACCGATTTGGAACCAGGTCAAAACAGGCAGCGGCGTCAAACGCTACAACACGTTACCCAAAGAATTCGTTTGGGTGGATGACGTGAGGAAGCTCGTGGACCGATTGTTGGTGATAGCCGGCGAAGAAAATGCAGGCAATCGTAATTTCTACAACGAGAAGGTTGGCATCGTGGACATGATCAGCACGAAACTTTCCAACTTCATCGTGAACGACGACAAGGGCATAGGTTACCTCATCAAAATCATCAACACGCTGCCTCCGAGATTCTGGAACGTGGCCGAAGGAAAGGGACTCGTAAACGACATCATCAACAAGTTACCTTTCGAGATGCATTTACCTGGCTACCAGTACTGCGGACCGGGTACCAAACTCGAGAAAAGATTGGAGAGAGGAGACAAGGGTGTGAATCCGTTGGACGCGGCATGCAAAGATCACGACATCGCTTACAACAACACGCAGACGGATCTGGATGCACGTCACGAAGCAGACAAGAAGTTAGAGAACGCAGCTTTCGAAAGATTCGTCAGCAGAGACGCTTCGCTGGGTGAACGGGTCGCCGCACTGGGCACCACCATCGCCATGAACACGAAACAAAAATTTGGGTGGGGTATATAAATAACATACAGTAAAAAAACATGTCTCGTATAACTGACTTACCACCCGAACTGCTATATAAAATATTCAAACATGTAGTAAACGGAGATGTTAATAAACTTTTAATCATAGCGAGATCAACGCCGGATTTTCGCATCCCTTGTGAAATGGTTGTCAAGGACCGTCTTCGGGAGATCAGTGGCATGAGGTGAGGTGATCTCGACACTCTTCTTTCGGCCGCAGGGAAAAAATTAAACGAGAGAATGGACGAACTGCACGAGGCGAGGCAGGGGAGAAGACGATACACGGATGATTGGCGCAAGTCTAAACAGGAGACTGAAGATATTATTACGCACATCATCGCGTTGTCGGAAGCACGGACTTTCTTCCTCTAACACAGACAAAAAAATCTTCGATACAAAAATCTAGTGAAAAAAAAGTATATATAAAT
This sequence comes from Lepisma saccharinum, assembly GCF_977018435.1. Taxonomy (NCBI): domain Eukaryota; kingdom Metazoa; phylum Arthropoda; class Insecta; order Zygentoma; family Lepismatidae; genus Lepisma; species Lepisma saccharinum. The sequence continues at coordinate 53,075,409 of NC_139248.1, forward strand.
AACAGACATCGTGAAAAAAAAAATTCTCTAACACCCTGAAATTTTTCTCTTCGATATGAGTGAAAAAAAAATAAGTGACCTCCAAGCATTAAAACAAATGCTAAATTTGTCAGTCGAATATGTAAAAATTCAGGAATTGGAAGTCGACGAACCTTACACGATAACTTCCGGTTCAATCGTTTCTACCCAGTATGGCCCCAAGGTGCGTCTGTTGCTCAACGGTCAATACAGTCTATTTTTACCAGATCGATACGCTAACATGTTATCCGACGAGAAGCTATCTATTTTAATCGAGAACAAAACTCGAATCGTGTACAAGGGGACAAAGGAACTTCTTGGTAAGAAAACGAAGCACGTAATAGAATTTGTGTAACGACTGCGCGGAGTATATATAAAATAACATAGCTTGAAAAAAAATTACACGAAACAAAAAAAAATCTCAGAACATATATATAAATAACATACCTTGAAAAAAAAATTACACGAGAGGGAAACAAAAAAAATCTCAGAACATTTATATATATAAATAACATACCGTGAAAAAAACAACAACATATAGAGCATCAACATGAAGCCCAAGGGTGTCGTGTACCAGATACCATATTCGAATCTTAAAAATCTAGGTGCCCTCGATGGGTTACTCACCAAGAAACAACGCGAGAAGAAACGTTCTTGCTTGAGCAAAGGACACGGAATGAAACTGCTTCTCAGCACACCTCAATTGAGACGCTTGCAGCGTTCGCGGAAACAGCAAAAGATCGGAGGTTTCATATTCAGCATCCCGGCCATCCTGGCAGCATTGGGGGCCGTTGGAAGTTTGGCCGGCGGAAGCGCCGCCATCGCGAAAACCGTGATGGACTCGAAGAAGAACAAGGCGGAATTGGAAGAACAGAAACGTCACAACCTGGCCATGGAGAAGAAAGGGGGGAAGGGTGTAATGAAAAAGTTTAAAAAAAAGAAACAGCACTCACCAACCGAGACATTGAATCTCTGATCCAAGCATTACAAATCAAACACTTCAGAGGAGTTTTCATGTCCGACTCGTTACCTTCAACCGTTAAAAGAAGAGAATGCGGCGTAGTCAACTTGGACAGTCAAGAAAATCCAGGCACGCATTGGATATGTTACCACAAAAATGATGATAAAGCATTCGTTTTCGATTCATTCGGAGGTGTTCCACCTACAAATTTAATTCATTATCTGAAAACGAACAAAACCTCTATATACTACAACGACGAACGCATTCAAAATTTCGGAGACGAGAACTGCGGTCATCTCTGCCTCTCCATGCTCGCGTTTCTCTCTAAAATAAATAAGCCTACGATCGAAGACTTCCAGAAAGCATTGTGGAACCTGAAACAGCATCACGACGATGGGCGTGTTCCATCTCACGAGCGAATCTTCGATCTTGAAACTCACGCTGCACGACGACATCGTCTATCCTAAATCCGTAGCTCTGCGTGCATTCTACAGCATGTACCTCATACCTAACGTCACGCAGCACAACAACAAAATTAGCGTCGGAAGCGAACATATCGTCGTCACGCCAGGTCAATACAATCTTTCTACTTTGCAAGCTCAATTACCCAAAGGCACGTACCTTTCTCAAAATTCGATCACGCACAGAGTGGAAATCGTGTCCGCGACGGAGACCGTGGACCTGGGCACCATGGGAGAACTTTTAGGTTTCGAGAACGACACCAAACTCGAAGCTGGCATCAAGCACGTAGCAACCAATATTCCTAAATTCTTGGCCATAGAGACTCTGAACGTACACTGCAACGTAGCGGAAGGCATGATCACGAAATCCTCGGACGGGGGGTTGCTGGGAAGTCACAAGCAGAAGGGAATCATAGCCACGTTCAAACCCAGTTCCGAGTTCATGGAACCGATCATCTACACGCCCTCTTCGCCGATATATTTTCCAGTATATCGCAACCGCATAGACGACATAGAGTTGGTGGTGACGAACGAGAAAGGAGACGTGGTGGATTTCGCAGGTGCAACGACCACTGCCGTCCTGGAGATCAACGTATAATAAATAACCATACACATCATGGAACAAATCGAAAGTTACGAATTGCAATCTTTCCCTCCCAACCGTCGCACGTTCGCAAATTTGAACGAAGCGAACCGGGAGATCGAATACGACGTGGACGTAGGGGACGGGTTCGTTCATCCTCACAGAGCGGACCTCTACCTTCAATTCGACGTGGTGAAGAAGTAAAGCGGAGACGCGTTTCCCGCAGCAGCAAATTTGATACTCGTGGACAACTTTGTGCCTCACCTGTTCTCGCAGGTGGAGGTGAGGAAACACAACACCGTCATCGACAGAATAGATTATCCAGGCATCACGTCGACGGCAGTGGGAACATTGAAATTATCCAAAACGGACGCAGCATACTACCAGGCGGGAGGGTTCGAAGCGGGGACCAAAATATCGACGAGAAGTCACACGGTGCTATTTCCCATGCGTCTGCTGCCCGGTTTCTTCTCGGACTACAAGGAGATCATGTGGAAGGGAGGACTGAGGATCACGTTTCGAAGAGCGGCCAACGACAACGACGCATTGATGCGATACGCTACTTTGGGTCCGGACGGCACCACGCCGCTGCCCAACACTTTACCCGAAGCAGCCAAGTGCGTCATCCGGAGCATGGAGTTGAGAATGCCGGTGGTGGAATACGAAACAAACTACGCCCTCAAGTACAAAGCGGAGATCTTGAAAAGTCCGCAGGTACCGATTCACTTTCACGGTTATCAGTGCGTGCAGAAGTTGGCGTCGGGAAGTCACATGGAATTCGACGTGACGACGCAGTTCAACAACATACAGTTCGACATGCCAGATTTCGTCGTAGTGCTCTTTCAGACCGGGAGGGACAAGAATCAGGAAAAATATTCCAGCAAGTTCGACGACTGCAAGATCAAGAACGTTTATCTCAAGAACGGTAGGAACGAAGTGTTCCCGCGCGAGGATTACAACCTCGACATGACCAAAGACGATTACCTCAAACTTTACGAAGCGTTCTCGGCTTACAAACGCGTGACCGAGGGAAGCGTGGACATGTATTACACGCCCAGCGAATTCAAAGCACGGAGACCCATGACCGTCATCAACACGACGAAGAGGAAGCAGGTGGTGGTCAACGATCGCACCAACATCAAGGTCGTCTGCGAGTTCAACAGTCCGTTGCCCGAGGACACAGTGTGTAGCGTCATCCTGGTCGCAGAGAAGTCCTTCGTCCACGACGTGAAGAACGAGAGGGTCACAGAGCAGTTTTAACAGGTTTAACATTTTTCTTGCACAATAAGGAATTTTTGTACTAACACAATCAGTTACAATGGCACAATACGAATTTCACTAGTTCAGATCAGTTACAATGTCAATTTCATCAGTTATCAGTTACAATATCAATTTCACCAGTTTTTTTTTTTGCACTATCAGTTACAATGTCTTTTTTTTTCATCACTATAGCACGAGACAATCAGTTACAATGAATATTTTTTTTCCTTTCTCATTTCAGGTGCTGTCGAACATCAAAAAAACACATACACATACACACTAGAAAAAAAAGCATGCAACTTTATTTGTAACACACACATATTCTCCATCTTCATCAAGAAAAAATATTATAATAAACATAATTTTTTATCTATCCCACAATAAAACTCTATATCCAAAAAATTACAACATCAAAATAACACTAGAGTCGTTAGTACACGTTGCATGCATTACGGAGGTCCTCTGTAGAGTTTCATGGAAGTTTGAGAGAAAAAAAAACACGTGAAACTCTATAAGGGTGTGGTAATCTATAACCGCAGCCGTTAGAGAACCTTTACTTTTTTGGTTGGGCACCACGCACCCCTGGCGAGGTTACGATAAGGTGCACTCATCCTTCAAAGGATGAGAGGATGAGAGAGTGAATTTCACTCATCACTGCTTTTCTACGCTGTGAAACATCGTCAGCGCAATAAATGAGGCGCGGAACGTGGAGAGAAAGTGAGTTTTTCAGGTTTTTGAGGTCGTGTGGTCAAGAAATCAGAGTTGTGGTCAAAGGCATATTTACTATCTACTGTAGAGGCTCTCGTGTAGTTTAGCACGAATAAAATGGATAGGTTAAGTTATATCACGTAAGATCGTGATATACCTACCAAGTGTGAGGTGGGAAAAAAAGTTTTGCATTGAAAATTGTACTAAAAACATCGCTGAACGCTAAAACGTCGACAAAAAATTGTCAAAATATGTCAAAAAGTGATATTCAATTGATAAAAAAAGAGGATACCTACAAAGTGTGACTTTGAAACGCTAAGTTAACACTACTTTTCAGATTTGAAATAAATTTTTCATGATTATGGAAGGTGGAGGGGCGATTACACCCCCCCTTTCATCAACTGAGATGTTAAAGATGGAGATCATGCCTGGTCGACATCTAAAACAAAATCATCCTCTCGAAGTAAAATTAAATGACCCGTGAACATAAGAATAAATTATGATCCTTCTAAAACAGTCAGCCACGTTTAGACACCACTTCACAAGTGCTTCATATGTTCTCTTATGTAAAAAAAAAAAAAAAATCATGTCCGATTTTTCTATTTCTCATTAGGTTGGAATATAAACAAAATATACACTTCAAAGTTAGCAGCACTAAAAACCGAGAGCGAGAAGAAGGGATGACATATTGAGACAGTACCTCGTCTCGTCCTTATTTGGGCCTCCCCGATGGCGCAGTGGTAGCGTAGTCGTCCTGTAATCAAGGGGTCCCGGGTTCGATACCCGGTGGAGGCACAAGTGTTTCGGATCCCACTTTAAAATGTAGGTCCAGTCCTGTGCATAAAGTGGACTTAAAACACCAAACCAATCAATCAATTATCTGTCCTTCAACACAGAAAACAAATTAGTCAATAAAATGCAAGAATAGAAGTGCAACTTACCAGTCTATTCCTTCTATATCAGGCGACTGACTTCAGTACAGTGATCTTCCGACGTGACTTTTCCTGTACTTTCGGCCATTCAAAATGCAGCTGTCCTCTGGACAATATGTGTACCACCTGACCAAAAGGTAAGGGACTGGAATTTCCAAGAACATGCTATGAACATGCTAAGGCCTTGTTTACCCATAAAGCGGCTCCGTTGCTCGCCCAACGTTATAACCTTTTGAGACACGTACAAGGACAAGAACGCATTAAAAATGTCCTCAATACATCGATCGCAATTTCCAAGAAAAGTTTCGGAAAGCGTTGGTCCGGGAAACCCTGGCTTGACTACGACTGTGGACTAGGGATAGCCAAACAGATCCGGATCCGAAAGTTCCGGATCTGGATTAGGGATGGCCAAACGGATCCGGATCCAAAAGTTACGGATCTGGATCCGAATCCGAAAATTCCGGATCCGAAAATTCCGGATCCGGGTCTGAAAGTTTCGGATCTGGATCCGGATCCGAAAGTTCCGGATCTGGATCCGGATCCGAGAGTTTCGGATCCGAAAATCCGGATCCGAGAGTTTCGTATCTCAATCCCATTATAATATTACCACCTTAAAAGGTATGATCTTCGATTACAAAGAAATTTTTCATTAGTTAGTCCTACAAGAATTTTTTCAAGTGTTGTTCCTAAAATACTTTGCTACGCATCGGCTAACACACTCGTGCACAAAAATAATCTTACTTGTTTAACATAAAATGTCAGAGGTGATTTTGTAAATGTCATTGAAACGAATATGTATTCATTCGAATGTATTGGAAATGGAAACACACATAAATGTGAGACATTCCATTCCTGGATGAAACCTTTAACACATATAACAAGATAGAAATGTTACACAAAAATTATACAATTGTTCTACAGTTAGTTTTACAAATCAAAATGAAACATTATAATATATGCAGTGTTATATAATTATATAATTACAAAGTGTAAGACTAACAAGGGAGTTTATCTAAGTGTCCCCCTCCGATTTCCATGAAACTTGGCAGGTGTGTGTATAAACGGGCCCAAAGGAAGAAATACGTGTTTTTTGTTTCGGCTAAAAATCTGTTTTAGGGGGCAAACCCCTCAAATGTCAAGATGAGGACAAATTTAAGTGGGCATTTGACGTATGTGTCCCCCTCCGATTTCCATGCAACTTGGCAGGCGTATAGTGGGGCCCAAAGGAAGAAATACGTGTTTTTTTCTGTTTCAGCTAAAAAAAACGGTTTTAGATGGCAAAACACCCTCAAATGTCAAGATGAGGACAAATTGAAGTGAGGATCTGACCCCTGTGTCCCTCCGATTTCCATGAAACTGGCAGGTGTGTGTATAAACGGGCCCAAATGAAGAAATACGTGTTTTTTTGTTACGGCTAAAAATCTGTTCTAGGGCCAACCTCCCCTCAAATGTCAAGATGAAGACAAATTTAAGTGGAGATCTGACCCCTGTGTCCCCCTCCGATTTCCAGGAAACTTGGCAGGTGTATAGTGGGGCCCAAAGGAAGAAATACGTGTCTTTTTTGTTTCAGCTAAAAAAACGGTTTTAGGGGGCAAAACACCCTCAAATGTCAAGATGAGGACAAATTGAAGTGAGGATCTGACCCCTGTGTCCCTCCGATTTCCATGAAACTGGCAGGTGTGTGTATAAACGGGCCCAAATGAAGAAATACGTGTTTTTTTTGTAACGGCTAAAAATCTGTTCTAGGACCAACCTCCCCTCAAATGTCAAGATGAAGACAAATTTAAGTGGAGATCTGACCCCTGTGTCCCCCTCCGATTTCCAGGAAACTTGGCAGGTGTATAGTGGGGCCCAAAGGAAGAAATACGTGTCTTTTTTGTTTCAGCTAAAAACGGTTTTAGGGGGTAAAACCCCCTCAAATGTGAAGATGAGGACAAATTGAAGTGAGGATCTGACCCCTGTGTCCCCTTCCGATTTCCATTATACTTGGCAGGTGTGTGTATAAACGGGCCCAAATGAAGAAATACGTGTTTTTTTGTTTCGGCTAAAAATCTGTTCTAGGGGGCAACCTCCCCTCAAATGTCAATATGAGGACAAATTTAAGTGGAGATCTGACCCCTGTGTCCCCCTCCGATTCCCATGAAATTTGACAGGTGTATAGAGAGGCCCTATACCCCCTGTTTCTTCCTATACCATATTTACGTGGTTTCGGGGTCAGATCCCCACTTCAATTTCTCCTCGTCTTGACATTTCAGGAGGAAGGGTGGGCTCTATACACCTGCCAAGTTTCATGGAAATCGGAGGGGGAGACTTAGACCTCCCTTGTAAGTGTATTAATTAATTACAAATCTCGCACGGGCGCACACACACACACTATATATATGTGTATGTATGTGTATTATATATATATATGTATATTAGCAGGTAACAATATGTTATAAGCACATTCTTACATCCCAAAGAACATATGTGAGATGGCAAATCGGATCCGGATCCGAAAATTCCGGATTCGGATCCAAAAGTACCGGATCCGGATCCGAAAATTATGGATCCGGATCCGAAAGTTCTGGATCCGGATCCGAAAGATCGGATCTGAAAATTCCGGATCCGCGGATCCGGATCCGAAAAATTTTATGATCCGGATCCTTAGGATCCGGAACCAACCGGATCCGGATTTCGGATCCGCGAGGATCCGGATCTGGCCATCCCTAATCTGGATCCGGATTCGGATCCGAGAGTTTCGTATCTCAATCCCATTATAATATTACCACACCTTAAAAGGTGGTCTAGTGGTTAGCACATCGCGCTGCGACTCCAAGGGTCCCGGGTTCGAATCCCGGTCGGGCTTGGTTGTTTGTGAATGTCCATTCATCAATTTCATCATTTCATCACTCATCCCCATCTTCGCAAATTAGCCAAGAGGCACAAAACGCGAAGTAAAATAAACTAAATCAATCAATCAATCAACACCTTAAAAGGTATGATCTTCGATTACAAAGAAATTTCTCATTAATTGTAGACTGAAAACAAAAACCGAGCTAAGTGCCAAAATCTAAGTTCCGAGAAAACCAGAAAAAACATTGTCTGTATCACATTTTGTGATTTTTGCTTCCAAAGAAAGCGTAAAAAATACAGAAGCAATTACATAGAAACACTCGTGAAAGCTTAATGTTACCTATGGAATATTATTCCTGTCATTACCTCTTTTCTCTGAACATTTTATGAAATGAGGTATGTGCCAACTCCTGTGCCATAAAAACTGGGCTAAGTGCCCTAAAGTATCACATAATGAAAGGCAAAATGTACAAGTGCAGAGTTAGCAAACAACAGGTTATGGATAAGAAAATATTTTTTTAAATAAATTTTATTCATAAAACATAAAAAACAAGTACTTCAGTCTGAAATAGTAGACCCTAAGGAAAAAGTAGTGTTTTCTTGAAAACTTTGCTATTGAAATAATTAATGTGAAAAAAATGTAGGGTACAGTACTTTTCTGTAGGCTATATAAAAATATTGACACTGTAAATATGTAAAAAGTGTTCTGCAAACCATGGCTACTGTGTTAGTTTAGTGTAAAAACGTTTGTTTTCTTCCTTTAGGTATGGAATTTTTTTTTCAGATCTTCCTTCTTTTCAGGCGTCAATCTTGATGTTATTCCCAGCCATGGTAGTTCAAAGTTTTTGATAATTTCATTCGTTACCCCTTTTTTAAACACTTTTGTTTTCACCCACTGTTCAACGTCACTGAAAGTTTTTTTTTTTTTGTGTATACAGTTCCTGGCTTTTCCATGGTGACTTTGACCCAAACAACCTTAGCAATTCCTAAAGTTGTCGTATTAAGGCAACTTGTAGCTGCTGCGCTGAAGTCATAAAAATCGTCATCATCCATCAATGTTGCTAGAAATGTTATTTTTTTGTGGAAGAAGTAGAAAGAAGTCTGACAACATCCAAAGGAACCTCACATTACTCAACTCTTTTTCTTTTTTCAATGAGACCATAGTCGCGGTCACAGCTTAAGTAGGAGTGGCCTGGGACAACATACTTATGTTAAACCTCATCAACAAAGTTCTTAGAAACCAAATATATCCACAGAAACAATAGCATCTTATTCTTATTTTGGCCACCACAGTTGTCGCTCCATACGATCATTTTTTTTTCGTTGTTTGCTTTTTACTTTTAATGCCTCTGAATATGCAACTGGCGATTTCATTGCATCCCCTGCCACTCAAACCCTCATGCCAAACAAACATAAATCCCTAATTGTTGTCAGCCATGTGCAAACCCAGATTGAAACAAGACAACTGTCGTAAGTAATATATTTGACAGTGGGTTAATGTTGGTAAAGCCAACACTTGCTGCAAGTCGACTGAAAATGTACAGGTATCACTTATGGGAGCTGCTGATTCTTCGTCATCTTGTTTCATCATTTCTCTGACTCGCTCTGCTTTCCTGTGGTGAATTTCGAGTGAGTTGCGATGTAGTTCTTTGTTCCTCTGGTCATTTTGTATTTTGTTGTGCGAAATCCGTGATTTTGGAAGTGTTTTCTCACTGTGTTTATGTAAAACCGGTACTGAACAGTAGTATTATAATGAAGTTGTCTAAAAGCTGTATGCAACTTGTTAGTTCAAATCTTCACTTAAAAAAACGTAACACACTGAACTCACGCCAAAACGCAGCACATAACCTCCAAGACGTCCAAGTAACCACAAAACCAGTCACATGGCGCTTGGCACATAGCCCGTATTTTGATACACAGCAGGTGGCACTTAGACAAAGGTGCATTATTGTGGCTAAAGTTTGAACTACTTGCAGACTACATATCACATAGACTGGCTTTTACCGCACTGGCATAGGCACGTAGCCCATATTTTAGCAATAAAATGCAAATCGATTGTTGTGGCACTTAGCCCGGTTTTTATTTTCAGTCTACAATTAGTCCTACAATAATTTTTTTCAAGTGCTGTTCCTAAAATACTTGCTACGCATCGGCTAACACACTCGTGCACAAAAATATTCTTACTTGTTTAACATAAAATGTCAGAGGTGATTTTGTAAATGCCATTGAAACAAATATGTATTTATTCGAATGTATTGGAAATGGAAACACACATAAATGTGAGACATTCCAATCCAATATGAAACCTTTAACACATAGAACAAGATAGAAATGTTATACAAAAATTATACAATATTTCTGCAGTTACAGTTTTACAAATTAAAATAATACATTATAATATATGCAGTGTTATATAATTACAAAGTGTAAGACTAACAAGGGAGTTTATCTAAGTGTCCCCCTCCAATTTCCATGAAACTTGGCAGGTGTGTGTATAAACGGGCCCAAAGGAAGAAATACGTGTTTTTCTGTTTCGGCTAAAAAACTGTTTTAGGGGGCAACCCCCCTCAAATGTCAAGATGAGGACAAATTTAAGTGGGCATTTCACCCCTGTGTTCCCCTCCGATTTGCATGAAACTTGGCAGGTGTGTGTGTATAAACGGGCCCAAAGGAAGAAATACGTGTTTTTCTGTTTCGGCTAAAAAAATGTTTTAGGGGGCAAAACCCGCCTCAAATGTCAATATGAGGACAAATTGAAGTGGGGATCATCTGACCCCTGTGTCCCCCTCCGATTTCCATGAAATTTGGTGTATAGAGAGGCCCTATGCCCCCTGTTTCTTCCTATGCCATATTTACGTGGTTTCGGGATCGGATCCCCACTTCAATTTCTCCTCATCTTGACATTTGAGGGGGGTTCCCCCTAAAACGGTTTTTTAGCTGAAACACAAAAACACGTACTTCTTCCTTTGGGCCCCTCCATACACCAGCCAAATTTCATGGGAATCGGAGTAGCACACAGGGGTCAGATCCCGGCGTCAATTTGACTTCATTTTGACTTTTGAGGGGGAGTTTTGCCCCCTAAAACAGTTTCTTTTTAGCTGAAACACAAAAACACGTATTTCTTCCTTTGGGCCCCTCCATACACCTGCCAAGTTTCATGGAAATCGGAGGGAGAGACTTAGACCTCCCTTGTAAGTGTATTCATTAATTAAAAATCGAGCACGCGCGCACACACTATATATATGTGTGTATGTATATTTATATATATATATATATATATATATATATATATATATATATATATATATATATATATATATATATATATATATATATGTGTGTGTGTGTGTGTGTGTGTGTGTGTGTGTGTGTGTGGGTGTGGGTGTGTGTGTGTGTGTGTGTGTGTGTGTGTGTATATTAGCAGGTAACAATGTGTTGTAAACACATTCTTACTTTCCAAAGAAGCGCATGTGGGATGGCAAAACGGATCCGGATCTGGATCCGAAAGTTCTGGATCCGGATCCGGACCTGAAAATTCCGGATCCGAAAAATTTTAGGATCCGGAACGAACCTGATCCGCCAGGATCCGGCCATCCCTACTGTGGACCAGGGTGTTGAAAGATAAGTAATTTCCAAAGAAGGTTGGGGGGAGCGAAAGACCGAAACAATGGAAAGAACTTTAGGCAAATGGTAGAGATAATTGAGGAGAGTCGAGACGCTACTTTTCATTCTCTCGTTTTTTTTTCTGGATGGAGAGGTATACCTCGTTCTCGGTCTTGTCTCCAGTTGTAAATGCTTATCTTGCATTGGGTCTCGTCGTGAAGGGTAAATACCCGTTCTGTTCGCTTCTCCTTCTAGATTTTACAGAGGTCTGTCTCGTTCTTGGTCTAATTTCGACAAGTCTTGGAGTATGTAGTCTCGTCTTATCGTAGATGGAAAAGAATATGTTTAAAATTAGGCTCTAAATGAAGTAAAATACCTTGCAGAAAAACATACCTGATAGTGTTAATGTAACGGATAATACTGGACAGATACCTCTGTCCTCTGCCCCCTCGTCTCCCACTCCTTTTCCACTGGTGTACACTGGGTTAATTATTGTAGATTAGGCACACATAGGAGATGTACTACGTACAAATTTTCAGCTGAAAATGCAGGCTCGAAAAGGACTCGAACCCGGGTCTCTGGCATACCGTGCCATTGTTCTAACCACTTAGCTACCGATTTTCCGCTAACGCTGATTTACCTGCGTGGAATCGTCTCTGCCAGTGCTACCGCAACGGGATCTGTTGCCTTTGAAACACAGTAGACTTCCACGTTGCCTGCTTCCTCCCAGCGTAGAGATGTTAATTATTGTAGATTAGGCACACACAGGAAATTTACTACGTAGTACAGTAGGATCCATAAGTATTACCGTGCAAATTGTCCATCACCATGTTCGTGCACTTTATTTGACCCAATAAGAACTTCAAGAATTAAAAGAAAACTCAAAACAAGCTGTTGACAATTTCTGCACCAGCATACATAAAAATCCATCGCTTAAAAACACATAGGATGTAAGAGAAAAATTAATGAAAATAGTCATGGACAATTTGCATAATAATACTCAAGGATCCCACTGTACTACGTAGGTAAAACAGCGATAGCGAAAAATCAGGCGAGGCCAGGCCGGGTCGGTAGCTCAGTGGTTAGAGCAATGACACGGTTTGCCAGAGACCTGGGTTCTAGTCCGGGTCGAGCCTGCATTTTTCGCTGAAAATTTCTACTGGGTTAATTTGTTTCACACCGACCCCACCTGTACGTACAAAACCTGGTACGTTCAATAGAAACCTGGAAACGGAAGCAGCGAATTCCTAAGGGGATAATGCCACGTTACACTTGATTTGTTGAGACGTGGCTGCAATTCTAATCTGCACGTCAATCTTTGTGTCACGTAGTTCTTGCTGTTAGCGAAAACTTGAGGCTACGTTCATCCAACTAGCGCAAAAATATTTTTTTTTTCATTTTTTCAAAACCAGAGGTAAGTTGGAAAAAATAGTCTCATTTTTAGCATGCGACTCGGGGGCCAAAATTACTATATTGCCCCCCCCCCTCGATGATGAGTGGGGGCAAGTCGCACCTCCCCTGCCCCGACGTCCCTGGCATTATTAATACTGAGGCGAAGAAAATTGAGCTGATATTAATGTTAATTTATGACATGTTCCAAGCATTACTAATACAGGGAACATGTCTTCCATCCATAAACATATTATTTTGCTTCTTTCGTCAGAATATCCGAGAACCTTCTTTTCGTCATTCATGAAGATTAAAACTTATAAGTGAGAAATGTAGATAAATTATAAATACGTAACGCTCCACAAAATTTCGCTTTGTAAAATTCAAGGTATTTAAGAAAGTCCATTATCTTGTATTTAATGCAACTACATTCTTGGGAAATTCTCACATAAGTTGGCACATAGAGGTTCAATTAATGTTACCCACGTCTCTCACCATCTTGCGTCATTTTTCAAAAGCTTAATCTCAGATAGTACGTTATCTTGTGGCAATTGATGCATGTGGAACTTAGCGTGGGTGGATGCATTTTTTTTTTAAAAAAAATATAACAATAGACACTCACATTTCATATAACAATAGAGATACTCATTAAACGTAAACAACATATCTGAAGGGGGGAACCCCCGAAGTAAGCCTGACTACACCGCATACTCTTAATGTCCTGGTACCTTTAAATAAACCAGGAGTCCGTTTCCCCCGCCTTTTTCCTCCGTTCTTCATCTTTATTTTCAATTTAATACAGAAATACAAAAAAATAAGGAAATAAAAATAAGAAAAAGTATAGTTTTCTATACATACAATGGTATCTTCAAATTTTTATTATTGTATTATTGGCCCATTCTGGTAACCGGAAGCGTATTTACAAACCCTATAGTACTGCAGAACCTCCAGCGATATTTGGCTACTGATTGGCTACCATTCCGGAAGTTGATGCATCATTTCTTCAAGTTAACGCTAGATGGCAGGGTTCAAATTATCAGTGAAGATTTCAGATATCCATCCCAACAAGATAAGAAACTCATTTACACAAAGGTTTATTTTTTAGCAAAATTATTTAAATTAATGATTTAGAAGACAGAAATCAGAACTCTTTCTTCTTGAAGTGAATGATTTCTCTATTTAAAGTCACATCAGTGCAAACATTGTAACTACCAATGACTATTGAGAAAATTATGTATATCCAACGTATAGCATTTTAAACATTATATTTTATTATATAAACGTATATTTCTTAACATAATTTCGACAATCTGTTTACAAACTTTATTACTATATAATCACAAGTCTTTTTTTTCCATACTTTTGCTGTAAATGAAGAAACAAGGAACAAAGGACACGGAACATAAACACTTCCGGTGCACACAGCCAATAAGAAAGCGTTATATACCTCTGGTTCTGCAACACAACCGGAACAGGTCTTTGGCATAGTATGTTTTTTTATTATTTTTATTTATTCATTTATGGATTTTAGTAAATTTGATAATTAGTAATATACACAGTGGCGGATTAAGCTTCCTCGCCGCTCCTAGGCACAAACTTAATGTGCGCCCTTCTCAAAAGAAAAGTAGTAACTTATTTGCAGTATTTTTACAGGCTAATATAAAAATTAGTGAGCATACTGAAATAAAAAACAAATGATAAAAATCAATAACAAACAATTCATTTTCTGTATGTTCTATACCTAAAATTATATAATGTATTGAGAAATTAAATTCACCATTCACCAGTCATAAATGAAGCCGCTTCCGCCTCACTTTGGTTGCTGCAAACTCGTGTATAAGTTCTTCAAAGTTGATGTGTCCATCAGTCAAGATGTCTGCTTCGATGTGGAGAATAGATAACTCGTTCAGTCTTTTATTACACATGGTTGAACGGAGATAAGTCTTCAGTCTTTTTAGGGCGAAAACGAACGTTCAGCTGAACAGTTTGTTACAGCAGTACACAAAAAACACTATTATTTAAAAATCTTGTCTTACTTGCTATGGGTCTTTGCGATTTAGAAAAATCGTTTTCAGCATTCTGATTAATTCCACGTCTTAGAAGAATGTCAATTGTAGACTCATTCAGACACCACTCGGCAGGATCGTCACTAACGAAATTTGCACTCTCACTGTCACAATCAGGAACTCCTACGAACGGAGGGGACACTACCTCAGGTGCACTTTCTTCCTCCACTAAACCCACAGTACTTTCGACATTTTGCGTTTCACAGAGTTCACTCGATGTAGCCGCTTCCACTTCAATTTTTGAACTGCTTTCGGAAATCACTTGTTCCTTTCGCTTAAAAAACGTGTCCACTGTACCAAGCTTTTTCTGTAAGGTTGCTTCTCTTTCACGCTTTTCGTTTGTAAGTTTACGATAAGCCGCCCCACTTAACTTCGTTCGCTTCATGCTGCCTCCTGCATAAAAAAAACAAAAAACAAATCGCAAACGCACTAGCAACAAACTGAATGCACCAGCCAGAGAATACAGTAATACAAAAACTAGTTGCGTCCACGCGAAAGCTGCACTCACTCACTCACTTATCAGCAGTGTTTATGTGTTTATTTTTTTTAAGACTGGCATTGTTACAGATGAGAGTTTCAAACAATCAGTCTTCTTTCCTGCCTATAACAAAATCTTAGTGGAAGATCGAGGGGTATGTATTTACAAAAACAAATCAACAAAGGCTGGGCGGCTTGCATTGTCATTGTAAGCGATAAAAGCCACAGCAAGGGTTAAAAACAAATTGATTGGCGCCTGAAGGAGGCAGAGCAGACGAAACATTTCTTGATAACACATAAATCCGATACATCAAGGTTTCTTTCGTATGAAGCGAAAGTGTTGCAAACTGTTGATTTGAAACATTGGTTTCATAGGTCTAAATTGTCACTGTGTAAGTAAGACATTTTTTTTTTTTATTATTCTTGATATTCTGGAAAAAAAAAAGACTTGCCGCCCCCAAGAGCTGCCGCCCCTAGGCACGTGCCTAGTGGGCCTATTTGGTAATCCGCCACTGAATATACAGTGCGTCCATTTCGATCTGCAGCCGAGAGATCGGGTATTAGGTATTAGTTTAG
This sequence comes from Lepisma saccharinum, assembly GCF_977018435.1. Taxonomy (NCBI): domain Eukaryota; kingdom Metazoa; phylum Arthropoda; class Insecta; order Zygentoma; family Lepismatidae; genus Lepisma; species Lepisma saccharinum. Next base: position 53,091,278 of record NC_139248.1, read on the forward strand.
TTTAGTAATGTAGTTTAAAATTTGCTTTTTATATATATTAGTTTGTGATTAGTTTTGGTTATATAACTGTTGTTATTTTGGGTATGACAACTATTCTGAAATCCAGAACAGTTAATGGTTTGAGTGTTTAAGATGATAGGGTTGTGGAGGATGAGGGTTTAGATGTGGGTGATTTTATAGAAATTTCTTTGAGGAGTTGGCTTTGATTTTTCTGTACGAAGGCTAGTACCCAGCCAGATTAGGTTTCATGACGTCGCGCGTCCGAAAGATAATGGTGTCAGCATGTAAGTCAGCATTCGGCGGCATATGGGGGGTTATTCTTCTTGAGTAAACAAAAAATGATCGATGAGACAATTCGATTATTGATGGCGGGGAAAGAACTCTCGGGGCGGAACTGGATACTTAATGTTTAACATTTTTTAAAAATTAGGGAACACAAGAATACACTTCCTAAAAGTATAAAACATCACTTTACAGTATAATCTAACATATCTAACATGAAAATTAAGTAAAGCTATATATTTTGTGCGTGTTATTTTTTTTAAAAAAAATGCTTGCATATTTACCGTTCTGCCCCACCCACGGGGCAGAATGGGATAGGGTAATTTTTTGGTGAAATTATTGCAAAAACGTTGAAAACTATTAGGAATATCATCCTAAAACTAAGATACAAAATTGTTTAATGACCTATTGAGTTAAAAAAGTATGAAATCGGAAAAAACATCAGTAAGCAAAAAATAATATTTGTATGTCATTTTGAAAAATAGGCAATGAATCTTAATAGGGAGGTAGGGGGAAATTGGATCACTTTTTTTTTTTAAAAAAAACAACAACTATATTTATTGAATATCAGTGCCTTTATTACAATTGAAATTATATGCAAAAAAAAACAAGCAAACCTTCAACTACTAGACAAATGTATAAATTACTTTCATTTCTTAATATTTGCTGAGATATTGTAACTTTAATGCACGTGGTGCACTGATCCGATTTACCTCACCTCTGCGGGGTAAATCGGATCGGCGGTGGGGTAAATCGAATCACACAGATTTTGAGAAACAAATACCACAAATAAACTACTTTTTACCAAAGGCGTTTACACAGCGTTCATGGAACTACCCTTTGCAAGCCTGGCACTGTATCCAATCACCAGCCTGGTGACTTTTTTTTTGTCGTAGTACGAAAGACTGCAGAATCCACACCTCCACGCTTCGTTCTCCTCACTTCTCCATGCGAGTTTTCCAGCTTGCTTAACCTGTCAATTATCCTTCTCATTCTTCCTCTTATCCCCAGGGTTGAGGTAAGGATAATTTTCACCTGATGTCAGACGAAGTGAAGGAATAGATTTTCGTGCATTTTTCTTCTGTGGCGTCTCCTTTGTGGGAGAAGGAATGAGACTGCGGATTTGATTTTCGGCACTGCTGAAAGGGTGGCAGAATTGCTGTCAAATAAGGTGTCGGGGAAGTGCTGATTACGTCCTTAACAAATTTGTGCTCCGAGACAGCCAATGGATTTAATGGGTAGATTCCACACACCTCAAAACCCTTTGTAGTGTTCCCTACGGTTGCTGCCAGATTCCATGCTTTTGTAAAGATGCCCCCCAAAGGCAACTTCAACATTTCCCTACCAGGGTTTTGATGGAGCCAAGATGTAGCTTGCTGGTGATAATATGTATTTAGTGGCTTGAACACACAAACGTCAAGAGGCTGCAATGCGTGGGCTGTGTGGGGTGGCAAGAGCAACACTTCGACGTTACATTTCTCACACCAATCAGCAACAGCGAGAGTTTTGTGCGAACCATGTCCGTCCTTAATTAAAATCACTTTACCTGGACTTCTATGCCTGTTGAAATGTTCCAGCCACTTCATGAATGCTTCCTCATTTACCCACCCTGATTCAGGCATACACACTTCGGATCCTGGTGGCATATCATCTCGAAATTCGTCCCTCATTCTCTTGTCCTTAAAAATAATAAACAGTGGGATGTACGCTCCCGTTGCAGATGCACATGTGAGTAGTGTTGCGGTTTCCCCGTGTTTTACACTTGTTAGCGATATTACACCGCGAGAGCCCTTACAAGCAACAATGTTGGGTGGCTTATTGTTTAATGGTAGCACACTTTCGTCCTGGTTATAAATACACTCTGGCTCACCTTCCAGTTTACATTCTCTAATCAGATTTTTCAACTGAATGTGAAAGTTCGAAACATGTTCTCGTGTCATGCCATTCATTCTTGCATGAGAAAGACCTTCGACTTTCCAAATACAAAGTTCCGGGTGTCTTTTCATAAATCCCTGAAACTAATCAATGCTGGCCATTTCGGATTCCTCGTTGAAATTGTTTGGAATCCCTCGATCAGTCCCATACTTATAGGCATACTCAAACCAAATCCCCTTTTGGACAGGTAGACTAGACACTCAACTAAACCTGCTTCAATGTCTGGAGGTATTACTGGTTGACGTCCAACATTATGCACTGGAACATTTTCAGGCGCTGAAGTTGTTCCTTGAAGTGTTGTAAATGGAACACCAAACGTGTTTGAAGCTCTCTGTACTGAATATTGCCCTTCTCTAACAGAAGTGACAGCTTCTTCCATAGCTACAACCGACCAGGAACTATAAGGACCATGAGCAGTTTTCCGAATGTAGTTACGAGACATCTGAAACAAAACAAAACATTGCTATAGCCTACATTAAAGCATACGCACACATCTGTTGTGCTCCAAGTTAGGCTGCTGATGATCATAGATAGACAGACTGATTAATTAAAATATAAATATAGCCTACTGGATCCCTCCAGTTATTTCAAAACAATCAAACAGAAAGGAGAATTCAAATGATCCGATTTACCCTGAAATACACCTTATTAAAAACCTATTTTTGTTGGCACTGATTTATGTGTTTTGTTTAAAATTATCACAAGATCTGGTGAGGCAGGCTTAATTCAATGAAATATTACAATTGAAAATAAAATTTACTTAACAAGCAATGAATAGAAGCTTATTCACAACAATGAAAACTTACATCGGCTGCTTTTTTGTCTGCACAAAAATGCACAACTTGAAACATTGTAGTCTGGAGCTCTTCTGGTGCCAAACAAACAATGGGTTCTGGCAGTTCTCGTTTCTTCTGAGAGGTTGAAGTACAAAGCACACCGCAATGACGCAAAAACTTAATTTCTTGAGTCTGCAAAACTGAGTTCTTTTCAGCCGATCTGATTTCTCCCTACCTACCCTATTGCTTAAGAACCAAACTAACTAACTAACTCTCGTAGCCTTCTTAAACCCGAAGGTTCAAGGCTGCAGCAACACAGGCCTTCCATCTGTCCCTATCCTGAGCAAGATCTATATACTCCATCCCTACAGATTTCCTTTAGGTCCATCTCAATGTTACTCCTCCATCTTCGTCTTGGCCTTCCTACAGGTCTCTTACCATCAGGTTTCTCAACAAGAATCCTGTAAACTCTTCTTTCCTCTCCGATTCGTGCCACATGGCCAGCCCACCTAAGTCTTCTTGATTTAATCATTCTAATAATATCTGGACATGAATATAAATTATGTAGTTCTAAATTATGTAACCTTCTCCACTCACCTGTCTCCTCATCCCTTTTAGGTCCAAAGATTTTCCTAAGAATTTTATTTTCAAATACTCTCAATTTATGTTCCTCTTTCAATGTAAGGAACCAAGTTTCACATCCATAAAATAATACAGGCAAAATTACTGTTTTGTATATTTTAACTTTTAGTTTCTTAGATATTAAATGAGAAGACAAAAGTTTATGAAGAGAAAAGTAACATGCATTTCGTGAATTAAGCCTGCTTTTTATTTCCTCTTTAATATAATTTTCATTTGTTAGTATTATTCGTAAGTACTTGAATTTGGAAACTGGTTCGAACGAGTTGTTACCAATAATTAGATTTTGATTATTACCTAACACTTGGTTTCGGCCTGTAAGCATATATTTAGTTTTCTCTTTGTTAACTTCCAAACCTATCTCTTTAGCTGCTTTGAAAAATATTTTAGCATTATTCTTAATTGTATTTATATCATCCCCTAATAAGTCTACATCATCTGCATATGCTAACAACTGAGTCACAATGTTTAATTTTAGTCTTTCGTTAGTTTCTTTTACCTTCCTTACAGCATATTCTAAGGCAAAATTAAATAGCAATGGAGATAATGCATCTCCTTGTTTTAACCCATCATGAATTGTAAACTTGTCAGACACATTAATACCCACACGAATTCTACTTTCTGTTTCACTGGTGCATATTTTTATCATATTAACAAGCTTCTTAGGTATTCCAAACTCGACTAATATATTATATAATTTATATATTTTGACCGAATCATATGCCTTTTTGAAATCAAGGCACTTTGATTGCTTAAGAACCATCTAACTAAAAACTAGTAGGCTTAGTCCTCCTGGCAAAGTTCACAATTCAAAATGTCTTCTTCATTCTCACTGTCTATGCCATCACATGAGTTGTGTGCCCATTTGAAACACTTCTGGCATGCGTCCCAGCCCTCTTTAGAAATGGAGAAGAAGCCCCCGCAGTAGAGACACTCAGCTTCCTCTTCATCTGATTCACTCACCGCCATCATCTTCTTCTTCTTAATTGTCTTAGGTTTGTTTTGTGTATAGTTAGATTGTTCAGTTTTAATTTCCTTAAAAATATTTTTTGCAATTGACTTTCTTTTAGTAGCATTTTGACCTCTTTTTCTTTATTTTTGTGCTTTTTTGCTGTTTCTGTGTCCTCTTTACTGGCGACAGCATCCTGTAACTCATTCTTATACGGAGAATCTGTTAAAATGACAGTTTTTCATTTTTTTTTTCTTGAAGTCCGCTTTGTATTTTGCTTAATTAACAGAATCGGTATCAAAGCCTCTGGTGATATCCAAAAAGCTGAGTTTTGCTGAGAACATAGCAAGTTGGGAGAATCTGGCACCCATGAACATCCAGGTTGGGGTTCGATGATTGAGTCTTGGTTGGTCTTTGTGTTCTTGGTGGGGGGTTCAGTGGACACTGGAGAGTCCGTTGTCGAATTGTGACATTGTCCATCAGTAGAGTTTGCACAGGGACATTCACTGTTTTCCAACTGAATATTAGTTGTCGCTGATGGGAGGTAGTCTGCGTCTGAAAAGATATTCAGATCGGATGGCCATATCCCAGTTTTCTTAAAGCCGTTTATAGCAATTTGCATTGTGGCAGAATGTAAAAATGCAGCCCCAAATAACGATGATATTTGGAAAAGAGTAACAATTTTTCATGGATGGCTTTTGAGCCATTTTCTGATCTCTTCTATAGGTTTTGCAACGGAATTGACAATGATGGTGGATTTTGAAAACAGATGCAAAGAGCTTCAAAACAAGCCCAATTTTGCATTTCAAAGACTACCCAATACTAAGAAAAAATGTTTCAAAGGCAACAGATCCCATTGCAGCAGAACTAGAAGAGACGATTCCACATAGTTATGTCAGAGACAGTGAAAAATCAGGTAAAGCCAGTCCGGTTTGATAGCTCAGTGGTAGAGCAATGGCACGGTATGCCAGATACCCAGGTTCGAGTCCTTGTCAAGCCTGCATTTTTCGCTTAAAAATCTGCATAGTACATCTCCTTTGTGTGCCTAATTTAAAAGAAGAAAAAGTTGTTTCACAAAATTCATAATAATGTTTTTTGACCAATTTTACAAATCTAAAAATTAAGAATTGTGTTTAAAACCTTTCTGCCAGCACCATATTAAAATTTCATCATGATCGGACCACCCTTTTTTTATTGATATAATTTCACAGAAAGCATTCGTTTGCAAAACTCAAAAAAAAAAAAAAAAAACCTGGCACGAATGAAAAATAGAAGGCATGTTCAAAAAAAAAAATTGTTGCCATAGATTAACACAAAATTGAATAAGCTACCTTTTGATTTAAATCATTTTTATGTACGTCTAATGGCTAATTTTTAATTGGGATCCAAACTCGAGTATCCATAATTATTAATTCGATAGTAGTTTACTGACTTATCACACTCAAATTCACTACTTCCTGAAACGAAATCACAAACACTGAGTGGCATCCCCCAAAGCCAAAGCTTAATTTGCACAGTGCATTTACAGACCAATTATTACATAAACGAACAGAAATAACCAATACACAAATTGTAAGGATTCTTAATTCTTTCAAACAGGTTACTTTGTATTGCATTGATTGATTTACTGAATTAAAAATTTTGTGTGTCGGCACATTAGGCCATTTTACAATGTTCAATGTGTGCGGGGAAGATCCCCTTATCTAAAACCCTTACCTTGAAATTAAAAAAGGGGTGAAAAAACACCCTTGAGAAAATTTCAAAATGCAAGTTGTAAATGAACTTGCATGGATAAACACAACACATTAAAAAGGTCAGCATAGTTTGCTCTTCTCAAAAATCTAAAAACATTCGCTAAAACAGTGTCACCGTCACCCAACATGGATGACAATTCATTGAGAAGGTTAAAATACCGTCGAGACAATTAAAATTGGCACATTCGAGATGTGTCGAACACTCGTCACAAGTATAGCACGATGGAGGGTGTATTGTATAGCAGATTTGAACTTGCCTTGCATATGAATTTTAATATCATGAGGTAGCTATAATAATTATTTTAAGTTTATGGAATCATAACAAATTGCTTGCCTGACCCCAAATGTCACCACACAGCCCAACTTTTTAGTCTTCTGATCTCCCGATAGTGTAGTGGAAACATTGTTGCCTTGTAGCCATGGAGTCCTGTGTTTGATACCCGGTGGAGGTACAATGCACTACAGTTCGGACCCCACTTTGAACTGTAGGTCCAATCCTGCTTAGGCTATCTGTACTTAAAGTGGAGTTAAAACAAAAACTCAATTCAAAAAAATCTTCATGTGACAAAGCTGTTCATTCATGTGGTTGCAGGCATAACACGGTTAACACCAGTTAAAATTAAAGAACATTGTATTTAATCTCCTCACTTGTTCTTGTAATATTTTTCCTTAAATTTACCACATCAAGTGCTAACATTATATTCAAAAAGTCACAAGAGTACATTGACAACATGTTAAACAACATTAGGCATAAAACAGAATTTGAATGATGTAAACTAGTTCAGTGTTTAGTCAATTGCCTTTACCTGTGTAAAGCCACTACATCTTCAACTAAATGCATGGCCATGAAAATAGGCTGAGCAGAATTGAACTGGTGCCACATATGGGAAGAGCAAAGCGAGAGCAGGACAAAACTTGCATGTTCTCGTACACTGTGTGGCAACGTCAACCAGGCTGTATTGCGTAGTTCGAGCGTCAGACCAGCCTCTCTTCGGAACACTTTTGTGTCATCCCTGATTTTTGGAGCAAAAACTGTCAGTTTGTATCACATGGATTACAAAGACCAATTCTACAAAGAGATATTTCATTCTCTTACACCTCCGAACATATGGGGTTGTGCTCAGACGTGGCAACAGCGCGAACTTCACCTGCCTAATTTCATGGCTGTGCATTTAGTCCTAACATTCTACATAATATTTTCAGTAAACAAACAAAATTTGATGAAATATGTTTATTTAATTGAAAAAATTAACAAAATTACAACACAAATTTTTACAATAAAACTTTACAGCAAATAAAAAAAAACACAATTTCATGCCTAACTTTAACAATGGAATTTCATTTCTTATTATTATATTATTACAAATAATATATTATAAGGCTTCATTGTCAGATCTCAAGATTTATCCTTGTTAGCACAACTGAAGTAATAAAAATAAGTGTGTGGAATATACAATTGGATTTAGAATCACACCATGAATTATTATTTGATGCCTTGAAAAATTATAATTTAATCTTTATTATTTCATATGCAAGTTGTTGCTTTTATATTTGCTACTGATGAACATGATTTGGAATAAATAATAAGAGAGAAGATGAACAGAATATAAAAAATGCTTCATAATTTGTAATAACAATTAAATATTTTCATTAATATCCAATACAAAAGTTCATACCATAGCACAAAACAATTCTATTATGGATACTTAAAATGTATCTATTTTTCATTCATGCCCAAATATATATTTCAGTTAATCATAAAGAAATGTTAGCATGGTTTTAAAAAATACAATAACCTTTTACTGCATATTCTTCTATATTAGAAGCTGCACATTTGATTGGTGAAATCCTGTAATGTCACGTATCGTATGTCGCTTGACATTTTGGGGTGAAATCTCCCTTAAATATAAGTTTGTCTGTAATGTACTGCACAGTTTTATAAAAAATAGAAATTTTTATGCACACAAATTTGTAATTTCATTTAAACACCACATAACATGCAATTCATAAATTCCCTTGTCTTTACAAGACCACGTTTATGTAATATATAAATATTGCATTTTGCAGCTATTGCTGTAAGTAAAGCATATGTCACCTAATTTTCAGTTACAATGCATTTGCAGAAACAATTTTTATAAATAATATTTCTAACATAATTTCAAATAAAGAAGTCACATTACTTCAATTTCTTTCTTAATAATAAATATTCAAATAGCATTTAAATGTAGTTACCTTCAGCATTGGGAACATCAACATAGAGTCATCAAAACAATAAATAAAACTTACAATGTTCCCTTTTAAATCTACGCATGTTGCAATCTTTTATAATCCATCTTTTCCAGTTGAACTAACGGTCTCAACTGTTCAGCAAAGCTTCTCATATCCTCTGCAACAGCATCTTGTCCACTAGGTGCCAACACACTAAGTTCCACCAAATATGACAAAGAGACTGGTTCTAAACTCTCTGCTGGTTTACCCTGCACCATCTGCAAGAAATAGGAACACCTTTTGTTACTTGCAAATTCCATATAAAAGTTCAATGTAGGAACTAGTACATACAAGATATGCGCGAGCCATAGTGATCCAGTAAGCATCTGACTGCTACATGAGAGACCTGGGTCCAATTCCCTGTGTGGGCCATCTCAGGTAGGAATTTTCCTGACAATGTTCCTGCATAAAGTGACTCTGGGGTTCAATCAGCCAGAAATCAATGGGTAACTCAAGGCAATGCTGGGAGGTAACGGTGGTAGGAGACTGGTGGTTGGAAATTCCACATTCTTTACCATACATTTATTTTAGTTGTTTATGCGATTTTTCCATTGCATTTTCAGTTTTATAGGTAAGAATTTTTTTCATTACTGATGATTAAGGATAGGATTCTTATGACCTAAAAATTTTACAAAATATGCACTATAATTTGAAAAATATGCCCTTATAACTGAACTGTTTCAAACATCAATATCTAAATGCCGAGATATTTTCACATACGTATTATTTTTAGTTCACTTTATGGGCCCTGAGTTGCAATGCACAATGAATACTTTCTGTAAATTTTCAAATAAAAATTAACAATATTTTGCTACAGTCCAAAAAAAAAAAAAAAAAAAAAAAACTCTCGACCAAATATGGGAGTAAGAACGAATCCACTTCGAATATGACTGTATATTTCTTGAAAATGCAAAAAAATATGCTGAATATGACCGAAAATCCATCAAAATATGCTATATCATGTAAAAAAGGCCAAATATGCCAAAATATGCCCTTAAAAAACTCCTTAATGTAATTAGTTTCTTCATAATATGAATTTCTATATGTTTGGGGAACATATCACCCTTACCAAAAAAAAAAAAAAATGCAGTCATGAAAATCCTAGCCATACTGATGATACTACTGTTTTTATATTCAATATATCAACACAACTGTACAATTATGTTACTGAAAACAGCAGACACAATTGAGCTACTAAAACCAGTAGAAAACATTAGCTCTACAGTTCAGCTACTGAAAACAGTAAGTGTTTCAAAGCACCTATTTATCTACTGAAAACAGTAGACAGAATTTTCAGTAGGGACATGGGGCAGCTTCCATATTAACCATGTAACAAGATGAATTCAGATTACAGGGTGGCAACTCTAGAGCCATGATATAATTCAAATATAATTCCCGATTTTCAAGGTGAACTTTCCAAAAATTCACAGGTACAAACAAATGTTTTCTCTATTTCAACTGTATGTATTACTGCCTCTCAACACTCACACAAATGTATTAACAATTAAAAGGGTCTAGGTGATTTCTAATGTATTCTAAATTCTAAATCAATTCAATTAAATGGTTTATGAGGTGCGACAAAAAAAAAAACAACAGATTGTGGCTGTATTACTCAAAATAATTAACTTGACGTGTATTGCTTTTGCAGGGATAAACTACCATACCTGCCCTCCCTAGCACCGTGAATTGGACTCACCCGGGCCAGCCAGTCGCGAGATAAGCATCACCGTGTGAACACGTGTGTCAGTGCTTTGCTGGAAAATGACGAGTGTGAAAGGAGAACAAAGAGTTAACATCAAGTTTCTCGTGAAATTTCGAAAATCTGCTACTGAAACATTTCAAATGTTGAGGGAAGTTTATGGTGAAGTGTAAACCAACAATACTACCTTCAGGTGTTGGGGAAACTTTGTGAAAAAGTTAAAAAGAAAAGGCCCCAGTTGTGGGTAAGTGGATGGATCTTGCATCAGGACAATGCACCCGCCCACAAGGCACTATCCGTACATCAATTTTTGGCTACAAAAAAAAAATTGCAGTGTTAGAACACCTGCCATACTTGCCTGATTTGGCACCTTGTGACTTTTTTTTGTTCCCGAAAATCAAATCTCAACTAAAAGGAACACATTTTACCTCTGTTAATGAGGTTAAAAAACAACAACTGAAAACGTACTAAAGGCCCTTACAGAAGATGACTTCGAGGGATGTTACAAACAATGGCAGCGGCGAATGAAAAAGTGTGTTCAAGCGGAGGGGGACTACTTTGAAGGTGACACCACCGACAGGAACCAATAATGTAAGTATTCTGAGTTATTACTTAAATCCGTTTTATTTTGTGTCACACCTCATATATATTCAAAAGATGATAATTTAAGGTGCGGAGTTTACATTTGCCATTTCACACACTCAAAACTTCAAATACATCTACAAACACAAGTCACAAATGTTACGGGAACTAATCTACGAAAAATTGTTAATTGTACAAGAATTTCAAACTCAAATTTACCTAAACAAACTTCAAGATATCTTATTGGGTTGATGCATACATTTGCAGTGTTTGTGTTTGGTATGGCAACGATGCAGTGTTGGGAGTTTATTCATCATTTTTACGTTCATCAATTGGAGTGGAATTGTTGTGCTTATGAATACGCATTGAAATTTGCAGGTTTGAAGGAAGATAGTGTTATTTTTTGCTAAAGAACAATAAGTGTCAAGTGGAAAAAAGCGAACACATCCAACATATTCTTCTGTCTGGGTTTATCAGAGGAGGAAATGCAGCTGAAAACATTTGTGCTTTGTACGGGGAGAATGCCAACAATAAAGCTTAAAGCAGGGAAAGGATATTGTTTTGTCATTTCAAAGAGAGCAAGCAATTTTGACTTGAGTGATTCTCCATGTTTAGGAAGACCATCCGGTTTTAATTACGGCCGTTTAAACTCATTAATCAACGATGATCCACGTCAGTCGAGCCGAGAATTAGCAAATGTGACCATTCAACCATCGTGCGACATTTGCATTCCACGGGTAAGGTTCAGGATACCGCAAGCTTTAAGCAAAAACAACACGAATCAGAGAATAGGCCAGGAACGCTGCATCAAGTGCTGCTCCAACACGATAATACACGCCCACACTCTGCTAAGACAAAAGCTGCTATCAAAGAGCTTTGTTTGGGAGCTTATTCCACATCCATCTTACTTCCCCGATCTTGCACCATCAGATTTCCACTTTTTTTCAGCTCTCAATCCACCAATCTTCAAGGAAACTCCTTTGGTAAAGAAAATGCTCTTCAAACTTGGCTTGACAACATCTTTGACCTGAAATCAGCTGATTTCCTCATGCGTGGAATCGAAAAATTGTCCCAGACCTGGTAGACAGTAACAGACAATGAAGGAAAATACAATACTGATTAATTTTTGTCTTTTGTTCATCTCAAATGATTATGAAGTAAAATACTTTGTGACGGTGAAAAAAAAAAACACTACGAACTTATGCATCAACAAACATATTCCAACAATCTTCCATCTGTCATATAGATTGTTCTGACAAGGACACTAACAAAGTAAACGGATTGAGAGAACTCTTGTTTCTTTCCATGCAGCTTTCTTTTCCTTCCTAGATAAAAATTAAAGCTAAACTGTGAAAAACTTGTCTCAGGGTATTTATAAATGTGTATAAAATCAATGGGATTTGAATTAATAAAAATTGCAATTTTTTAAGTGTACAGAGAAAAATTCACGCATAATTCCCACAATTCAAGGAATTCCCAGTGAGTAGCCACACTGGATTAGGGAACATCTTAAAATTTAGCATTTTTTTTCTGTAGAGGAACATTACATGGGTTATATCCACCTTTGCGTCAGTCAGCTAAGATAAGAGTCATTTTCTCCCCAATACATTTTCAACGTAAGTATGAAATGATTTTACAAACAAAGCTTGTAGTAATACAGACTCTATTAGAAATGTTAAAATTGAATAATGTGTAGTAATATTGCAATAAATCTCTGCTTTGTCTTAAGCAGATGAATTCACCAATCGTACAAAATTATACAAGGAAAAATGAAATAATACCAGAAAGACATCATATATGATGCCATTTAAAAAGAACAATGGGTGAATATTGTGAGTTTGCTTATCTTTAAAAATGTTCCTGCAGCAGACTTTGACACAGATCTATAGAGCTTATGTTACGTGCATGCAAGGATAGTTTTTTGTTATTCCGGTTCAATCTCAAATTTCTTGTTTGGCTTTCATGTGCACATGTAAATGGACAACGAGTAATTTGAATTCGATGTGACCATAATTACGAGTACAAGATACAATCTTGGCAAGCATTTGGTAAAGAATACAACACACCACTGCAATGAAAAATATTATGCTGTTTATAATTAGCATGATTTTTTACCTTAAAGATTTTTGAGACAGTGATTTTCATCCTGCCTTTTCTGAACATGTAGCCTTTTACAATGTATTCGAATTCCATGCGGCATCCTAGTTCAGTCAAAAATTCAACCACTGAAGAGCTTGTACCAATATCAATGCTGCTCCGAACCACCGTTGGTCGAGATTTGTCTCCTAAAATTAAACATTAGGAAATATTACCATATGCATCTAAGCATTTCCAATATCTTAAAGTAACATGGAAAAGCAAAGAAAACTAAATCATATCAACTCTTCAACAAGTAAGTTATATTTAAAATGTAAAATTTAATCAAAGACACAGCATAACAATACAGTATGAACACAAGGAATTTTTTTAAAAAATCAGCAAAAACACAACAATTAGGTATTGATACAGGATGAAAAGAAGACAATTGTCGAGTGAATCATGAATAAAGAAGTATTTGCATTTAAAAGGCTACATATCCCTTCTGCTCCTCTATGTCAGTGATGTGTGTCTACTCGTAAACAACGATTGTCTACATTCTATGTGTAGACAATGTAGACTATGTAACTACGTTGATATCGTAATCAATATAGACAACATTGCACTTGGCATTCTTCATGCAAGACAGATGCATCTTCATAGAAGCAGCAACCAGCACAAGCAGGTGAAAATGGAATGCCTGAAGTATACAACGATCAAGAAATAAGTGTTTTAAGTATTTATTTTACATTCAAATACAATTTTATTGCACATCCGCATAGTAATCACTTAAATAAAAGCTTAATGCATATAGTAATAATTCGATTCATTGAAAAATGTTTGTAATTTAACACTGCATGCCTTCACCTGGTAAATGAACACCATCACTTACTTAATTTGTAGTGCTATCAATAGTGTGAATAGCTGGCGGAGTGGTTAGCACATCAGGCTACGATCCCAGGGATCCTGGGTTCAAATCCTGGCCTGGGCATGGATGTTTGTGAGTGTCCATTCATCAATTTCATCATGTCATCACTCATCCCCATCTTTGCCAAAAGTGGCACAAAAAGTGAAGTAAAATAAAGCAAATCAATCAATCAACCGTAAGAATACCGACAGTTTCCCCTCACAACACAGTGCTGGTAACTTTATCGTGTTTGCATGTCATAAATCAAAGAAGTCACTTTTCATTGAATTGCAGAATAAACTTCTTGTGACATACCTAAAAAAATGTATCTGCTTTAAAGATAGATGTACTTTTCTGTGCAGTAACAAGATGAAAAATATGTTTTTTAGCCTTCCTTTTTGTCAGGGTAATAAATTATGTCAGTTTTCACCTATGACTGTCATTTGTTTTTCTTCCAGTAGTCCCTTTCTTCCTCGTTAGTGAATATTTGACAACTTTGATTACGTCGGAAGGTCTTAAACTTGATTATAGGCACAATTATCTGTGTGTGTGAGGAAAAATATACTCTCTTTTATAAATAGTGCTGGCATTTCTTTCTTTCCTGTTGTTTACATTGTCTACAGTAGGCTAATAGTTCCTTTGAGATTTTGCTCAAGAGAAGATAAGTAATAAAACAACAAACCAAAAACCTGTGACTGCAAATGTAGCCACATTTTTTTTTTTTACTTGATAATTCATTTTGGGAAACTACAAAAATTGGACAATTCACGCAACCAAACCACATGAATGAATGAACAATTTCCATTTCATATGTAAAGAGAGTCCACAGCCTGGCAAAATGTGGTCATACAAGAACATAAAAAGGTATCCAACTGTCTATGGCATAAATAATAACAATGGAACCCTAATTTTATGTTAGAAAATTAATATAAAATTTTCTTTGATTATTGACTTCCGTCAATGTTGGGTAGAACACTGGGGACTGTAACAGGTCTTCGATTTTTATTTGTTTTAGTTGTGGTTTTTGTTTTTAACATAGGGAATTTTTAACCAGCGAAGTCTTCCATCGGAGTTTTTATGCTGTCACCGTAAGTTTTTTACCTTTTCTATCCTCAACCTGAATCCTCAACTTACGATTTAACAACGTGGTACCATGTTTGGCACCTCAAGTTTTTTTTATTTTATTACCTGATGAAGGAAGTAGTACAGACTTCCGAAACGTCATTCTGAAACATTCCTACTCACTCACGTAAGTTATTTATATATTTTTTATTTGAATTGATAGTGAGTAAAATACACTATTGTAATATGTTTATACACTGTCCTGCATTTTAGATTCTTTAGCCTGAAGAATGAATAATAGAGGTTCCACCGTATATTCTATATTTAAATATTTTCATATTCAAAGTATTACCTAATTCAGGTTGACCAATGTAACGCAACTGGTATGGCATGTCAGGATGATCAAGAGCTCTTCGTACTCTCAAAACTAAAGGCTGCGGACTGGTTCCACCTGAAATTAAAATATCACAGTGAATTTAGGTTATAAACCTATAGCACATCTCAATTGGTATTTTGCAAGTATAAAATATTTTAAAAACCACATGCATCCTTTGATATTTTTGTTTCATATACAGTGCATTTTTTCCTGTTCCTTGTGCGCCTGACGACGGCCCGCTTGGCAGCTGGCAACTTCCGGCATATCACATGTGATATCTCCTCTATGGAAACCACTATCTTCAAAATGACTTCAAGTTCTCAGAATTACTGTTACAATTACATTCAAAATAAGCACATTAATTGTCACAGGGGATGTTGGAAATGTTGTCCACCTGCATCCACACATTTCTGGCATGTTTTTAGGAAATATCACGGAGCTTTGGTAACAAGACATGCTAGGCTTTGCGCATAACTTGTGCATTCCTTAATCCCATTCCATTTCAGTAACATTGCGATTTCAGTTCAGTCGTATTTTTAAAGTGGTAATGTGTTACGAGTGTTCTTGCGATTTTCTATTGTGTGATTAAGTGTTTACTGTTCCAAATGTTATTTCTGTTTCGCTATAGTTTTAATAATGACACATTACAACAAAAAGTTTTTATGTACGATTCGTATGTGACTACAAATTTTTTGCATAGACGATTTTCAGCAGAAATCCCAGGTGTGCCTGTTCCACACACGTAGCATGTGAAACCTTGTGAACAAATTGAGAACGAGAGTCGGTTAAATTTTAACTGGATTTTGGGGAATGTTAATGGGCATTTAATATTCTTCTCTGACAAAGCATGGTTCCATTTACGGAGAAAAATGGGACCTTTCTTCCATTGTTGAAATCGTTTTGAAAAAGGATATCTAGGCCTATTCAAGTTAAATTTTCTTTAACTTTCTTTAAAAATATCAAATTTTTGCAATGCTTTTCTCACATTTTGATCGCATGTTGCGCCATTTCCCCATTTCCTGCCAAATTTAATGGTAATCAACCGATTCAGTGTGCAAGTGTTTGGTGCCAGTTTCGTGACTAAAACCCGAAACATCTCAATCTCTAAACTGCTGTGGTTTCTTGTCCATTCCTCTTTTGTCACCCTGGCTTATGGGTTAGTGTTAGTAAAGTGTTTATCTATGGGGGAAATTGAAAAATAAAGTCTATGCAACAAACCTCCACACATTAGAAGAACTGAAGGAGATTATCAGGAGAGAAAGTGAAGCAATTTCAGAAGCTGAACCGTTCCGTGTAAATGGAAATTTCCTAAAAATATACCAGAAATGTGTTGATGAACAAAGACATTTCCAACATCCCCTGTGACAGTTAATGTGCTCATTTTTAATGTAATTGTACCTGTAATTCTGAGAAATTGAAGTCATTTCGAAGTTAGCGGTTTCCATAGCAGAGATATCAGACACAATATGCCAGGAGTTGCCATCTAGCCGGCCGCCAAGCGAGCTGTCGTCAAGCGCACAAGGGACAGAAAAACGCACTGTATTTAATAACATGCAATGGATCTCACTGGAAATTTAGTGTGTACAAAGGATTAATAATAACTCATCATATTGTTATCGGTTTGCAATCAAACTTCACACACATATAATACGATATGTTACTAATGTACACAATTTTTCACTTGAACGCAACTACATAAACAACATGAATACCAGAAAAAAACAAAGAGCTGTGATCGAGTTCTTCCAAATAGAGGGTTGTTGGGCACCAGACATCTATAGCAGACTGCATATGGAGAGGACGCAAATTACATCAACAATGTTAGAAGATGGATGAAGAAGTTCCGAGAAAAGGAAAGCTCGATGGTGGATAAACATCGAAGTGGCAGACCTGTAACTCAGTGGTGAGAACCACGTGATCTGGACAGAAGGTGATGGTGACTACGTTCTGGGACAGAGGTGTTGTCATCTGTAAGGACTTTTTGGAACATGGTGCAACAATGAACAGTGCTCGGTATGTGCACAACAATGACACCCATCCTCATGTGTCAATGGAAACGTCACAGGTCACTGACAAAATGGGGGTGGTAAGTAACGCCCCAACTCCCTTACAGTCCTGATTTAGCCCCATCAGACTTTCATTTGTTTGCCCCCTCTCAAAAACAACTTTCATGGACAGCATTTCCAGGACATGGGAGACATTAAATTCGCTGTGAATGCATGGATCAACAGAGGCAGAAATGTATCGAAAGGAACGGACAGTATTTTGAATAGTCTTAATAGGTACCCAACATATTGATTGCGTCCACTTTATGCACAGTAAGGCAGGGTTCCCACGTTAACTCAAATTCTATTTTCCCTGAGATTTCCAGAATCTTGAATTTTTTTAAAGAGTACTCAATACACAGCATAAAAATATTTTAAATTTATTTTACAATAGACTACATTTCACCTCATAGCCAGACCACCGTCACCTGTTTTTAAAAAAATATTATTATTAGATTTGTTTTTGTTATTTAGCATTGCTTTTCTGCCACTTTTGGCTAATCACGTTGATGATGACAAGTGATGACAGACATTCACAAAGAACATGCATGCCCAGGTAGAATTTGAACCCAGGACCTCTGAATATTATTATTAAAGATGGGACAGCTTAATTGTTATTTTATTGGTATCAGTGTATCAGTAATACTAGTGATAATTTTACCAATCTGATATATTTCTAAGTAGTCTGTAATTTATTAAAATATTCTGCCATTTTGTTGTTATTCTTATGTCAATGTTTTTATAAAGTAAATGTCTAAATACACAGTTCCTTATTAACTCTAGACCACTAACCCATTGTAATTTTTAAGAGCTCAATTTTTAGATCTTGCTGTTTTGAACAAAGCATCTTTTCCTACATGCCTAACTTCCTTGCACGTTCCTAACTTTCTTAGAAAAAGTCTATGCAGACCTACCATCCAGATGGGTATGAGTATTACACAGGGGGGGGGGGGGGGTCATAAATTTCATGAGGGGTTAGCGACTACCTATACTTTACTCGTGCGATCTATGGGGTTTTGTTAGTGCTGTGAGTCCAGGCGTCAGGCAAAAGAGGCTCGCGCACCAGAACCCTCAGAATATAAAATTCTCTGTGTAGATTATTTTGTGTAGAGTTTACATGTGTTTGTGATTGTCCTTAAAGTCATCCCATCACCATTCATCCCCAACATTGCAATTCGTCGCATGTGAAAGAAAAGCAAAATAAATCAATAATGGTTTGAGGAGGCCCGAATGCCGCTGCAAAGACAATAAAGACTTATAAAAATTGTAAATAAAAATATAGAAGTAAATGAGAAACTAATGAAATTACAATTTTAGAAACGCAATATTATGTATGAATGAGAAAAAAATATTCAGTTTTAAAAATCAAGAATGGTTTTGTAGATACATGAAAAATAAAGTACTGTCGTAAAATTTGTGAGGGGTTAGCGAAAACGTTCCTCTCAGTAAGAGTTAATGTTCTATGGTTAAAGACCCTTGAATCACTTCATCACAAGTACTATTTGTCGAGGTGAAAGAACCAATTGATTTTTCGTTCTCTGAAAAAATGTCATATCAGTTCACTTTCTGATACTAATAACAAAATTAATTCAAGAATAAAATGGCAATGTGTGAATTCAATTTAAGGACTAAAGTTGAAGATATTTGTGGGGTAACAGTACTGAATGTTTAATAATATTTGACAAGTTTTATAGGAGTATTTTAAAGTACTTTAGACTACTGGAAACAGTTGTGGGAGTAAGTTTCAAAGTTGGACAAGCTAATTAGCACAGTCAATAGTTTCACTAAGTAGTATTTACCAGAGAAATCATGATTTTGAAAAGTAGCTTACTCAAGCATCGGCGCTTTGCATTGAGCAGTCACTCTTGGTGTTCCGTTGCCTCAGACATGGAGTTTTAGCAGATTTCATGCGAGACTGGAAGGGGGGTTTTGTGCTTGGGACCAGATTTGTTACATGATCAGCTGTTGGAACCATTTAGGGATGTTTTATTAATACCACGAGATCTAAATCTAACACAAAATCTTTTAGTGATATGATACTTCTTCACACCCCATGCACGTGAAGTGAATGACAGCAGGAGCCCCTACCCAAGCCAAGAATGAATGAATGTCTGCTTGCAAAAAAAAAAAAAAAATCATATTCGAGTGTATGGAAGTGAAAAAATTGTTGTCACGATGCAGTAAGTAATCATTAAAACTCGAAAGTATGTGCTAACGGATATAAATAGAAACCAAACCATGTAAAAAATGCCTGTGTACCATGATTAATTCTGAATTAAACAATTGGAACTTGGATGCAAATATTTTCACACTTTTGAGAAACATAAGTTTACAAATGGGTAAAATAGTAATTAATCTGCAATGCAAAATAAACATATATCTAAAGCCTACATCTTCAAAGCAGCTTTTGTAAAGCAAATTACTGAAGTTGTAACTTTTGGTGTCTATTGGAATGTTATTATCAGGAGCATATTCTAGTCCTTCAGATGTGCTTCATAGGGACTCATTGATCATTTAGATGATTTTTCCAGAGTATTTTATATTTTTGAAGTTTCCTGAGATTTCCAGGTGTGTAAGAACCTTGAGTAAGGCTAATTGGGACTGGACCTACAGCTTAAAGTGGGATCCGAACCACTATGTGCCTTTACCAAACATGTGTATCTACTTATACACAAACTTTCCCATTGTTCCTCCTTCACATAAATTTTTTACAACAGAGAAGGCATTAATTTTGGGATGACCTTTGTACAGAGTGTTTCAGCTGATTTGCCCTGATTTCAATCTTCATTTAAAAAATTACGACAACAGATACAAACTTACACAAGGTACTGTTGGAAAGAGGAAGGGTCAAAGTTTTACTAACAGTAGACGCCATCAGTTTGTCAATATTTCCCACAGTGCAATGCGCTGTACTGAAATCGTTGTCAGAGACAGGAAAGCAGAAATGCCTGGACTTCGTGCAGGAAATTCTTGGATGATTCTGTGCTGGAAAGTTTATGGGTAAGTGACGAGGCTTATTTTCATCTCACCGGGGAAGTGAATAAACAAAACATTGATTTTGAGCTACGTAGAACCCACATGTGTTTCAAGAGTCATCGCACCATGCTGAGAAAATTATTGTCCGGTGTGAAATTTCGAGACATGGTGCCATTGGTCCCCTTTTTTATGTCATATCTGAAAATTACCTGGAAATGCTCAATACCTTTTTCATCCCAGAACTGTGACACAAAAGTATTGCAATACAAAGACAATGGTTACAACAAGATGGGGCTAGGCCGCATTTTGAATCGATGTGCTGAAATGTTTAACTCTGGCATGTCGTTGTCTCCCACAAGTCCACACTTAAATCCTTGCGATTCTTACTTCTGGGAATATCAAAAACAAGAAGTTTTTAAATCTGGCCCGAGGACTTTCCAGATGAAGTCAGGAGGATAACCGCAACCATTTTGAAGGAAACATTGAAACGTGTTTTCAACAACGTGTGTGTTCACCTTCATCGTGTCGCTGAACTGCATAGTGGCCATATTGAAAATATACTAAAATAAACATTCAACCTTCCTTTTTCCAACGGTACCTTGTGTATTCATATCTGTTGCAGGACTTTTTTGAATAAAGATTAAAATCAGGGCAAATCAGCTGAAACACTCTGTAATTAAAAGTCTCCAGATTTGATTCTGATAGCAGTGCATTTCAGGGATTCCTACTCCACTATAAAACTGTAAATGCAGTTCCAGTTAGCTGCACATTTACAGTGCTTTATTTTTCTTTAAATAAAAAAATAAATATTGCCAAGTATGAATGCAAATAACTTCAAAACCCTTTTCTGAGCCTTGGAAACAATGCTAAACCTGATATCAGTCCATTTCCCTTCAGTTAGAACCAGAAAACATAATTATTGCATTTTTTGTCATTTTTTACGCTTCTTTCCTCTCCTCTCCTGTTTCATGAATTTAAAATGTATTTGCTAGCATAACTAACATATTTACATTTCCTGACATGATCCTTTTAGCAAGTTCGTCATTAATTGAAAGTACGGTCATTTATTGTGAAAATTTATTTATCCTTCAGCAAACTTAAAATACTTTGTGTAAAGACTACTCTTGAGGTTCCCTTGGTGGCCTCTATTATTACTCCATCTGAAGTTGTAAAGTAAAGTTAGTCACAATATTAAAAAATATATATAATCAGATGTACACGAAACACAACCATATTTTCAGATGCTGGCCAGCTAATCCTGGAAGATCCACTCTGAAAGTAGATAAATGACTTATACAGAAAAACTTCGTGGTGTATTTTATGTAATATTGAAGTAAAAATAAAGTAAACTACATTAACACTTAATTACTTTTTATTCTTTGCTTCAGTAGTTCAAACCACCAAACAACAGGTTCTACCGAATTATTGAACTACTTTCTTGTAATTTATGAAAAAATCAAGCATTCATTTCCAGAGCGTAAATTATTTTTGGGTCTTTTTCTGGCATTTATTAGGTCATCAACTTCCGAGCCGTACTTATCACTGAAATGGTAGAAAATATAATGGGGGAAGTGCTTGCTTATGGGCTTTAATCACCTACAGAACCCAAAACGTCCTATATGTTACACACACACACATGCATTACTTTCATTCAATCGATATACCAAAACATATTAATTGATGTTTTCTCTTTAACACAAGTAAAATTACTTACGGATATTAAAGCACATTTCATGATCATGAAATGTCTCGGGGCCTGTATCAACATTGTCACATAAGCCTCTAAGCCTGTGAAGCAAAACTTCGACAGCGGAGTCCAGTATACTTCCTTCCAGCAGGTATTCTTGGTTGGGGATGATGTTGCTTTTCAGTGCAGAGGACAAACTGTCCATCGCAGTGACCACAGGCTGAGCCATTCTTCTGAAAGAAACAACATGTAACCATGCAATCATGTAAAGAGTGAATCAGGGTTGCTATGATTTTTTGATTATGAAATTCCCTGATATTTCCAGACATGTTTATCATCATGATTTTTACTTTTGAACCTTGCGTTTTTCAATTAAATATATACTCCGTTAATTATTATGAATATCCACTTTCACAACTTTTTCTTTTAGCAAAATTCATTCTACACACACAAGAACATGTGAAAATTCGAAGAGTAAAATGTAAAATTACAATCAGCATCAAATGTATTGGGTGCATCTAGCCTTCAGGCTAAGGTAAAAGAGGGTAACAGATATCCACAATATTAAAACAACAGAAAAAGTTCATAAACCATTAACAATTTTTCATTTTCTGGTGGATTTACAATGTCATAGAAATTGCTGCTTCTTTGTTACATTTATAAGTACACAGCATATGGAGAAATTTTTGTTGCATATAGGAATTCTATAGGAAATGCCAACAAGACTAAGATCTACAGTATGTAACATTCTTATTCGTACACACGGATTTTCAAAGAAAATGCTTTAATATCTGAAAGGAAATACACTCTTTTGAAATTGTTTCTTTACAATTCAATAACTAATATCATTAAGAACATAAAATCTTCCCCAAATTCTGTATAACCAATGACAATAATAAATTATATGAAACTGAAAGAGAAACATGCCATTTTTTGTACAACTTTTCTATTTGTACACTTAATAATATAAAAGAAAAAAGTATATTCAGAGCAAATTGACTGACAGTTCTAATACTTTGATGTGTATGCTTTGGCTTTAATTACTGCTTGGCACCTGTTCTTCATAGAATTAACCAGTTTCCGACATGTTTCAGAGCTTATTTTATTCCACTTGGCTTGCACAGCAGTTTTCAACTCTTGTTTGGACTTGACGCCTGCTTTATGGACTCACCGCTTCAAAATTGCCCATAAATGCTCAATGGGATTTAAGTCTGGACTTTGAGCTGGTGTTTGTAGTAGTTTGGGCACATTCCATATTAGCCAATTCAAGTTAACTCACACTTTATGCTTACTGTCATTATCTTGTTCGAATCTGTAGATAGGCAGCATGTCCATTTTTTGGGCACTCCGCTTTACATTGTTCTTCAATATGTCCAAAAAGACATATGCATCCATGATACCCTCAATAAACTGGATGGTACCAACACCTTTGGACGACATACAGTCCCAAATCATTTATGACCCACCATCGTGTTTATCTGTTGGAAATGTGTTAATGTGATCATTGTATTTATTTGATTTTCTCCAGACCCTATTTATCCCATCTGACCCGTATATATTAATCTTGGATTCATCTGACCATATGACACTATCCAAAATTCCTGGTCCTTGTGGATGTGCTCTTTCGCGAATAAGTCTATTCCTGTGATTCACCTTATTTACATACGGCCTCTTTCGTGGTATTCGGCCATGATATCCATGCTTCCACAAGGCATGTCAGACAGTTTGAGACATCATCTTGAGAGCAACATTTTCTACTAATGGTCGTAACTGAGGAACACTTAGTTGGGGGTTTTCTTGCACTCTTTTCAAAATAAAGCGTTCATCACGTTTATTCAACCGTCTCTCTTTTGGTTTTCTTGGCACATTCTGTGTTGAACCTTCCTCTATAAATTTGTTTACTAAGTATTGAACTTTGGAATGTGATTTATTGACTGTTTGTCCAATTTTTCTTACCGAATAACCTCTAAGAGTCAAATTTATAATAACATCCTTCAGATCGGAACCAAGTTCCTTCACCTTGCCCATTTCGAACACACTGATAGATAGACGATAGGCCTACAACAATACCTACGCCAGCATTCTGCTTGACAGGGAGCACGCCTGCATGTTCAAACTTGTTACGAAGTTGCAAACTGCATGAAATCGCCCGAATAGCGGTGATGCTGTATGCGAGGAAGATTGAAACTCTTGCCTGTATAAATAACAATGTTGCATGAAACAGCATGTTTTTCTCTTTTCACACAAATTATATGCTCTGTGTATACACTTTGAATATACATTTTTATTGACATTTGTTGGTGAAACCTTCATTAACATTAATTTCCAGGTACATATGAAAATTATAATTATAATTATACAGGGAGGTTATTTCAGTCGTTCACCGCCAGCGTGACGGCCGTTCGACGGACTCTTAATGCAACAGGTCCCGGCAAATTGCGTTCAGGAAGTCCGTAACAGAAACCGCTTGTTTTGTAATGTTTCCACTTTTCACAATTACAGTTACAATTACAATTGAAATAAGCACGTACCTTGTCGCAAGGATGCTGTGTGTGTGTGGAAAAGGTGTCCTCCCAAATACAAATATTTCTGGCACCTTATTTCTGACAGAAAATCTTAGATTAAACATCATTACTTTATCGTCAGTTGTCAGAAAGGGAAGACAGCATCCCGGCGCATAAAGCAAACCGAAAGCGTAAAATGATATTTAAAAGTAATAATAATGATGATCACTAACCTCCTGTGTTATAAGAGATGTTGAAAATGACCTCCTTTAACAGCAATACAACACGTTTCTTAGGTTCAAGAGATCCTGTCTATCGTAATTCCCTGACCACTTTTCTGCAAGAATTCGTTTTCACGTAATTATCGTACATAAAAACTCTCTGTTCAAGACTATATTTGTTTAACGACATAACTAATGAATGAATAACAATTAACACACAATAAAGCACTGGCCATGAGTAGCACATTACAATAACACAGTATAAGCAACACGTGTACTGATAAACGCAAACAGAAGTGAACATGAACGTACACTGACGTCTGGTAGCCGACAGTGTTGCTAACCATTTTTCGGCAATGTCCCTACAGACGTAGTCAAAATGTCCCTACAACTGACCAAATGTCCCTACGCCAAGTAAAGCGACTAAAAAAATTATCACCTCATGAGCATGCAAAACAGAAGATAAAATATACACATTTACTTACCAAATCTTTCTGCTCGGTGCTTCCACAATTAATGAAGGAGCGAATTTACATTTGCCTATCCTAACTTAACCTAACCGTAGGTACCTGGAAGCGGCCCCGGCGCCTACCCAGCGTCGAATAACATGGGTACCTGGGGGAAACCCTGGGGGGGTAAAGGCGATCAGGGGCGTGATGCTGATCACATCACCCCCACTCACGACCGGATCAAGAAAGTGTGGGGCGTTACCCTCACACCCCCTATACGCCTTCATGGCGTGGTGCTATGCACAGGGGAACACTTTACCTTTTTTGTACCTGAATGGTTCGTGGGGCTATCCGTCAATGGTTTGTTGGGCTACCCGTTTTTCGAGCCCAAATTTTAACTATGTTTGCCTTGCCTAACCTAACTTAACCTAACCTTACCGAGAATGCTCAGTGGGGCTATTCCTGAATGGTTTTGCGGTAATTGTGATTACGAACCGATAAAAAATATTTTTTTCGTAGCACTTTAACATCATCGAAGACGCCATTTTAGTATCCTGCAATTTTATGATTGATGTAATGTTGCCAAATTTACCTGTAATCAAATCAGTTCTTCTACATCGTGATTGTCGCTGTCACATGTAAGCACGTTCTTTGGGCAATATACTGAAATGAATAAGTTTAATAATTAGCCCTCCTGCACACTCCACCTAACAATCTGTATAACATTAACAACTTTTTTACTGTTCTCTTCCGCTATTCTTACACAATCCATGCTCTCCAAGTATGAAATCAACAGTGTGGCAACGCTGTAGACAGCGTAACTAATTGTAATTTGTTCATATCAACAAATATGGCTACCATACTTGTATACGGAGAATCATTGCGAGAATTGAAATGCTTATTTTACAACTTCTACACGTTAATTAACATTTTTTCCCCCTCACCCCAACATGTTAACTTGAGATAAATCATCACGAATAATTATTTCGTGAGTATAAGACGTAGCATAGAAATTACAGAAGGGTCCGGTATTGTAAATTCTTGCCTTAATGAATAATAGGGGTGTGCGGGACAGAATTTTTTGGGTCGGGACGGAATCGGGACGGTAATTTTTTTAAATCCCGACATTCGGGACTGAAAAATTTGCAATTTCCCGACCAAGTCGGAAAATTTTCGGGACGGGAAATGTTCGAAATTTCCCGAAGCACTGGAAATCTCGAATTTTACAAGTCATTTTCACTTTAAGTGATTGTTTTTGCATTTCTAGAATAAAAACTTACAATTTTCGATAAGTTCCAGAAACTTACAAGGCAGAAAACGTCGAGAATTAACGACTTTTTAAAGTAAAGGATCCCGCACACCCCTAATGAATAACGTTGAGTCGTTTACTGTTGATTATGTTATTTGAAGTCATACATGCTGCTGCTGTGCAGAGATAGATGTTGGTTGGTGATGCTGTATTTCCTGCAGTCTTTAACAATTCTGGTCCCATTTTATTTCCCTTTTTTGTTTTTGTATCACTTAACATTGAAAATATTCTTTCCGTTTCCGCTTTAGAATGTGGCAATGTTAGCACTATTTTCCCGAGAGTGGAAATGTTTTAAAAAAGGAACTTGCCTTGAAAGTTTTTGGTAACCGATAACATGTTCCAAAATTCTGATGGAGAATTGTTAGTTAGTTCTTTTTTCTCCTCTTCGCTAAAGTATCCAGATAAACTAATTCATAAAATGTCATTTACCAAGATTGAAAAAAGTACCTACGTTTTCCCTCATTTGGCAAAATCTGTTCCTACGCGGGCGAAATTTAGTGAAAAGTCCCTATGCTTAGGGACATGTCCCTACGGTTGGCATCACTGCCGACACGTGCAGTATGAAGCGCCCTCTCGCGGCTGACAACTCACCCAACCCCCGATAAGCTGCCGGCGCTGTCGCGACAACTGAGGATAAAGTAGTGATGACTAATCTAAGATTAGATGTCAGAAATAAGGTGCCAGAAATATTTGTACTTGGGAGGACACCTTTTCCAGCATCCTTGCGACAAGGTACGTGCTTATTTCAATTGTAATTGTAACTGTAATTGTGAAAAGTGGAAACATTAGAAAACAAGCGGTTTCTGTTACGGACTTCCTGAACGCAATTTGCCGGGACCTGTTGCATGAAGAGTCCGTCGAACGGCCGTCACGCTGGCGGTGAACGACTGAAATAACCTCCCTGTATTTACTAGTAGCTATGACATTTTTTCCTCGGAAATTCTATGTGTACGAATAACAATGTTACATACAGTATAAAATAATAGAAATTTGAAGGAACCATAATTTTGCACAAGACTAAGTGTTACGTACCAAATAGGCCTAACACTTGTAAATAGTTACAGACATTAAACAGAGATGACAGCACAAGGCATGTAAGAAAGAATTATAAATAAATGATAGTGAAAATAGACGTAAAAGTAAATTAGAAAGATAAACAATAATAAAATATAGTGTAGTGTAAGAAAAAAAAGAAAAGATATGAAGATAATAAATTAATAAAGATACGTGTGAAATTATCAATGTGCTCATACGGAAGTATATAAGAAATGTAAAGAAGTGGAAAGAGAAAGACTGATATAAATTTGTCTTTGAACAGATCCCTTGATCTGTTGGCTTATTACGATCCCCATTGTGGGAATTTTGACACATCAGTGGCGGCATGTTCTAGTCGTGACCCAAAGCACCTCTTGACTGCGCGTTATCAACCGTTGCACCGAGTCCACACTTTTGTCGTAAATAATAGTGACAGCGCATTCTAATCGAAGACCCAAGGGTTGGGAAAAGTCAGATATTGGAACCTAGGTGCTAAAGACTAGGCCACTAGTTGGACTTGCTTGTAATGCAGAATATAAAAGTTTATAAAGGAGCTAAGTAAAGTTACAAACAGCATATGTGAGGACTGGCCATATCGTCATTATAAGGAAGTCCAGATCCGGATCCAGAAGGGAATAAAGTTATAAATTATATATCGTGGAAGAAGAGGGATATCCATCAAGACAGAAGTTTGTGGACACTGATTCGATGAAGTAAAAAATAACTCTGAAATAAGATGAAAGCAATATGTGGATATTCAAAATTTGTGTAAACGTGATAGCGTTCTGGCTTAGGGGGCGTTCTGAGAGTGTTTTGTCTATTTATGCAGTGTTGCAACCTCGTTCACCGGAAAATATCTACTTTTGTGCCCGGATTTGAAATTATGCTAATACGTCGCAAACCATTGTCGTTAGCCTCACAAACCATTGACGTTAGCCACAAAAACCATTCACATTAGCCCCAAAAACAATTTTCCGTATAGGTTAGGTTAGGTTAAGTTAGGTTAGGCAAGCATAGTTAAAAAAAATAATTAAAAATACTCGACACGTGGTTCTAGTGAAACCACGGCGAGGCTGAAACACTGGCTACGGGGTTGCATCATCTTAACACACGGAACATTGAACTCTCATGCAGAAAGCAAATGGCGGGAGCAGAAACAGCGTGTCGGACAGAGATTTTCGCAGAAAACAACACACATTCACATTAATAAAATGGATCAAATCTATATTCAGGAACTTCCACAACACTAAAGAAAATGATTTCCGTAAGTACTTTCTCCTGTAAATTTGAAGGAATCCGTTTCCCTCATACGATAATGTTACCCCCATGCATAATATAAAATTATCACGTGACGAACACGATAGTAGGTATTTTCCGGTGAAGAAGGTTGGAAACACTGCATACCCAAAACTTGAGTGAAAATGTGACCGTCATAACGTGCGTTACGGAAGCAAAGAAAGGAATAAAAAAAATCACTCTATATGTGAAAAATTGTCTGTTTTCGTGTAAGAAGCATAATGGCACCTTGAACTATGTTCCGCAATACACAATTGGTAAGTACGAACCATGCGAAACACAAAATATCCGATTTTAATATGTCTCCGATATACCGAACTTTTACTATTTTACACAATTTAAAAATTAAATCTCACGTTCTCAGCGCTCAAATGGGTTTCCACAATATTATATTAATTACGTTACAAGAGCACAATTTAACTTCTTAAAGTATTATTTCACCTTAAATAATCCGATACAAAGTCGTGTACACGCACTTTCTCGTTTAACACAAAATCAAGCTTCCTAAAAACAAAAACAAATCGAAAAACGAAATCAACAACTTTCAAAATATTAACATTCATACAGCGTTCTTAATGTCAACGGCTCCCTGTCAATTTTATTAACTGGTGCGTTCCCAAACTCTTAACCAGGGCTGGCATGTTTAAAACACTTTGTTTTAAACGTTTAAAACACACGGCTTTGTTCTTTTTACAAATGTTTTAAACGTTTAAAACAATGTGTTTTAGGGTCGGTTTTTCAATGTCCAGTTAAGGTTCATGTTAGCACGTAACTGGAAGTTAGTGAAAATTTCCGTTTTTCAATGTACAGTTAGCTCGTAACTGGAACTCTGGTGAGTAGTGTAAAAGTATATACTATAAACCCGAGAAAGTATGAGCCCCCCTCTGGCAGATTTGCCTACACTTAAAACTAGCTCAACATGCCCATATGAGCTTTTTGCTCAAGTGTGGAACCCTGTCTAATCCAAGATTTTTGTAAAAATGCCCTCGGGAATTTCCTGAGAAAGTATGACCCCCCTCAGATTGATTTGTCTACACTTACAAAAGGCACTTCTGTGAGATTGTTGTCCATAAACCTGTCAAAAATATGCCCATCTTGATATTTTTTTTGCCCACACCTAAAACTACGCCAAACGTATTAACACACACACACCCACCCACCCACACCCACACACACACTGATCTTGACCTTGACCTTGAGATGACCTTGAACTTGACCTTGACCATTTTTTCGATTATTTTTTCGATTATTTTGACCTTGACCTTGAGATGACCTTGACCTTGACCACACCCACCCACATACACACCCACACCCACCCACACCCACCCAATACACACCCACACCCACCCACACCCACCCACATACACACCCACACACACCCACAGATATTTTCTTCCGGTCCACTTGTGGCCTATTTCTGGTTTATTTATATTGCATCATGTTTTGCAACAAATTATTACCCAATATTATGCATTAGACATGTGTTGTTTTCTGATTGGTTGGTTATGCCATAATGTGATGATGTGTTATATTCTGATTGGCTTATTGTTTCAGATGCTTTCAATGCGGTCCGTGCTTAGGGTATATAAAGAGATTTTGCATTGCATATCAGCCAGTATTGTGAGAGTTGTTAAAGAGTGAGGGTGTGTTGTTGCAGTGCTGCTCATATTTTTTAAACACAAAAATATTGCAGATTTGTATAAATTGAATTACAAATCTATTTGATTTAATATATAGAATTTTTAACAACCTGTCATAGGTTTATTAAGTATAAAGTTTTGATTTGGACCCCAAGAAATTTTATATAAATACCAAAGCCAAAAATATTAACACACATACACACACACACACACACACACACACACACACACACACAAATCACACTGCTGAACCCAACTGATATTTTTTATTAAGCATAGAATTTTGATTTGAACCCCAAGAAATTTTATATAATAAACAACAACAAAAAATGTCAAATCAAAAACATTGTAATCAATGCAAAAAGAATATATCTAGCCCCAATTGGGCGAAGCATCAAAGGAATTGTAATCCAGACAAATGCAGAACTCCCACAAAAATATGCCCTAAATGCCATAGAAAATATAATCTGGAATATTTCACATATAAACATAAAGGTACTTGTTCTGTACAGTCATCAACATTGCCCCCACAACCATCTACATCTGGTCTGAAAAGGAAGCATGAAACACCTGTTAATGCTAGAGCAGCAAAGCAGCCACGCTATGAACCCATCCATAGCAGTTTTAACGGCCAATTAAGGGATCACCGTTTTGTATCAGAGCCAAGATGTGGTATTAAGAATTTTTTGAACAGTATAAATCCTGATGTGCAGGCAATTCTAAATGCACAAAATGGCTCTTATAAGCTGTCCCTCAAATTGTTTACACAATATAAGAAATCAAATGGCACAAAATTTACACAGCCCCACATAACAGAAACTGTACCTGTATATTCAAATACAAATTCAGACAAAATAATAAGCAGTTTGATAGATCAATTGAATATTAAACACTCTGAATTTGCTGCAAAAGAGTCTGGATGGAGCCTATGCGGATCTCCACACAAGTTATATGTTAATATTTCTGAATTCAGCCCATTACAAGGATCTACATATCTGCCATTACCTGCCAACATCAAAAACAAAAGAGCCGTGGTTAATATAGAAAATAATGATGAAAAATGCTTTTTGTGGTGTATTTTAGCTGCTTTGTTTCCAGTTTCAAGGCATCCTGAGAGAAAAACTTATTATAAACAATATGAACACAATTTTGATGAAGCAATGGAGAGTTTAGAATATCCAATGTCTGTTCAGAATATTGATAAATTTGAAAAAAAGGCCAGGGATATTAATGGTATACAATTATCTATTAATGTATTTACTTGTTCTACTGGCCGTGGCAATTGCTTGATAGATCCTCTCAGAATCAGTACACTTGATGATGATTCTGCTGTTCCGATTGATCTGCTCTTAATTGAAAAGGATGGCACATATCATTACACTTTGATACATAATCTTGAAGCTTTAGTCAGAACACAACTAGACAAAACTCATAGAATATTCAAGTTGTGCAGAAGATGTTTGTCTGTATTTGATGGTAAAAAAATAATAAATGGGGTTCGGGAAGTGAATGCAGAAATTGCTAAAAACAAGTTAATTGAGCATCTGAAATACTGTGGCAACCATAAACCTATTCATATGGTGATGCCAATGCCAAGTGAAAATGTCAAATTCAAAAAGTTTGAAGCCTTGTTGAAACACCCAGCATATATAGTCTGTGATTTTGAATCAAATCTCAAACCTCTTGCATTCTGTAGCCCAGATCCTGATGAATCCTCAATTACACCATACCAGCTACATGAACCTTCTAGTTTTTATTATGTGGTTGTACAGGATGGGGTTGTTAGTAAAAAAGATTTATACATGGGAGCAGATGCCATCAAAGAATTTGCAGATAGAATAGAAAATGAGTGCCATGACATAGCATCTAATGTCTTATTAAAATCAAAACCCATGTTGCCTTTAACAGAGAAACAGATTGAAGATTTCAACAATGCAGAAAAATGCCCGGTATGTGATTCTGAATTTTCAGATGCAAATATCAAGGTTCATCACCATTCTCATACAGATGGTAAATTCTTAATGGCCCTGTGTAATAGCTGTAATATTAAGATCCAGAGACCAAAATTTGTCCCCATATTTTGCCATGGTGCATCCAATTATGATTTTCATCATTTGATCAGGTACGAGGGGTTTGACAAGCAGAATTTAAATATTTTAGCTGAAAATAATGAGAAATATATTGCCATTAGCAAAATAATTAAAGTTAATGGTGTTCCTATTCACTTAAGATTTCTTGATTCCTACAGAATTCTGTCTGCTAGCCTGGCTACACTGGCCACTCAATTATCTGATGATCAATTCAAAATCACATGTGCTTCATTTCCAAATCAGGACCTGAAATTAATTAGGCGGAAGGGTGTATATCCATATGATTATGTTACAGATTTTTCTAAATTTGATGAGTGTTCTCTGCCACCACAACAAGAGTTTTACAGCAAAATCAGAGGATCTGGAATCACTGATGAAGATTATCACCATGCCCAATTGATGTGGAACAATTTAAAATGCCAGACATTTGGTGATTATCACAAGGCTTATTTAAAACTTGATGTGACCCTCTTAGCTGATATACTGCAGGCATTCAGAAAATCTTCCATGCAAAATTATAAGCTGGATCCAATGTATTTTTACAGTGCTCCGGGCCTAGCATGGTCTGCAATGTTTTTAAACACTAAAATGCAATTGGATCTGATCCAGGATCAAGATATGTATCTGTTTATGGAACAATGTATAAGAGGAGGCATGGTGCAATGTTCTCAGAGATATGCCAGAGCAAATAACAAATATATTCCTGATTATGATCCAGCACTGCCATCAAATTATATACTGTATGTGGATGCAAACAGCCTGTATGGTTATGCTATGATGGATAAATTGCCATATGCAGGGCTTGAGTGGGTTGAAGATTTCAATATTGAAGATCTTCATGATTTTGATGACAGTAACTATGGCCTGTTCTTAGAGGTTAATCTGACAATTCCAGATAATTTACACAACACATTTTCTGATCTGCCCCCAATTCCTGAGGTTAAGTGCTCACCTGGCTCTAAACAGAAGAAATTGATGATGACTCTAGAGCCGAAACAGGATTATGTCATATATTACAAAAACCTCCAGTTCCTGATGAATCATGGTGTTCAAGTGACCAAAGTTGGAAAAGTTTTGAGGTTCAGGCACTCAAGATGGTTGAAACCATATATTGATACAAACACAGAGCTTCGAACATCTGGAATGAGCCAATTTGATAAGACCTTGTTTAAATTGATGGTCAATTCAGTGTATGGCAAAACAATTGAAAATGTCAGAAAACATATTGATGTTAAAATAATTACTGACCCCAG
Source organism: Lepisma saccharinum (assembly GCF_977018435.1). Classification (NCBI taxonomy): domain Eukaryota; kingdom Metazoa; phylum Arthropoda; class Insecta; order Zygentoma; family Lepismatidae; genus Lepisma; species Lepisma saccharinum. Next base: position 53,125,088 of record NC_139248.1, read on the forward strand.
CCGGAGCAAAAAATTGATTGCAAAGCCCAACTTCAATTACAGAAGAATTTATGATGAGAATATGGCACTTTTCAACATGAAAAAAACAAAGATTAAGTTTGATAAGCCTATTTATGTAGGGGCTGTGATATTGGAATTGGCCAAATTACACATGTTAAAATTGTATTATGATGTGTTGAAGCCTTTTTATAAGGATCGTGTAAAACTGATGTACATGGACACAGATAGTTTTGTTCTTGATATTCAAACAGAAGATGTTTATCAAGATATAGCACAGCCTGAATTGTTTAAATATTTTGATACGACTGAACATTCAAAAATTAAACCCCACAACAAGAAGGTGCCTGGCAAGTTAAAAGATGAGACACTTGGTGATGTTATTGTGGCATTTGCTGGGTTAAGGGCCAAGATGTACAGTTTTGAAACATGTAGTGGCGCTGTTGCCAAAAAGGCCAAGGGCATTGGCAGAGTAATTGTGGACAAAGAGCTTGAATTTGAAGGTTACAAAAATTGCCTCAAATCATGTAGCACAATCAGAACATCAGAATCCAGAATTCAGAGTGTGGATCACTTGTTGACTAGCAATATTGTAAGAAAAGTGGCTCTGGACCCACATGATGATAAGAGATGCATTTTGTCATGTGGCATACATACTCTACCATGGGGTCATTGTGATTTGAAAAGTGGCAAACAATGCCCAATTACAGAGCATGATTTGAAATAAATAAACATGCCTATGAACTTATTTGGGTTCAAAAAACAGGCTATTATGGACCTGCCAACACCACAACCCTCTTCTGATATAATATCTAAACTAAGTGCTTTGTTAATTATTCATCTGAACAGCATACTTACAGATGTTGATGATGAAACAGGTAAAACATTGTACATATTTAACAATAATTTAAATCATTACCAATTACCTGTAGGTGGTCAATTGCAATTTATTACAACCCCTGAGGGTAATGTCAAGATTTCAGTAGGGAGAAATATTTATAGAATTAAGCACTCAAACATGATTTCTGGCACTGTATATACTGTTTCTGCTGGTGACTGCTTATATATTGAGGTCCCGGGATCATATGACAAGCTTATACCTTTTTTTATAGAATTAAGAATTAGATATTCAATAATAAATAACCACTAAAACAAAAATGCCTAATGATATATTTGGCCATACAAGGCATGAAGATCACAGTGATGAGATTCTGATGCTTGATGTCAGAGTCAAGAAATTAAGATGTGATTTCCAAGCTTTACAAACCACACTCAATGCCAGTCTTCAACTAGAAATTACAAATTTACAATCACAATGCATGGACCCTCTTCTTAAAATTGACTCAGAACTCAAATTATTGATTCAGAAATATACTGATTTGGCCACATTAGATAATTTGCAAAGTTTAGAAGAAGCTGTAGCAGCTCTTCAAGCCAAATTTAAGACCCAGGCCACCAACTCTGAGCAATTGAAACAACAATTGGAAGAGCAGATAAATAATGTCCAGACACAGCTCTAAACAATTGTCAAAAGCATAAAATCACAAGAAGATTTTGATCTAGTGATTTCCACTCTAAAAGAACAGATTCAATCACTCCAAATACCTAATCTGGACCCCTTGAACAATGCCATAGCCGAGGTTAAAGAAAAAATTGAGACACTTGAAAATTTTATGAACAACTTGCCATCTTCTGATGCTTTGAGTGCAATAACTCGGAGTGTTGCCAACATTAAGCTGCAACTTGAAACATATGAAGATTTTGGAAAAATTCAAAGTACCATAACCCATCTTGAGGGTACAATAGCAGCAGTGCAAAGTGATTTGACAAATGTACAAGAATCTCTAGAATCCCGCCTGCCTGGTATTGTAGACACACTTGTCAGTGTCCAGCAACAGATCACAAAGCTTGAAAACCTCAACACTGAATCTGAGCTATCTCATTTTCATCACTTGATCGATGATATCCAAACAAAACTTGAAATTTTACAACAATCAACACCCACTCAGGCAGATATAGCCCTGCTCCAAAATGCTATGCAAAATGTGGCTGATGCTTCTGAATTAAATAATGTGAAATTGGGACTTGAATCTTTGCAAAATACTGTATCAAATCTGCCTACATCACAGGAACTTAAAAATATAAAGAGGGCAGTGAATCGCATATTGAAATCAGAAGATATCAAGAATATCCAGACAGAGATCAAACAACTTACTCAGACAGTGGCCACTCTACCAACTAATCAACATATTAATGAACTGCATGCCCTGTTTGAGGATATCAGAAGACAGGTCCATGATCTTACTGCTCAAAATTCAAAATTGGCAGTTATTGAAAATTTGCAGCAAATTGTAGCTAATATCAAGCAACAGCTAGGGACCATGGAATCCAATCAAGCAAATGCTCTGTCTGTTTTTGCCACCCAGCTTCAAGAGATTGTGCAACAATACAAGAAACTTGTTGTGGACATAAAAATCAAGCCAGGCCATGATGATGTTGTTAGGACCATCAATGAGCACCTTGAATCTGTAACAAGCAGATTGCTTACAGCAGAAAAAGAAATAACAGGCATAATCGAGAATCCAAAACATACAGTAATTCTTGAATTATACAGCATCCCCAACAAAGAATATGATTCACCATTTACACCAGGTGGCAAAATATATATGCTGTCCCCTGCTCAATTTTATTACCAGTTTTTTGTTGGGGGCACACTTAGACCAATCAAGATCAAATATTGGCTTCAACCACAGGCACACCACTACCCCACCTTATCAATAACAAATGCTGACAACAAATCAAAAATCACCAGTGTAGAGTTAGAGGATTTTACAGATCCCAATACATTAGAAACATCTTTTGCTGAAGATGATGGCTCTCTGGAATTTCATATACAAATAGGAGACAAATTATATTTAGAAAATCCTGTAGTATCAGCTGCTGAACACCCCATAGTTGCAATATTCTTGTTTTCATATTATGTCTAGACAAATTATTGTTGATGAATTACACAGACAAGCCAGACATAATTATAAGAGACTGCCAGTAGTCACAAAAGGCATAGATGATTTATGGCAGAGCGACTTGATTGAGATGGCAAGTGGACAGCTGAAAAACTTAGACAAAATCAACAAGGGCTACAAGTATCTACTCACTGTAATAGACACATTTTCAAAATTTGCCTGGGCTGTGCCACTCAAATCCAAGACTGGAAAATGTGTTACAGAAGCCATCAGGACAATCATTAATCAGAGTGGAAGATCACCGCGCTATTTGCAAACAGATAATGGCAAAGAATTTTATAATTCTGTGTTCCAACAATTTATTAAAAGCCAGTCAATACAACATTATTCGAGTTACAGTGATCTCAAGGCCTCAATTGTAGAGAGATTCAACAAAACCCTAAAAAATCTTATGTATAAACAATTTACACTTCAAGGTAATTATAAATGGCTTAATATTCTTCCAGAACTTCTACATAAATATAACAACTCGGTCCATTCCACAATCAACATGAAACCCTCTGAAGTAACTTCATCTGATGAGCAAAAATTGATCAGGACTGTTTATTATCCTAGATACCAGCCAACAACAAGAAAGGCCAAATACAAGGTGGGTGATCAAGTAAGAATCAGCAAATATAAGCACTTATTCAAAAGAGGCTTTACAAGAAACTGGAGCACTGAATTATATACAGTGGTTCAAGTTAAACCTGGGACCCTTAACACATATATAATAAAAGATCACCGAGGAGAAATTCTCAAAGGCAGATTCTATGAAGAAGAACTCAACAAAACTAAACAGCCTGACACATATCTCATAGAAAAAATCATCCGCAGAAAAGGCAACAAGTTATTTGTCAAATGGCTAGGACTTCCAGAACACAGCTGGATCGATGCAGACAAAGTGATAATATGAGCACCTGGGATGTTATAAAGAGGCTGCCAGAACCTGAACAGCAGATTAAGAGAAATGGCAAGTTGCTGCCTGATAATATTAGATGTCTTATTGTTGGGCCATCAGCTTGTGGTAAAACTACACTAATGATTGATATTTTTTTATTGGCACCCAACTGGTTAGACTGGAAAAACAGGCACTTGTATGTCTTCTCTAAGAGCTTGGAACAATTAAAATATCAGCAGCTGATGAAGCTATATGATGGATTGGATATAGCCACTTTTGAATCAGATGTTAAGCCACTCCATGACTGTCTTGATAACTCTGTTGTTGTGTTTGATGACATTATACTGGATAATCAAAACAAGGTTAGAAATTTCTTTACACAGGGCCGACACAAAAACATTGATTGCTTCTACCTGGCACAGACTTTTTTCAAAAATACCGAAGCAGCTGATCCGAGACAACATCAATTTTATATGTGTGTTTCATCAAGATCATACCAACCTCAAACACATACATGATGAATATGTAGGTGGGGACTTGAGCTACAATGATTTTTCCAAGTTTTGCAGTAGGTGCTGGAACCAGGACAGTTATGGGTTTGTCACAATTGATATGACAAGAAAACCCAATAGTGGCAAATACAGAAATAAAATCAACAATTTTCTAGACATTGAAACATATATAAATAACCACGAAAAGGCCAATCATTGATGATCTTAAATTAAGAGATTATCTTGTAAAAACATTTAAGGGATGGAAATCAGAGAACCGAGGAATTTATGAACAACACAAACAAACAGAACAGCCTATTATTGATGCTATTAGTGAATTAGGTAAAAATATCAAAACTGTTACAGAGCAAAATCAAAATTTGATCACAGAGCTTGTACCTGTAGCTGCAAGGAACATATTAGATTATCCAATCACCCCACTTTCCAGTATTCATACACCTAGTCCTGTTGCTCCTCGAAGAATTGAAGCTACTCTGGATCCTATTGAATTGGGTCTTCTTGCTCAAAAATATTTAAGCACACCTAAAGACAACAAAGATGAGGTTTTTGGCTTATATGCTGACACAGAGCGTGATGGTAGCATCATACATAGAATTGGCAATTTCAGAGTAACATTTATGGGAGATGATCTAATTGTATATTCAGAATCTCATCTTGGAGAAAAAGGTGGTTTTGTTAAATATCCTGGCACACCTGGATTGTGGGAACTGATGACTAGGAAAAGGCCTGGCAACTATACAGATCAAGATTATGAGCACTACAAAGAAATATTAATAAAACCAGATGCCCTCTACCAGAACAATGATCCCACACAAAAAAGAGTCAAGTCTATTGTGGTTTTCACATTGTGAAGGCACAATGGGCTCTTATGGACAATGCTTTTCTTATGGGAAAATAAAGCGCGCTATTGCCAAATATGTCGATTTTGAAATTTACGTGAAGTAGAAAAAAAATTACAGTAAGGTAGAAAATTTTATGTAGAACATAATGGCGAAGATGAAAATTGTTAACTTTATTTCATATTATTTTCAAATAATAAAAATGCAAGTTTTCATTTAAACCAAATTTTGAACATCTTTTCTATTCAAAACGTTAAATCATGCCGTAAAATCGAAAGATTTGTTACAAAAAAAATCGACACTACTATGCAGTTGTCACTGCTGATGGTGGTGCTGAAAATTTGGCAATATTTTTAAAAATATGTCCTTAAAAAAATAAATTGTCGAATAAAATGTGCGGATATTTTATTGGCGCAGTGGAAAATGTCGTCTCTGGCCAAATTTCGTTTTATAAGTCTACGTAAAAACTCTCAGCGCCAAAGTTGTAAAGATAATAATGAAATTATTTTTTGTCTTCACTCAAAGGTCCCCAGAGGCATTACTTCCTGTAAATGCAGTTTGTTTTCAAGACGACGCGAAGTAAGGCGACGCGCTGGCGTGAGTCTTAGTCATATTTAGGTGTTATGAGTTCGTACGTGCTCAACAGTTCAGTGACGTTTTAACACTCTTGCTGGTCTGGTGAAGTGCTGTGTGTCGACATTTCGGTGATTTTTACAAGTGGTTCATGAAGTGATTAATAGCGTCCTAATCTGTAAGTCTTCAGTCATCACAATGGATCGCAGGAAAAAGGGTGAGAGAATTAGAAGTGGGGAGAGAAAAACTATTTTAAGAATGTTCGAATATTTAAAGGAAAAGAACCCTGGACGTAGTCAATCCTTCATTGTTAGTGAACTTTGTAAAGTGGCTGGTGTCAGTAGGCGTACATTCTTTAGATTAAGAAATGAAAGTAAGAAAGGCTCAATCGTTACACCCCGGAAAGAAAGAGTAACTGGACTAAAATACAAATCCAGCAGGGAAGTGAAATATAATGATTTCATTCGTAGTGCTATAAGACGCAACTTTCATGCATTTCTGTTTAGAAATGTTCCCGCAACAATTCAGTCTGTGATGAAGGAAGTTAACGACGATAAAGATTTGCCAAATTTTACATATTCGACTTTCTACCGTTTGCTGCAAGAAATGGGGTTTGAATTCGAAAAGCGAGGAAATAAGGCTTTATTGATTGAAAGAAACGATATTATACTTTGGCGACATTCATATTTACGAAAAATGAGACAATTTAGGAATGAGGGACGGAACATTGTTTACTTAGATGAAAGTTGGGTAAATGTAGGGCATACTTTGTCTAAAGTTTGGAAGGACAAAACAATAGCAACACCCAAGGATGCTTTTCTGGCCGGGTTGTCTACAGGTCTGAAGGGCCCTACCGCTCGGGGACCAAGGTTTGTTTTGTTGCACGCCGGTGGTAAGATGGGGTTTGTACAGGGAGCGAAACAAGTATTTTTAGCAAAAAAAAATTCTGCCGACTACCATGACGAAATGGACAGTGTTAGGTTTGAACAGTGGTTCAAAGATCAACTATTACCTAACATTGAACCAGGAACAGTAATTGTTATGGACAATGCATCCTATCACTGTAGGAAAAAAGAAAGTATTCCCACCTCAAAAAACCGTAAGGAAGATATTAAGTCATGGCTAACGTCAAAAAATGTACCCTATTCTGACGATTCTCTTAAAAGAGAATTACTGAGTATTGTAAATTCTGTGCGAGAGAGATTCAATATTAATATTGTGGACTCGATTGCAGAAGAGCATGGGGCAGTTGTTTGTAGGTTGCCTCCATACCATTGTGAAATTAATCCAATTGAAATGGTATGGAGTCAGATAAAAGGACATGTTGGACGACATAACATTAGTTTTAAGGTGAAGGAAATGGAACGTTTGATAGACAGCGCATTTGAATCGGTCAGCCAGGAGCAATGGTGTACTTACTGTAGGCACGTCGAAGGGGTTGAAAACAATATGTGGAAAGCGGATCAACTGCAGGATGACATACAACCTCTAATCGTTAGGTTAAAGAGCAGTTCTTCCAGCAGTGACCAGACAAGTTCTGATGACGGCAGCAGTGAACAGTCCGAAGACTCACTGATGGAGGGTGTTGAACAACTGCGATTAAGGTAACACTTATTATATAACATTTGCGTTAAAAACTGTATTACTGTATTAACACATTAGATAAATGAATGGTACTTTATGAAATAGATTAATTATGCTTGCATTTCATAAGAGTCTCCCCATACTTTGTTAAATCCGGTTCATAATAACAACAACAATAATAATAATAATCATGGAAAATTAACAACTATAACAAATGTAACAACAACTGTAACAATATACAATACATACAACATGTTTATTGTGAAAGGAAGAAAGAGCGGTAATCCCGGCCGGCGATAAGAGCTAGCGCACCTTAAATGGCAACACCGCGCGGTTTCTCCATAAGAGCCATTGTGCCTTCACGATGTGAAAATGACAATAGCAGTGGAGCAAAATACAACAATTTAATCAAGCCCATATGGTCACAGATCAAGACTGGCAGTGGAATCAAACAATACAACACCCTGCCTAAAGAATTTGTCTGGGTTGATGATGTCAGGAAACTTGTAGATAGGTTATTGGTGATAGCTGGGGAGGAAAATGCTGGCAACCACAATTTTTACAATGAAAAGGTTGGAATTATGGACATGATAAGCACCAAATTGTCTAATTTTATAGTGAATGACACTAAGGGGATTGGATATCTTATAAAAATTATTAATACTCTACCACCTAAATTTTGGAATATTTCTGAGGGTCGGGGGTTGGTTAATGACATTATAAACAAGCTGCCATTTGAACTACATATTCCAGGCTATCAGTATTGTGGTCCCGGTACAAAATTGGACCATAGATTAAACAGAGGTGATCCTGGTGTTAATCCCCTAGATGCTGCTTGTAGAGACCATGACATAGCATACAACACACATTCTGATCTTGACAAGAGACATGTTGCAGACAAGAAATTAGAAGAGGCTGCATTTGGTAGATTTGTAAGCAAAGATGCTTCTTTAAGTGAGAGAATAGCAGCATTGGGAACCACCATAGCTATGAACACCAAGCAAAAACTGGGGTGGGGGCTGTGAATATGTATATAATAAACCTACAATGAAGGCCAAGGGTGTTATGTATCAAATACCTTATGCAGGTCTTAAATCTCTTAAAACTATTGATAGCCTTTTAACCAAAAAGCAGCGCAAGAAAAAAAAGCTCTTGTATTGCCAAGGGCCATGGTATGAAATTGTTGCTTAGTACCCCCAATTAAAAAAATTACAACAATCTAGAAAAAAATCACATGTGGGGGGTTTCATATTTACTATCCCGGCCATCTTAGCAGCACTTGGGGCTGTTGGGAGCTTGGCTGGGGGATCAGCTGCCATAGCAAAAACAGTAATAGATGCCAAGAAAAATAGGGCAGAATTAGATGAATTGAAGCGCCATAACCTGGCCATGGAGAAACAAGGCAAAGGTGTTAAGAGAGCCATGAATAAGTTTTAAAAAAACAAGAGCTGCTTACAAACCAAGATATTGAAGCTTTAATCAAGCCACTGGGCATCAAAAATTTTAGAGGTGTGTACATGTCTGATTCTTTACCAGAACAACCACTTAACAAAGAGTGTGGCATTGTTAATTTGGATAAGTACAAAAATCAGGGCACTCACTGGATTTGTTATCTTAAATATTTAAACAATGAGGCATTTGTGTTTGATTCATTTGGAGGTGTTCCACCTGAAAATTTAATAAAATATCTAAAATCAGCTAATCTTTATTACAATAATGCCCGTGTTCAAAACTTCAAAGATGTTAGTTGTGGACATTTGTGTTTATCTGTTCTTAGATATATGTCTCAAATAAATAAACCATCAATTGAAAATTTTCAAAAAGCCTTGTGGTATTTAAAACATCATGGGGGTATTCCATCTCACCAGCCAAAATTCAATATTGAAACTCAAATTACATGATGATATAGTGTATCCCAAAACAATAGCTCTCAGATCATTTTATGGCATGTACTTGATCCCTAATATTACACACCACAACAACAAAATTGCTGTAGGGGATCAAAAAATTGTCATCACTCCAGGGCAATATAATCTGTCCACTCTAAATGCTCAATTACCCAGAGGTATAGTATTAACTCAAAATTCTGTCACTCACAGAGTAGAGATTGTATCTGCTACAGAAACAGTGGATCTGGGTACTATAGGAGAGCTGTTAGGCTTTGAGAACAACACAAAACTTGAACCAGCCATCAAACACACTGCTATTAATATACCTAAATTCTTAGCCATAGAGACTCTGAATATTCACTGTAATGTGGCTGAGGGTATGATCACCAAATCAAATGGCATAGGCACTCACAAACAAACTGGCATCATTGCAACATTTAAACCTAATTCTGAATTTATGGAGCCAAAATGGGAAATATTGAGAGTTATGAGCTACAATCATTCCCCCCAAACAGGAGGACATTTGCAAATTTAAATCAACCCAACACAGAGATTGAGGTTGATCTTGATGTAGGGGATGGCTTTATACACCCCCACAGAGCAGATCTATACATCAAATTTGATGTTGTAAAGCTCGATGGAACAGATTATCCGGCAAATTCAAATATAAGATTGGTAGATAATTTTGTGCCGCATCTGTTCTCTGAAATTGAGATCAGAAAGCATGGTGTTGTTATAAACAGAGTGGATTATCCCGGCATTACCTCCACAGCTTTGGCCACACTAAAATTATCCAAAACCGAGGCTTCTTACTACAAAATAGGTGGATTTGAGGCTGGTGATAAAATATTAACCAAGAGCCACACAGTGCTGTTCCCTATGCGCCTGTTGCCAGGATTCTTCTCAGATTACAAAGATATTATGTGGAAGGGTGGTTTAAGAATCACATTTAGAAGAGCTGCCAATGATAATAATGCTTTGATGAGGTACAGCACATTAAACTCTACAGGGGAAGCTCTGCCCAATACCCTACCTGATGAAGGCAAATGCATTATTCAGACTATGGAGCTAAGAATCCCGGTTGTTGAATATGAATCCAGTTATTCTCTTAAATACAAAGCAGATATAATAAAAAATCCACAGATTCCTTTACAATTTTATACATATCAATGTGTACAGAAGCCTGCCGCTGGTACTTATTATGAGTTTGATGCTACAAATTCATTCTCCAGTATACAATACGACATGCCGGATTTTGTGGTGGTACTGTTTCAGACTGGAAGACACAATAATCAGGAAAAAAATTCAAGTAGATTTGATAACTGCAACATCAAGAACATATATCTTAAAAATGGCAGAAATGAGGTATTTCCTAGAGAAAATTATAATTTAGACATGTCCAAGGATGATTTCCTTAAATTATATGAAGCATTTACAGCATACAAAAGGGTCACTACTGGCAATACTGACATGTATTACACACCAGGTGAATTCAAAGCACAGAGACCCATGTTTGTCATCAACACTTCAAAAAGGAAACAAGTTGTGGTTAATGACAGGACAAACATTAAAATTATCTGTGAATTCCACAATACACTCCCTGATGACACTATATGTAGTGTTATTCTCCAGTGGCGGCTGGCCAAGTGCAACAAGTGCAGATGTTTTCACCTAATTTTCAAATTAATATTGACATTTTTCATTTGCTTGTTAAATTAAACTATTTCCCAGCAGAACGCACACGATAATACTCAAATAACACGCCGCTCGGCGCTACGTACGTATTGAGTTCGTCCCAACCCAAGAGCAAACACCGCTAGGTTGCGGAAAACTTAGCCGGTTGTCATGGCAACGGTGACGTCACCTAGCGTTGGCCTTGAACGGGTGTCGCCTTCTAGATGAAGCAGTTCTCTCGTCGAAGAAAACATCGCATCCAGTGCTTGTGGCAAAATCTTCGCGTTCTCGCGAGATCTTGTTCCGCGTGTGTGTTTCGCGTTTCCTGCCGTGTGTTGTGTTCATGTGTTGAGCTGTGGTTTCTACAATGAACCCAGTAAATGACTTAGCGTGTAATTTGTTGCAGACACCATTTTCCAGATGGACGGATGAAGACAAAAAAGACGTTTTAAATTGGGGGGGGCACTGGCACTTACTATTTGTTTTCATTGCCTATAAATATACTTCTTCACCTGTTATTTTAGGCACGAGCCGCTACTGATTCTCATAGGTGAAAAATCATATATTTATGATGTAAGAAATGAGAGAGTCACAGAGCAATTCTAGAAAGTCTCTGCATATTACATTGTTTTAATTTTAGATAAACAAATTGAGGCTGGTGTCCAATTGAACTTAAACCGGAAGTAAATATGTGTGTGTGTGTGGGGGGGGGGTGTGTGTGTGTTAATACGTTTGGCGTAGTTTTAGGTGTGGGCAAAAAAAATATCAAGAGGGGCATATTTTTGACAGGTTTATGGACAACAATCTCACAGAAGTGCCTTTTGTAAGTGTAGACAAATCAATCTGAGGGGGGTCATACTTTCTCAGGAAATTCCCGAGGGCATTTTTACAAAAATCTTGGAATAGACAGGGTTCCACACTTGAGCAAAAAGCTCATATGGGCATGTTGAGCTAGTTTTAAGTGTAGGCAAATCTGCCAGAGGGGGGCTCATACTTTCTCGGGTTTATTGTATATACTTTTACACTACTCTGGTGGCGATTATCTTTACTGGTACTTCTTCTTGCAGTTGCCAGCCTAACTGGAAGTTGCGAAGCAACATGGATGCCTCGTGCAGCTATCGAAGTTCCACACTCGCAACTTCAATGTCAGATTAAACAAGATATGATTCATAAAACTTTCAAATTGGTACAGAAAAAGACTTGTTTTGTTTGGCAGAGCTTACCAACGTCCATGCAAATATGGAAATTAAGCAGCGTAGTTGCTAGAATTCGCGGGGAAGGTTGTGTTAGAGAATTTGTGGCCAGGATATCCGGTCTACTAGGCGTGATAATCTTCAATCGGTAATTTGGTGTAGTTGTTAGCGGCACCAACTTTCGGAGCGTGTTGTGTTTTGTAATACGAGTTCGAGTCCTGGTCACGGTTATTTTTTTTCTTGTCAATTATTTATTACGTGTGTTGCATTCAATTCACGCTTTATTGTTGAATGATCTTCTCGGATAAATATTTCAGTAAATTTTAAAATTATTTTTACTCGTACCTTCATATTTTTAGAAGTTTAGAAAGAATGCTTACTATTAACATGTTGTTTTTTCGCTCAACAACATGCATAGAGAGGTACAAAGCATGCAGTCAAATGTACAATATTTACATATTAATAATAATAATAATAGTGTTTATATTAACAAACAGTTATTATTAATGTCTCGACTTTCGAGTTCTTCACGTTTCTTCTACAAGAAAGTATCTGCGCTTGCGCCTCATAACATCATTTCCCCCAAGTGGAATTGGCCTTTATTAGAAGAAAACCAAATTTGTAGTGCTGTCTTTCGGTAATTTATTTCGTAAGCATACAAAATGGATGCGCTGCCATTGTTCATATCGTTTCACAATGTAATAACGTGCTTTCGAGCGCGCCGTGTTTGTAGTTCTACATTTAAACGCCAGGCTGTGTGTCAGTCGACGCGGTTTGAAACTATACTAACAGATGGCGCGCAGGTCGATTTCCTGTAATTTCCGTGCTTCAGAATTGCCAACACACTGTTTCGGAGAACGAACCATGGTTTAGTTAACTGGCAGTTACTTTCACATTGAAAAACTCGGTGCTGTTAAGACTGGCTGTTATCTCCAACTGGCAGTTAGTCAACAGAAAGCAGCAGACTCGGGCCGCGTCCGAATCGGCAGCAGATGTCACCTAGAGCACCGTTCCATCCGGGGACTCAGCCAACCTCCGTTGTCCGAATTCGCGGCAGACGTGGAGTCGGAGGGGAGAGCAGAGAGGAGCGACAGATGCACGCTTGAACTCGCTGTGACGCTGCGCTTGGCAGCCATATTCTAACTTTCACTTTGTACAGACAACATTTACTGATTAGAGGTTGTAAAACTCAGTTATACTTTAACATTTTATCGATAATACTGAATGCAGAAAAATTGTAAATGCTGAAATAGCGTGTTACATTTTTAATATGAGTAGTGAATAGGTGGAAGTCATTGTCATGTTTGTTTGGCGTCTGCCTTCTGCTTCCGTGCGATGCGCCTGCGCCCCAGAGCGCGGTGGGTGAAGTTCGAGCTGACACCTGGCGGGAAAAGTGACAACCGTACTACAAGGGGACATGCAGATTCGGACGACTTGGACGTGACTTCGACGGCACGCGAGACCAACGGGAGAGAACTGGACGGAGCGCTTGCCAATCCGGACACGGCCTCGGCCTTGAATCTATGTTAATTATTCCGTGCTACACGGGTATCACTTATCGACCAACACTTGAGCAACCTTATGTTCTGACATCACGGGGAAAAGCTTTTTAAATTTGGCCGAGTCTGCTGCCACGCACGTGTCAGCAGTAAGAATAAGCGTCAAATTTGCTCCTGCCACGTAATTCGTCTGCTAAGAGGATGTTACAAATCTTAAGAACAGATGAAGACGAGAAAAATGCAAGTTTATGATTAATGGGAAAGAATACACAGGTAATTTAGAACCTTTTTCTTTAGATAGCATTTAGCGATATTATATTAATGCTAACTACGAGAGCATGTAGGTTTATTATTAGAAGAATGCTAAGGGACCTAATCTTAAAACAATTATGTGAAAGTAATCGCTACAACTTCACAGTATGTGTTACAGACGTAATTGCATACATAGCATGATGAAATCACGATAAAACAAAGACCGAGTTTGCTGCCACGCGCATCTCTTTTGAGGTTCCAGCAGAAAAAGAACGTGGCAGCAGACACTACCTTTAAATTTAGGCTAAGGCTGTGTCCGAAAGCTGCAAGACCATACTTGAAGCGAGCATACTTCGAGAGCATACTCGCAGTGCGGTCTTGAAGCCTGGAAGCGGAAAGCTTTCGAACTGCACTTCGACTGCAGCGCCAACACAAGTGAGGAATGCAACAAAAGTTGCTTCGAAACTAAAATGATCAAACATCGACTGTATGTGCCACTCTTGTTTTCCGTGAACAACACACACATGACTCGGCGTGCAGTTTATATAACACAGCACGTTATTAATTATAGAAATATGAAATAAATTTGCTCTTTCAAATTAATTTTCACACATTCCGCAACATGGTTTACGATCGCGGGAAAAGAAATTGTTTTCTCACTTTTAAACACCTTCTCACTATAGAAGAAAGATACCACGCATATATGAATAAAACCAATAAATAAAATTACATAGTATTTTAAAAACTTGTTTACTTACATTTCCACACAATGGAAGAACTACAACTACCAGCTGATTGACTTCAGACGTCCATTTTTGTAACAAATGAAAAGCAAGCACAGATCGCAAGTGTGCACCGCTCGTGTGCTGCGTCCTCTGGTCTTGTACACTCGTTTGCTTGGCGCTTTCGAACTGCACTAGGTGACGTCACTTCCGTCAAGACTGTACTTCAAGTATGTACTTTGTAACTTTTGGACACAGCCTAAATGCCTATGTTGTTAGGTTAGGTAGGCTAGCTATGTATGCACAAGGTAGCAAAACTGTTGTGCGACAAGAAACACGATTGCTTTACTGTAGAAATCGAAACTTCTCAGTTCCTTGTTTTCTACCGTCCTGTAAGTTTGAGACTGGTGGAAGCTGGAAACTAATATCTGTTTGATTTTGATAATGCCGTGAATTTTTTTTCTCTTGCGATACGATTCATTGGTTTGTATAACTGAATGAAGCGCAGGTGCTTACTTTTGGTAACATAATTTTGTACTTGGAAAGATAAATTGATCTGGAGAATCTATTATGACACTGCAGGTTGTTTTCTGCTATATAAACTGTTCAGGCAGCAGGAAATATTTCACCCTGATTTTTCCAGGACGAGGATAGTAATTCTATAATATTTAGTTTCTTGAAATTTAGATGAATATGAATCCTAACCTACTTCAGCAGTGACGGAAAAAGGGGGGCTATTACCCCCAACTTTTGTCCCTGCAGTAGAGGTGTGCGGAATCCCGA
This sequence comes from Lepisma saccharinum, assembly GCF_977018435.1. Taxonomy (NCBI): domain Eukaryota; kingdom Metazoa; phylum Arthropoda; class Insecta; order Zygentoma; family Lepismatidae; genus Lepisma; species Lepisma saccharinum. The sequence goes on from NC_139248.1 coordinate 53,140,508, forward strand.
AAAGTCTGGACCGGGTTCGGAAAAAATAATTCCCGTCCCGATCCAGACTTCGGAAAATGACTTCCTGACTTTTCGAGATCCCAAGCAGTCGGGAAATACCGAATGGTCATTTTAAAAAGTCAATTCTCGACGTTTTCTGCATTGTAAATGTTTGTAACTTATCGGAAATTGTTAGTTTTTGTACCAGAAGTGCAAAAACAAGCACTTAAGATCTTCAAGAGCTTTGGGAAATTTCGAACATGTCCCGTCCCGAAAATTGAGAATTTTCCCCGTCCCGAATGTCGGGATTTGAAGAATTTCCCGTCCCGACCAAAAAAATTCTGTCCCGCACACCCCTACCCTGCAGTATGGTAAACCTTATCTCCAAAGGGAAATAAACTGTCCTTGCCGCCACTGTACTCATAACAATGAGTATCTTTTCTTTAACGATTTGAACTATAATTTACTGTGGAAAGGTTGACTTTCTTTTGTTTAAAACATGTTTAAAACATGTTTTTTTAACTCATGTTTAAAACTATGTTTAAAACAAAAAAAAACATGTTTTAAACAAAAAAAACAGTTTGTTTTGTTCTTTTTTTAAAAAAACACAAATTTTGCCAACCCTGCTCTTAACCAAGAGAACAATTTCAACGAAGAGATAAGATAACTGGGCTCGTGTACCTGATGAAACCAGTTATTGGCAAGTATTTACAATACCGGACCTTTCGCCTAGCCGGTAAGCTCTACGATCCTACACCGAAATGCGTCGAGGATGACGAAGAAGGCGACAGTGACAGTAACAATCACGATGTAGAAGAGCATGTGGAATGTGGACTGATTTGATTACAGGTAAGTTTGGCTACAATGCATCGATCGTAAAATTGCAGGATACGAAAATGGCGTATTCGATTAAGAACATTTGCCGTTAAAGTGGTACGAAAATAAGATTTTTTATCGGTTCGTTATCACAATTAGAGCAAAACCATTCACGGATAGCCCCACTGGCCATTCTCGGTAAGGTTAGGTTAGGTTAAGCAAACATAGTTAAAATTTAAGGTCGTAAAACCATGCACGAACCATTCACGGTAAGGTTAGGTTAGGCAAGCAAAGTTTAAATTTTGGGTCGTAGTAATGTTAGTAATATATATTTCGTTCCTTAAGTATTCGAAACGCAAAATCTTGCGATAAATAATGAGCAATCGTGCATTGTCGGTTGCGATCACGGACCCACTTATTTTGCAATTTCTACGTGTGACCACCAAATTTTAACTTCAAATTCGTGATTAGGAGGCCTCAATTAGTGAGTATGCGAAATATTACAAAAATCGGGGAGGGGTCCGGTATTGTAAATTCGCTCCCAGTTATTTTACACACTTGCTTATTCGCGATTAAAATTACCACCTGAGCGCTAGTGTCGCTTCCAATATGGCCGCTCTATGTAGGATAAATCTTTGTTTACATTGGGTGCGTTCCGAAAGTCTTAACGAAACGAACGCATTCAACGAAAATATCTGGGCTCGTGAATCTGGTGAAACCAGTTATTTTACATACTTATGGGACACTCTAGGCGAAAGCGCAGGCGCAGCGTTTTGTTTAGAGAAATGTTCCGCATGGCGTCAACAGAAGAAATGCCCTTATGGCAAAAATAAACTCTACTGTGGACACTGTTACTCATTTTAATCACATTCTAAGAACGGTCAAGGCATACTCATCTTGTGCACGTTGCTTTATACCGGTCTCTGTAAAAATTATAATACTTTTCCGAAATAGTGCAGTTTGAATCCATCAGCGCGCGCTTTGTCTGCAGGGAGCAGACGATTCTCACGGAACAAACCAGCCTCCTGGCCCTTGCGTTTGGTGAATCTCGTTCTTGCACGAAACGCACGGAATGCGACTTTTGGGACACCATAATGAAACTCATGAAACGCACGGAAGCACTTATGGGACAGCCAGTTACCATAACCCGTTTAACGCGTTAAACTTGTGCGACTATCGGAACGGGCCCATTCAGTACTAGTACGTAATAGCAGCGTGTTGTCATGGCTGGTATAGAAGAAACGTTAAAATTACGCGATATTTTTAAATATTGCGAATGCGATGTGAATTCCAGGAACTATAACGAAGGGGAATCTGTGCTGAGAGCGAAGCATTTAATTATGATAGGCAAAAAGTAACACGGAAAACGCAGACCAAACTAATGTATACGCACTGGTTCTTCAAAGCAGTGCTGTTTCATCTGCACGTCGGTTGTAACTGGTGTTCTCAGAAATGATTTGAAAATTAAGCAATTCACTTGTGTTGCAAAGCTTGGGCAGGAGTTCTTTCCCCCAAAGAGGCAGGCTGGTTTAATAACACAGGATGATAATAATAATAATAATAATAATAACAACAACAATTTCATTGAGGCTATCTTCAGTCTTCAGTGAAAATTGACTTACTGAATAAAACAGCAACATTAGCATGTCAAGTTTATTTTTCTGACTTACCTTTATGATTACAGACATTAATTAATTCTCAAACTATTTTCATCTTCGCACTTAATCGACTTGTACCTGTTCCAAATTACATACATAATACATTGTTTTCGAAAAAAATGTAATATTTGTAAAGAACAATTTAAAACTTACTTTCATGGTAATAAAATCATCTTTCGGAAAGTAAGTGAACAGATTCGTGTATTCTTCGTAATTTCCTTGCCGCATTTCAGTTATCTTAATCTTGTCAATCAGTTCTGTTCTCTCTGATTTATTTACAAATTTCAATTTGTTGATTCCACTGGGTGGAAAACACATGTAAGCTTTTCACTTGTCCTGACTCACAAAACGATTTAGAGAAAAAAAACCCTGAACAGTAGAAGTTACTTTTTCGCATGTTCCCCATGCTTCAACACAGCGAGGCTCAGCGAAGTATCCTACATGGAGGGTTCCTGAAAATCTCACCAGATGGCATATGGGATAATTTTAATCGCGAATAGGACACACTAGGCGAAAGCTCAGCCGCTCCGTATTGATATAATTGATATAATGTAGAAAGTCAAAGTTGACCGAGTCTGCTGCCACGCGCGTGTCAGCAGTAAGAATAAGCCTCAATTTTACTCCTGCCACGTAATTCGTCTGCTAACCAATGACAGAGGATGTTGCAAATCTTAAGAACAGATGAAGACGAGTGACCGAATTGGCAGAAATTGACGACTCAAAATGCATAAACTTGCATTATTTGGCAAAATTACACTGCAATTAATGTAACAAAGAAAAAAATACTGGTACACGTATTATTGTTACACGCGTCTCTCACTGAATTGTTATGCTACATTTCTTAGAAAATGATAACAATATAAATCCAACTGTCAGGTTAGGTTCACAAAGATTCCAAACTCTGTGGAAAAGGAATTGCAGAGTTTTTAAGTGTTTTGTAGAATGTATGTACATATGTATGGATTCGTATTACACTCAAATGTTGAATATCTTCCTTATCCCCACCTAGTGGTTGCAAGATCTTGTAGTTGGTGGTGGGGCTTACGTGCTCTGATGATTCGCTAGGCTATACCGGCGGTAGCATAAGCTACTGGTATGGTTTCCCATGATGGGCAGGCTAGAGAGGAGGAATCAGACTAAGAAGCGAAAGGCGGAAGAAGATGTATAGCGTCTCAACGGCTGAGGAGGCGGAAGAACCAGGAGGAGTAAGACCTCTTGGTCCATCTTGCTCCGAATGGTAGCACCTTGTAAGAGCCCCTAGCCTTGGTTACGGCCAACGACCTTGTTACGTTCCTAGCAACTTTCCTCACCCTTTACTCCTATAGCCGGGAGCATTGAGGCTCTAAGGGTCTACACTGAAACCTATATTCAGGGTAGGTGCAGAACAAATCCAACCAACGTCGTGAAGTTTTAAGGACATGTTTATTTACTGCTTGAGTACTTACAGCCAGTGGTTAGGTAATTCATAACTGGAACTTGGAGATCAATTGTTAATAGATAATTTCAAACTTACTAGAAAGGTCAAACTAGGGTGGGCCAAACCTAGGTTTTACAGAAGAGCGGCATACACCTATTCACTTCTTCCTAGACTTGGAGTTATCACCCGAGATTGCCAATTTAGGTTTTACAGAAGAGCGGCTTGCACCTATTCACTTGGATTGATTTGGTGTTTTAAGTCCACTTTAAGGCTAATCGGGACTGGACCTACAGTTTAAAGTGGGATCCGAACCACTTGTGCCTCCACCGGGTATCGAACCCGGGACCCCTTGATTACAAGGCGGCGACGCTACCACTGCGCCATCGGGGAGGCCCGCACCTATTCACTTCTTCCTAAATTGGAACTTATATCCCATTCGAATACCCAGGGTTTTACAGAAGAGCGGCATACACCTATTCACTTCTTCTTAGATTAGACCGTTCCTATTTGGCCAGTCTAGGTTTTACAGAAGAGCGGCTTGCACCTATTCACTTCTTCCTAGACTGACACCAGAACAGACCTCCTTACGGACCAAACTCCTTCGTATTTATACCCAAAGTTCCAGCCTCGAACACCTGTCTTTAGGTAATTTCTTATTACAATACTCTAAATTACAACAGAAAGATATTTGAAAAATACATAATTTGGCAATTAATAATTTACAAAGAAAGTTTACATATTCATTTGAGTTAACAATTATTTCTTTAACGTTGATTCATTCATTCATTCATTCATACTTTATTGGTTTTAGCTGTTATACCAGCTCTACACCAAGTGTCCTAAAAATATGTCATGCATGACACTGTTACACAAATTACAAATTTTGAATATATACAGTTTTCTTATACATAATTTATCTACATCATTATCATACAAATTTAAAATTGATAATAAATACAATTGTTATATCTGGTGACTATATCAAGTTACACATTTTGAATATTTACAATTTTCATATGTCTATATTAATATCATGAAAAAATCTACAAATGATAAATACAATTGTTACATCTGGTGACGATATTAAACAGGATAAAGAAGTTGGAAGAGGTATTCCTTTCTTTATTAGATTCTTGAATAACATCTCCCTTTGAGTGGTATAAAGTGGACATTGAAATATAACATGATTAGCATCTTCCTGATCTAGATTGCACTTGCACATAGGTGAATTTACTAAATTAATTTTATATAAATGGTGATTTAAACGTATGTGACCTGATCTCAATCTTAGTATTAAAACTAAAAACTTTCTGGGTATATTAAATGTATAAAACCACGGAGTCTTATTGTTTAAATTTAGTACATTTTTATATGAATGACCCATATATGTAAATTTTTGTTTGACTCATATCTCCCAATCTTGTTGAATTTTGTTTTTAACTCTTGGTAACATATCTGTATATGATAATAATATATTCGTTCTGTGATCCATAAGTCTTGCTTCTTTAGCATTTTTATCTGCCAGTTCATTATAATGAAACCCTGAATGTGCTGGTATATATGCAAAATGAATTGTCCTTCCCTCTGTAGTTAACTTAACATACAATCTTATTATGTAAAGTACCAATGCTGATGCCTTATATAACTTTTTATATGAAGATTGCACACTGTACAAAACACTTTTAGCATCTGTTAATATTAATATCCTTTTATCTGGAATATTATTAATGTACATCAATGCACGATATATTCCATATGCTTCTGCCGAGAAAATAGAACACTCTCCAGGTAGTCTAAACTTTTTAATATTTCCATTTGAAGAGTCAATAAAAGCACATCCTACTTCTTCTTTATTTTTTGATGCATCTGTGTATATGAATCTATAATTCTCCCAATTTTGTAAATATAATTGAATATTTTCATAACTTGTTAATGAAATATTCCTTACCGGTATTTGATCATATGAAATTTCAAAAATTGGATGTTTGCTATGCGTTATTATTGTTTATTTTTTTTTTATTTATTTATTTACTCAGAGATTCAGATACAGTCTTATTTGGCCATTTTACACTGAAACATCATAAAGTAGAAACAAAAAATAACAAAAGATAAAGACAATAACAAGATGGGATAGATTTACATGTTCTTCGTCAGTAATATACAAAAATTTCGTTCTGGAAGGAAAATATCTACATTCAGGGGAAGTTTGTTGTAGATTTCTGGGAGCCTGTAAAACAAGGAGCGTTGTAGAAGGGATAGCCTAGTGGTTGGGTTGTGGAAGAGTTGCAGGTTGCGCGTTAGCTTTTGGGGTACCCTAAGTGTGAATTCACTGATTAGGAGATCTGTTCTGAGTTTGCCATTTATTATCTTGTATAAAAATTTCATGTCAGCTAGATCACGACGAAAGGATGGAGTGTGAATATTCAGAGCAGCCATGATGTCTGATTTGGATACATGTCGAAAGGAAGGTATTCTATGGCGAACAATTGCAAGAAAGAAACTGAGAACAGAATCTATTCTGGTGAGATTGGTTTTTGAGGCCATCGCCCAAATTGGGGAACAGTATTCGAGGATGGGCGAGATGAAAGATTTAAAGAATAAAGCAAGAGATGATGGGTTTTGAATTTCGCTAAATCTGTATAGAAGACCGAGAAGGCGCATGGCTTTTTAGTGGTAGCAATAATATGATAATTAAAGGTGAGTTTTTCATCCATGATAATACCTAGGTCCTTTTGGGTGGAAACGTTTTGGATTGCATTGTTTTCAATAGTATAAGTAGACACCACTTTGTTCTTTTTTAGGGAATAAGTAAGGAAAGAGCATTTCTGAGGGTTTAGTTCTAAATTCCATTGACGACACCACTTAACAAGTTCTGTGAAATAAATCTTGAAATTCTATTTTACATTGTAGGAAAGTTGAATATTGTCCCTTTATTTTGTTCTCTTGATATAAAATCCATTGGTCTTGCATAAGTTTATTTACTGGATGTTCTTGTGTTTCCCAGCACTTGAAAACGAATTTATTTGTAATCCATTTGCATCTATACTTAAAAGGTTTTTCTATGGATTCTAAATAAACTCCTACATTGGGAGCTGAATTCATGAGACCCAATGATCTCCTCAAGACTTTTCTTTCTAAACTATCTATCTTAGATAGAATTCTTTCTGTAGCATTTCCATATATACTGCATCCGTATTCGAGCTTAGGCCTAAAAACGTTTTTGTAAAATAAAAGCATTATTCTTGGGTGAGCACCCCAATTAGTATTTCCTAAAATTTTAAGCATGTTGAAAATTTTTCACCTTTAGCTTGTAAATACCTTATATGATCCATCCACATTAATTTTCTATCAAAATTAATTCCTAAATATTTTATTTTATTTTGAAATGGAATACCAGCAATTTGTGTCAACGTATTTGGATATTTATGTTCACTTTTGTTATTAAAACATACAGCTGCTGACTTGTTCTGTGATATGATAAAGTTCATTCTCTCCAGCCAACATTTCACTTTATAAAAATTATTTTCTATTTTCTGAATACCTTCATATGGATTACAAAATGATCCTAATATACACAAGTCGTCTGCATACTGAATTATTTTTATTGTAGAATTATGAAATTGAAATATTCCTCTCATATATATATTAAATAATAATGGACTCAGTGGACTTCCCTGAGGTAATCCTTGTGAAGTGGTACGGGGCCCACTAAGTGTGTCCTGAAACCAAAATAATATTTTTCGATTTATTATCAAGTTCCATATTATCTTCATAATTATTTTCGGAGTATTTGTCTGATTTAACATATCAATTAATATATGAGGATCAACGCTATCATATGCACCTTGTATATCTATAAAGTGAGCAAATGTATATTGTTTCTTATACATTGCATTTTGAACATGCAATGTTAATGTTGATAATGCATCAATACAACCCTTGTTTAGCCTAAAACCGAACTGATAGGAATAAAAATATTGTTCTTTCTCAAAATACCACTCTAATCTTTTTAATAATAATCTTTCAAATATCTTCTCAATTGTAGGAGCCAACGTAATAGGTCGATATGATTCAGCTTCTTTCGGATCTTTAGTTGATTTAAGTATAGGTAGTATCAGATGTGTTTTCCAGTTTTGTGGCACATTTCCACTTCTCAGAATATTATTATAAATATTTACAAGTACTTTTAATGCATTGTCCGATTGATGTCCTATCATTTCATACGTTATTCCGTCGTATCCTGGAGCAGTTGATTTTATATTACTTAGAGTTTCTCTTAATTCTTGCAATGTTATTTTTGAACAAATTTCATCACTGGAACTTATATTATTTATAATCTCGGGTATTTTATTTCTTACATAACTAGGTGTAAACTTTTTTTCAAAATGTTCTTGCCAAATTGTTGTTATAGGTGAAACTCTAATTTTATGTCCTTTTTTAAGAAAAATTATTTTTTTCCAAATTGTGTTTGTTTTAACAGATGGTGATAATGATTCACAGAATTCTTCCCATGCTTGCCATTTTCCTTTATTAAAGATACGTTTTGCTTTAGCAATTACTTGTTTTAAATTTATCCAATTATTTGGCAAAGGTTGTTCAGCAAATATTTCAGACAATCTTATTCTTTCTTCTTTTGCATCTTGACACTCATCATTCCACCAACTTATAGTAGGAAAGTTGTTTTTATTATTAATTTTCTTCCGTTTAGCTACAATATCCATTGCATATGTTATTAATTGTAAATAACGTTGACACGTTATGTTTTGTTCCTGTTTAATATCTTCCATTGAGATATAAGAGTCCAAAATTATAGAATATAATTCCCAATCGATGTTTTTAACCTGCCACCTTCTAATTGGTAATGAATATATTTTAGGTACTGAGTGTGCATCATTTAACAGTGTAATGAAAATTGGCAAATGATCACTACCCCTATTCACAAAATCTACTTCCCAAAACAATTTATTTATTATATTATTTGACACAATAGTTAAATCTATGGCTGTTGGTGATTTACCATTCCATGGATAATGAGTAGCTGACCCATCGTTCATGAAATGTAATGATCGATCACTAATCCAGTCCAAAATACTACATCCTAATGCATCTCTATAATTACAACCCCATGCTTCATGATGAGCATTCATATCACCTGTGATAATGACATTGTCGTGGACATAATATAATAATTCATTAAAGTGTGTGACTTTAATATGTTGAGATTTATAACTCGATGGAATATAAATTGAAACTATTGTACACTCTAATGTGTTCATCTTAATTTTCACTGCTATTAATTCTACATTAAATAATTTTATCAACCCTAATGATTCTGGTAATGTTACTCTTTTAAATTTTATACTTTCATGTATATATAAACCTACACCTCTTGTATCTTTGGATCCCACTTTAAACTGTAGGTCCAGTCCCAATTAGCCTTACTGTGCATAAAGTGGACTTAAAACGCAACTCAAACCAAACTCTTGTATCTTTAGTATGTAAATTAGATATTAACTCGTAATGAGGTATTTGATAATATTGATGCTGTCTACCACGAAATTCGGACAAACTCAATATACCTGGATGATGCTCATCTATAATTTGTAATACTTCTAATCTTCTAGCTGTAAATGAATTTATATTCCATTGCACTATAAAAGACATACCTATTGATCCTCTTCTACAAGTTTAACTTTCTGATAATATTGCAATTATCTTTCCTATAATTTGTTGCATTGAAATTAAAATCTTCTGTTTCTTCCTGGAATCATTTAAATCACGAACTGTTTCAATCATGTCTGGTAAAAGGTCCAACAATGATTGATATATTTCCTTTTGTCTACAAGAAACTGATTTACGATCCGAATATCTTCTGCAATTTATATTGTCCATATCTTGTTCTTGCTTACTATAAGGGGATTCTCTCAAATATACTGGATATTTGTATTTTATTTGTTCTTTTTCTGTGTCTGATGAGGATGAAGAATCCACTTTCACATCCTTTTTGTTTTCCAGTGGGAGTTGTACAATACGTCTTGTAGCCTTTTTCATAATCTTCTTTGGAGGTGATGTAACAACTTTGCTGTATTGTACTCTCATTTTTTGACCACTATTCTCTTTTGCTATTTTCTTTTGTTCCGCCATTTGAGTTACAAAACTCGCACAATAACTCTCTCTGCCCTCCTTGCAACTATCACTTGTTGGTGCATTCTTCTCATTCACATAACTCTTTTTGATGGGAGGGAATTCCAATCCGCTTCTTCGAACAGTTTCATGTTGAAATTGATCCCTAAATAATTTAATTTTTTGTTCACATGATATATTTTTTGAATTATTTCCCGTCACAATACCTTTTGCTTCATAGTATGAGATGTTTTTCTCGGCCATAATAATTTGAATTTGCTTTTCATCCTGATATTTTGAGCACATTTTGTTGCAAGCATTATGATCTCCTTTGCAATTTATACATGTTTCACTCATTTCGCAGTTTCCTTCGTGATAATCTTGGCCACATTTATAACACAATTTTTTACCCTTGCACTGTTGACCTGTGTGAGCAAATCTGAAACATCTATTACATTGCAACACTGGTTTCACACGTGGCACTACCTCAACTATTTGTTTTCCAACTGCTATGTATTGTGGTAAAACTGTCCCCTTAAAAGTTACACATAAGACTTGAGTAGGTTCAAGCTTAAATGACCCATCATTCCGCCATATTTTCTTCTTCATTCTTTCCATCTTAGTCACTAGCACTGGGCTTTCTATACCAGTGGCGGCTGGCCAAGTGCAACAAGTGCAGATGTTTTCACCTAATTTTCAAATTAATATTGACATTTTTCATTTGCTTGTTAAATGAAACTATTTCCCAGCAGAACGCACACGATAATACTCAATAATACGCCGCTCGGCGCTACGCACGTGAAGAGTTCGTCGTAGCATAAAACAACCCAAGAGCAAATGCCGCCAGGTTGCGGAAAACTTAGCCGGTTGTCATGGCAACGGTGACGTCACCTAGCGTTGGCCTTGAACGGGTGTCGCCTCCTACGTGAAGCAGTTCTCTCGTCGGAGAAAACATTGCATCCAGTGATTGTGGCAAAATCTTTGCGTTCTCGCCAGATCTTGTTCCGCGTGTGTGTTTCGCGTTTCCTATCGTGTGTTGTGTTCATGTGTTGAGCTGTGGTTTCTACAATGAACCCAGTAAATGACTTAGTGTGTAATTTGTTGCAGACACCATTTTCCAGATGGACGGATGAAGACAAAAAAGACGTTTTAAATTGTGGGGGGCCCACTGACATTCTTCAAATATCAGTTAAGCGAGAGAACAAAAAGGCAGGGAAATCGTACAACATTAAATTTAAAAGTTCCTGGTTTGTCGACTTTCCTTGGTTGTGTAGTAGTCGTTATTTGCAATCGTTGTTCTGCTGGCTTTGTTTACTGTTAGTAACAAATACAATGTGTGGAATAAAGAAGGGTATGACGATTTTGTCAATATAACGCGTTCTCTGCATAAGCGCAATGATTCGATGGAACATTTAAAGTGTAAATTACAATTCAAAGTTTTTGAAAAAAACAGGAATACCATAGCAGATGCCCTTCAAGAAAATAGTAGGCTTTTAAATGTACGGTTCAATGAAAATGTAAGATTAAATAGGCTTTTCCTACAATTAATAGTTGATGCAATGCTGTATTTATGTAAACAAGAACTTGCGTTCAGGGGTCACGACGAAAGCGTGTCTTCGCTTAATCGTGGGAATTTCAAGGAACTTGTTGCATTATTAATATCGAGAAGTTCGTTAGAAATACAGAACCATTACAAAACGAACTTCTTCACCTGTTATTTTAGGCACGAGCCGCTACTGTCTGCTTTCCAAATACTGCATTTCAAATTCTGTGGGTATTCCAAACACAAGGCCTTCCTTCTCCACTAAAGATTTAGGAATTCTGGCATTTACTCCTAACTTGTCTAATAACACTTTATTTTTCACAAAGTTATTAGCTTCTTGTGACGTGTTGAATAATGCTCGAACTCTATTTCGTCCACTTTGATCTACATACTTTACTTTCACATTATTATCCATCAACATATATCCAACTTTAACTGGATGCAAATTTCCTAACTGTTGGTTTCTACTTTCTATTATCACTAAATAGGGTTCGTTGGCACCTATGTCATACTGGTATATTTTTTCTTCATGATTGGTAGTGTGTTCCATCCTAGAACTTTTGTTACCCATTTCATTTTGTATTGTATTGTTCTTTCTTTTATTCGGCCCATTTACTTTGTGTGAAATGTCCATGACATCATTTACATCATTTTCTTCATGTTTTGAATCAGATGATATTATATCAATATTATCACTGGTTATAGTATTATTGCATATAGCACTATGTCCGTCCTCAACAATATTGCTTCCCTTTTGATCCATTATGATAAATAAACGAGACAGTTAAAGCACATCTCTAATACAATCCAAAGGGATATTGGACGTCTTAAATTGTAATAGATTTGATTATTATCAATCAACTTTTGTCCTTTTCTATCACAATAGATAATAATCTAAACACTACTTAATCTTACTACACAAGTCCTTCAATTAAATCCACATAACATTCGATTCAATCTAGCGAATAATCTTGCTTATTGAACCAATACGCCATTTTTTCACTCAATCTCTTTAACGTTGATAAAATCTTACATTTTGGAAATATACAAATTTAAATGTTCCGCTATTATTTAATTACAATTAGGTTAGTTCATCAAACATGGATAATCTTTGATTGGCAAATCTATATTTACATCATAATAAATGCCCGTTGTCTTAAGCGAGCTATCTTCATTAGATAGTTACAGAAAGGTGAATACATTAGTTCAACAACGCCTTGATTGGCGCGTTCTTATTTGCGTCACAACATGGACATTAACAATGACTTGAGGTAACACTATATCAAATTTTCTTTTAACACAGAATTGCAAAGTTACAAAATGGTAGCACCTTGTAAGAGCCCCTAGCCTGGGTTACGGCCAACGACCTCAACGGCATCTGTGGCGGATATGGAGATCTTCGGAACGGCAGGGATGGCGGAAGTGGCAAACAACTGCCTTGTGGAGAGGGGAGGGATACCCAAAGGCTAGGAGAAGGAAAACTGAAGTGAAACCAGGGGCAAGATGGTCTCTGGAGCTGTAGTGAAAGCAACCAACCTAGGGTATGAAAACCCCGATATCTAATAACCTGGCCTTCCAGGTTGGGGATTGGGCGTGGGGCTAACAACCCCATCCTGTAAAAGATCGCTATTGTTGAGAAGCCAATAGATAAGTGCCGGATTGATTAAAAGGATGTACGACAAGGCAAGGAAATGGACAAAGATTTGGTGGTTGCAACGTGGAACGTGAGAAGTTTACATAGGGCAGGTGAGATAAAACAATTAAAAATGGAAATGGATAAATACAAAGTGGATGAGTTATGGATACCGGTAACTTCACACAAAAAGTTATACTTTCCGGAATCTCTTCTTTTTATCAAGCTGTTTCTTCTGGTGTGCCCCAAGGCAGTGTTCTTGGACCTCTTCTCTTCATTCTGTATCTTGATGACCTTCCAGAATATCTTTCCGACTCTTGTAAAAACCTCCTTTTGTTTGCCGACGATTGCAAAATTTACAGTAAAATATCAAATTTCAGTGATATGGCACTTCTGCAAAAGAATTTAGACTCCCTGACAAAGTGGTGTGAAATATGCAACTTGAAACTTAACCCTCAAAAATGTACTACAATGACGTTCTCCTTAAAGAAAAACACATTCAACACAAAATACTTCATAAACAATAATTGTGTTCAAAGAGTTGCCACACAGAGGGACCTCGGTGTCATCTTTGATGAGAAACTTTCCTTTTCTGAACACATCTGCGCAGTCACGAAGGGTTCCATGCGTATGTTGGGGCTACTCTATCGTTTTACCGAAATGAGCAACCTGTCTGCTATCAGCATTTTTTACAAATCTTTCGTTTCTACTGAAATTGAATACTGTTCTCCGGTCTGGTCTATGGTATGCCCTTCAAATTTAGATAGACTAAATTCTGTTTTAAATTTCTTCCTGGCCATTGTTCGTTACCAAATTCCATCCACTAAACACCTACAAAAGCCTATTCTTGAAAATTTTAAATATCCAACCAGCTCACGAGCGACAGAAATTAGCAGACCATGTATTGCTTCATAAAATTGTTAATGGTACCATCAGAAGTGACCGCCTTCTTCAGCAAATTAACTTTCGAGTGCCATTTCGCAAAACAAGAAACACTTAACTTTTCGCTCCTCAGAAGCCAAGGTTAAGCCTCATCCAACGTTCCTTGCTTTACAGTGTAACATACTCGTTACGAGGTAATATAATGAAAGGATCTGGTACTATCGTGTAATAGATTGTCTTTTGTTTGATCACGTGACGTTCTCTGCTCGGCGAGAAAAGGCTCCGCCTGTTACGGAGTTCTTCCTTCCTGAGCAGCCGCAGAGTGCACACATATATTCTAGGTTGGTTATATGGGTTGTACTTTATTTGTCTGTAGGTAAATGAATACGTTGAGTTGTGTTAAATTATGATGATACATAATGAATGTAAATCAAATTGTGGCTCAATTAGTTAATCATATTTGTAATAAACAAGCAGATAATCCAAAATTAAATACATGTTTTAATTAATGAAACAACAAGACATCTGGTAAAATATTCATGGGTCCACTGCCATACTTTGCTATCTAGGGTAGTTACCATTTGTATCTATCTTTCTTTTGTTTTAAGGTGGTTACAAATAAAGAGAGCATGGTTCTCTCACGTAGATTGTTTCTGATTAAATGCATGTAATAATTTGGTCTGTAATATTGCTAATATGGAACATTTTAGTAGTACATTGCAGTCCCGGTTAGCTACTCTCGATCAAACTGGTTATTTCGGATTGCCTCTGCCAGTATCACGGGAACAACCTCTTGTTTCCTCGACCGTGTGCAATGCTGAAGGTCGCCAAACTGCTGCTCAGGAATCGACTGATAACAGTCAAGGTGAGAACGAACCAGTTTTTAAACAGTCACGTACACGATATCCTTGTAAGCCACAATGAGTAGATAAGAAACCAGTAAGAAATCTGATTGATTTTTCTAGTGAATCTAGTGACGACGAAAACCTTGTTCGATCAAATTTGCCAATTTTTAGTGGCCACTGTTTGGATAAATTAAATAATGTAGTTGCTCAACAAACAAACGGCCTTGCCTTATCATAGCAAACCACACCTTTATAAATTTAAAAAAGTAAACACAACTTAGTCTAATTTTCTTTCCAAACTTTGCAGGATACCTCGTATCTTAGATTCTTTTTTCCCGTCCTAGGAATTGGCAAACTGAACGCATATCAATTGAAGTTTAACCTTTCCTCTACTCTCACGACCGTCACATATTGCCTCAGGGGAATGTCTTTGAGCACCTTGTTTCCTGTTGATGAACTTTCAGCAAGTGACCATTTCTTTGTGAAGAATATTCTGACCTCGTTATATAAGCGTACTGAACTTCAGACCGTCAATATTAACCACAATAATTACGTCAGTTGTAGATGTGACAAAAAAATTCAGCAAATTCCTTTTCAGAATGCTTTGCCACAAGGCGCCCCCCAGGTACCTGTTGATTTGATGTTTGGTGAACCCCAGAGGTGTTTTATGCAGGGACAAAGTCCGACCTTAGATCACCCACCCTGGGAGTCGAACCTGTGTCTCCTGCGTGGCAGTCAGACACTCGAGGGATGACTGTCATTTTAATTCTTCTGTCTTGGTGGCCACCTTCAATTTGCAGCAGGAGTTTATAATGGATTGTGGTCGGCAATGTGTCAGATTTTTTTTAATGGTCAGTAACGTTGGTATTTTTTTTTGTTCCTGGCTGCAGTATTTGAGTTTTTGTTTTGTTTTGTTTCATTTGAGGGATACATGATGACTTCCCAGCAAAATAACATTTTTTGTCACAATTTGCAAGATGATAATAAAAATGCAATATTCTTCAAATAATATTTTCCTAATCTAGATATAACTATATAAATATATTCTCCATTGTTGTTTACAACTTCCTCCCATTGGTCAATAAGTTTTTCGATGCCTTGGCGATAGAAACCTCCTGGTGTTGACGCAAAGAATTTGTCCAACCAAGCCCTCAATTCCACATCATTATTGAACAATACACCGTGCAAAGCAAATTATTAATCATAACACTATTCATTACATAGTACTTCATTGAGTACTTTTTTCCTTTGTTGCGCATCAACAATTTTGTTTTTAATGTTTTGTTTACATTATATCATATTTGCTTTAACATTGGTAAACCTTTATATACAGGGTGTATAAAAACATGTGTCAGAAACTTTAGGGATTTATTCTTGACATCAAAACATAACAAAAAGTTCATATGAACATGGGTCCAAAAATCCTTCGTTAGGGAGGTATGAAAGGAAATAATATTCATGGCACAAAAATGATACATTTACCAAACACATTGCCATTTACAAAAATTGCTCGAAGTGACCACCTCCTGCTTCCATGCATCCCCTGAGCCTGCATTCCATACTTTGCCGTACGTTGCGGAAAACTCCTGGTGTGTTCCGTATTTGGTCAAATCCATGTAGGATACGCTCCCTCAGAACATCGACATTGGGTACGGGAGTTGAATACACCAAGGATTTTAAATGTCCTCAAAGGAAAAATCCATTGGGTTTAAATCTGGCGATCGGCCAGGCCATGCAATGGATCCCCCGCGACCAATCTATCTGTTCGGAAACTGGTTATCGAGAAACTGGCGAACTATCCGTGTAAAATGCGGTGGAGCACCATCGTGCATAAACCACATCGTTGGAAGACGTCCAGAGTTACATCATTAAGTAAATGCAGCAACTCATGTCTGATAAACTGTAGATACGTTTGTCCAGTCAGACGTTGTGGAAAGAAGTAGGAGCCAATGAGATGATCATGAATAATTGCACACCACACGTTGACGCTGAACCTCTGTTGATGTTTGTCTTGTCGCACTGCATGAGGGTTTTCATAAACCCAGATATGATAATTGAAGATCCCATCACGAGAAAAGCCAGCCTCATCAGTGAATATGGTACATGCTAAGAACTGCAGAACCACAGCACACTGCCCTAACATGCGTTGATAGAAATTTATTCGTGGCTGAAAGTCTGCCTCATTTAATCCTTGCACCCGTTGAAGGTGATACGGGTACAGAAGATTTTCATGCAGAATATTCCAGATCGTCATGTGATTAACGCCTTCCCTTCTCGCAATTGTCATTGTACTGGTTGTTGGAGTTTCATCCACAGTCCTAAGAACCCGTTCTTCAAGCTCAGGCGTTCGTACATAGCGTGGTCTCCCACCATCTGCAACTCTCTTCTCAAATGTGCCTGTCTCTCGCAAGCGTTGGTGTAGTCGTACAAACGTTCCTGCACAAGTTAACTGCCTCCCAGGGTAACGTTCAGCATAACGTTGACGTGCTGCGTTTGCATTCCCATCTGCTAGGCCGTACATGTAGTGCATTTCCGTCATTTCAGACACTGAATACATCGTTGTTATGTGTTGTGGCAGAAGTTACTGTAAAACAGAACAAACGACAATCAGATAAACACACACACACACACACACACACACACACACACACACACACACACACACACACACACACAAAGATAGAAAAAATACCATGCACAACTGTACGCAGGAAAGTGAGTACAAATGCACATTTGAGGTACATTACACAACCAGGAGTTACTACAGGGAATTCCTTTCATACCTCCCTAACGAAGGATTTGCGGACCCATGTTCGTATTAACTTTTTGTTATGTTTTGATGTCACGAATAAATCCCTAAAGTTTCTGACACATGTTTATATACACCCTGTATATATATTTATTTTGACCCAGGTTCCGATTGTGTAATTTTTATATCAACTTGATGCACACTTGTATTTTGTATGAATTGATTTTTTTTCACATCTATAAGTACATATAGAACAATTTTTTCTGCTTACCTACTGCTTTTGTCGGGCAGAATTATTTTTTCCATCTCATTCCTGTTAATAATGATTTGTGTGTGTGTGTGTGTGTTTGTTTGTTTGTTTGTTTGTTTGTTTATATTGCGTAGTAGTTGTGGTGTGTGTATGTTTATATTGTGTTATAGTTGTGATGTGTTTGTGTGTGTCTTGTGTAGTAGTTATGCTGTCTGATGTGTTTGTGTTCGTCTTGTGTAGTAATTGTGCTGTCTAATATGTTTGTGTTTGTCTTGTGTAGTAGTTCCTCCATTCATATTTGGGGTTAGGCGTAGAGCTGACAACTCTGCACTGTAAAAAGACATGTCAAGAAAGAGAAATATAAGGCCATGGATGTTCCCAAGGTAAAATATTCCGGAGGTAAAATAGTCCCCCGTTCGGATCTCCGGGTGGGGACTACTTTGGGAGGTCCCTGGACTAAGGATAAGATCTTCATTAGGAATAAGGATATTAAATTAGGCACCTGGAATGTTCTGAGCCTTTACCGGCCTGGGGCATTTCAGTGTACAGTTAATGAGATAGTGAAGTATAAATTAGATGTAGTAGCTGTCCAGGAAGTTAGGTGGCCAGGAGAAGGGAATTGTAAAACTAAAAATTATACTTTTTTCTATGGTGGTACTGAAAATCATAATTTTGGAACAGGCTTTTTCATAAATAATAGAATTATCTCGGCTCTTAAAACAGTAGAATTTATTAATGATAGGATATCATATGCAGTTTTACAGGGTAGGTGGTGTAAAATTATTTTAATAAACATACATGCACCAACGGAAGATAAAGATGATAATAATAAAGATGATTTTTATACAGAGTTAGAACAGGTCTTTGATAAATTTTCTCAGTATGATATGAAAATTCTGTTAGGTGACTGTAATGCACAGATTGGCAAAGAAGAGACATTTAAACCCACGATTGGTAAAGAAAGTCTTCATGAATTAAGTAATGATAATGGTATAAGATTGATTACTTTTGCAACCTCAAAGAATTTAATTGTGAAAAGTACCACTTTTAAACATAAAGATATCCATAAATATACCTGGCCTTCTCCAGATGGTAAAACTCATAATCAGATAGATCATATTCTCATTGATAAGAGAAGGCATACTAGTATAATTGACGTTCGTACACATAGAGGGGCTGACTGTGCCAGTGACCATTATTTAGTAATTGCTAAATTAAGAGAAAGACTCTCAGTGATAAATCAAAAGCAACAAAATCTAAAAGTTATAAAATTTGATACAGGAAAGTTTGTTGATGAAAGAATTAAGAAACATTACCAAATTAAACTGTCAAATAGATTTGATGTTTTGCAGGATTTAAATGATGATGAAAATGTAAATGAAACAGACGTAAATAAGAATTGGGAGCACATACGTAATGCAATAGAATCAGCAGCTAAAGAAAGTATAGGATACCATAAACCAAGAAAAAGTAAGCCGTGGTTTGATAATGAATGTCATAATCTAATAGAAATAAGAAATCAGGCTAGACTTAGATGGTTAAATAACTCGGATGATACAAATCTAAGCAATTATAATAGAATAAAGCGAGAAGTTAACCGCACGTTTAGAAGTAAAAAAAGAGATTACTTGAAAAGCAAAATTGACGAAATTGAAACAAACAGCAAAAATAAAAATATCAGAGATTTATATAAAGGTGTAAATTAATTTAGAAAGGGGTGGCAACCTAAAGTAAACTTGATAAAAGATAAAGACGGTGATTTTCTAGCTGACCCATGCGATATTCTAAATAGATGGAAGAACTACTTTAATGACCTTTTAAATGTCCATGTAGGAGATAAATCAGAAGTAAATGAAGTACACACAGCAGAACCTTTAGTTCCAGAACCTAACTTGACGGAAGTTAAAGATGCTATTAAAAGGCTAAAGAATAACAAAGCACCTGGCATTGATTTAATACCAGCTGAGTTAATTAAATATGGTGGAAATTCATTAATATGTCAAATTCATAAATTAATTTGTTTAATATGGAATAAAGAAGAAATCCCTCAACAGTGGAAAGAATCCATAATTGTTCCTGTGTTTAAAAAAGGTGATAAAATGAACTGCAATAATTACCGTGGAATTTCTCTACTCTCAACAACATACAAAATATTGTCTAACATTATTTTAACAAGACTAACCCCATATGCTAATGAAATTATAGGTGATTTAAACGTAACAGATCAACTACAGATCAAATTTTTCACATCAGACAGACACTTGAAAAAAGTGGGAATATAATCAA
Source organism: Lepisma saccharinum (assembly GCF_977018435.1). Taxonomy (NCBI): domain Eukaryota; kingdom Metazoa; phylum Arthropoda; class Insecta; order Zygentoma; family Lepismatidae; genus Lepisma; species Lepisma saccharinum. Next base: position 53,160,689 of record NC_139248.1, read on the forward strand.
AATGTCCATCAGCTATTCATTGATTTCAAAAAAGCATATGATTCGGTCAAAAGAGATAAATTATATAATATATTAGTAGAGTTTGGAATACCTAAGAAGCTTGTTAGTATGATAAAAATATGCACCAGTGAAACAGAAAGTAAAATTCGTGTGGGTAATAATATGTCTGACAAATTTACAATTCATGATGGGTTAAAACAAGGAGATGCATTATCTCCATTGCTCTTTAATTTTGCCTTAGAATATGCTGTTAGGAAGGTAAACGAAACTAAAGAAGGACTAAAATTAAATGGTGTGACTCAGTTGTTAGCATATGCAGATGATGTAGACTTACTGGGGGATGATGTGAATACAATTAAGAATAATGCTAAAATATTTTTCAAAACTGCTAAAGAGATAGGTTTGGAAGTTAACAAAGAGAAAACTAAATATATGCTTACAGGCCGAAACCAAGTGTTAGGTAATAATCAGTAGTTGTATTGATACTACGGACAGCGCCGGAAAGGAAGAGCTTCTCTCCAGCAGCTTTGCTACACTTAAAACTTGCTTAACATGAGCATATGAGATTTTTGCTCAAGTGTGGAGCTCTTCCTAATCCAAGATTTTTGTAAAAATGCCCTCGGGAATTTTTCAGAAAGGAAGAGCTTCCTCAGATTGATTTGTACATACTTACAAAAGTTGCATCAGCCAGATTTTTGTCCATAAACTTGTCAATTTTTGGCCATACCAGAAATTAAGCTTATAGTATGTTTTTCTGTCAAAATCCCAGGAATCTTGAATTGATATCTATTGGGTTCTGAGACCGAGTGGAGTGTGGTGCATTGTCTTGTAATCAAAAGGTTCGGGTTTGAGTCCTCATAAAATCTGATGGCAAAATGTTAATATTGTAGTTTTGTAAACAAGGGGTTTTGGGTTCGAGTCCTGATAGATTGAAATATGTGTGGCAAAATAATATCTCCACACGTGAGATTTTGAGAATAATTATTCCTAGTTGATATACAACTCCCAGATCTGAAAACCTGGTAAAAAGTGTTGTTCAACAGAGCAAAATTATTCTCTATTGGGAACCACTCGCTCAGCCATACAATAGGGGGAAAAGCGGGTAAATATAATTAATTGTTTGCATGTCTTGCCGGCACGCAAGAGATAAAATCTACACGCTAGAAGGGAACATTAATGATTTTTCTGTACGATTCACTGAAGGGGCCATTAATCTTTCTGTGCGACAGGGGAAAAAGTGTAACATGTCTGCAACATGTAAAAGTGTAACAAAGATTATTGAGATAAAAATACATATTTTCACACAGTGGCAATGAACTGCACCCCCTTCATGCTGAAAGCAATTCTATTCTGATAATATGAGCCTAGGCAAAGACTTAGAAAATATTATGGCAGTTCAAAATCCAATTTTGTCTGCATTAAGGTCTCAGAACCCAGTAAAATGTGGGCATATTCCATTTGGAGACGTATTAATATTGTGGTATTGTAATCAGGGGCTTTGGGTTTGAGTCTTGATAAAAGATTGAAATACAACTGCCCACACATAAGATATTCACTGCTAGCTGATAATACAGTTGAGGTTTCAAAGCTGGTAGAGTGTCTGGGGCCTCTCTGACAGCAAAGTGTTGGTATTATTGCTTTGTAATCAAGGGGCTTCTGTGTTTGAATCGGACCTCTAGAATTGCTCCGTGACTCTCTCATTTCTTACATCATAAACATATGATTTTTCACCTATGAGAATAACGCTACAAATGGTGTCATCGGGTAATGCCTCGTGGAATTCACAGATAATTTTAATGTTTGTCCTGTCATTAACCACAACTTGTTTCCTTTTTGAAGTGTTAATTACAAACATGGGTCTCTGTGTCTTGAATTCATCTGGTGCGTAATACAGGTCAGTACTGCCAGTAGTGACGCGCTTGAAAGCCGAAAAAGCCTCATATAATTTAAGAAAATCATCCTTGGAAATGTCTAAATTGTAATTTTCCCTAGGAAAAACCTCATTTCTCCCATTTTTAAGATATATGTTCTTGATGTTGCAGTTATCAAATTTACTTGAATTTTTTTCCTGATTATTGTGTCTCCCAGTCTGAAACAGTACCACTACAAAATCGGGCATGTCAAATTGAATACTGGAGAATGAATTTGTAGCATCAAATTCATAATAGCTACCAGTGGCAACCTTCTGTACGCATTGATATGTGTAAAATTGCAGAAAAATTTGTGGATTTTTTAGGATATCTGCTTTGTATTTAAGAGCGTAACTGGCTTCATATTCAACAACAGGGATTCTTAACTCCATAGTCTGAATAATGCATTTGCCCTCATCAGGTAAGGTATTAGGCAGAGCTTCTCCTGTAGAGTTTATTGCACTGTACCTCATCAAAGCATTGTTATCATTTGCAGCTCTTCTAAATGTAATTCTTAACCCGCCCTTCCACATAATTTCTTTGTAATCCGAGAAGAATCCTGGCAACAGGCGCATAGGAAACAGCACTGTATGATTTTTAGATAATATCTTATCACCAGCCTCAAATCCGCCTATTTTGTAGTAAGAAGCTTCGGTTTTGGATAATTTTAGAGTGGCCAAAGCTGTGGAGGTAATGCCGGGATAATCTACTCTGTTTATAACAACACCATGCTTTCTGATCTCAATTTCAGAGAACAGATGCGGCACAAAATTGTCTACAAGTCTTATATTTGAATTTGCCGGGTAATCTGTACCATCGAGCTTTACAACATCAAATTTGATGTATAGATCTGCTCTGTGGGGGTGTATAAAGCCGTCCCCTACATCAAGGTCGACCTCAATCTCTGTGTTGGGTTGATTTAAATTTGCAAATGTCCTCCTGTTTGGGGGGAATGATTGTAGCTCATAACTCTCAATATTTTCCATTGTATGTATTTTTATTTAAATGTTAATCTCTATGATTGCAGTTGTTGTGGCTCCAGCAAAATCAACTAATTCTTCCTTTTCATTAGTGACCATCAACTCAATGTTATCTATTCTATTATGACACACAGGAAAATATAATGTTGGGGATGGATTGTAGATGATGGGCTCCATAAATTCGGAATTAGGTTTGAATGTTGCAATGATGCCAGTTTGTTTGTGAGTGCCTATGCCATTTGATTTGGTGATCATACCCTCGGCCACATTACAGTGAATATTCAGAGTCTCTATGGCCAAGAATTTAGGTATATTCATAGCAGTGTGTTTGATGGCCGGTTCAAGTTTTGTGTTGTTCTCAAAGCCTAGCAGCTCTCCTATAGTACCCAGATCCACTGTTTCTGTAGCAGATACAATCTCTACTCTGTGAGTGACAGAATTTTGACTTAACACTACACCTCTGGGTAATTGAGCATTTAGAGTGGACAGATTATACTGCCCTGGAGTGATGACAATTTTTTGATCCCCTACTGCAATTTTGTTGTTGTGGTGTGTAATATTAGGGATCAAGTACATGCCGTAAAATGCTCTGAGAGCTATTGTTTTGGGATACACTATGTCATCATGCAATTTGAGTTTCAATATTGAATTTTGGCTGGTGAGATGGAATACCCCCATGATGTTTCAGATACCACAGGGCCTTTTGAAAATTTTCAATTGATGGTTTATTTATTTGAGACATATATCTGAGAACAGATAAATACAAATGTCCGCAATTAACATCTTTGAAATTTTGAACACGGGCATTATTGTAATAAAGATTACCTGATTTTAGATATTTTATTAAATTTTCAGGTGGAACACCTCCAAATGAATCAAACACAAATGCCATATTGTTTAAATATTTAAGATAACAGATCCAGTGAGTGCCCTGATTTTTGTACTGATCCAAATTAACAATGCCACACTCTTTGCTGAGTGGTTGCTCTGGTAAAGAATCAGACATGTACACACCCCTAAAATTTTTGATGCCCAGTGGCTTGATTAAAGCTTCAATATCTTGGTTTGTAAGCGGCTCTTGTTTTTTTTAAACTTATTCATGGCTCTCTTAACACCTTTGCCTTTTTTCTCCATGGCCAGGTTATGGCGCCTCTGCTCATCTAATTCTGCCCTATTTTTCTTGGCATCTATTACTGTTTTTGCTATGGCGGCTGATCCCCCAGCCAAGCTCCCAACAGCCCCGAGAGCAGCTAAGATGGCAGGGATGGTAAATATGAAACCCCCTGTATGTGATTTTTTTCTTGATTGCTGTAATTTTTTTAATTGGGGGGTACTAAGCAACAATTTCATACCATGGCCCTTTGCAAGACAAGAGCTTTTTTTCTTGCGCTGCTTTTTGGTCAAGAGACTGTCAATAGTTTTAAGAGATTTGAGACCTGCATAAGGTATTTGATACATAACACCCTTGGCCTTCATCGTAGGTTTATTATATACATGTTCACAGCCCCCACCCCAGTTTTTGTTTGGTGCTCATAGCTATGGTGGTTCCCAACGCTGATATTCTCTCACTTAAAGAAGCATCTTTGCTTACAAATCTGCCAAATGCAGCCTCTTCTAATTTCTTGTCTGCAACATGTCTCTTGTCAAGATCAGAATGTGTGTTGTATGCTATATCATGGTCTCTACAAGCAGCATCTAGGGGATTTACACCAGGATCCCCTCTGTTTAATCTATGATCCAATTTTGTACCTGGACCACAATACTGATAGCCTGGAATGTGTAGTTCAAATGGCAGCTTGTTTATAATGTCATTAACCAGGCCCCTACCCTCAGAAATATTCCAAAATTTAGGTGGTAGAGTATTAATAATTTTTATGAGATATCCAATCCCCTTAGGGTCATTCACTATAAAATTAGACAATTTTGTGCTTATCATGTCCATAATTCCAACCTTTTCATTGTAAAAATTGTGGTTGCCAGCATTTTCCTCCCCAGCTATCACCAGCAACCTATCTACAAGTTTCCTGACATCATCAACCCACACAAATTCTTTAGGCAGGGTGTTGTATTGTTTGATTCCACTGCCAGTCTTGATCTGTGACCATATGGGCTTGATTAAATTATTGTATTTTGCCCCACTGCTCGACTTGACTCTTTTTTGTGTGGGATCATTGTTCTGGTATAGAGCATCTGATTTTATTAATATTTCTTTGTAATAATCATAATCTTGATCTGTATAGCTGCCAGGCCTTTTCCTAGTCATCAGTTCCCACAACCCAGGTGTGCCGGGATATTTAACAAAACCACCTTTTTGTCCAAGATGAGATTCTGAATATACAATCAGATCATCTCCCATAAAAGTTACTCTGAAATTGCCAATTCTATGTATGATGCTGCCATCAAGCTCTGTGTCGGCATATAATCCAAAGACCTCATCTTTGTTGTCTTTAGGTGTGGTTAAATATTTTTGAGCAAGAAGACCCAATTCAATAGGATCCTGAGTAGCTTCAATTCTTCGAGGAGCAACAGGACTAGGTGTATGAATACTGGAAAGTGGGGTGAATGGATAATCTAAAATATTCCTAGCAGCTACAGGCACAAGCTCTGTGATCAAATCTTGATTTTGCTCTGTAACAGTTTTGATATTTTTACCTAAATTATTAATAGCATCAATTACAGGCTGTTCTGTTTGTTTGTGTTTTTCATAAATTCCCCGGTTCTCTGATTTCCATCCCTTAAATCTTTTTACAAGATAATCTCTTAACTTAAGATCATCAATAATTGGCCTTTTCATGGTTATTTATATACGTCTCAACGTCTAGAAAATCGTTGATTTTATTTCTGTATTTGCCACTACTGGGTGTTCTTGTCATATCAATTGTGACAAACCCATAACTGTCCTGGTTCCAGCACATACTGCAAAACTTGGAAAAGTCATTGTAGCTCAAGTCCCCACCTACATATTCATCATGTATGTGTTTGAGGTTGGTATGATCTTGATGAAACACACATATAAAATTGCTGTTGTCTCGGATCAGCTGCTTCGGTATTTTTGAAAAAGTCTGTGCCAGGTAGAAGCAATCAATGTTTTTGTGCCGCCCCTGTGTAAAGAAATTTCTAACCTTGTTTTGATTATCCAGTATAATATCATCAAACACAACAACAGAATTATCGAGACATTCATCAAGTGGCTTAACATCTGATTCAAAAGTGGCTATATCCAATCCATCATATAGCTTCATCAGCTGCTGATATTTTAATTGTTCCAAGCTCTTAGAGAAGACATACAAGTGCCTGTTTTTCCAGTCTAACCAGTTGGGTGCCAATAAAAAATTATCAACCATGAGTGTAGTTTTACCACAAGCAGATGGCCCAACAATAAGACACCTAATATTATCAGGCAGCAACTTGCCATTTCTCTTATTCTGCTGTTCAGGTTCTGGCAGCCTTTTTATAACATCCCAGGTGCTCATATTATCACTTTGTCTGCATCGATCCAGCTGTTTTCCGGATGACCCAGCCATTTGACAAATAACTTGTTGCCTTTTCTGCGGATTATTTTTTCTATGAGATATGTGTCAGGCTGTTTAGTTTTGCTGAGTTCTTGTTCATAGAATCTGCCTTTGAGAATTTCTCCTCGGTGATCCTTTATTATATATGTGTTAAGGGTCCCAGGTTTAATTTGAACCACTGTAAATAATTCAGTGCTCCAGTTTCTTGTAAAGCCTCTTTTGAATAAGTCCTTATATTTGCTGATTCTTACTTGATCCCCCACCCTGAATTTGGCCTTTCTTGTTGTTGGCTGGTATCTAGGATAATAAACAGTCCTGATCAATTTTTGCTCATCAGATGAAGTTACTTCAGAGGGTTTCATGTTGATTGTGGAATGGACAGAATTGTTATATTTATGTAGAAGTTCTGGAAGAATATTAATCCATTTATAATTACCTTGAAGTGTAAATTGTTTATACATAAGATTTTTTAAGGTTCTGTTGAATCTCTCTACAATTGAGGCTTTGAGATCACTGTAACTCGAATAATGTTTTATTGACTGGCTTTTAATAAATTGTTGAAACACTGAATTATAAAATTCTTTGCCATTATCTGTTTGCAAATAGCGCGGTGATCTTCCACTCTGATTGATGATTGTCCTGATGGCTTCTGTAACACATTTTCCAGTCTTGGATTTGAGTGGCACAGCCCAGGCAAATTTTGAAAATGTATCTATTACAGTGAGTAGATACTTGTAGCCCTTGTTGATTTTGTCTAAGTTTTTCAACTGTCCACTTGACAACTCAATCAAGTCGCTCTGCCATAAATCATCTATGCCTTTTGTGACTACTGGGAGTCTCTTAAAATTATGTCTGGCCTGTCTGTGTAATTCATCAACAATAATTTGTCTAGATATAATATGTAAACAAGAATATTGCAACTATGGGGTGTTCAGCAGCTGATACTACAGGATTTTCTAAATATAATTTGTCCCCTATTTGTATTTTAAATTCCAAAGTGCCATCATCTTCAGTATAGGCTGTTTCTAATGTGTTGGGGTCTGTAAAATCCTCTAATTCTACACTGGTGATTTTCACTTTGTTCTCAGCATTTGTTATTGATAAGGTAGGGTAGTGGTGTGCCTGTGGCTGATGCCAATATTTGATCTTGATTGGTCTCAATGTGCCCCCAACAAAAAATTGGTAATAAAATTGTGCAGGGGACAGCATATATATTTTGCCACCTGGTGTAAATGGAGAATCATATTCTTTGTTGGGGATGCTGTACAATTCAAGAATTACTGTATGTTTTGGATTCTCGATTATGCCTGTTATTTCTTTTTCTGCTGTGAGCAATCTGCTTGTTACAGATTCAAGGTGCTCATTGATGGTCCTAACAACATCATCGTGGCCTGGCTTGATCTTTATGTCCACAACAAGTTTCTTGTATTGTTGCACAATCTCTTGAAGCTGGGTGGCAAAAACAGACAAAGCATTTGCTTGATTGGATTCCATGGTCCCTAGCTGTTGGTTGATATTAGCTACAATTTGTTGCAAATTTTCAACAACTGCCAATTTTGAATTTTGAGTAGTAAGATCATGGACCTGTCTTCTGATATCCTCAAACAGGGCATGCAGTTCATTAATATGTTGATTGGTTGGTAGAGTGGCAACTGTCTGTGTGAGATGTTTGATCTCTGCTTGGATATTCTTGATATCTTCTGATTTCAATATGCGATTCACTGCCCTCTTAATATTTTTAAGTTCCTGTGATGTAGGAAGATTTGATACTGTATTTTGCAAAAATTCAAGTGCCAATTTTACATTGTTTAATTCAGAAGCATCAGCCACATTTTGCATAGCATTTTGGAGCAGGGCTATATCTGCCTGAGAGGGTGTTGATTGTTGTAAAATTTCAAGCTTTGTTTGGATATCATCAATCAAGTGATGAAAATGAGATAGTTCAGATTCAGTGTTGAGGTTTTCAAGCTTTGTGATTTGTTGCTGGACACTGACAAGTGTATCTACAATCCCAGGCAGGCGAGATTCTAGTACATTTGCCAAATCACTTTGCACTGCTGCTATTGTACCTTCAAGATGGGTTATGGTACTTTGAATTTTTCCAAAATCTTCATATGTTTCAAGTTGCAGCTTAATGTTGGCTACACTCCGAGTTATTGCATTCAAAGCATCAGAAGATGGCAAATTGTTCATAAAATTTTCAAGTGTCTCAATTTTTCTTTAACCTCGGCTATGGCATTGTTCAAGGGGTCCAGATTAGGTATCTGGAGTGATTGAATCTGTTCCTTTAGAGTGGAAATCACTAGATCAAAATCTTCTTGTGATTTTATGCTTTTGACAATTGTTTGGAGCTGTGTCTGGACATTATTAATCTGCTCCTCCAATTGCTGTTTCAATTGCTCAGAGTTGTTAGCCTGGGTCTTAAATTTGGCTTGAAGAGCTGCTACAGCTTCTTCTAAACTTTGAAAATTATCTAATGTTGCCAGATCAGTATATTTCTGAAGCAACAGTTTGAGTTCGGAATCAATTTTAAGAAGAGGGTCCATGCATTGTGATTGCAAATTTGTAATTTCTAATTGAAGACTGGCATTGAGTGTGGTTTGTAAAGCTTGTAAATCACTTCTTAATTTCTTGACTCTGACATCAAGCATCAGAATCTCATCACTGTGATCTTCATGTCTTGTATGGCCAAATATATCATTAGGCATTTTGTTTTAGTGGTTATTTATTATAGAGTATCTGATTCTTAATTCTATAAAAAAAGGTATAAGCTTGTCATATGACCCAGGGACCTCAATATATAAGCAGTCACCAGCAGAAACAGTATATACAGTGCCAGAAATCATGTTTGAGTGTTTAATTCTATAAATATTTCTCCCTACTGAAATCTTGACATCACCCTCAGGGGTTGTAATAAATTGCAATTGCCCACCTACAGGTAATTGGTAATGATTTAAATTATTGTTAAATATGTACAATGTTTTGCCCGTTTCTTCATTATTATCTGTAAGTATGCTGTTCAGATGAATAATTAACAAGCCACTCAGTTTAGACAGCCTATCAGGAGAGGGTTGTGGTGTTGGCAGGTCCATAATACCTTGTTTTTTGAACCCAAATAAGTTCATAGGCATGTTTATTTATTTCAAATCATGCTCTGTAATTGGGCATTGATTCCCACTTTTCAAATCACAATGACCCCATGGTAAAGTATGTATGCCACATGACAAAATGCATCTCTTATCATCATGTGGGTCCAGGGCCACTTTTCTTACAACATTTGAAGTCAACAAGTGATCCTCACTCTGAATTCTATTTTCTGATGTTTTGATTGAATTCTGGGATTTGATGCAATTTTCATAATCTTCAAATTGGAGATCTTTTTCAACAGTAACTCTGCCAATGCCCTTGGCTTTTTTGGCAACAGCACCACTACATGTTTCAAAACTGTACATCTTGGCACTTAACCCAGCAAATTTCACAATAACATCACCAAGTGTCTCATCTTTTAACTTGCCAGGCACCTTTTTGTTGTGGTGATGTTGAATCTTTGTATGTTCACTGGTATCAAAGTATGGAAACAATTCAGGCTGTGACATATCTTGATAAACATCTTCTGTTTGAATATCAAGAATAAAACTATCCGTGTCCATGTACAATAATTTTACACGATCACCATAAAAAGGTTTCAGCACATCATAATACAATATTAACATATGTAATTTGGACAATTCCAATATCACAGCCCCTACATAAATAGGTTTATCAAACTTAATCTTTGTTTTCATCATGTTGAAAAGTGCCATGTGCTCATCATAAATTCTTCTGTAATTGAAGTTGGGCTTTGCAACCAATTTTTTGCTCCGGCTGGGGTCAGTAATTATTTTAACATCGGTATGTTTCCTGACATTTTCAATTGTTTTGCCATACACTGAATTCACCATCAATTTAAACAAGCCCTTATCAAATTGGCTCTTTGCAGATGTTCGAAGCTCTGTGTTTGTATCAATGTATGGTTTCAACCATTCTGAGTGCCTGAACCTCAAGACTTTGCCAACTTTAGTTACTTGAACACCATGTTTCATCAGGAACTGGAGGTTTTTGTAATATGCGACATATCCCTGTTTCGGATCCAGAGTCATCATGAGCTTCTTCTGTTTAGAGCCAGGTGAGCACTGGACCTCGGGAATTGGGGACAGATCAGAAAATTTATTGTGCGAATCATCAGGAATTGTCAGATCAACCTCTATGAATAGGCCATATTCACTGTCATCAAAGTCCTTAAGATCTTCAATATTGAAATTTTCAACCCATTCAAGCTCTGCATATGGCAGTTTTTGCATCATGGCGTGACCATAGAGGTTGTTTGCATCTACATACGTTATATAATTTGATGGCCGTGCTGGATCATAATCAGGCATATACTTGTTATTTGCTCTGGCATATCTCTGGGAACATTGCACCATCCCTCCTCTTATACATTTCTCCATAAACAGATACTTATCTTGATCGTGGATCAGATCCAATTGCATTTTAGTGTTCAAAAACGTTGCAGCCCATGCTAGGCCCGGGGCACTGTAAAAATATATTGGATCCAGTTTATAATTTTGCATGGAAGATTTTCTGAATGCTTGCAATATATCAGCTAAGAGGGTTACATCAAGTTTTAAATATGCCATGTGATAATCACCAAATGTCTTGCATTTTAAATTGTTCCACATCAACTGAGCATGGTGATAATCATCATCAGTGATTCCAGATCCTCTGATTTTGCTGTAAAATGCTTGTTGTGGTGGCAGGGAACACTCATCAAATTTAGAAAAATCTGTAACATAGTCATATGGATATACACCCTTCCGCCTAATTAATTTCAGGTCCTGATTTGGAAACAATGCACGTGTAATTTTGAATTGATCATCAGATAATTGAGAGGCCAGTGTGGCCAGGCCAGCAGATAAAAATCTGTAAGAATCAAGAAATCTTATGTGAATAGGAACACCATCAACTTTAATTATCTTGCTAATAGATATATATTTTTCATCATTTTCAGCTAAAATATTTAAATTCTGCTTCTCAAACCCCTCGTATCTGATCAGATGATGGAAATCATAATTGGATGCTCCATGGCAAAATATGGGGACAAATCTTGGTCTCTTGATCTGAATATTACAGCTATTACACAGGGCCTGTTTATATCGACCATCTGTATGAGAATGGTGATGTACCTTGATATTTGTATCTGAAAATTCAGAATCACATACCGGGCATTTTTCTGCATTGTTGAAATCTTCAATCTGTTCCTCTGTTAAAGACAACATAGGCTTTGATTTTAATAAGATGTTAGATGCTATGTCACGGCACACATTTTCTATTCTATGTGCAAATTCTTTGACGGCATTTGGTCCCATGTATGAATATTCTTTAATAACAATACCATCCCGTACAACTACATAACAAAAACTGGAAGGTTCATGTAACTGGTATGGTGTAGTTGAAGATTCTTCGGGATCTGGGCTACAGAATGCAAGAGGTTTGAGGTTCGATTCGAAATCACAGACAATATGTGCTGGGTGTTCCAACAAGGCTTCATATTTTTTGAATTTGCAATTTTCACTTGGATTGGGCATCACCATATGAACAGGTTTATGGTTGCCACAGTATTTCAGATGCTCAATTAACTTGTTTTTGGCAATTTCTGCATTTTTTTCACGAACCCCATTTACCATTTTTTGACCATCAAATACAGTTAAGCATCTTCTGCACAACTTAAATATTGTATGAGTTTTGTCTAGTTGTGTTCTCACTAAAGCTTGAAGATTATGTATTAGAGTGTAATGATATGTGCCATCCCCTTCAATTAAGAGCAGATCAATCGGAATTGCAGCTTCATCATCAAGTATACTGATTCTGAGAGGTGCTATCGGGCAATTGCCAGTGGAACAAATAAATACATTAATAGATAATTGTTTGCCATTGATGTGCCTGGCCTTTTTTTCAAATTTATCAATATTCTGAACTGACATTGGATATTCTAAACCCTCCATTACATCGTCAAAATCATGTTCATGCTGTTTGTAATAAGTTATTCTTTGAGGATCCCTTGAAACTGGATACAAAGCAGCTAATATACACCACAAAAAGCATTTCTGGTCGGTGTTTTTTATATTGACCACGGCTCTTTTGTTTTTGATATTGGCAGGTAATGGCACATATGTAGATCCTTGTAATGGGCTGAATTCAGAAATATTAACATATAACTTGTGTGATGAACCGCATAGGCTCCATCCTGACTCTTTTGCCGCAAATTCAGAGTGTTTGATATTCAGTTGATTTATCAAGCTGCTTATTATTTTGTCTGAATTTGTATTTGAATATACAGGTACAGTTTCTGTTAAGTGGGGATGTGTAAATTTTGTGCCATTTGGCTTCTTATATTGTACAAACAATTTGAGGGAGAGCTTATAAGAGCCATTTTGTGCATTAAGAATTGCCTGCAGATTAGAATTTATACTATTCAAGAAATTCTCAATGCCACATCTTGGCTCTGATACAAACCGGTGATCCCTTAATTGGCCGTTAAAACTGCTACGGATAGGTTCATGGCGTGGCTGCTTTGCTGCTCTGGCATTAAGAGGTGCTTCGTGCTTTCTTTTCAGACCAGATGTAGATGGTTGTGCAGAGCAAGTATCTTTATGTGTATATGTGAAGTATTGCATGCTGTATTTTCTATTGCATTTGGGGCAAATTTTTGTGGGAGTTCTGTATTTGTCCGGGTTACAAATCTTTTGGTGTCTGGCCCAATTAGAGCTAAATATATTTTTATTGCATTGATTACAATATTTTTGATTCGGCATTTTTGTTGTTGTTTATTATATACAATTTCTTGGGTTTCAATTCAAAACTTTATACTGAATAAAAAATATCAGTTGGGTTCAGCTGTGTGCTTTGTATATGTGTGTATATGTGTAGGTGTGTATACACTTAATATTTTTGGCTTTGGTATTTATATAAAATTTCCTGGGTTTTAAATCTAATCTTTATGCTTATTATGACAGGTTGTAAAGCCAATAGCTTACAAGTGGAATATTCATTCACACTGCCATTCCGCAAATGCCTGCACGGACATGCATGTATAGAATGGCAATGACCTTGTTATGTATAACAGGCTGGGACAAATATAAGCTTGACTCTAAATATGAGTGGATTACAACAAATATCAGATTTTATAATGTTCAATTAAACCAAACAGGCCTGTAAGTATGAGAAGCACTGTATCAACACATCTATTCCCCTCAGTCACTCTCACATAACTGGCTGATGCAATAATCGGGAATTTCTGTAAATACTGGCGCTGAGGAAAAAAATCAATACTACCGTCTCGGGAATTCCACACATTGCCACAGAGGGGGAAACATGCAAGCACAGAGCAATTCTAGAAGAGGGCTCTACATATTACATTGTTTTAATATTAGATAAGCAAATTGAATGGTATCCAATTAAACTTAAACCAGAAGTAAATATGTATGTGTATAAGCTTAATTTCTGGTGTGGCCAAAAATTGACAAGTTTATGGACAAAAATCTGGCTGATGCAACTTTTGTAAGTATGTACAAATCAATCTCAGGAAGCTCTTCCTTTCTGAAAAATTCCCGAGGGCATTTTTACAAAAATCTTGGATTAGGAAGAGCTCCACACTTGAGCAAAAATCTCATATGCTCATGTTAAGCAAGTTTTAAGTGTAGCAAAGCTGCTGGAGAGAAGCTCTTCCTTTCCGGCGCTGTCCGTAGTATCAATACAACTACTATAATCAAAATCTAATTATTGATAACAACTCGTTTGAACCAGTTTCCAAATTCAAATACTTAGGAGTAATATTAACAAATTAAAATTATATTAAAGAGGAAATAAAAAGTAGGCTTAATTCAGGAAATGCATGTTACTTCTCTCTTCATAAACTTTTGTCTTCTCGTTTAATATCTAAGAAACTAAAAGTTAAAATATACAAAACAGTAATTTTGCCTGTAGTATTATATGGGTGTGAAACTTGGTCCCTTACATTGAAAGAGGAACATAAATTGAGAGTATTTGAAAATAAAATCCTTAGGAAAATCTTTGGACCTAAAAGGGATGAGGAGACAGGTGAGTGGAGAAGGTTACATAATTTAGAACTACATAATTTGTACTCATGTCCAGATATTATTAGAATAATTAAATCAAGAAGACTTAGGTGGGCAGGACATGTGGCACGAATGGGAGAGGAAAGAGGAGTTTACAAGATTCTTGTTGGGAAACCTGATGGTAAGAGACCTGTAGGAAGGCCAAGACGAAGATGGAGGGACAACGTTGAGATGGACCTAAAGGAAATCGGTAGGGATGGAAAAGAGTATATAGAACTTGCTCAAGATAGGAACAGATGGAAGGCCTGTGTTGCTGCAGCCATGAACCTTCGGGTTTAAGAAGGCTAGAGGGTTAGTTAGTTAGTTAGTTAGCTCAACAAACATTGTCATCATTAATTTCACAAGTCCCTATTGTAAAAGAAGATGATAGTGTATCCATTTTTAATTTTTTGTATGAAGTGGAAAGAATACGAGAAAAGCAACTTTTTCCAATTAAGGAAATTCTATTGTCTGTTTTGCATAAATTGCCTGGTAAGGTGTGTACATTTATATTACATCAAATTAGCTGTAACCTTGCTTGGTTAACTATTGTTGAAAATGTCATTAATAACTTTGTTACTACTATTGGCAAGGAAGTTATTGCAAGTAATTGTGTGTTTAAATTGCAATCAGATAAAGAAGATCCGTTACATTTTCTTGAGTCTCGTGAGAGAGCATTTAATTTGTTAAATTTGGTGTGGCCGGAACATGAATTTGTAAAATGTTTAGTTGAAAGAGATTTATAGCCTGTGGTTGATGGAAACAGCTGTTTGTGTAATATTGTGGTAATATTAATAGTTGTTAATTAAGTGAGTACTGTTTATAAAGAGAGAATTTTGTGACTGGAATTGAGTTAAACCCATATACTTATTTAAGTTGAAGTTTAAAACTACGGTAAAAGGAATTATACTCATTAATGTGATTTTCGTAAGGCAGTTCTTGTTAACGTCATGGCGGATGCCATAGGTTATATGGAACTTAATAATCAAGTAGAAATTATATCGAACTTGGTAGAAGACAATGAAATTGTTATAGAAGATAACATTATAGAAGAAACATCTAGAAAACAAGCTAAAAGAGTCAGATCTTCTGAAGATGATCAAGTTCCAGCAAAAGCGGTAAGGATAGACAGGTTAGATAATAGAGATAAAGTAAACACGTTTGGAGAAGGTCGAAGAGAAAATAATGTAGACAAGTGTAAAATGTATTATGATACACATAATGGCCCATATTTAGTAATAATGACTAGTACTAAAGGTGCAGAAAAGAAATTTAACTCTATGAAAATCGGCAATGAATTGCGAAAGAAAGATATAAGGGTCAGATATATCCAACCAAGTGGTTTATATAGAGCAAAGATTTATTTTTACACCAGGAATGAAGCTAACAATTTCATGAAAAATATGCATTTTCATAAAGAAAATAATATTGATGTGTTCATTCCGGAATCCTTATTGGTGAAGGAAGGATTGATATATGGTGTACCCACTGAATTTGAAGAGGAGGAAATTAAGGAAAGTATTGAAGACCCGACAGTAATATCAGTGGAAAGAATGAAAAAGAGAATTCGAAAAGATGATGGTTCATATTATTTTGTTCCTACTAAGCTAATATCAATCACGTTTAGATCTCAAGAAATGCCTAAACAGATTATAGTGGTTACTCACATTTTCGATGTTACTCCTAAAGTTAAAAATGTGATGCAATGTAAGAAATGTTACAGGTTCGCACATTCAGCAGCCATATGCAAGGATAAAGCTAAGTGTGCTAGATGTGGAAGAGAGGAACACGAAAATTGTAATGAAACTCCGAAGTGTTTAAATTGCGGAGGAGAACATGTTGCTACTGATAAGTCATGTGTAAAATGGGAAATGGAAAGAGAAATCATGAGAGTTATGGCATATGATAATTTATCCCGGCAAGATGCAAGAGAGAAAGTAATAACAGGTAATGTTCCAAGCAATTATGTTGTTCAATGCAACTCATATGCTGATCAAATAAAAAACCATATAAACAAAAGTCAAATAAGTGAAATTAACACAAGAAAGACTGGTGTTGTAGGAAATAGCATAACAATGCAAAACAGATTTGAAGCCTTAAGTGATTGGGGTGAAAGAAAATCAGATACATACTTGGAAAATGTTTCATGGAAAAGAGTTCCTCCAGAACATCATAGAGACTATTCCAAATTTGAAAATAAATATGGAAAAAATTTCAGACTAAATTCCTATTCACAAACAAAGAATTATAATGGAAATTCTGAAGGAGAATCAAGTAAAGGTTCTCTAAAGAAATTACAAAGTAATCAAAAACAATTAAATGGAAAGTCTACAGGAACTGTAATTAAGACAAGGAAAAATGAGGAAGATGTGGATAGTACAAACAGAAGCATGCAGGAGGTGAGCACCGGAATCTACAACAATGAAGAACAGAAAAAAATCGTGTACTTTCCTCACATAACATCTCAGAAGGATCTTATGTATAATTTGTTACAATTAATGGCGAAACTTATGTCGACATTAACTAAAAATTCTGACTTATTAAGCATAAAAGAAATACTAACAGAATGCTCACAAATAAATGGCCAGGTGCAAAAAATTATTGAGGATTTGGAAATTTTTGGAGAGACACCTTAGGGTGTGGAAGGAAAAATAATGGAAAACATTCGTGGGGGTACACTGGAATGTAAGATCATTGAAAGCAAGAAAGCAAAATCTGCTGAAATTAATAGATGAATATAGACCTGAACTTTTATGTTTATCGGAAATCTCTGTGAACCCATCAAACATAAATTATTTTAAAGTAAATCATTATCACATAATTTATGAAAAGATTAAAGATGATAGTAAATGAGTTGCAATTATGATTCATGAAAGCATTCCATTTGAACCTATATCTTTTGATTATACATTGTCTATATACGACACATACAAAATTGAAGTCGTAGGAATTAAAGTCGCTTTTATGAATCAAAAAGTTAGTATTATATCTATATATATTCCTACAGGTGCAGAGTCACAGAAATTAACGACAAATACATTATCGCAAACGTTTCAATGCATAGAAAAGCCTTTTATTATAGCAGGGGATTTCAATTGCCATCACACAATATGGGGAGATCAGGATGAAGATAAGTTGGGGAAAGTGTTAGTAGAATGTATGGATTTGTACAACTTTACTGTAATTAATGACGGGTCTGCTACGTATATAGGAAGATTAGGTACTCGACCAACAGCTATAGATTTAACGTTAATGTCAGATGATATATGTGGTCAATTTCAGTGGGAAACAGACAGTGATCAAAGAACCAGTGACCATTATCCATGTTTCTTTTATACTGATACTAATTCAGTGAGATCTTTCACTATTCCGCTCAGAAAATGGAAAGTTAACGAAGCTGATTGGAATAAATATTCTTAAATTACTTACAATCTTATTTAAAAATACAGATTTAAATAATATTGATAAGAGTACATATGATTATTTTGTAGATTCTCTTAGTATTGTTATGGACAGATCATGTACAAGGGCAAAAGAGGAAGTTGTAAAAAAGTATCCAATAGTACACTGGTGGAATAAAGATTGCCAAAATTTTAAAATACAGAGAATTGAAGCTACTAAAGTTTATAAAACAATACCAAATCAGGAAACTTGGATTAATTATAAGAAAGCAATAGCGCAGGCCAAGAAATGTTATATCAGCGCAAAGAGACAATCGTGGGCAAAGTATTGTGAAGACATAAATAACAAAGAGAGTATCAGTACCGTGTTGGCTAAATTTAAATCAATCCGCAAACCACATACCCCTCGATTAATACCACTCAAAGAAACCTGGAAAGATGAATTTATTATGAAGGTAACATGTAATAATAAACAAGAACCTGCAGATACCCCTGATGAAATTTTCTCTTTCAGTCCTAAAGATAGACATTCACAAGGATTATATACCAATATCATGATCGATGAAATAAGAGACATAATAATAAGAGCCAAGGACACAACTCCAGGAAAAGATGGAATAACATACTCGATGATTCAAAACTTGCCGGAATGTGGTATAATATATATTTGTAACATCTACAACTATATAATGAATTCAGGAAATGTACCGCAATCGTGGTACACTCAAATGATTTTACCAATATTGAAACCTGGCAAAAGTCCACATAAAGGAGAATCTTATAGACCGATAGCTTTGTCTTCAGTACTGGGGAAATTTTTGAAAAATTAATTCTAAAGAGAATAAGTTGGCATATAGAGGGACAGGAATTATTTTCAAGGCTTCAAGTTGGATTTAGGAAGGGAATGGGGTATACAGATGCCTTGGCAATGTTATCATCAAAAATTTATGATACAATGAAAAGGAAAAGTAGTCTTATTGCTGCTTTCTTAGATATTAAAGGGGCATATGATAATGTAAATATAAATAAATTATTAAACATTCTACAAAATCTGAAAATACCTTATATGCATTTAAAAATAATTTGGAATCTATTAAAAAATCGTTGTTTATATTTTTACTTTCACAATAAAGTTGAGGGTCCTAGATGGATAACAAGGGGACTTCCACAGGGAAGCCCTTTAAGTCCTTTACTTTTTAATATATATTTAATGGATGTTCAAAGAATATGTCCTGAGCCATTTGGATTTATCCAATATGCAGATGATTTATGTATATATGAGAGTGTCAAGCAAGTAGATAAAGGAGTCACCAACATGGAAGCGAAAATAATAGAGATAATTAAATTTCTTGAGAATAGGTCTATGAATATATCGTCAGAAAAATCAAAGTTGATTATATTTAGTAAAAAAGGAGCTCCGAAAAATGTGAATGAATATACAAAAAAGTTACACATTCCTATAGAAAATTCAGTGAAATATTTAGGCTTTATATTTGATAGTAAATTAACATGGAAACCTCATGTAAAAATGTTAGTGAAAAAGGCAGAAGTAATTTACAATGTATTTCGTTCTATGGCTACAACAAAATGGGGAAGTCATCCTAGTACCATGATGAATTTTTACAAAAACTATTACTAACCAACAATAGAATACGGGATTATAGTCTTTAATACAATTTCGGAACGTGTATTTCGACCTTTGGAAGTAATGCAGAGGAAAGTTCTACGAAAGTGTCTAGGACTGATGAAGAGTACTCCCAATGTTGCTGTATACATGGAAGCTTGCGAATGGAACTTAAGTTATAGGAAAAGAGAAATGTCTATTAAATATCTGTTGAAAACAATGTCAGAAGTTAATCATCCGTTTAATGACATTCTATTCGACTTGGTTGAATTATATGATACAGGCAAAATTAATAACTGCGAAGATATAGGATGGGTGCAATTATATAATGAGTACTATGAGGATCATAAAAAATTATTGAAAGTAAGGAGTAAGCCCATATATACTCTAGATTTTCCTGTTTGTGAATATAGAGATATTTATTTCCCTGAACAATATACAAAATATGATTACATGCAAAGATGGAAAGATTATTACTTTATATATACAGACGGTTCAAAAAGTAGTCAAAATGTAGGATGTGCTGTTTATGATATACAGAAGAAGGAATCAATTATGATACATTTACCGGAAGATTTTTCCATTTTTACAGCTGAAGCTTATGCAATTTACCAAGCACTAATTTATACATATAAATTGCAAGAAAAAATATATTAATATTAACGGATTCCAAAAGTGTATTATATTCAATTCAGTCCAATTATGATTTATTATTTAAATGCTCCCCATACATTATAAACTGTGTAAAAACTTTACAAAATTTAAGGAGCAGGGGAAAGATAATTCATTTAACCTGGGTTAAAGCACATTGTCAAAATTTAGGAAATGATATGGCAGATTTGTATGCAAAACAAGCTAGGGTAATTCAACCTGTACTGGAGCTGAAAACCTGGTACACAGACCTTCTACCGAGGGTGAAGAAAAAGTTGAAGGAAAACTGGACGGAATGGTGCAAAGGTGAATTTCAAAATGCAGGCAGCTTTTATCAGAGGATAGCTAATTTCAATAGAATGAGACCTTGGTTTACAAAAGTTCAAGGTTCACGGAATGTGATAGTATTACTAAATCGTATTAGGTCAGGACATACAATTACTAAAAGTCATTTACAAAAGATCCGGATTCTACAAAACCCAAACTGTACATGTGGCAACAAGGAAGATATACACCATATCCTATTTGAGTGTAATAGATACACACAAGAAAGAGAGACATTCTATAAGACTCTTATAAACTGTGAAATTCCTTTTCCTCAGTGTTTGGAATCTTTGATTTGTGAACCTAACCTTACAGTTGGATATATATTGTTATCTTTTTTTAGAAAATGTGGCTTAACTATTTAATAGAAAAAAAATGTTCATAGTATCTTTTAATAATAATGTACTAAAAAATGTAAGTTTATGTACAGTACATATGTATATAGATATGGGAAAAACTGCTTAGCGGTAATCCCAAGTAAAATGTAAATAAATAAATAAATTAGTTGAAAGAATGTTGCCTCAATATTCTCAACATTTCATGTTAAATGGAATACCAGTCAAAATATCAGATTTTAAGAAAACCTTACAATTAATACATGCTCATTCACGTATAACAAAAGATTTACAATTAATGTCTGGTGAAAGAAGTGTAAAAGTAGTGCACAAAAGGCCAATTCAGTGTAGATATTGTGGTATTTTTGGTCATGTTCAAAAATTTTCCCCTAAAATGCGTTCAAGAAATTTAATGGCATCGATCAATTATGAAGCTGGTAAAAGTGACAAATTACTTGCAGTGTTTGTGCCCATAACTATTGAAAATATGACAGTTAATGTGTGCATCGATACAGGAAGTACTGTATCTATTATCAGGGAAGACGTTTTATCTAAGTTAAATGCTAAAAGAAAATTGAATATGACAGAGTGTAATGAAAAACTTACAGTGGGAAATGGAACCCAGTTGGAACTGAAAAAAAAGGTAGGACTAAATGTGAAGTGTAAGTCATGCTCGTGGCCTGAGACATTCTTCGTGGCAACAACATTGCCGGTGGATTGCATTCTCGGACTAAAATTTCAAATTAAATCTCGTATGATTATAGACTTAAATAAAAGTGAAGTAACCTTTCCTTTTGGTGACGTACGTTTGCCGATAAATTGGAACTGTGACAGTATTGTAATGCACAATGTGTCATTTCAGAAAGAACATATTCATCCAAATACTCAAAAAGTGTTTCGTTCATCACAAGGGAAAGCATGGCAACGAAGAGGACCACAAGCCGCTCTTCGAGGACGAGGTTGGCCACAACGCACTGACACGTTCTAAAACTAACTTATGTATGTACGCGTCGTATTATTATACTATTAATATTAACTTAATAATACTCAGCGGTGAACAATGAGACTCGGCGAAGTACACAGACTCCTCTCAGGTACAGGGATAGTGTTGGGCAAAGACAATATTCACAGCACAGAGAAATAAAACCACATTACTGTCGTATGTATAAACTGAAAAGTTTTATTCTTTATTTATTGCAATTATAATGCAACTATACTTGAAACGAAGGCGAGGATTTCGCTTTGTTGATGAATTGACTCAATTAAAACGCATAAAACTCAATGCGTGGCTAT
Source organism: Lepisma saccharinum (assembly GCF_977018435.1). NCBI lineage: Eukaryota > Metazoa > Arthropoda > Insecta > Zygentoma > Lepismatidae > Lepisma > Lepisma saccharinum. The sequence goes on from NC_139248.1 coordinate 53,182,872, forward strand.
CGGCAAGCCTACGATCACATAGACCTAGCTTTCGCCCCGAACTACCACACCAAGAGATATGCAATGATAACCGAGCCAATAATTGCTCTTTAGCCTTTTATTTCCAAATTAATCTTTAGGCTAACTTTATTATTTGACGTAGAATGGTTGCAGTATTGTGCATATCATCAATGCATGGCCATCGGCGTACCTATGTTCACATAGGCCTAGCTTGCGCCCCGAACTACCATACCAAGATGTATGCACAACACCGAGGAGTTCTTTTTAGTTTTAAAAGCTTCGACGATCCGTGGCGAAAGTGTGATATTTCTTACGCGATATCCTCGCTTTTATACTCTTTTCGAGAACACAGATTAAAGTACAGATGAATCACTCCCTATCTACAAAAGGATACTATCAACAAAACTGACATCTATACATCTTTAGAAGTACAAATTCGTATAGTGCACTCTTGCAAACATGAAGATACATGAAACTACTTATAACAAAGCATAAAATACAATAAACATTAAACAAAAGATATACATTACAAACCAGGTGCGTTATTACATATAATAACTATAATAACAAAGAAATTACTCTTTCTTTTACAAAAATAAATACATTAGTGACATATTTTCTACTGATGACGTCACATAAAAATATGGATCATATCATCTGCCCCTTCCTTTCGAAAACTAAGTTTCAGGAAGGAAGTTATCTACCTGGAGGAAACTTAGTTTTAAAGTACAAAGTCTTTCTTTTTATCCTCCGAAAAACGCACTAGTTTCAGGTTATCCAAGTTAACCTTATCATATAATTCTTTAGTCCTTGGAATTAGCAATGTCACAACATTATTTTCCACTTTGTCCACTATATAAGGTCCAATCCACAACATAAATAACTTTTGAATGGTCCTATCTAGTGAGGAGCTTAAGGAATGGTTTTTAACCATCACGAAGTCTCCAACTGTCACTGTCTTGGCGTTTCCCTTCTGTTTTAAATCTTTCGACAGCTTCTTCTTCTCCCTGACTTGGGCTAAGAATAATTTGGACTTCCAATCCGGTTGGGCTTCTTCCCGTTCGGGCCAATTGAAATGTGTTAGGATCTCTCTGGGTATAGGATGATTGAAGAATAGTTCAGCAGGCGAATATCCAGTAGTTTCGGAAATAGAATAATTAATTAACCAAACAACTTTTGATATGTATCGCGACCAAGTCTGATGTTCTCGATAACAAAATAAACGAAGTAATCTTACTATCTCTTGATTTGCTCGTTCTACCATGTTCCCCTTTGGATTGTAAGCTGTTGTGCAAACATGATGGATACCACGGCTTTTGGTAAATTCTTTCCACTGCTTAGAGGTAAACTGAGCTCCTCTGTCGCTCAGGGTAAACGTAACGTTTGGATAGTGAGCAAAATATCCTCTCTGAAGCGTATTTATAATTTCTGTGGTGCTGGCAGTCCGTAAAGCATATGCGGAGACAAAACGTGTACCCACATCAATAAGGCTCAAGATGTACTGGTATCCATTAGAACGAGGAAGCTTCCCAATCAAGTCCAGAGAAAGCATCTCATGAGGTTGCTTGGGACTGATATGAAGGGTCTCCTTGAGTATCCCTAATTTGTCTGGTTTACTCTGGGCACAAATTTCACAATCTCGGATGTACTGTATTACGTCGTCCTTCATGCCTTTCCAGAAGTAACGTACTGCAAGTCGCTTCAATGTCTTGGATACTCCAAAATGTCCAGCTTCATCATGAATTACTTTCAAGAGAGGTTGCTTCATTACCACCGGAACACACAATTTCCAAAGGGACTGATTGTCTGATCCTCTCTTAAATAAAATTCCTTCTTGAATGCAATAGGAACGATGCAATCGGAGGTTAGGTTCCTGAGAATTTAGAGATTGGAGTAAATTTTTGCAGAATTCATCTTCAGATTGTGCCTCTCTCCACTTGTCGACGTCATCTATTTCTCCTCTTTCGGCCCACAGGTAGTTTATTCTGAATGTCTGCTGGCTATTTTCAGGATGAATCTGGGGTATATCATCAGCAGGATACCGAGATAAAATATCTGCCAGATCGTTTTGGCGACCAGAGACGTATACTATTTTATACTGGTACTGTTGGAGTTTTAGAGACCAGCGAGTCAAACGACTGTTCCAGTTACGGGCGTCTTGTAACCATACCAACCCTTTATGATCACTGTAGATAGTGAAGGGTCTACCTTTCAAATAAACAGCATACTTCTCAACTCCAAAGATTATGGCCAAACATTCTAATTCATGGATGGAGTAATGGCGTTCGTTCTCCTTCAGTTTTCGCCTTGCATACTGAATGACCTTTCTCTCTTCACCATCCATTTGGAAAAGAATACTACTCAATCCTTTCCCAGAAGCATCGCATTGGATACAGAATTCCTGTTCAAAATCAGGCTGTGCTAATTCAGCATCTCTTACAAGTTCATTCTTCAGTAGCTGGAAACTTTGTTCTTCCTCGTCGCGCCAAATCCAACGTTGATTTTTACCTAACAGCTTGGTGAGCGGTTCAGATTTAGCAGCAAAATTTTCAATGAATTTCCGCCTCCAGTTGGCGAGGCCAAGAAATTTCCGAACATCCTTTCTAGTTTTTGGTTTAGGAAATAACTTAACGGCTGAATTTTTGTCTGGTTGGATTTTGATAGCATCTCCAGAAACAACGTGACCCAAGTAGGTGATTTCCTTTTTTACAAATTCACATTTTCGCAGCTTTACAGTCATCCCCACTTCTTGGAGTCGCTGCAACACTTCGTCCAGATGTTCGAGATGCTTGGAGAGTTCTTTGTCGAAAATCAGCAAGTCATCCATATATTGAGTTAGATACTTTTCGATTTCAGGACCAAATACAGCATGCATGGCAGCTATGAAAATTGACACAGCACTAGAGATACCAAAAGGCATTCGAGCAAACATCCATTGACGTCCTTTATAGGAGAAGGCAGTACATGGTTGGCAGTCAGCTTTTACAGGGATCTGTAAATATCCAGAAGCCAGATCCAGATTTGTAAAATAACGAGCACCTTTAAATTTTTGTAAGGCATCCGAAATGGGCTCAACTGAATTTCGTGGAACACGTACAATTTTATTCAAATTTCTGAAGTCAATGCAAGGGCGTACTGTACCGTCAGGCTTGTCGACTACAATTAAAGGGTTCAAGTAAGGGGAATTACAAGGCATTATAACACCCCATTGTCTCCACTTTTCTAATTCTTCCTCCAGGAGTTTCCTTTTTGCTATAGGTATGGGATATGGAGATCGATACACTGGTTCTGTGGTGGTGAGTTCAATCTCACACTGGAAGTTTTTAATAGTACCCGGTCTCTCGGAAAATACATCTCTATGCTTCAATAAGACTTCTTTCAATTGGCTTTTACCCCTTTCGCATAAAATCTCATTCGCATTGACCTTCTGCAGAATGTCGTCAGGACTAGCCGTCCACTGATCGACATGGGAATCTTCACGGACCTTTCTTACATACGTCCCTTTCGAAGATCCATTATTCACGAGGTCCTGCTCTACCGGAACTCCGTCTACGGTGAGGGATAACTTCTCGCGCTGTAGGTCAATTCCTGCTTCATATTTCCTGAGGAATGGGTAGCCCAAAATAAAGTCAGCTTCGAGACCCTTCAAGACAAACATGTCCTCCAATAAATTTCTTCCAGCAATCTCCAGATATACTTGTCTACATCCCACAACTCTAGTTTTGTTTCTCCCAGTGAAATCAGTCAGCCTAACATCTGGACATGTTTGTAACTGCAATGACGGCAGCTTCTCTTTAATCTTCTTCCAAATGGCGTAGCTCATGAGATTACATTCGCTGCCAGTGTCCAGAACACAAACAAAATCGACGCCTGTTACAGTTGCTTTAATTAACGGAGCCCTGGGTAGTTTTTCCTTTCCAACTGCTTGTTGTAGTGCTCTCTCTAAACTTTGTTCTCCTTCATTGAGAGTCAGCACAACAAAAAGATGATTATCTTCACTATATATAACGCTGTCATCGGTTCCCAGAGAAGTCCAAGATTTTAGCCCAACCGTGATCGGGAACGAAGAATTCACGTTGGGCGACTGGCTAAATCCGACTGCATACCACTCGGATTAGCACTAGTCGATGGTGCCCAACAAAAGTCTCTTGTCATGTCGACGCTTTGACGTTGCTCGTTCGTCAAACGTGAAGCAGAAGGTTCAAACGGAGGCGCCGTCGCTCTGAAATTACTGGGTTCAGAGGCGTTACGTGACGAGTCACGGGAATGGTCTTCTGGATCAGATCTGGAACGACGCGGCCCACGTGCGTAGTTGTTCCTGCCATCCCTTCTCGGAGGATTACGTCGTCTGTTGTAATTGGAATATCCATTCCTCTGGTTCTGCATAACTTGTCTGACTCTGGGTTGTTGGTTTCCAATTCTATTTTGTCTGGGAGCATTTCCCTGGCCTGCACCTTCCCTATTCCACACAGGTTTCCAACTGTCCTGCTCTTCAAGCACCTCGAATCTTTTCAAAAAATCAGCAAGCTGTCGTACAGTTCGAGGAGAATTAGCCAAACTCAGACTGCGGGCTCTATATGGAAGCTGAGAGATAATTAAGTTCACTATCTCTGGTTCTACATAACGGGCAGACAGATTGCGGTAGGCTGAGTAAATGGACCATGCGTATTCTTCCATACTCATACCAAACTGCTTTGAATATCGACGAGATCTCACTGCTGTCAGCTGCCTTTCTTTGGCCTCTTCTGAAGCATATTGTTTGCGAAAACGGCGGCAGAAATCAGAAAAGGACTTGAACTCTAACTGGTTTGCTCGAAACCAATGCTCAGCCTGGCCTTTGAATAACCGAGGAATAATTTCCAATCGATATTCGTATGGAACTTGCATTAAATCAAAGTTGATATTGAGTTCTTTTAAATACTGTTCAGCATTCTGGGCTTCCAGGTCTCCCTTGAACTTGGACAAGGAATTAAGGTCTGCCATCCTTGGGGTTCCTGTCGTCGTTGATCGCTGAGTTCGCGGTGGTGACTCATCCGACCCGCTTCTCACATTTCCATGCCTTCGTGTTCGCTTTCTGATATTCGCTTGATCCTGAGAGTCCGAGCTGGTGCTGGAAGAGGAGGAACTGCGATCTTTCTTCCTTGCTAGACGTTTCCTCTTTGCCCCTTCTTCAAAACGACGATGCCGTGCCCTGGGAGATTCACGCTCTCTGTAACCTCTATCATCGCCCGAGAGACTAAAGGAAGGTGGAACTGCAGATGCCACTTCATTAGCTCTTGAATCAGCAGTAACTCGTGGGCGACATACTTGTTTGTCTTTTCTAGTTCTCTCTCCACCTGTTCGGTCCATTGCTTCATTTAGTTCAATGTTAATGGTTGGTAACACTGCACTCTCAGCAACCGCAGACGGGTGACCAGCTGTTCGAGATCCAGTTTCTGTTTCTGTTTGCCGGGTGACGTGCATGGTCTCTAACTGATTCGTAAGCTGTTCTACTTGAGTCTTTATTTCCTCAACATCCTTGCTTCTCTGAGATACAACAACGGAAATCTGACCAATATCTTCTTGAACCTCAGATCGGAATCGTATTTTGTCAGTCTCGGCCTCGGTCAATATCTGTTCCATTGTCAGCTGTTTTTCAATAATCTTATTGCACTCCGCAGTGAATCTCGAATTTATATCCTCTACATCGATGCGAACACTTTCCGTGGCTTTATTTACATCGGCTGCCAAGCTACGCCGGAAGTCATCAAAGTCTATCTCTCTAGCCTGCCGGATTTCTTCAGAGAATCGCGCCCTAGTTTCCTCATTCTCAGACTTCAGTTGTTGAATCTCACAGGCCATCTCGCCTATTTCAGCTCTTAATACTTTTATAGATTCATCGTGCTGCTTACCGATATCATCCTTTAGCAACGCACATTGTCTGAGGATATCTTCTTTTAATATGTCAGATTGTCTACAAATATCAGCTTTCAAGCTGGTAATGGAATCAGCTTGTTGTTTAATATCAGCCTGTAAGGTTTCAGACTGTTTGCAGATATCAGCTTTCAGTGCTTCAGACTGTTTACACATATCAGCTTTCAAACTGGTAATGGAATCAGCTTGTTGTTTAATATCAGCCTGTAAGGTTTCAGACTGTTTGCAGATATCAGCTTTCAGTGCTTCAGACTGTTTGCTAATATCAGCCTGTAATGTTTCCATACTTTCAACTTGCTGCTTGCTAATTCCTTCAATCATGGTTTTTAAAGCATCAAACATATTTAAGGGATCAGATGTAATAGTTGTAGACAATGATTCACAGTCTTTACAAACGAAATCGGTAGCTTCGTGGCTTTCAGATCGAACATCTAAGCCACAACATTCATAATGTAGAAGCTTTGTACATTTCTTGCACACAAATGTGGTTTTATCTTTATCAATGTTCCGACAACAATCGGGAACATTAAGCTCTGAATTTGAAGCAAGATTTTTATTTGCGCTACGCAAATGTTTTCTTTCCATTTCGAACGAAGTAGTTCTGTGCTTTTCTATAAATATGAAAGTTCAGTGCTCTTGCACAATTAATCTCAACTTTAAACAATGGTCTTGCCCTTGTACACTACAAAATCGAGCCAACACGTTGAGCTGCCACTTGACACGTTCTAAAACTAACTTATGTATGTACGCGTCGTATTATTATACTATTAATATTAACTTAATAATACTCAGCGGTGAACAATGAGACTCGGCGAAGTACACAGACTCCTCTCAGGTACAGGGATAGTGTTGGGCAAAGACAATATTCACAGCACAGAGAAATAAAACCACATTACTGTCGTATGTATAAACTGAAAAGTTTTATTCTTTATTTATTGCAATTATAATGCAACTATACTTGAAACGAAGGCGAGGATTTCGCTTTGTTGATGAATTGACTCAATTAAAACGCATAAAACTCAATGCGTGGCTATCGGCAAGCCTACGATCACATAGACCTAGCTTTCGCCCCGAACTACCACACCAAGAGATATGCAATGATAACCGAGCCAATAATTGCTCTTTAGCCTTTTATTTCCAAATTAATCTTTAGGCTAACTTTATTATTTGACGTAGAATGGTTGCAGTATTGTGCATATCATCAATGCATGGCCATCGGCGTACCTATGTTCACATAGGCCTAGCTTGCGCCCCGAACTACCATACCAAGATGTATGCACAACACCGAGGAGTTCTTTTTAGTTTTAAAAGCTTCGACGATCCGTGGCGAAAGTGTGATATTTCTTACGCGATATCCTCGCTTTTATACTCTTTTCGAGAACACAGATTAAAGTACAGATGAATCACTCCCTATCTACAAAAGGATACTATCAACAAAACTGACATCTATACATCTTTAGAAGTACAAATTCGTATAGTGCACTCTTGCAAACATGAAGATACATGAAACTACTTATAACAAAGCATAAAATACAATAAACATTAAACAAAAGATATACATTACAAACCAGGTGCGTTATTACATATAATAACTATAATAACAAAGAAATTACTCTTTCTTTTACAAAAATAAATACATTAGTGACATATTTTCTACTGATGACGTCACATAAAAATATGGATCATATCAGCACCATCTCAAGGACATTTATTCCTCGGTCATCGCAACAGCAATGGCAACCAGGAAATGATGAAAACTGGATGCCGTCTTCATCAGAAGGAAGGATTGGAATGGCAGCAACGTGCATTTCATCTGAAGATTTTCAAAGAAAATTAGGTGAGCTGAAAAATAATTATTCTGATGTTTTAAACAACAATATTGGACAGATTAAGAACTTTGAATACAAAATACCTTTAATAGATAACATTCCTGTCCGTAGTATGCCCTACAACTTGGGACCAACAAAAGAAAAAGATTTAGATGTTATTGTTAATGATTTACTATCAAGGGGTATCATTGAACCAACAGAAAGTGCATACGCTTCGCCTAGTTTCATTGTATATGGTAAAAATAATAAAAAGCGAATGGTTATAGATTTTCAGAAAGCCAATGAACATATTTTATGGGACGGATATCCTACCGATAATCTAGAAGATACTTTATGTAGTTTAAGTAAAGGTAAAATATATTCTGTTCTTGATATCAAATCTGCTCATCATCAGATATTATTAAGTGAAGATTCACGTGATGTTACTAGCTTCGTAACAAAACAAGGTCATTTCAGATATCGTTTTTTGCCTTTTGGATTGAAAGTGGGGAGTGCTTGCCTAGCGAAAGCAATGAATATGGTTCTTGGAGACTTAAAAGGAACATTTCTTCATTATTATTGTGACGATGTTCTTATTGTCTCAGAGGATGAAAGCTCTCATTTAGAACACCTAAAAATTGTTCTAGAAAGATTTAGGAATTTTGGAATTACTGTATCACCTGATAAAATGCAATTAGGAAGGAGGGAAATTAAATTCTTAGGTTTTGTAGTAAAGAATGGTTCATTATTTATGGATCCGTCTAGAATTGAAGCTATTAAAAAGCTATCTAGTCCAAAGAATTTAAAAGGATTAAATAGGTTAATTGGATTAATTAACTACTTCTCGAGATTCGTTCCTGATTTTCAAAAAATAATATCACCCTTGAATGATGCTAAATCAGCAAAGAAGTTTGAATGGGGGGATGCCCAACAAAATGCACTAAATTCAATTAAACAGGCATTTGAAAAATATGTCATTTTAAAATTACCAGACATGACAAAACCTTTTATTGTTCAAGCCGATGGTTCACTATCAGGTTATGGTGCTATTTTGTTACAAGAAGACGAAAATAAGAACCTTTGTCCTGTTTTCTTCTTTTCTAAAAGAATGAAAGAGAAAGACAAGAACTCGACAATATATCAGGTAGAACTTGATTCACTTATGATGGCATTAGAATGTTTTGATGTATATCTAAAAAGTCAACCATTTTTGTTACAAGTGGACAACATGAGTATTGCATGGCTTATTAGAAGAGCTTCTAAATTTCCTAAGTATGCTAGATATTTGGAGAAACTTTCTGTCTATAATTTCAAAATAGAACACATTCCATCTAAATGTAATGCACTTGCTGATACTTTGTCGAGAATGTTTAACAACAAGGAATATAACACTGAAGAAATTGATGTGGAAGAATTAAAAGGCATTAATTTAGCTATGTGTGCTCATCCTTTGTTATCCGCTTCGATCGGAGATGAACAAAGGAAGGATGATCAATTGAGAGTTATTATTGATAAAATTTCACAAAATGAAACTGTTGCTAATTATAAGCTTATCAAAGGTATCTTGTATTTTAAGACTAAAGCTAATAATATGCCTTATAGGATAGTTGTGCCGACACATCTTAGAAAGTCTGTTATTGAATATTTTCATAGTAATGTTGTATATGGTTCACATTGTGGATGGCTTAAAACATTGAAGAAAATTCAAAGCCACTTTACGTGGCTAAAAATGTGTGAAAATATTAAAAATATTGTTCAAAGTTGCATTATTTGTCAGAAGTGTAAGCCTAGTAATGCGCCTATTGTCAATCAGTTGGCGTCAGAAATAGTATCTGTAAGTGGACAACGATATTATATTGACTGTGTTGGTCCTTTAATTAGCTCAAGGGGATATAGATTTGTATTGGTAGTTGTGGATGCCTTTTCACGTTTCGTTGTATACGAACCTTTGAAAAATGTTACGTCAAAACTTGTTACGCAAAAGCTTTTCAATACATTTATGAATTATGGCATTCCTTGTGAATTGGTGACAGATAACGCTAGCTATTTCTGTTCGCAATATTTCACATCATTTTTGTTTAATGTATTAAACATATTACTATCAGTCCATATAACAGTCAAGCCAATTTGGCCGAGAAATATATTTGTCATCTAAACTTTAGTTTACGTACCTTATTTGCTAAGGATCATACTAAATGGGTTACTGCCTTAAAAGAGATTCAGTATGCACATAATTCTTGTTTTTGTTACTCAACAAAGTATACCCCGGCTCAATTATTTTTGGGTAGAGATCTTAGCGATATTTTGGGAATTAAGTGGGATTTAAATCATGATCCAGATCAATTATCAGATAACCAAAGAAAAGAAGTTCTATCGCAAGCCTTTAAAAACTGCAAATTGCCTGGAAAAGAAGGGAAGCTCTTTACAGAAAGAAGTATTCTGAAATTAACTTTAAGGTAGGAGATAAAGTAATGATTCAGAATCAAATCATTTCAAAAAAGGCTGAAAATATAACCAAGAAACTGTGTTATAAGTATTTGGGTCCTTTTGTTATCAAGAAATTTCTCACAGAGGTTTCTGTCATGGTTCAAGACTGTTCTGATGCAAATAAGATAAGACGAACACACGTAACTAAGATTAAGAGGTATTTTGCACCACCCTCCCAACCTGCAGAAACCGGTTCGGTGTACATGACTCGGGAAGGAAGCCAACAAGCAAGCTAAGTAGCTGCTTGTTGTCATAGGTTAGTTTTGACCTTGATAAAAGGAATACAATGTTTACAAAGAAGTTGAATAAATTCAATGGATATTTTTATTATATTATTATTATTTATTATTTTATGATCGATCATAATGTTAATGTTCAAATAGCATAATGCTCAATGATGAGATTTCATGTTTAATATTCAAGTACTATAATATGTAATATGCAGAATTGTGTACATAATGTCACGTGCATTTGTTTTCAAATTTGTTGTATGTAGAGACTGTTCCAGGTATTTTTATACTTTCAGATCTTGATGGGTTTATGTAAGAAGAGCTCTCAATGTCATCTATATATGTAAACAATGTACCTGTATTTTGGGTTTGTAAGTGGAACTACTTTGGAAAGTTAGCAAAAAAAAAATGTTTGTAATATTTTGTTTTTGAGATATTGATATTCCCCATAACGAGTATCGTGTATATGTTTTCTCCCTTAGAGGGAGGGGGGATATTGTAACATACTCGTTACGAGGTAATATAATGAAAGGATCTGGTACTATCGTGTAATAGATTGTCTTTTGTTTGATCACGTGACGTTCTCTGCTCGGCGAGAAAAGGCTCCGCCTGTTACGGAGTTCTTCCTTCCTGAGCAGCCGCAGAGTGCACACATATATTGTAGGTTGGTTATATTGGTTGTACTTTATTTGTCTGTAGGTAAATGAATACGTTGAGTTGTGTTAAATTATGATGATACATAATGAATGTAAATCAAATTGTGGCTCAATTAGTTAATCATATTTGTAATAAACAAGCAGATAATCCAAAATTAAATACATGTTTTAATTAATGAAACAACAAGACATCTGGTAAAATATTCATGGGTCCACTGCCATACTTTGCTATCTAGGGTAGTTACCATTTGTATCTATCTTTCTTTTGTTTTAAGGTGGTTACAACAGACTACCCAGACAATTCAACATGTTAACAGATCAAATAGACATTTTTGATAATCAGGGACGTTTTAAAAGGCTATTGTACAAAAAAGTGTAAGGGTCTTTATATGATGTAATTTTTGTTTATGTTATTATTTTGTTGTTATTTTTATTGTTCTTTTCTACTGTTATACATTCCAATGCAAAATAGTTAAAGCTGTATTTGGAATTCTTGTTAAATAAATAAATATATATTCTATAGTGGACACACAAACAATACCGTTGGTACAGGTTTCTTAGTAAAGAAGAAATATGAACAGCTGGTAATAAATTTTGAAGTTGTGGATGAAAGATTGTGCGTATTAATGGTTAAGGGGAAATTCAAGAATATGACAGTAGTGTGTGTACATGCCCCTACAGAAGCTAAGGAGGAAAATTTGAAGGACACCTTCTACGACAAGCTGAATCAAATATACCAGCAGATACCTGCACATGATGCAAATATTATAATTGTAGATTTTAATGCTAAGATAGGGAAATAAGAAAACTATGAGCCAATAATAGGAAAACATAGCCTTCATGAAGTATCCAATGAAAATGGAATAATAGGAGTTGACTTTGATACAAGTAATGACTTAGTAATCAAAAGTACATATTTCCCACATAAGAAAATCCATAAGCAAACATGGGAGTCACCAGATGGATACACGGAAAATCAAATCGATCACGTAATGGTGTATAAAAGAGATGCTACAAGTGTCACAGATGTGAGAAGTTGTAGGGGAGCAGACCATGACACAGATCATTACGTAATTCAAGTTAAATATCGACACAGAATATCAAGATATAGAAATACGCCGGGAATAAGACAAGAGAAGTACTGTGTAAGGAAACTGAAGGAGAGGGAAATAAATAAGATATATAAACAATAACTTCAAAGATGTTACACAAAAATCGAGCAAAGACAATTGGAACAAATGGACGGAACTGAGGATGAAATTGAAGATAAATGGAAAAACATTAAAGATATACTTGGAAAGTCAGCAGAGAAGGTATTGGGATATGAAGAAAGAAGAGAAAGAAACGAGTGGTTTGATGATGAATGTCTCCAAGAAATAGAAAAGGAAAATAAAGCTAGATCAAAAATCATGGAAAAGAGGACAGTAGAAGAATACAAAAACAAACGAAGAGAAGCTAAGAATTTATGCAAAAGGAAAAAGAAATCTTATGAGTGGAAAAAAGTTGGGGGATATAGAAGAAACAAACAGTCAAGAATGAGATCAGAAAAATGTACACAATAACTAGAGAACTGCGAGCATGTTTTCTAACCAAGAACCTCGATGTGCAGAGGAAAAGACAATGCTTTAATAGAAAATGAAACTGAGATTAAGGAAAGATTGAAGTAGTATTTTGAGGAACCCTTGAATAGTAGTAATAACGAGCAGAGGGAGGAAAAAGAAATTATTTACCAAGGACCAGAGCTACAGTGTGATCTCCCAACAAATAAGCATTGACAGATTAAAGGAAAATGAATTGCAAAAAAAAAGGTAAAGGTAAAGTGTTCCCCTGTGCATAGCACCACGCCATGAAGGCGTATAGAGGGTGTGGGGGTAACGCCCCAATTGCCAGGTTAAAATGGAATAGGTACGGAATTGATAAAAAATGGAGACATGAAGTTGAAAGAGGGAATATGTAAACTGATACAAGCCATATGGAAATCAGAGAGAATGCCAAAGGATTGGAATACATCAATTATCTGCCCAATTCATAAAAAAGGAGATAAGCTGCAATGTAGTAATTATAGGGTAATATATATGGTATAAAATATTTAGAAATATATTATATGGAAGACATATGGTGCCATATGCAGAAGAAATATTACAGGACTGACAATGTGATTTTATAAAAGGACGATCCACAACGGACAGAATTTTTATGTTAAGAATAATATGTGAACAATTTTATGAATTTAACCTTGACCTGCACTTACTACACTCTGTAAAGAAAAAATAGCGACACATGTTCTCTTATGGTTTTCACAAGATTATGAAGTGAATTAAAACAATAAGAAAAGCAGGATTTGTCCACCAGCCGTATTTTTGAAAGAGCGTTCTCGAACGCATTAGTAAACTGTAGAACTAGCAGGGATGCCGAAGCGTTGCAAGGGAGCAGATAGGAGGGAGTGAGAGAGGCAGGAGGCATCGTCGGTCGTGTTCGTTCGATGGAAAACCTCTCGTCATGTGATGCCTCTCTCACTTCCTCCTATCATCGCAGAAGAAACGGGAGGTGGTTTTGCGAAAACGATGACATTTACTCAACACCCCCAGTTCTTTTCTATTTTCATTTATTTTCTTTATGTTTCAATGCAAGAGGCTCCCTCTGGTGCCACATTGTTGCTTTTGAGGTGCATTGTGCAGGCGGGAAGTTCGCATCGCACGAAGCACTCATCGGCCTCCATGCAACAGAGTAGCACCAGAGGGAGCCTCTTGCATTGAAACATAAAGAAAATAAATGAAAATAGAAAAGAACTGGGGGTGTTGGTTAATGAATCTTGTGAGGACCATATCCGAGCAAGTGTCGCTATTTTTTCTTTACAGAGTGTATTTGGAGATTTTAAACAAGCCTCTGACTCAGTTGATAGAAAAGTTTTATATAAAATCTTAAAGGAGTTTGGCATTCCTAACAAATTAGTGAATTTGATTAAAATGAAGTTAGAAAATTCCACTAGCAAAGTAAAAATATTAAATAGAACAAGACAGTATCAAGCATATGCTGACGACATTGTGATACTTGGACGGTCAGCGAAAGGATTTGAAGAAGTAACCTGTTTTACTCTATTTCTCTTCTAGGGAGAGCAATTTGTCTTGGCTCGACCTGTTACTTGTCTTCGTTACTACCCCAGGCAAAATAAGATGCACAACACTTCAATAACTAACAATAACGGTTCAATCGAATATAAAGATATATAATAAGTATGATATTCATTACCATGCAAATTAGGGAAAAACTCAGTTCTATTATCTCAATGATACCCAGACGTTCAGTTTAAAAATATATAAAAATACTATTTATTTCGTTGCTTAAATATGAACAAAGAATTACATATGAAATAACCCCCACATAAGAAATGACATGATCCTCTTTAATTGAAACACTGTAGTTATATATATATATATATATATATATATATATATATATATATATATATATATATATATATATATAAGAAACGTTCATGCGCTGGCCTACACGAGCAGCACTAGTTCAAAAATGTATCTAGCCTGTCACTAGCATACATGACATGTTTCTCTAATTCCCTCCCCTTCTTGTTTATAATGAACAATTGCCTCTTTAATTGAAACACTGTAATGTATATACAGGGAGGTTATTTCAGTCGTTCACCGCCAGAGTGACGGCCGGTCGGCGGACTCTTCATGCAACAGGTCCCGGCAAATTGCATTACAGGAAGTCCGTAACAGAAACCGCTTGTTTTCTAATGTTTCCACTTTTCACAATTACAGTTACAATTACAATTGAAATAAGCACGTACCTTGCCGCAAGGATGCTGTGGAAACGGTATCCTCCCAAATACAAATATTTCTGGCACCTTATTTCTGACATCTAATCTTAGATTAGTCATCGCTACTTTATCCTCAGTTGTCGCGACAGCGCCGGCAGCTTATCGGGGGTTGAGTGAGTTGTCTGTCAGCCGCGAGAGGGAGTTTCATACTGCACGTGTCGGCAGTGATGCCAACCGTAGGGACATGTCCCTAAGCATAGGGACTTTTCACTAAATTTCGCCCGCGTAGGAACGTAGGGACAGATTTTGCCAAATGAGGGAAAACGTAGGTACTTTTTTCAATCTTGGTAAATGACATTTTATGAATTAGTTTATCTGGATACTTTAGCGAAGAGGAGGAAAAAGAACTAACTAACAAATCTCCATCAGAATTTTGGAACATGTTATCGGTTACCAAAAACTTTCAAGGCAAGTTCCTTTTTGAAAACATTTCCACTCTCGCGAAAATAGTGCTAACATTGCCACATTCTAAAGCGGAAACGGAAAGAATATTTTCAATGTTAAGTGATACAAAAACAAAAAAGGGAAATAAAATGGGACCAGAATTGTTAAAGACTGCAGGAAATACAGCATCACCAACCAACATCTATCTCTGCACAGCAGCAGCATGTATGACTTCAAATAACATAATCAACAGTAAACGACTCAACGTTATTCATTAGGGGTGTGCGGGATCCTTTACTTTAAAAAGTCGTTAATTCTCGACGTTTTCTGCCTTGTAAGTTTCTGGAACTTATCGAAAATTGTAAGTTTTTATTCTAGAAATGCAAAAACAATCACTTAAAGTGAAAATGACTTGTAAAATTCGAGATTTCCAGTGCTTCGGGAAATTTCGAACATTTCCCGTCCCGAAAATTTTCCGACTTGGTCGGGAAATTGCAAATTTTTCAGTCCCGAATGTCGGGATTTAAAAAAATTACCGTCCCGATCCCGTCCCGACCCAAAAAATTCTGTCCCGCACACCCCTATTATTCATTAAGGCAAGAATTTCCAATACCGGACCCTTCTGTAATTTCTATGCTACGTCTTATACTCACGAAATAATTATTCGTGATGATTTATCTCAAGTTAACATGTTGGGGTGAGGGGAAAAAAATGTTAATTAACGTGTAAAAGTTGTAAAATAAGCATTTCAATTCTCGCAATGATTCTCCGTATACAAGTATGGTAGCCATATTTGTTGATATGAACAAATTACAATTAGTTACGCTGTCTACAGCGTTGCCACACTGTTGATTTCATACTTGGAGAGCATGGATTGTGTAAGAATAGCGGAAGAGAACAGTAAAAAAGTTGTTAATGTTATACAGATTGTTAGGTGGAGTGTGCAGGAGGGCTAATTAATAAACTTATTCATTTCAGTATATTGCCCAAAGAACATGCTTACATGTGACAGCGACAATCACGATGTAGAAGAACTGATTTGATTACAGGAAAATTTGGCAACATTACATCAATCATAAAATTGCAGGATACGAAAATGGCGTCTTCGATGATGTTAAAGTGCTACGAAAAAAATATTTTTTATCGGTTCGTAATCACAATTACCGCAAAACCATTCAGGAATAGCCCCACTGAGCATTCTCGGTAAGGTTAGGTTAAGTTAGGTTAGGCAAGGCAAACATAGTTAAAATTTGGGCTCGAAAAACGGGTAGCCCAACAAACCATTGACGGATAGCCCCACGAACCATTCAGGTACAAAAAAGGTAAAGTGTTCCCCTGTGCATAGCACCACGCCATGAAGGCGTATAGGGGGTGTGAGGGTAACGCCCCACACTTTCTTGATCCGGTCGTGAGTGGGGGTGATGTGATCAGCATCACGCCCCTGACCGCCTTTACCCCCCAGGGTTTCCCCCAGGTACCCATGTTATTCGACGCTGGGTAGGCGCCGGGGCCGCTTCCAGGTACGGTTAGGTTAAGTTAGGATAGGCAAATGTAAATTCGCTCCTTCATTAATTGTGGAAGCACCGAGCAGAAAGATTTGGTAAGTAAATGTGTATATTTTATCTTCTGTTTTGCATGCTCATGAGGTGATAATTTTTTTAGTCGCTTTACTTGGCGTAGGGACATTTGGTCAGTTGTAGGGACATTTTGACTACGTCTGTAGGGACATTGCCGAAAAATGGTTAGCAACACTGTCGGCTACCAGACGTAGTGAGTCTAAGCTCATGTTCACTTCTGTTTGCGTTTATCAGTACGCGTGTTGTTTATACTGTGTTATTGAGTTGGTGTGCTAGTGCTTTATTGTGTGTTAATTGTTATTCATTCATTAGTTATGTCGTTAAACAAATATAGTCTTGAACAGAGAGTTTTTATGTACGATAATTACGTGAAAACGAATTCTTGCAGAAAAGTGGTCAGGGAATTAAGATAGACAGGATCTCTTGAACCTAAGAAACGTGTTGTATTGCTGTTAAAGGAGGTCATTTTCAACATCTCTTATAACACAGGAGGTTAGTGATCATCATTATTATTACTTTTAAATATCATTTTACGCTTTCGGTTTGCTTTATGCGCCGGGATGCTGTCTTCCCTTTCTGACAACTGACGATAAAGTAGCGATGTCTAATCTAAGATTTTCTGTCAGAAATAAGGTGCCAGAAATATTTGTATTTGGGAGGACACATTTTCCAGCATCCTTGCGAAAAGGTACGTGCTTATTTCAATTGTAATTGTAACTGTAATTGTGAAAAGTGGAAACATTACAAAACAAGCTGTTTCTGTTACGGACTTCCTGAACGCAATTTGCCGGGACCTGTTGCATGAAGAGTCCGCCGACCGGCCGTCACTCTGGCGGTGAACGACTGAAATAACCTCCCTGTATAAGAGAGGTTCGTATGCTGGCCTAGACCAGCAGTACTAGTTAAAAAAATGTATCTAGATTGTCACTAGTATACATGACATGTTTCTCGAATTCCCTCCCTTTCTTGTTTATAATGAAAATGGCCTCGAAGAAATAGACTAAACTTGGTTGAAATAAAACAACTAATTATGAGCTGTACTTGAAATTAAACGTGTCTCTTAATCCCCTCGGATACCACGTTTCTCTAATAATAATAACAAATGTCCACCGAAAACTAAGCTTTAGCTTGTCACAAAATGAATGAAGAAAAAATGCGTGGACTTAACTATGCAATTCGTTGAAAGCAAATGGTTGATCCGAGACCGCTAGCCATTTGACTAGCCCCGCCACTCTACCGGCACCGAAGAACCTTCCAAAGGTCTCCTCCTGTTGCCCCCCCCCCCCAAAAAACGTAAGAATGCCAACCCCCGTTACTCAATCTGTTCTCTTATATAGGCGATTCGAAAAAAAACAGTGAACTGAAATTTTTTCAACCCCCCTCAGATTGAAAGGACATGATTTTAAAACTAACAGCCTTCTGCTCGCTGGCTTTCATCGTCACGTAGGCCATCCCTACAGCAAGTTACATTGGAAACTACATAAAAAAGAAGTATAGCTGTCACTAAAGAAATAACATTGAACATACATAAAAACTAATAATAAAAAGTATCTTGTAGTGATTCTATCATTACAAACCACACAAATACAAGAAGCAGCGCAAACAGCGGGACTACTGATCAATCAACAAAAGACTAAATACATGAGAGTCGCAAAACGTATCCCCAGGAGACAGATATTAAACGTACATAATATGCAGTTTGAAGAGACTAGTAGTTTCAAATTCCTGGGCTCCTTGATAACAGCAAAAATCGAAATATAAGAAGAAGTCAAAGCAAGACTCGTGGCAGGTAATGGATGCTACTATAGTCTAAGACACATTTTCATGTCTAGAGCAATCAGCAAAAAAAAAAATTAAAAATAATATATAAGACTATGGTAAAGCCAATAGTGATGTATGGGAGTGAGACATGGTCCCTAACAGAAAGTGACATGATGATTTTAAATACGTGGGAATGGAAGATATTGCGACGAGTATATGGACCAGTGGTAGAGAATGGATACTGGAGAAAAAGAACGAACCATGAACTGTATGATTTATACAAAGACTTGGACATAGTAGCAGATATTAGACGAAGAAGACTACAATGGTTAGGGCATATTATAAGGATGGACGAAGACAGATTGTTAAAACGAGTGTTGGGTGGGAGACCTGGAGGAAGGAGAAAAGTAGGAAGGCCTAGACTGAGATGGCTGAAGGATGTAGAGAGGGACTTGAAAGAGATGAAAGTTAGAAACTGGTGGAGGAGAGCAGGAGATAGAGAAGAATGGGCGAAGATCCTGAAGAAGGCCTCGGCTCTCAGAGGGCTGTAGAGCCAAGGAGTAAGTAAATAAGTAAATATATCTTCCTTGTTGCCACATATACAGTTTGGGTTTTGTACAATCCGAATATTTTGTAAATTACTTTTAGTAGTTGTATGTCCTGACCTAATACGATTTAGCAATACTACCGGGTGTTTCAACAGAAACGCCGTGATTTCAAATGACCCTAAAAAAGTATTTAGTATATTCACAGTAATAATTTCTATATGTAATAATTTGTATATGTTATGATTGACAAAAGTCTAAAATTTAATTTAATTTATTTTTCTATCTGTGTTTGTCAGGTGCTTGTAGTACAGTAATGGAGGACAGGAGACTTTCACTCCAGCAGAAGATTCAGTTGGTGGCCTGGTCTATTGAGTCACGTTCTCTTGTTTCTGTCCAACGACGGTTCCGGCTGGAGAATACTTGACCTGGTCGTCGTCGGAAACGTTGTCCAATTCGTCAGAAATGCTTCCAGCAAGACGGAGCTAGGGCGCATACAACTGAACCCGTCCTGACCTTCCTTCACTCAAAATTCAACAATCGTGTGATTTCAAATCGCTACACATATTTCTTTCAAAATGGTTTATAGTGGCCTCCAACTAGCCATAATTTAAACCCATGTGACTATTTCTTGTGGGGTTAACTAAAGCAGGAAGTTTTCAAACGAGGACCGCGATCGCTAGATGATTTGAAAGCAAACATCGAACAGTGTACTGCTCAAGTTAGCCGTGCAACCCTTTGTCAGGTATTTGACAACATGTGCAACCGGGTGAGAAAAGTTCTAAATCGTCAAGGTGGACATTTCGAACATGTTTTTCATTAAACTTTTGGGTTTTCTCTATCACATTATGTATTTTTTTCTTTTGTATAGTTCTAATAAATATTTTAAAATGCCATTTGAAATCACGGCGTTTCTGTTGAAACACCCGGTAGCACATTTCTTGAACCTTTAACTTTTGTAAACCAGGGCTTGATTCTATTGAAATTAGCTATCCTCTGATAAAAACTGTCTGCATTTTGAAATTCAATTAACTAAGAAAAAGCACAATGTCGATTGCTATAACAATGTATAAAACTATTGTTCCGTATTTTACAGTATCCTTGGTAACAATTTATTTCTTTTATCCAAAATGTGAGTTCTGAAATCAAGAATGGGATTGAACTAATATCGGAAAAATCCAAGGTATCGCTCGAATCCTTATTAGATGTAAGCTAAATGTAATATTGAGCGTTCATTATTGTTGTTAACTGCAAGATGATCTCTATTCTGAACATCGAACAACCAACTAGAATAAAAGGTAACATTTTGCAACTAGTGAATGTCACATCTTACTTCCTTCCCTCTATACACGGGCGGATAAACCCCTTTTAGCACTCCCAATTTTTATCTCAACAGTAATAATAATAATAATAGACCTAATAACAAAAATGAATGAATGTACGAGAGAAGAACTTCATCATTATTTACTACCTTTTGGAATAAAGTGATCTGCCAAGGTGCAAAATGTATAACTATAGTTTGTTTTACTGCCATTCAAAAACATTTAAAGCAATGTAAATTTTTAAACTATGCAATTATTTTTCTAAGTCTGTCACTGTATCCTTCGTTGTCAATATTTATTATCAATATTTTGACATATAATTTATTTGATGCGTACTTTTCTTCACCTGTGTATGGCAAAAAGCTGCTCCGTATATTTATTAAGGATGCAAAATCCAATATGAAACCAAATGTGCAACCATGCTGAGAAATGAGAACTATAACAATATGAATCCCTGTGTATAAGGCTAAATAAATATATTAATGCAGTTTGCCATGGTGATTTTTGATAACATAAACATCACACGCCTCACAATAAGCTCAGTGCCCCTACTCACCCTAGAGACCACATCCGCCTCTAAGCCTCCGTCGGACCGCGTTCAGAATGCAGATAAATTACATTTCCCCTCCCCTCACGCAACTTACCTCTAACTTTCCTACTTAAGAATGTGCAGTTAGTGGTTTTCAAAGTATCACTATTTTGGGCTTGATTTCCCGTCCCCCAACCCAAATGCCTTCAACCACCAGCCTAAATATTATTGTTATCATGAGAGGTACGATTTCTTACCGCTAAGACGATAAAAAGTATTTCGAATCATGATTCTCAATACTTCCATTTACCGAGATAAACGCACAGAAACGACATTGAGAGGAATACTGCTGGAATACCCCGAGTTGATTTTCTCATCATAGTATTTGCCTACCTTCATGGCGGAGTGGTTAGCACAGCAGGGGTTCCGGGTTCTAGCAATGGGTGTTCTTTGTGTGTCCCTCCATAAATTTCATCACATCATCACTCATCTTCATCTTCGCGATTAGCCAAAAGTGGCAGAAAGGCGAAGTAAAATAAAGCAAAACAATCAATTAATCACATCATATTTAAGGTGGTTACTGCAAATATTTTCTTTTGTGTCTTTATCACGCAACAGGTTTGTCTTTATAATGATTACACGCAGTCCATTATATTCCGTGAGTCCGTTATTATTTTTTGTGTTTTCATTATAAGATATTGGGATTTCCCCGATGGCGTAGTGGTAACGTCGTCGCATTGTGGTTCGACCCCACTTTAAACTGTAGGTCCGGTCCCGATTAGCCTACCTGTGCATAAAGTGGACCTAAGAACTCTCCTGCACTCATTATGAGATGCAATATAAGACATAGTTGGTTGATTTTGTGTTTTAAGTCCACTTTATGCACAGTAAGGCTAATTGGGACTGGACCTACAGTTTAATGTGGGATCCGAACCACTATGTGCCTCCACCTGGATTCAAACCCGGGACCCCTTGATTAATATAAGTCATAGAAACTCTTACTTAATAATGCTCCTGTGTTTTAATTTTGAATGTTGATATACAGTACATACACAGTATGAAATGATCTAGACGGAAAAACAAATCACCAGTGTTAGAGAAAAAAAATACATGAGTATATCTATTTCATTGTAACAGAAATAAGGCTTTAGATGGTTTGATTACTGATTCCAAAAATCGGGGGAAAGATAGGTATTTTTTTTCCAACTAAAGCGTCCACAAAATCGAATTGAAACCAATACGAAAAGACATCACTGGAAGACAATGAGAACAGAAAATATTAAATGTCTTTGAATAAAACGTGGTATCGTGATAAGTGTCCTTCTCTGTGGCCTTGCGGTCTAAGGCGCTGTGATTTGGACTCCGACTGCGGGACAGCATGGGTTCGAGTCGTCCTGGGTTCAGTCTCTGGGTTCTCGGCCTGTGTATAGGACCGGTGGCAACCCACCATATTGAGGAAATTGGGGAGATACGAATGAGTAGCGTAACCCGGTCTCGGATATCTCCTACAACGACTGGGGGTTCGACGTGCTGACCCCAAGTCACCCCATTGAAAAACTCCACACCTCTAGGAAGGACTGTGGGAGAGAGACTGGCAGTCGGGAGATAGACAAAGGCCCTTTCGAGGACTGTCGAGCCATGGGTTAGTCTGTAGGTCAACTTTTCGCGCAGATTGGCTAAAGTTTGTGGTGGGATGAACAGTACTGTGTGCCTCCATAGCCACCCAAACCCAGGACTCCTTGATAACAATGCCATGGCGTTGAAGAAAGAGATAAATCAAGAAACTGAAATGGAGTATTCAACTCCCATTTGCAACTGTAAGTCTAGTGTGAGCTCATAACGAAAATTTCGATGTTGTAGATTTGTTATTAAAGTGTTCCTGGATAACAGTTTACGTCACCTTCAAGTCAGCCACGGCGCTAATTATGTTAAAAAAAATAGTGGCGGTAAGAGGGGCTGAGGCGACGTAGTCAATATAACAATATCACATGCAAAATGTATATTTATGGCAAAACTTGGGTCTGTTTGCGCCGGAGCCAGTGATGGTGCCTTAATGGGACACCAGGGGGCGGCCCTGTTCACAGCCAAACGGATTTACGAAAGAGCCAGACCTGGCTCCAAAAGAGCTAAGTTGGCAACAGTGCTCGCAGCCGCCGCAGACGGGAGGAACTCACGGAAACCTGGTAGCCACCTGTGCCCACCCAAAGATGCGAGCTTGGGATGTGTAGTAACAATACAGTTGAGACTCCATTCTACGTAACTAAGTTCTGGGTAATTCTGTTTTGTACGTAAATTACTGTAGACCCAGGCAAAATATAATTTAAAAACGTGTTAATTAAATCTTATTTTTACGTAATCCGGTGTTATACGTACTAATTTTTATAAAATACAGTTGATTTGTACGTAACCAAGCCACAACAATGTCACAGAAGTGATAGTTTTCAATTGCTACTGGTCGACCATGGAGAACAGAAAGAGAAAATGTTGCCCGCTTGACCACAAAGTAAAATTTATACGGGAAGTGGACGCTAATGCACATGGAAATAAAACTGAAATAGCTAAAGTTTAAGGCATCGCTTACACTACACTTTGACTAGCCATTAGTAAAAGGAACGCTATTTTAGACGATTGAAAAAAAATAATAGTAAAAACTATAAAACTGTAGTGTCTACTGTAGTATTTCAGCATCAAAGTGTTCACAAAATATAGTGGCAAATGTAATGTATTAAAGAATCAAACTTTTAAATTCGTTAATTTAGCACTTTTTGACAGAAATAACCTGTATTAAAAATATCTTGTTCCTCAAAATAGATACAATTATAGTATTTTAATATTGATATTTCATGGTATCTAAATTTGATTTGTAAGTAATTCTTAGATATACGTATTATTTTCTCATCGCCTTGACATACATGTAACTCAGGATCAACTGTATTTGAATTAAACCTCTTGTCAAAGAGAATAAATGGTGTTATTTCTTCAATACAGCACAAATTATTTGAAAAAGATAGGCAGATGACTCATCGATTTGTGTCTAGATTTTGAAATCTTGATAGTGTAGCCTATAGATGAATCGTTGGAAGAGTGTGTGAACGGAAAACTGTGAAATACACTACACATCTTTCATGCAGTACCAAGGTGGATATACAAGGGTTGGATAAAAAGTATTGGCTACACTGGTATAATTGGTACTTGACTGTATTGGCAGAGGAGCACGTGTTACATTCCTTCAAAGTAATCGCCCCTCATCTCTACGACCTTCTGTCACACGTATAGAAGGCGTCGTACACCGTCAGCGCGTACATCTCTGTCGATGTGCCGCAGTGACCGCCCTATAGCACGTATGATGGCTTCGCACGTGTCGTAGTGCTTCCCTCCCAGTGGTTCCTTCATTTTGACAAAACGGTCGTAATCACACGGTCTCATACCGGTGAATACGGCGGATGTTCCAGTACCTCCCACTATCAGTTATGCAGGAGCGCCGTCACATTGTTCGCAGTGTGACACCTTGCATTGTCAAACAGGATGATGGGACACCGTACCGTCGCTTCCTTCTTAATGCGAGACGAAGGTGGTGTTGCAAGAAGGTGCAGAAGTAGGATGCGTTGACCGTCTGCCTGAGAGACGTTGTTCTTCTTGCCTAAACATATTGTTAGGACGCTTGCGCTCTCGTCCTCTGCTTCAGAGCACTGCTGTTTTTGACTGAAAAACATACAATCGCTCCCACTCACTATACTTCCTCGTCTGACATTCCTTTATCAGCCACGAAACGCTTGTGGCGCTGTGACTCACCCCTTTCACGGGACAGCAGTGTTGCCATTACTTTTTATCCAACCCTTGTAAATCATGATTCTTATTTTTTTTAAAAAATCATTTTTGATAATTTTTTGATTGAAATCGATTTTTAAATTACATTAAAAAATTGCTTGCATGTTTTTTTTTTGGCACCATACGTATGTTTTCTATAGAAAGCCTCTTTCTAGTAAACGACCCTGTAAAATATTTTAACAGTTTGATTAAAGCAAATAAAAATTACATGTAAATATACATTTGTCTGTTTCTGATACTGTATATATGAACCTACTACGGAAATGTATGTTGAATGTACTAATGAAACTAATATTTTCAGTAGATTTCTCCCAGTGAAAATAAAACATTCTGTATGTACTCTATAGTTGAAACTTTAAATATTTTTTAATCTTTGTAGCTGAAGATTGGCATTTTTAAATGATAGTTTGCAAAATATCAAATGCCATGTATATTTTGAGTTTAATGATAATGACACTAATTACGGTTTAGCATGATTAGTATTGTGCGTATTTTTTCACACAAAATATTTACTATTTTTGCCTATAAAAATGACTGTATTTTAAATCTTTAAATTTTTACTGTTTCTCTAATGAAACAGTGACATTTTTGTAATTATTTGTAAATTGTAATGTATGTATTTTTAATCACAATGTCACATTACTTCAAAGTCCAAGAAATTGAACGAAAGAAAAGCCTCCCATTTCAACATTATGATATGAAGAGATAGCCCAGGTTTTGAACCCAGCATATGCTACTGGAACCCAGCACGATGCAATTTTCCTCATTGTCTCACTGACACATCTCAACCTCATCAAGAAATGCACTTACCCATTGTGCAACCATCAGATACAGCTAGGTATTGTTGCTAGAGGCTTCTTGCAAGTATTGATGATATTCTTGTGCATTTTTCCACAGGACACGTCGATTTTGATCCAAAATCGCTGTCTTAACTTGGCAAATATGTTTTAGGGCAGTGAACAAAACTGTTCATTTCAACCTTCTTGTACATACACAACAGCACTCGCTGCACCGACCACTTCTGGCACTCCACACCTTGACGTGGGCCCCAACTGGCAATGCTCAACCGTCTGATAGCACATGTACGGTGTTATCACCTCTTCCTGACAGTGTTGCCACTTTTAAATTTACAACCCACACATGAATGTTTAAACTGACATCCTATCATGTTGACTTTTGCCTTCTGAAGCAACAGCAATGGGTGTCCACTGCCTTTTGACTACATAGTGTATAGGGATGGTGTAAGTAGTAGGTACCCCCATACAGAAGGGGATTAGTGCAATTTTCATAAAATATTTGGGACCACAGAACTGCTTATACATCTTTTCCCTTTCTATTCTCTGCCTCATTTCATTCTTTATTCTCTCGCTGTCTCTCTTCTATATTCCTGTTTATTTCTTCAACTATCATTTTTCTCGACTCTTTAATTTTCTGTGTCGATTCATTATTTCCTTTCAATTCTTTTCTCTCCATTTCGTTCCTTTCTTCATCTTCCTTCGTCTCCCGCTTCTGCATTTCTCTTCTCTCTCCCTCTTTCTCTGTCCCCCGTATCTAACTTACTATTCTTCGGTCTTAGTTATTCCTTCGTATATCTGTAGGATTTATTTATTTCTTTTTATTTATTTATTGGGAAAATTTCAGATACAGTAACAGCACGTAGCCGTTTTACACTGAAATCAGTAATATGAAAAGAACAAAAATAAAAATAACAAAAGTTTAATATAAATAAGTCAAGATAGCACAATTCTAAATATTATTTAGCAACATTTGTTCTGATGGTTGACCGAAAGGCTTACTCTGTGGAAAATACATCAGCATTTGATGGGAGGTTGTTATATCGAGTGGGAAGTCTGTGCAAGAGCAATCTTTTTTGAATTCCAGTCTAGGTTCTTTTGTGTGAAATAGATTTGTGGTGCGTGTAGTGCGAATAGGCACTCGAAAGTGGAATTCCTGGAGGAGCGTGTTGCAACGGATTTTGCCATTGACAATTATGTAAAGATACCTAAAATCATTCAGTTAACGGCGCTGATAGGGAGTCTGTAAGTTTAGAAAGGACAGGAGATGTGGTGTTGAAAAATTGCGTAATGAGGGAACTCTGTAACGAGATTCTGGCGTCAACAAGAGGGGTGAAAAAATACAGGGCACCCCGTCGCCATAGCCCTGAAAATTCTCGCCTGAGATTTCAAATTCAGTTCTAAAAAATACATATAAAATAGGGAACGGATTTTATGGCGCATCACCTTTCTGTTTTCATGCCGATCGTTTGAGATATGTCTTTTACAAGATGAAATCAAGTAAAATGAACACACTTTGTTGTACCTTTTTGCACCTTTCGTGAGATTAGCACATTTATCCCCTTTTCACTCTTCTTTAGCAGCTATATAAAATCATATAGTCTCATTTTGTAGAGCAGAACGAGAGCTATAAAATAGTATAATATAATCATTGCAACCTCAATAGTTCCCAAGATAATGTAGCAAAACCCGCGAGAGGAAAGAAACTTCAACAAAACCTATTCGGCAGAACCACAGTTCTCTCTGCGGTCCGCGCGCAGTATATACAGAAGGCGCAGAAAAAGAGAGCATTGAATAAAGTGCATAGTTAGAGATCGGTTAGTTCATTGAACTCTCCAGCCTAATTATTGCCTATTTTTGTGGGAGCAGGGAAAGGTTTATTATCCATTATCCAGAGCATTGAATAAGGGATTTTATCAATACCTACTTTCGCAACTTTTTGAAAACATTTTCAGAACCGTTTTTTTACCGTTTCCCGGCCATAATTTTGCACCTTAAAATTCTTTCCCTACATAAGTATACTTTTCTAATATTTCAAGGTTGCTTATGGAAACTTCCATCACCTTTTTCTTTTAAATAATGAGTACAATCTGTGGTTTTTAATATTTGTGTGTTTTCTGAATCACATGTATCATTAATCAGAATAATAAACATGCCAAAATGCCAACATGCTCCGTTGCTAGCCGAATTTTAATTTTATGGTAAGAGTCGGACATATAGTTTTTATGCTGTTACAAGTAGAGCTTTGGAAAGGTCAGCCCCCCCCATCTCCCCTCGGTGCAAGAATTAATACTTTCAATCCAATCTTATATTAAAACCGTGGCGCGACTGCCCATTGAGAGGCCGGGCCTACCTACCGACTGCCGGCCTTACTCCCATCTCATCCTCCTACTCAATCACTCACCCAAAATGGCAGATCACCCAATCGGTTACGGGGTGACGTTTGGTCAGCACGACGAACCACCTGTCGTTGTAGGTTTCCTAGACCGGGTTACGCTACTCATTCGTATCTCCCCAATTTCCTCACGATGGTGGGTGGCCACCGGTCCCATACACAGGCCCAAATCCTAGGAGGGAAGACTCGAACTTGCTTGCGGCCCATAGCCGGAGCCCAAAGCGTTACGCCTTAGACCACACGGCTAATCTTATATTAATGTATGAATTAAAGGTTTTAAGATCATATTTCAAAGTGTGTATACCCTGTCCCAACTATCTCTGGAGCAGGCGAACGAAAACAAGTCTCTGCGCAAGTAGTGACGCGAGACGGCTCCACCAATCAACACATGAGGCGGAATGGGATTGCTTGGAGGGAGAAAGCGACTGCAGTTAACAGCATTTACAGTAGCGTGTATTGCTCCGCTCTGCTAACTCGATTTCCTCCCCTTCTCTGATGCTATGCGCGGCCTTGCTCCAGAGATAACTGAGACAGGGTATAGCTTTATGTTTGTTGGACCCATGGCTTCCTAGACCGCATTTAGAAAAGAAGAACAAAGAAGAAAACTGGCTCCTGAGGAGAAGGGACCAGCGCCTGAGTTATTCTAAGTTTTTCTACGTCTGGTCACGTCACCAAGATGCAAATTCTTTCGAGTGTTGCTATTTCCAGCTTTGTAAAGCACATAGGATCTTGTTTTTGATAAGAAAATGAGGAGGATTGTTTGTTTGTAATGGAATCATTAAAACACATCCCAAAATTCCTATGTCGGACAGGCCAGATAAATTATAATAATAATAAATACAAAACAATGAAGCAAGGTTGCTTTCCGGGATAAGGTATAAGAAGTAGGAGAA
Source organism: Lepisma saccharinum (assembly GCF_977018435.1). Lineage (NCBI taxonomy): Eukaryota > Metazoa > Arthropoda > Insecta > Zygentoma > Lepismatidae > Lepisma > Lepisma saccharinum. Next base: position 53,211,835 of record NC_139248.1, read on the forward strand.
TCTCATCATTTTTTTCAATAAGTTCCTAATGACGGCAATTGTGGTGTTTACAACAATTAAACCAAGCAAAAGCAATAATGATAAACCAAAGTAATTGTTAATAATAGTATTCATGGCAATAAAGCAACGAAAATATCATATCAGCTCAGAGGAACATTTTTTTAGACATAAAAGTTTTATCTGTGTTTTTTTCTGCCAGAAATATGGCGAAACATCTTCAATTTGGAGAGAGGATTTACATAACTTCAAACGCTGTCATCGGATAAAAAAGGTAGGACTTTCTTAATTTCGGTGATGCATTATATTGATCTGCATATTGACACCGAACTCAAATCTAGATTGGAAATTTAAAATCGGAAGAATATGATCGGATCTTTTTAGTTGAAAATTGTATCTGATGCAGGCATTTTGCACCGTTTGTATTTTTTTGCTGAGCTTTTGCGAGAGTTGAGGACCGTAAACATTATCACACTAGTCAAAGAATGGGTAGGTTAATGCTTGGATGAGTCTTTGCTTGCATTCAACAGGGAGGAAGTCACGGAGTGTTCCATAAACTTTCATACATTGCGTCTTTACATGTTCTGACCAGTGCATTGTTTCGTCAAAGACAAGACCAAGATTTTTTGCAATGTTATTCCTGATAATAGACAAATTGTTTATTTTGAGATCCACGTTAATGTTTTTCATGAACGACCTTGAATAATTAGATCCAATGATCATGAAAGTGGATGTTTCCGGATTGGTTTTAAGACCGTTAGACTCACACCAGTTATTGATCTTCAAGTCGGAGTTCAGTGACCTCAGGTTATGTTCCAATGAAGCGTGATGACCTAAAAAGTATAATGGGTATCATCTGCGTAAAAATGCGGAGTGAAGAATTTTATGGCTTGCTGCAAATCTGCAGTATAAAGGGTAAACAGTAGGAGGCCTAGTATCGATCTCTCAGCAATATAGGCTGAGATACGTGAGACGGTGATTTATGCAATATGACGCTTTGACGCCTGTTAAACAGATATGATCGAAACCAGTTTAACGTTGAAGCAGAAAACTTGTAATATTTAATTTTAGCTAATAAATCATGCTGCACAGTGTCAAAAGCCTTACTGAAATCCAGGAGTACTAAAATAGTAACTTGCTGTTTGTCGGTGGCATAAAGAATATCATCCACCACTTGAACAAGTGTTTCTCATGGAATCCAGATTGCAGCGGAGGCAGTAAATTATTTGTGTTAATATATTTCAACGTTTGTGAGTGCACTATTTTTTTTCTGAGAACTTTAGATAGACTGATAGGCCTAAAGTCATTGTCAGAGGTTGCGATCTGTTTCTTCTGAAGTGTTAAATTCGTGCTTCTTTCCACATTTCAGGAAAGACGCCACTGGAAAGAGAAAAATTATTGACATGCGTTAGCGGAGATAATACATAAGGCGAAGCAAGTTTGAGCATTTTAGTGCTGATACCATCTGCTCCGGAGCTATTTGAGCGTATTCTATAAATAGTTTTGTATACATCTTCTTCAGTTATTTCAGTGAAGTGAAAATATTGTTTCCCTTGCGGAACAGGTTTTCTTTTCGAAATACTTTATTTGCTGAGCCTTGAGTGGAAGAGGAATTTCACATTCATTGCAAATTTTACCAAAATGAACATTAACGGCATCTAAATCTTCAATAGTATTAATGAACGAGGATGTATTATTGTGAGACTTTTTTATTCTTAACCATACCCAGTAATTTCAACGGTTTAAATTTTTCCCGCCAAATTTGAATGTAAGGTAGGCGTTCTTTTCTTGCCTTACGACGGAAGTGGTAAAGTTTCGGAGTACTTTAAAATGCTGCCAGTCGCTTGGATTGTTCGAACGTTTGAACTTTCGTAGCGCGTTATCTCCAATGATTCGCATCAGCAATTTGACATTACTTGATCCATGGTGTGTTTTTCTTACTTTGTTGTATCATTATAAGAGGCGCGTGTGTGTCGAACATATTTTGTATATTTGAGGTCAAAAACTCTGCTTTTCATTAACATCATCGAGCAAATGTAACTCCAACCAATCAACATCACTTATATCTTTTGCGAACATGTCTTCGTTGAAAGTGCTAAATTTCCTACAGTATAAAAAGCTAGTGTGAGGTGCCGGTTTCTGTAACAGGAAATCAGCGTACGTAAAGCAGTGATCAGATTTGCCAATCGGAACAGTGACGTCAGTTTTGAGCAGTAATTCGATGTTGTTCAACGGCTATTATGTCAAGTAGTGTTTCATTCTTTTCTGTGATTGGAGTTGATTTTGTAATTATTTGCGTAAGTCCAAACGAATCAAAAATTAATCTCAAATCCTGCGTCTCTGGTTTCTTTGGGGTGAGATAATCACAGTTTACATCTCCTAGCAGAGAGAGATTATCCACGAGCGGATATATTTCAGATATTAGCTCTTCGAGTAATGAGGTTGCCAACGAAGCGGCGAATAAAGTATACTCACAATTAATGTACGTACATAGTGACAGGTACATTGCAAATTGCTATTTCAGTATTATTTTCCCATTAACACTGTTTTTTATTTCACCAAAGTTGGGCCCCATCCGAGAAGAAGTTCCTGGTTACGCCCCTGTCTAGGCAGCCGAGAGGAATGAATGCGCACGCAGGAACGCGAAATCTTTCTTTGGGCAACACTGACGACTTTCAATGCAGAGGCATATATGCGGTAAGTGACACGTGTAGCTATGATCAATTCATATTTTGAACTGAATATGCAGCCTGTCGTATGTGTTAGCATGGTAGTGTTACATAGCACGTTAATATGTTTTGTGACATAGAAATACAGAGCCTCCTCGATGTCGTAGTGTAAGCACTATATCCTGTAAGCAAGGGGACTCTGGTTCGATTCCCAATGTTGGTTCATTGCACAGCGACTTGGATTCCAATCTAACACTCTAACCCGTAGGTTCGGTTGCGGTTAGTCTATCAGAGAAAGTGTACCTCAAACAAATTATGACCTTGACTTCAAAATATGCCAGTGGCGACCCTGAAATGTGTGGTTCCATACATGGAGGATAACCAGATCCCCAACGACCAAACACTTCATTCGAGAAGGTTGCTCGCATGCTGTGAAGGCCTGACAGCGATATGTGGTGACCTCAAGTAGGGATTGGTGTGAGAGAGAGGATGAGTGTGTGAGAGAGAGAGAGAGAGAGGAAAGGGAAAGAGAGAGCGAGAAAGATAGGGACAGAGAGAAAGATAGGGACAGAGAGAAAGATAGAGAGATAGGGAAATAGAGAACGAGAGAGAGAGAGAGATAAGGAGAGAGAGAAAAATAGAGGGAGGGGGAGAGAGAAAGAGAGAGAGAGAGAGAGAGAGGGAGAGAGCGAGCGAGAAAAACACAGAGAGAGTGTGTGTGTGTGTACACGCAGATCTTGAATATTTCGCCTTTTCTAGCAAATTTCCAGTACTTGTGGGCGATTAGTCCCTTCTTGGTTGAAGAAAATGACAACGAAATATGTGTTGTGGAAATATGTGCATCTGAATTGTTAAAAATCCATGCTCCAAATACTACATATATTAGCAGCAATTATGTATATGTGTAAAATTAAACACCATTTTCGAAACAATTGCTTGATTTGTTAATTCTGCATGTTCAACTCTGTGTAATATACGGCATCAGTGTTGCTCTTTTATGGCATTAAGAAATAAACATTTAGTTTTTTCGAATAATTTTGAAGTGTTATAGAAAGCTACAGCCACCAGTCCACCTTTCCATTGTTTACACTGGCACGTTTAAATTTATGATTTCAAACGACAATAACATTAACTATTGTAGGATGTTTTGTTGGTAAGAACAGCGAGACATTCCAGACGTGAATTATCTGGGACATTTATGCGGGGATAAGAGCTGAAAAATTCCAACCAATTCCGGGAATCGAACCCTGATCTCCCGCGTGGTTGCCAGACTACCTACCGACCAAACCACCGCAGCTCCTTGCATGAGTTTCACACTTTGATTACGTATTTCAATTTATTTTAATATATATTATCTCGTTTTTATGATTTTCTTCACACTTAAAATGTCTCACTTCATTGACTGGACAATTATTTCGTATCAAAGAAACAAAAAAATGCTCCTATAGTTTGTGAAAATTGAATGACTAGAAACTAATTTCGTTCTATTCCTTTCATAAATACTATATTTATGTAGATCTCTACTACTTAATAGTAGTAGTGGTATTAGTAGTATTATTAGCAGAAATTCTAATTAATAAATTATAAGTATTATTAATTAATTATGATTATTATTATTTAATTAAAGTATAATAAAACAATGGTAATTTGAATTTGGAGAAAGCTTTAGAAATAACCCCCCACTTGATGATATCCTGCGTACGCTATTGGTGCCCGGACGGGATGGCTGCTTGACTGGTTCTGCCGACTAGGCCATGCTGATTGCAACTGGCTTTCCTCGACTGGATTCTGTGGAACAGCCAATCACAGCAAAGTTTGGCCATGTGTAGATAATCTGTGAGTTTACCAAGGGAAAGTTTTTGTCTGTGGTAATTTAATTATGGGTCCGGAAATATAAATATGTAAGTTATGCTAGCAAATACTTTTAAAATTCACGAAACAACAAGTGAGGATAGAAAAGCCTCAAGAATGAAGAAAAATGCAATAAAAGCTTGCAAAAAACACTGAAAAATGGCCTGAAAGCCAAAAAAGTCCAAAGGATGAAAAAAAAATGCAAAAGGAATGTTTTTTGGTCTAACTGAAGGGAAGCGGACTGGTATCAGGTTTAGCATTATTGTCAAGGAACTAAAAAAAAATAATAATAATATATATATATATATATATATATATATGATTTGTCCTCAACTTTCGGTTCCGAGTCCTAATAATGAGGCTTTCGATGTAATATTAATAGCTTACTCGGTTTGCTTTTCCTCCGTCATGCGGTACCTGAATTAAAACTTCCACATTGGCTTCTTTTGTCCACATTGTGGTCAGTGGAGTGCCGTACTCTAGTTAGCCAGCCTACCAACAGTGTATGACGTGAGCAAGAGCGTTGTCGATATGTTCTGGACTGAGAGGACGTCAGCAGATCGCTCGTTGATTGGGTGTTTCTGGAGATATGACTCGCTCCCAAACTGTCAATGCACAACAGTCACATATGTTACCAAAATAATCCCGCCTAAATGTTCATTTCTCCTTGAAATAAGATCATGAGGAGGTTGTATTGAGACGAAAGAAGTCTCCATTTCTTCTCAAAATTAGAGAAGGGACCGATACTGAGTTTGAAAATCTAGACGATTCATTGATTGGCTTATTTGACTTCGTTCTTCTGCAACTTTTGGCTGATCGCGAAGATGATATGATGATGGGTGATGATATGATGAAATTGGCTCACAAAGAATGCCCATGCCCAGCCCGGGATTCGAAACTGGGACCCATGGCGTCGTAGTGCGTTGTGCTAACCACTCCGTCACGAAGGTCGGCGAAAATAGAGACAAGACCCTTCGAGGCTTGTTAGACGAGACCGAGAACGTGATGGATGTCTGTAAAAGAAGGGTCAGGACAGACTGACTTTGAATGGAATCGTTTCAATCCAGGAATCCGGTTCATTGTTTAACGTTAACTTGAAGGGAAACGTTTGTTTCGAGACACAACTCGAGACGAGACGAGATGACCATCCTCATTCACGAGACCTCGTAAAGATACCGCTCACAACAGTGTTCCAGCATACTTCACAACAGAAGAGCACCGACAGAAGAAAAGAAGAAGGAGAAACAATGGAGGCATTCTGTTGTTAAATTATCTAATCACTGCCTAGTCAGGGCGTAACGGCATGTTTGTTTGTCCTCTTTCTTTCGAATATCACTATGGTGTTCTTCGAAAGAAACAGTCTCTGATACTAATATTAACTAACCACAATACAAGTCTTCCATCTGTCCCTATCCTGAGCAAGATCTATCCACCCTTTTCCATCCATACCTATTTCCTTTAGGTCCATCTCAACGATATCTCTCCATATCGTACTGGCCGTCCTACTGGTCTCAGGTTCCTCTTTTAATGTAATATAATATAATACTACAGGCAAAATTGCTGTCTTGTATATTAGGCTATAACTTTTAGTTTCATAGATGACAAGCATTTCCTGAATTAAGCCTGCATTTTATTCCCTCTTTCATATCATTTTATTTGTTAATTCAATTTAAAAAAAATGGTTCAAACGAGTTGATATCAATAATTAGATTTTGATTATTATTACCTAATACTTGGTTTTGGCCTGTATTTTGTTTTCTCTTTGCTAACTTCCAAACCTACCTCTTTAGCTGCTCTGGTACTACAGTGTGTACATTTTAAAACCGGCCCTGAGCACAAATATGAGAAATGTTACAATATATCGATCTGCGTATTTAGTACCTTACAGCAAATCTTGGAAATGACGTCCTTTTTGCAGGATACGCATGTCCAGACGCCTTGCCATATTCCTAGCAACCTTATGGTGTACTTCTGCGGTGGTATTCTGATTGACAACAGTGATGTGATGCTTCAGCTCGTTTAATTCGCAAAATTACCGAACATGGAGCGCCGAAATTCCACACATCTTCGTTGAGTCTCCCCATCATCCTGAGAAAGTTGGTGTATGTTGTGCCATATGAAGTAGACGCATTTTCTTCGAAACCACAGTGGACAGTGAGATTTACAAAGACATTATTATGCAGTTTGTTGCAATGTTGGAACCTGATGAACGAATGTGCTGGTTTCAACAGGATGGTGCAACTTCTCATACGTTAAATCAACTATCGCGACGTTGAGGGAATTTTTTGGCGACAGGGTTATTTCACAAGGAGTATGGCCCCCCAGATCTCCTGATCTCTCAAGTCCGGACTACTTCCTATGGTTTTTCTTTTAAAACAAACTGTTTACAGACATAATCCACACACCTTAGAAGAGCTGAAGTATCACATCACTATATGTTGCCATTCAGAATACCACCACAGAAGTACTCCATAAGGTTGCTAGGAATATGGCGAGGCGTCTGGACATGTGTATCCTGCATGAAGAACGTCATTTCCAACATTTGTTGTAAGGTACTAAATGCGCAGATCACTATATTGTAATATTTGTCATATTTGTGCTTGGGGTTGGTTTTAAAATGTACACGCTGTATTATGAATACAATACCATATACGATAATGTACTTTATACTTTTCAATGAATTTTATTAATGTATATTTAAATATTTATGGAAGATACTTGCTATCTGAAAAGGGAATTATGGTGATTCTTTGGTAAGGTTTAGTTAGCAGATGTTTCCATTCGCTTCAAAGCTTTACAATAACATTTGCACATTCTGCTTCTTAGTTTTACCGAATTTCCTCAGAAGTGATGATACACATTTAGATAATTCGGTCGTTGAATTCTTTAATACTGTATTTTTCATTCAACCAGTGTTGGAAGTGGAAATTCCTACTGAGGCTGCTTTTATTCAAATAACTCTTAGTAAGTACATGAAACTACATCAACGCTTACCCAGTCTTAAATGTCACACGTATCTTGTAAGATTTCTACAGCAAACAAACTGGAGTTAAGAACAAACATGTTTTTATTTTCCTGATTAGGCAGAAAATCATGTCTGCGCAGGACCGATTTACCGCCTCCCAAAAATATCACAAGATAAAGATATCGAAGGTACATAGAGAATGAAATCAACCACAAAACATAACCCCGAGCTCTTATTTCAAACAGAAATTCCACCAACGTGTTGTAAGAACGTACGGTTAATTTTAAATTTCTCAAAAACTATGCTAGAAAAACTCATAAACTGTTTTCACGTTTATTTCATGAATTTAATTGCAATAAATATTGTAAAAATCGTTTTGCAATATTATAAATAACTTTTCTCTTTAAAAAAATTACAACATTATTTATTAAAAATATTTGTACCCCATCTGTTGACAAAATTTATATTACTTGAAAGCCTCATTATTCTGGATAAAAAAAATTCCTTTTCAGTTTTGTGAAATACATTGTATGTACTAATCTAAATGTTAGGAAATTTAACACGTAGACTTGTAAGGTAAAAACTTAAGAAAATGAGTTGAAATGAGGGGGGGGGGGGCAAAGACAGTTTACTTTTTCTTGGTAGATATGGTTTAGCATATCGGTCTAAAACTGTCAATTTCCGCAGTAGTCATGTCTGGACTTCAGATTTTAGGTTTTTAACCTATATTTTTCCTACAGGTATGTAAGAAAGAATAAGTTATGTCAGCGTTTCGTTACAAAACGCAACAACTGGCGAAGTTTTATTGTGCCAAAAAAAAAAAAAAAAAAAAAAAAAACTATTTTGCTTGTTAGAACCTATTTTAAGTATATGCGCCTAAATGAAGCCTTTTATTAGGTTTGTATATATATTTTAGAAGGTTTTAAAGGATTTTTATGTCACACAGACACATTTGCTTTGTTTGGTCACGAAAAATTCAATGACGAACGTGTTTGTAACTATACACAAAGAGTGGATTTTAATAGCATATTTCCACTGGTAAGTTTTTCCATCGTCGTAGGGTTAGGCAACACACATAGCGTTATGCAAGATAGTACATATTTCAGGATATAGGTGTCCCATTTTCATTGCCAGTGACTACACCGAATCAGCATTTTTCAGGAATTTTGAACTATTTTAATTTTTTTAACCTACTTCAGGATTTTTCGAGCCTACTTAAGATTTTTAGGACCTATTTTAGGATTTTTGGAACCAAGAAGCACACTTTTTAGAACCTAAAAATCCCAGGTCTAGTCATGACTATTTTTAAAGTACATGTTAACGGTCATTATATTTAAAAAGTAAAGTGCTCCCCTGTGCTTAGCACCAAGCCATGAAGGCGTATAGAGGGTGTGGGGGTAACGCCCCACATTTTTTATGATCGTGAGTGGGGGTGATGTGATCAGCATCACGCCCCTGACCGCCTTTACCCTCCCCCAGGGTTTCCCCCAGGTACCCATGTCATTCGACGCTGGGTGGGCGCCGGGGCCGCTTCCTACGTTAGAAAAGTTCCCGGATTTGAACCGGCCGGGGATCGAATCCGTTATATACTTACCACAATTCATGTAATTTTAATGACTGAGTTTTTAAAAATCTATTTATTGTACTAGCAGACCATCCAGGCTATATGTAGGGAGGAGAGGAGTGGTATAACGAATGTAAATATCAAAGCCCTGGGCTCCTATTTTCATGCAGTTTGGAGGGAGCGCAGGAAACTGCTGCAAGGAGTCAGTGAAAGTGAAGGGTACGGAACAGCAGGGGCTCAAGCATAGGTGAAGAGTGTAATGTAGTGTTGTGAGAATGAACAATCTCAAATGCAAGAAGAGGACCACATTGCTATTTATATATGTACATAGTATGTAATTATTTTCCAAATGTTTCTGTTTATAAATATTTCTGAATGTATGATAAATGGGGTGCATGTTTAAGGTCGGGGTGTTTATGTAACAATATTGTAAGATACGCACAGCCGAAGGGCTCGTATCAATATCAATAAATATCATATCATATCATATCATACTAGCAAGGGTAATATACGTACATTCATTATCGACAATGATGCTACAGTGGCGTGCCCAGAGGTGGTTTGTGAGAGCCATAACCCCTAATTTGGACCAGTATTCCTAAAATGAACGTCAAAGGCAGGAAACTTGTGACAATGAGGACTAAGTACTAAAAAAAGTATACGTAACCCCCCCCCCGCCTTATCCAAAATCCTGGGTACGCCACTGTACGCACATTTCTAATTCTTGCCTTATTTTTATTTGAGGAAAATTCCGCATTAGAGAGCTGGAACACCTTGAACTCCGTCAGCAGCCTATCCGAGAAGAGAATGTAGATTCAACTTCCGTAGCAGAAAATGTACGAGGCCTATATCCAAAAAGAAGGTCGGATCTACCGTGCGTCCATTTCGATCTGCAGCCGAGAGATCGGGAGAAACGTGGCGGGTGGTGCTGACGGAGGTGCCGACATTTGCGGCCTGTAATGCCCGCATATTTTTATGGACATATGCAGACATTTATATAAATATTGCAAAACTAGCACTAACCTGTGTTATAAGAGTTGTTCAAAGTGATGTCCACCTACATTCACACATTCCTGGCATAGTTTGATGAAATTTTGATTCACACGCACAAGTTCTTCTTCCGTAATTCTTCCTAGTTCTGCCCTTATATTGTCTTTTAGTTCGTCGATCCTATGAGGGTTATTTCGGTAGACTCTATTTTTCAAGGTTCCCCACAAATAATAGTCACACACGGTAAGATCTGGCGAACGTGAAGGCCATAAACCTCTTGAAATTATTCTGTCATCAAACACCTCCCTTATAGCGTCCAAAGAATCAGCGGCGGTATGGGCTGTGGCCGAATCTTGTTGAAAATACCCATATTGTCTCTCATTATCTGATAACAACTGAAAAAACGGCGCGAGTATTTGTGTGCGGTACCTCTCTGAATTTATTGTGTCTTCAAAAAATATAGGCCCTATTATTCTTTTGGCACTTACAGCACACCACACACCAATTTTTGCATCTTGTAACGGAACTTCGTGTATTATTCGGGGATTTTCAGTGCTCCAGTATCTATTGTTCTGTGAACAAACATGACCACGCAAGTGAAACCATGCCTCATCCGAAAAAATTATTAACTGTGGATCAACAATACCATCTACAATATTCTGCAAAACCCAATTACAGAAATTTACTCTACTTACGTTGTCAGGGGGCCGTAATTCTTGCACTATAGAAACTCTGTACGGTTTTAATTTTAGTAGCTTAGTGGCTGTATGTGCTGATGATTTTGACACGCCCATCTCCTGTGAAACACGGCGTAGAGGTTTGTTTGGAGAACGTTCTAACGCTGCACCAATTTCATCGAGTTTTGCTTCGGTTAGAATCCGTCGTTTTTGCTTAGGTGTTTTAAAATTTAACGATCCAGTTTCTCGTAATTTAAGGACAAGACGTCTAACCGTATCTCTATGTGGAGGTGAAACGCCTGGGAATTTCTGTACAAATTGCCTACACACGTCTCGACACGAGTCTGTTTTCACGTAAGTGTCATACATAAAAATTCTTTGTTCTAACGTGAACCTTGCGGCTGGCATTCCAATCGTCTGACTGACACAACACACATACACACTGCAATAACACAAACAAGTAACGGCAAGTAACCAAGAATAACACTCTTACGCACAGTACGAAATTAACACGCTCTTGGTTTACATCTGCCTGCCACTATATTCACAGCTGTGTAGTCGCGAAGGAACAAAAAACTTGAGCTAGGAGATTTCGGATTGCAAGGAAGCTCACGAACACCATTAGCTTTTAACGGTTCGTCTGCAGCGTAATCTTGATATAGTGTTGCACATTCGAAACCTCCAAACGATCCCCATCGACACAAAACTCTTTCAAGGATATAAACTTAAGCAGGACGTTACTGGTCAAAACTATGATTAAAATGTTTTACAGAGTATTATCTGTGGCTCTTAATATAATTTCTAAAGCGTATTTATTTGTGTATATAAGGGTGGAACTTGGAAGAATTACAGAAGAACTTTTGCGTGTTATAACACAGGTTAGTGCTCGTTTTGCAAGATGTCCACAAAAATAAGCGGGCATTACAGGCCTCAAATGTCGGCATCTCCGTCAGCGCCGCCCGCCACGTTTCTCCCGATCTCTCGGCTGCAGATCGAAATGGACGCACTGTATAATCATCATTCCTGAAGAAGTGATTGTCCAGTGAAGATCAGCGGCGCCGTGATCAACTAGGGGTACTGAGGGGGTGCGATTTTGAAAATAAAGAAAACAAGAAACCTGCATGTATATTCTAGCGACTAAGTCAAGTATAATCCACGTTTAGGAGGCATGTGTGATAATTAAGAATGAAATAAGAATATTATCTACCTGCTTCACTTTGCTTGATTTTAGCACAACGACATGTTTGAATATTTGGATAGGCACAAACGGTTCTATAACACACATAAATTACTGTGACTGTAATGAAATTATATGTGTGAAATATGTAATCACTGTGCGAATTAAGCTTTTCGATTTTGGAGGGGGGATGTGTGCCCAGTCAGTGGCGTATTTGTGATTTCATTTTGGGAAGTAGGTTTTTATGGGTAGCTACATTTGAGTCAGTGAACTACACTTTGGCCTTGTGGTTCTTAGCCCCTTGAACATAGGTTCTACCGTAGATTATTAAATCTTATGATAATATTTACACCTAATTTAGAAACAGCATATTTACATTCTAAAAAAATCCAAACTCGTACACAAAAAGAGTTATCGAACTAATAACACCGAAGACTTAACCAAGTTCAAACATAATGTCCATTTAACTTATCTTAGACTAATAGCATACTTGTTATTTCAATATGTAAGTTACGCTAGTAAATAGATTTTAAAATCATGAAACAATATTGAAAATTACCTATAGCCAAAAAAGGGCCTGGAAAATGCACAATGTTAAAAATGAGAACAATGTTTTCAGGTTCTAACTGAAGGAACAGTGACTACTATCAGGTTTAGCAATGTCTTCAAAGTCCAGAAAAACATATGATTTTTATCATGAACTTCTGTACCCTAGCTATGAGTGTATGTAGTGTGACAAAATGTTAATCATGTCGTAACAGGTTCCCCTGATTAGAGAAATATAGCAAGCCAGAATCAATAACCTCCTTCGTCGGCCGTTACTCTATCAAGCATTCAAAAAGATGCTAGGTCGGTATTATCAATCCTCCTGGTTGATTGCAATCAAGTTGCTGATCAATGGGTATTATAGGGAGCAAAAACCAGGTGGTGGAAGAAAGGATAAGTTAGAGTGTAACGGGCGACGTGGGGTCTTTTGCTTTGGATCGAGGAACGAGAAACATCGGAGAGCTTGAGAGAGCCTGCATAGCGCAATTCTAAGAGTCTTCTCCGAGGAACTATTCATCATCGATTAGACAGGTAACATCATTCTCTAACCATGTTGATCTAAACTAGAAGATATAAGCCCCAAATTCTTAGTGTTGTGCCATTTCCATGTATGAAAAGTAACCTCTCGCCCATTACCATCAAGTTATCTGCCAAGGACGAGTGCTCACCAGTGAGGATGAATGAATGAATGACAAAACTTTATCACCCAAGCATAACGGTTAAGATTCTTGGCTTGGTCCCACGAACCTCACAGTTCGTTACGTGGTGGAGGTGCTGGAATTTTCATTCATTTCAATTGAAATAATGAAAATTAAGAATCTAGAACCAGGATTTCAGTCATATATATTTTTTATTAATTTACGCTTGATCAGTTACGCTTAATCACGACAAGAAAGGATGAAACTCATGATGAAAATGTTAAATTATTAACTGTTTACGTACGCATTTAAAATAGAGAATTCATAAGGCGACACGCATTTTTTTTAATGCTAAAGGTCGGGGAAAATTATTCCTGCTATGCTATGATAAATGTCGAGTTCTAGCTCAGAGGATGAACTGAATGAAACTCTTAACCAAATAATTAGATTGGCCGAGAGAACTGTAAATTTTAATTTAGAATAAAGCGGTCCTAGCGCAAACTCCACGCCCATAAGTAAACACAGCCCAATAAATACCAGACAACGCACCAAGCTCTTAGAACAGCAATTTTACAATAACAAAGATAACTCACCCCCAATTGCGTCTCCCGGGATCAGCCCTGAGACAGGAACCTTAGCTTGTAATTCATCCCCAAACCCAATTAGGAACATGGCTCTTTCACACTTTGTTCACCCTATGGTGCTAGAAAATATGCAATTTCAGGGCGTAGCAGGGAAAGATATTTCTAAATTTTTGGAAAAATTTTGAGAGCCTAGCAATTTTAACTGGCTGGGACAACACAAAGAAATTGGAAATGTTACCAGCTTTGTTGGGTGGGCCAGCTTTAAGATGGCATGAAGTTTGGTCTCAAGTACAGGAAAATCAAAATAGGACTTATGACATTTTAAAGACCAAACTTCGCGAGGAATTCACTGGGTCGTTAGACAAACTCCAATTAGAGGAGAAAATTAGATACAGACTACATCGTGAGAACGAGCCAGCTTCTAATTATGTTAGAGACAAACAACTATTGCTTGTAAAATTAGATCCTAATATGCCAATGCATAAGCAGATAAAACATATAAGTCAGGGTTTGTTACCTGAATACATAAGGGAAACATATAACAAGGGTTATGGATCAGTGCCCGAATTGCTCACAGATTTAAAAGCGTCCGAGAAGGCTAAATATTTAACGAGGCAACACTATTAGAATCACTGCATTTATATATATAACACCAAGGGTTATTTCCTCTGTTATTCTTCATAACTTGAGCGAGTTTTAATGCTATTAGAAAACAATAATAATTAGGAATTTTAGAACGACTTAATCACAATCTACGGCAATTTCAGTAATTATTTTGTGACAATGTTGATTATAATTAACTCTAGTAGACAAGTCACTCGAGACTATTTTTCTTAAGGGGGGCACGCAGAGACGGCAATCCCCCTTTCCTTTAACGTTATTTTCAAGTAAAATTATGGTCAGTTCACATCTTTTATGTCCATTGGCGGGCACTTTAAGAACAATCAAAATAAATTTTTATCTAAATGTTCAACAATTTTAATAATTTTCGATGTGGCAGAAATTTCAAGGTTTTAAAATAAGCAAGCAAGTCAAATTCAGGACACAACAGCATCACTTCCATGCAACGGGGTAATGGATACGTATTATCACATGTATTTGGACCAGCAGTGAACCGTCACAAATAGGAACCGTGATTAATTGTTACGATGTTTTAAAGATCACAAAGTAGGACCTTTGGGCATGTCACTAAATAAATTCAATTTCAAGGTATACTCATCTTTCTATTGACAACAAGACATTTCTCATAGCATGAGGTAAACAATGTAATAGTTTTGATAATTTTAATACATATTTCATTAGTATTCTTTATGAATTTTCATATAAATGTTACAAAACTGATTTATCATAAGCTTATCCATATATTTTATTATTCTAATAGTTATTAGTCCCTTTTAATTTTGCATTTTCATGGTAAATTATAAATGTTCACACAAGGTATGGCACAGCATTGGAATTTTGTTATTGTGTTAATAAGTCTAGATCGACACCCCTTTCCTCATTTCCTGTCTACGAAATTATACTTTATCCTTTACCTAAGTCTGTCTATTCATCACACCAGTCAAGAGCTATCAACAGGAGAAGGATTTTCCCAGCGTATCTATTTGGGAATCAACATGCAGCAGTTTGGCCAATCACCAGCGAGGAGAATGGGATTCGAACCCGAATCCGCACGCATCCCGATGGTTTAGCTTCCCAGGAAAACAGCATGCAACAGCCATGTGAGCCAGCACTCTAGCTCCAGTATTTTAGTACATGCAACAAACACTTTCCACCCTTTCTATAAGAAGAAACTGCCACACCGGACAAAATTCTTCAGTCCCTTTCCCCATCAATGCTCTCGCAAAAGATGAACAGAAGAGATGCAGAAAAGAAGAACAGAAGGCATGAAGAGGGAGAAGGGAAGAGAGTAGAACACTAGAGAGAAGAATGTACACGTAGTTTTGTCCCCACAAACTACACACAATATGATTCTGTTCGGAAAGTGCATTGCTTTCCACAA
The DNA here is from genome assembly GCF_977018435.1 of Lepisma saccharinum. NCBI lineage: Eukaryota > Metazoa > Arthropoda > Insecta > Zygentoma > Lepismatidae > Lepisma > Lepisma saccharinum. The sequence goes on from NC_139248.1 coordinate 53,227,495, forward strand.
ATATCACGCTACTTCCATCAAAAGTGCAGCTTACATAATCCAAGTCATCATTATGTGAAAACGTTCCCCCAAATCTGCAAGTCTTTGTAAATTTTACCCAGTGAAGAAGCAGAAATTCATGAAGGAAGTATCCTAGTGTTTCCACTTCTCACCTCTGTACACTTGCATTACAAAATGTGCATGACCCCTCCTACAAGGTCATGCCGCAGTGTTTACAAAAGTGCATTTTATGTGACACTTAATGAGTTCAACTCTACAACTTTCGCGTAAAGCAGTTTTACACCAACAAAGAAGAACCTTCCAGTGTGTGCAACCTGTCTTTTACCGTCATGCACAGGTATGTACTCAATGAGTTTCAACGCATCATGTCTCATTCACTTTTCCATAAATGCACAAACTATGCTTATCAACGGTGCAATTTTACATGGTTTAAGTGAAAATGTTGGATGACAAAACTCGTGTTTCGTCAGTGTCTACAAATTTGTCGACAGTTTCTTAGTTCCTTGAAAGAATCGTTGAAAATCAAATTCTGTGTGCAACCAGTTGTGTAACTTTTGCGCGAGAGTATACCATGCAAAAAGCTTCAGAAACTATTTATTCATCATTAAGTGCACAGAACTATGCTAATCAACAGTGCATTTAACACGGCATATATCTCCATGCACCCATAATAACACAAAGTTATGTGGTGCAAAAGCTTACATGCCCTTGTCGATCGTTTTCTTACCAGTTTTTGAAGAAAACATCGCAGTAAAGTTATCAAGTGTATCAATTTCCAAAGGGAAATCCCACAGTGAATCAACGGCAATTTTCACCCACAAGAGTACGTGTGTGTTTCCTGGATACAAATAAATCATACTTACTTCTGCAGTTCCAGTCAGTGCCTCAGCGATCCTAGGAACCTTTGTGATCAACGAACTATAGTGACACAACACTTTCTGCGAATACGTGTGTTTTACAAAACTACTGTGTGAGCTCCAGTGTGGATTGCACTCATCACATTGTTTCAATGTTATGCAATACAGTTCCTTCGCAACACGTAATTGTGTAAACAGGCCGCTCGCCTCTGGTGCGCCATCCCCAAACACATGCGACATCGAAATTCTTGGGGACAATCACGTGACTAGTGGCCATCTTTGTGCACCTAGCCACGCCCTCGAACTGTGTCCATCTTTGTGTTATCAAGTGATAGCCATTACGGCCATTACAAAATAGACGTTGGGCTCCGACCTCCAGTGATTATGACACCGACAGACTGATTACGTGCGGAGAACATTGCTTACGCTAACCAAAACATTTTCTCTCTCTTCGAAACACACGTGCGTTTGTTTTGCTTATATTGTTTTTACACCCAGTTACATAAACAGTTAAGACTTAACAAATTACTTATGGCCTATTACCGCATCTGCACTTGATGTGTTCATACAATTTTAATTCTGTTATTTTTTGGGTTTTGGCAGGGAAAATATGGTTTATTTTATTTTATTTCCTTCTCTACGTTTTAATTAAAAAAAATCCAACTTTTAAGGTCAACATGGGTTTTTCGAATATAAATTTCAATTTTGGAAATTTATCCCCAAGGGAAGTATCGTAACAGGTTCTCCTGATTAGAGAAATGTAGCAAGTCAGAAGCAATAACCTCCTTCGTTGGCCGTTACTCTCTCAAGCATTCAAAGAATTTCTAGGTCAGTATTAAATCAATCCTCCTGGTTGATTGGAATTAAGTTGCTGATCAACTGGTATTAGGGAGCAATAACCAGGTGGTGGAAAAAAGGATAAGTTAGAATGTAACGGGCGACGTGGGGTCTTTTGCTTTGGATCGAGGAACGAGAAACATCGGAGAGCTTGAGTCTAAGAGTCTTCTCCGAGGAGCTATTCATCATCGAATAGACAGGTAACATCCTTCTCTAACCATGTTGATCTAAACTAGAAGATATAAATCCAAATTCTTAGTGTTGTGCCATTTCATGTGTAAAAGTAACCTCTCGCCCATTACCATTAAGTTATCTGCCAAGGGCACCAGTAAGGATGAACGCATGACAAAACTACATAACCCAGCATAATGGTTAAGATTCTTGGTTTGATCCCACGAACCTCACAGTTCTTTACGATGTGTTGATTGCTATGTTAACAACAATAGATCTTTTTGTCTCTAAGTGTACAGATTTAAAAAATAGAAAGATTGTTTGGAAGCTACAGAAGGAAAGTAACGGTGACCACATTCTTGTTCGAAAAAAGCCACAGATAAATCAGACTGCCAAATTGATTCTAATTTTAAATTGCAGTATAGTGGAAGGTAACAAATTATTTCTCTATCAATGTTGTACACATCAAGATGAATCAATAACAATTTTTGACATTCTTGTTGCATTTTTTTAAAATTTGGTAGGTTTATTTTTGCTCCTTCCCTGTTGTTTGCCTCCTTCATATAACGTAGCTTCAAAAATGTTTATTTTTATTCTATTTCTTAGATTTTTCAATTATATAAATTTATAATATTCCATTTTATGTATACTTATAAACAAATAGCATAACTGTATATTAATTCATGTAGAGCAAAAAGCTGTTTTTGTAGTTACAGAAACAATGTAAAGAAAATTCTAAGCCTACTTTAATAACAATAAATAATAATAATAAAATGTTTATAAAAATTGAAAAAAAGGAATCGTGAAAAATAATTTTCATTAATAAAATTGAGAAAAATTACAATCGAGTATTTTATTTCATCTTTATTTCAGTAAATTATTAAATAGAATGTAATAATAGTTGCTCTGCACAGTGGAGCAGACTTCCTTCCCCCTGTTCTATTCACAAGATAGGTGAAATCAGGTGAAAATTTTACAATCAGATTCCATGATAGAGTGAAGAGTGCAGTAAGCTATGACAACGGGGTCCTGAGTTTCAATCTCAGTTAAGCAAAGGGTCTCTCCTTACACCCCGAAAAATATTTTGTTTTCCAAGCTTTTACGATAATTATTACTCTGGGTCGTGTACAAAAAATGTTAATATAAGTTTCATTTTGCTTTCCTATTCTGCTACTTTTGGTTAATCGCGAAGATGAGGATGACTGATGACATGATGAAATTGATGAAGGTATACTCACAAAGAACACCTACTCTGGCCGGGCCGGGATTCGAATCCGGGACTCTTGCCATCGTAGCATGCTGTGATAACCACTCTGCCACGGAGATCAGCTTGAGATGAGATGATATCATTCAAGACAGACCTCCTATCTCTAGTAATTTATATCGTCTGCCTAAAGTCAATGCCAGTTCCCTGCAGACAATGTGTAGATAGAGTTAACCGTAACTGGCAGTGAGTGGCATTTTGGCTTTGTCCGTTGACAACACTGCGTACGTTATTCCGCCTTCAACTTCGTTCAAGGCTCGTGAACTTAGAAGGTATAGGGAGAACGTGTGTGACGTCAGCTGAAGCCAAAATAGCTTGCTGTGGCCGCCATGTTGGGATGTGCCATCCGGCTGTTGCGTTTATTTGTTAACATTCAGCGAGAGGGAATTTCGTCGGGAAAATTAAGGCTGCTTGTTATGTTGCTTTATGTTTAAATCATCAGAAACAATAACACGAAGTTCTTAGTAACTACGTACGTAATTTTGACGAAAAAACAAAGAGATCTTCTAGACCTTCTTATGTACTGGGGCGTGTTCATTTACCATATGTAATGCTACGTTAGTATACCAGAAGGAGTTTAATGAAATAACAATAGAATCAAAATAGCAGTTGCATTATAACTCCTACACTCGTAAATGCATCACAAAACATGTATTATATAAAAATATGAGCTATGTACAAAGGTTTAACACGATTTAATAACAATTTACGCCACCTCAATAAGTAAGCCTAAGTCGAGATTATAGGTAGATTTCGGTCGAAACAACAGGCGATACGCGACACTCGATGTGCGACAAAAGACAGGAACCCGTTCATTCAATGGAAGCATTCAGACTAAAGCGACAGGCGACAAGCGATAAGTGTCACTTGGCAACCGACTCTCAGAAATTAATGCAATTTTTTAAACCGAGGCGACACGCCAAGCTGCACGTGTCGCTCGGACTGAGCCGTTTTCTTAATATAGTCCATCGTGTCGCCGCGGTTTGTTGGTGGCGCATGCACGGTTAATGTTTTTGCTTCAGACTGAAGGGGCTCGTGTCGCTTGTCGTCTCAAATAATAGAGTTTTCAGATCTAATGTACACTCGACTCGAGTCGCGTCGGAACGAGCAAGCAAACGTTTATCATTCAATGGAAGCATTCAGACTAAAGCGACAGGCGACAAGCGATAAGTGTCACTTGGCAACCGACTCTCAGAAATTAATGCAATTTTTTAAACCGAGGCGACACGCCAAGCTGTACGTGTCGCTCGGACTGAGCCGTTTTCTTAATATAGTCCATCGTGTCGCCGCGGTTTGTTGGTGGCGCATGCACGGTTAATGTTTTTGCTTCAGACTGAAGGGGCTCGTGTCGCTTGTCGTCTCAAATAATAGAGTTTTCAGATCTAATGTACACTCGACTCGAGTCGCGTCGGAACGAGCAAGCAAACGTTTACACCTGCCTTTGCGGCAAGACAGACGGCACAAGGCTGCATTGGTGAAATCCTTAAGCGCCACGTCGTGTCTCCTGTCGGTTTGGTATGAATTCTCCTTTACTGAAGGGGATCTTGTCGCTTGACGCTCGCCACTCCGGTGTGAATTCTCATGTGCTCGCGCGACATATGCCGCTTGGGTACGAGCCAATCAACAGCAACGTTTCACACTGTAGAGATGTGACAGGTCGCACTAGGCTGCCTTCGATTGGTGAAATACTTAAGCAACACATGCCGCGTGTCACATTTCGGTGTAAAATCTCCCTAAAAGCAAGCATTCACCGCACATGCGCTACAAAAGAGACCGAGGCGACACGACAAATGCTATTGGAAAACGGACCAGTCTGAGTGGCACATGCAGCATGCTGTGTTTCCTCAGTTCGAAAAGTTGCATTGATTTCTGAGGGTTCGCTTCCAAGCGGCACGTGTTGCTTGTCGCTTCGGTCTGAATAGAGAGATTCCATACCCAAACAACAAGCGATGCGTGCCGCTTTGAGGATATCACCAATGCAGGCTTGTGCGGCCTGTCTTGCACAGGCAGGTGTAAACGTTGGCTTGCTCGTTCCGACGCGACATGAGTCGCTTGTACATTAGATCTGAAAACTCTATTATTGGAGGCGACAAGCGACACGGGCTCCTTCAATTTGAACCAAAAAAAATTAACCTTGCATGCGCCACCAACACACGAGGCTACACGATGGGCAGTATTAAGAAAGCGGCCCAGTCCCAGCGACATGTGCAGCTTGGCGTGTCGCTTCGGTTCGGAAGGTCTAATTTATTTCTGATGGTTGGTTTCCAAGCGACACGTCTCTCTTTTTCCATGTCTGAATTATCTTTGTTCGTTCAATGAATTTACATTCCACAAAGTTCTCAACACGTATAAACATTTGTAATAGTTATCTTTATGAAACGTGCGAACGATTCTCGCTATTCCGATACGTCACAATTTTGAATTTAAAAATTTATACATACCGTTAGTAATAATACCACTAATACAATCACAACAGAAAGGCATGTATGATAAACTTATCTGGGGACCTCGCATCCGAAAGCTGCCCACAGAGGCATAGCTTCTTATTTACTATCTACTAGCAGTGTCATTGAAATGTACAGATATTATGCACTAAAAGAACATTCCACGCTCAAATCCCTACTTTGCACGCTACACCATGAAGCGGTGCAAAAAGTGTACCCATTATATGCTAGCTTGTAGCCAGCCGAAGACATGAACTCAAAGTATCTCAGGGCTTGCGGGGTTTAGTATGGAAAGGCCAAAGGTCAACTAGTAAAAGTTTATTTATACGAGACACGCATGTAAATAACCAGTTTAACACATACGCTCTTATTTCCTCTCAGTGAGGTACCTGGGGAGTGTTAGTAAGTCACGTGCCACGCCGTCTGGGGACAACATGCGAAAGCGTCCAATCAAATGCGAGGGACGGGCCAAGGGGCCGCGGTTTCACAAAGGCGTTGGTATGAAAGGACGCCGCAAAGTCAATCCAGCTACGACAAGGGAACGGTTCGGCCCCTTGGTATGTCCAGTCAGTAGCAAGAGACGGCAAGGTACAAAAGGAAGGTCTGGAAGCATCCAGGAGACTTTGGCTTGGGCCGCCACGACCCAAGGGTAGCACACCAAGCTCTTATGGGGCAGACCAGGTAGGTAGGTAATCTGATTTTCTTATCCTCCTCCTTCCTTCTCCAGGAAGCTATTGGATCCCGGTAGGGGAAACATCCAGACTAGATCTGGGAACCAGGTCTCTCGCAGTCGGCATCTGGCAGTCGACTGAGCTCCGGAAACAGAAATTTTTAAGTTTTCCCGGCCCCCAAAGGCCCGCCGGGATGAGTGGGGCCCAGCACAGGTCTGCGGCAACGCCTCGTCTTGTAAGCGTTCCCCTAAGGTTCGGGGTTCTCTGAGTGAGTACCCTTCCCCTTTGGGGCCCTCCATAGCATGCTTGTTAGGGAATACCTAAGAAAGCACACCTAGTGTGTATGAATCAACGGTGTCTGCCTGGTGTGGCACTTACCGGAAATGTAATTAAAAGGCGAAAGTGAAGGTGAAGATAGAAGAGAGGAAAGATACAATAGCTTTTTGCGTGATAGAGGAAAAAACCTGCCGCATGCATAAATTGGCAGTAAAAACCTCCCAGTTTAATTAATTCGCAACATTCGTGTGCGGGTATACTTTCAGATTATTTAATCCAGCAAAAACCTCCCGAAGAAGGGAGGAAAACCTGGGCGTGACAGTGACAGTGGCTTTATGTTTGGATGGTATAGTTTTGGTTAGGTGGTGGTTTTTGGTACCAGATTGTTTACCACTGCGGGTTTCCCCTGGTCAGGATGGGTTGGGGTAGGTTTTGGTAGTTGAGGTATCCTATGAAGAGAGATTCTAATTTTTCAAACTAATTGGGTATGTTAGTGGGGAGATTTTTCTAACTACTCCGCTTTACGTTGACTCGCCTGAAACTAAAAGTATTATTAATTGGTTTGGTTAGGTTGATATTAATGGTTGGTATGGTGTACTTTTGGGATCGGTTAGTGTAAGTTTTGAGATAGACGTCTTTGTCGGGATTAGAGGAGTCTGGGTCGGTTCAGTCTGTCCCTTCGGTGGACAGTCAGGAGTGACTGGGTGGTCCGCAGAGCCATCCCGACCACGCCCCCCCCCCGGAGACCAGTTGGGGTCGCCTCCCCTTCCCCTGCCACCTCGCCTCAGCAAAACTTTCGAGAAAAGAGGGACTTGCGCTCCTACCCGGGGGAACCACATTTCGTGTCCATGTGCCTGCCAATACCCCTTGGACAATTTCCGATGAGGTCAGTAATTATCTTCCAATTTTGGTCGACGCGGCACGCACATGGTCCCCGGTGCGCCCCCCCCCAAGAAGGCATGTAGGAGTGCGGTGCTGTCGGGGGTCACAGCTGGTTCACGGGCCGGCTGCTTTATTGCACGTGGGGACCCCCCCCCCCAGGCCTCCCAGTGCTCACGACTAAGGCCAGCCCGATCACCGCGTTCCTTCTAACTTCCCCGCTGAATTGGCCCATAGCCGCCCCTAGCTCAGCGTTCCCCGACTCTTCAGCGGGATGCGACCTCGAGGGCCGCGGACAGTGTAATTTTTTGGGTTCTCAGAGAAATAGCGGATTAGCTTCTGGGATCCCAACTCCAGTAGGCTGCTCCGGCTTATGTCCCCCCAATCACCCGGGGTGCTTCTGAGTCAAGTAATAGCTTAGCGCAGGACGACAAGGGCTTCCTCGAACGGGGTCCTCTTCTGGAACAGGGGAGCTCCTCAGTTAAACTTTAGAAAGATAGCAGGTGTTGGCTTGGCTTCCCCCCCCAGGCCCCCGGAAGGACCGACCCCGGCCGATCTCACACACCCCGTGCAGGCTTGGTATAACACCGCAAGGTATCCACCTGCACGTGTAGGCTTGGTATAACACCGCAAGGTATCCACCTACACGCCCCTCCCAGCTGTCCCGTCTGGCTAAGCGGCTCGTTGTCTGGGTGCGTCGTCGGCTTCGGTCTCGTATCCTGGTTGTCTCTGGTCCGTCGTGGATCTCTCCCGACTGCCATCCAGCCCTTGCGATGCTCGCCGAAGACGAATCCACTGCTTACATCCCACGAGCCTGGTGAAGAGGGTTGAGATCGTTCCGCTTTGCCGCGAAGTCTGGTGCTCGTTCGGTCATGTTCCCTAGACAACGATCTTGTTAAGACAGTTGCCGTAGACTATTGCTCTTTCTAATATGGCGCCTGTCGTTCTAAGATAGGGAGCATGTGCAAACCCGGCACGCGCAGCCACGAGCCCATCAGGTCCTCTGAGCTCCGGGCCTCGCTGCATTGTTTATATACTGTTTGGTGGCAGCACTGAGCAGGGTGGAGAAGATCGGAACTAAGCCGGCTGCAGCGTTGCAAACTCCCTTCAATTCACGAGATGCAACTCATGTGTTATAAATTATCAAGTTTAGCATTGTTAAAACCACTAGCATGTGGCGATATAAACTTAACACTTGTGTGCTAAACTGAACACGTTACAGTAAAGAAATTACAAGATAAAGAGATTCGACAATGCAAGTTACAAATTAAACAACAATTACTGCACAGAAGATAACTGAATGCGTAAACCACGCAGGGTATTTAGCATGCTTTCTTTAACCAAAACGTGTGTGCCATAACAATATATGCTTCATGCTTAACAACAATGCACTCAAAATTAGATAAAAGATAAATCAAAAGCGTAAGCCTCGCAGCGCATTTCTCAAGCATTAATAATTATACATTAAAGAATATGGCTATCACGCAGGATAGCTAAATGTGATGACCACGCAGGGTCGTTACAACTTCCACCTCTGTATCAGCTGTAACTGTGACACATCCCAAGATGGCGGTTTTACCTCACCCCCTTCCCCTCACGGCTTCATTACCCTAGTCCAAAAAACACGCTTGCGCTCTTTCTATTCCCTTCTATACTCTAAGCTCGTGAATGAGTCGCAGTTGATTGCCAGGAGTTCGACATTGCGTCACATGTTCTATGGCGTCAAGCTAGCTGCTGCCACCTGTATTGTGGAATTTTAGGGAGCTCTTTATCGAAGTGGCAAGCGACAAACAACATATATCAATTGGATCCGAATCACTGTGCGCCTCGAACCCGGGACACCTTAATAACAAGGCGACAACGTTGTCAATATCGCCTCAAATAATTTCTACTTCGAATTGTCATTGTTGACCCACGTCTATTTCGTAAATCATTTTTCCCCACATAAGCCACACTCTTATTGTTGAATTTCTGGGATTATACAAAATTACAAGAGCGCATAGGGAACATTGCGGTGGGCCCCAACCCCGCTGCATTGCACCACTGCCTTCAAACACTAGTGTTTTGCCACGTGAGAAATGTTCAATTCTAGGACAGTAATCAGCGTGAATCTTACAATAATTAAACATAAATAGTAAATACTCTGCACGTCAAAGTGAGATGGCTTCTGTGTTCACTGTCGCCATGTAATCACGTGGCCCGGGTATAATTCCCAATGGAGGTACTTAGCACAGTGGTTCAGAACCCACATGAAATTGTTCGTGAAGTCCCGATTAGCCTATCTGACCATAAAGTGGACTCAAAACACACTTCTCAGTCGTCAGCGTCTACTAAGTACTTAGGAATAAAGATGCAAGTATTCCCCGATCGCGTATCTGGAGCCTTTAGTTTCGGAACGACCCTCGTGTAACTATTGAAAGAAAATATATCTGACATTATTTGACATTTCACATTTATTAAACAACAAGTTCATTTGGACGTATATCTTCGGCGCTTCTTCTTCTTCAGATCCATGCTTCTCTTGGGATGTAGGCTTGGTACATTCTGTGGTGTGTTTCGATACGATTCTCTGCCACGGAAGTCGGATTGGCGGAGTTATGGGTGTTAACACGTGGAATTTTCCTCAAATAGAAACATAACAAGAATTAGAATATTGAGGAACATGTGGCATGTGTTTACTATAAGACGGAGAGGGGATGAAGCCAGGGAATTTCCGCTCTCTCTAGATTTTATTTCCCACCTTTGCAGCATTAATTTATTTTCCAACCAGGAAAATAATTTCCCCCATCTACATTTTCTATATATTTTTTTATCACTGGAATGTTGGTAGAGACTTGTGTTATGAGTGAAACCCCACAGAATAAAAAAAACTGAAGCACAGTCTAAGGTAAGTGGCAATTCATGTATAGTTTAATGAAAGTAAAGTTGCTTCAAGTACCAAGAATTTAGAACTTGTTGATAGTTTTTATTGTTTGTAGTTTATTGATAGTCATATCAAGTTTAAAAAGCACCACGACCAACACCTTAGCAGGAGAAGATTGAAATTTGTAAATTGGGTTCATTCTTTGCAAGTTTTTGTAGTGAGAAAGTCGTGGTTTAGGAACTTTGTTTTTGTGTAATTTTTTCAAATGGAAGTAATCACATAACTCTGGATACTGGAAAGAAATGTACTGAAAGTGACAGTGGCAGAAAGTTATTAACAATCCACAGACTCTTTCTTCTTAGACGGAAGAAGAAATCGACGTACGTTCAACTTTTTGCAGCGTTAAAACGTTGGGGGTTTGTCTCCGAAAACCGTTAAATTGGACTTTGAGATAGAGATGATACAGGCGATCAGACTTTCGTGTCTGGTTGTAATCATCGTTTTAACCAGTGTCGGTGGAGGAAGATACAGCAACTAGGCTTAGCAAAGGAGTACAGAGAAAACGAGGAGATTAGGAAAACTTGTATGGTGTGCTACTTTGGCGTTGATACCTTGGAAAAGTCGACGAAGCCTGGCTCGGGATCATGGAGAGGGCGCCACAGGAATTAAAATTAACGAAATTCCTGGACTATTTTTTTGAGCAGTGGTTGAACAACGATAATATACAAATACATATATGGAATGTTTCCGGCCAAAGATACCGGACAAATAATCCGGTTAAGGGATGGATCGACAAGTTCAACAGGATCGTTGGAGCACCGAATCCCAACATTTACCTACTCCTCCAGAAAATGAAAGAAGAAGCGGAAGAGATAAGCGGCAGGATAATAGCCCAAGACTTGGGAATCCAAAGCAGGAAGAGGATACGCAAGTACATTGAAACGGACAGACGTATACAAGCCATTCTAGAAAACTATCCTAAAACTGACGACCTGCTTCTCTGCCTGAGAGCTCTATCGTATGTGACCAAGTTTGATTGAAAGCCATTAATCTTATGTGACGAGGCTATTGCCGATTGAAAATATATTATTGTCAAAAGTTTTGACGAAGCTCAGTGCTGCATTAAAACATACGAGCTAATCTAAAAAAAGCTGATGTTGCCGTTGTGCTAATAGACAACAACCTTTGAACTAACACCGTCTATTAGATTACACATTGTCCAGTTCCAAGTCTGGAAAAAAAAAGTGTGAGGGAAGGTTGAAATTTAATCATGAAGGGAAAAAATATGTGTGCGCTCGATATACGGTCGTTTAAAGGTCATTCAGGAAGTGTGCGCTCGATGGACGAAATTCCCTTTGCGTGCTCCATGTACGTGCGCTCATCGCAAGACACCCTATGATTGGGAGAAGTGCGAGGAGTAATAATAAATATAGATACGCATAAATGGGTCATGTATAGCGACGTTTCATTCCTCCCTAGATTCCGATGTTATTTTTGTTGCATTTCGATGCTATTTTTTGCGATTTAGAGCAAAATTCGGCGTAAACATGCGTTTTTACTGTTCTTCTATGCTTAAGATTTTCACATTTCTTTGGTTCTGGAAAATTGAGATTAGTTTTAATGACAAAAAGAAATAAATGTAAGGTTTTCTTTGGTGAGAAATGACCAAATTTCTTGCAATCAGAAAACTATTTCATCTCATCGGCCACTAAATAAACACTAAACCGACAAACTGCAATAAATGAAGCGTGACAATCAATTTTGAATCGAACTCTCACTAGCTAGGGTTGAAATAACAGAAGTCACAGCTCTTCAGGTAACTCTCTTTGAACAGAAGTAAGTGTTATCCTCAGTCACTGCCGGATCTACAAATTTAGGGCCCCCTGCAAAATATTACCAGAGGTCCTCATTATTTATATACTTTATATATTTTACTTTACTTATTTTACTTTATATATATTTTTTTAGTGGCGGCGATTAGGGAGGCAGTTGCCCCCACACCTTTCGCAATTTTTGCCCCCGCACTGTGCTAAACGTCATCTACAAAAAGGGAAATATACTGTCCCTGCTCCCCAGTTTTGGCACCTTGCCCGCTTCCCCCAATTGGAACCCAATTGCCGCCACTGCAATATAAGTGTATGCGTTCGACAAAAGTACCCGTACTTGTAAAAGAGAATGTGGTTAATCACACACACACACACACACACACACACACACACACACACACACATGTATATTGTGTGTGTGTGTGTAAACTGAATCAGTGGGTATCTCTGGATAGTTAGGCAAAATTATACAACACTTCTCATACAAAAGCCTTGCAAAGTCATATTCAGATGAAACTTTTGAAAGTTACCTTTGAGAGAGAGCAATTCAGCTGGGGCAAATTACTACCGAGTTAGGGAAGAAAACCTGTGTTTAGAGAGATTAATATTTAGTTTATGGTATGGGACATTAAACAAAAGTTACTACCCAAAGAACTACTGCATGTTAGCCAACCTAAAATAAATAATACATTTTTTCATCTTTGAATATTCAGTGTAGACCAAATACGCAAGACAAGTCTTGCTTCACTCCGCGGGGTTTCACGGTTTGAAGATCCGGCACTGTCCCTAGTTTATATTGCATAGTTCGCGGTGTTTTTCGCGTTAAAGTGCAAAATTTGGCATTATTCTGAAAAATGGCATAATTCGCGTTGTTTCGAGATTCCGAAGCCTCCTTAACGTACCCTAATTCATATTAAACATTTTTATTTGCTTCCTTCAAATTTTCGGTGCTGTCGTTAAAACGAAAACTTCATGTTCCTAGTAATGTGAAAAGATATAGTAGAGCCTAAACTTTTGAGGCCTCGGAAAATGTGCCAACTACATGCTTCCCCGTGACTTTAACTAGTGACACTTGCGCCACTGCTTCCACGCCAGGGTTTTAAATACCTTGGTGGATCTACATTAGCATTCAAGGATCATTTACTAAATTATCAGATTGCTAATATTTTCTTGTGTTTTTTTTCTCTTGCAAGTCTAAAAAATCTTCTCTTTCCTAGTAAGTATATTAGTACATGTAATGTATTTCACAAAACTGAAAAGATACCTTAATATTTTGTCTAAAATAATGAGGCTTTCAAGTAATGTGGAACTTTCTCCGTACATTTGTTTGAATTTTGTCAAGAGATGGGGTACAAACACTTTTAATATATAACATATTTCCTTTTTTAAAATAAAATTAAAAAAAGATTATTAATAACATTGCAAAACAATTTTTACAATATTTATTGCAATTAAATTTACTAAATAAAAGTGAAAAAGTGTATGAGTTTTATTGCCATAGTTCTTGAGGAATTTAATTTTTCTTTCACGTTCCTACGACGACTTGTTCCAATTTTTCTTTGAAGTAATATCTCAGGGGGTTATGTTATTGGCAGTGATAATAATATAATTATACTTTATCTTCTTTTCTCTTTTTAAGGCATTAAGTTAGTCCCCACAGACTTTATTTTCTGCCTAATCAGGAAAATAAAAACATGTTTGTTCTTAGCTCCAATCTCACAGTGTGTAAGGTGTCTTTTCTCTTTCACTATATAAGTTTTATGAGGTACATGTGGTATTTGGGACTGGGTAAACGTTGAATGTAGTTTCATATGGTAAGTAATATGCATAAAACAGCCCTCAGCCTCAACAGGCATTTCCACTTCGAACAAAGTAACTTATTAAGAATTCTAAATTCGAATTATGTAAAAATGTATTTACGAATTGTATTATTTCTGGATTCTGAGGAAATTCGGTAAAACTAAGTAGTAGAATGTGAAAATGTTCAAATTCGTTTTTGTTGCGCTCTGAACCGAATGGAAAAATCTGGTAACTTAACTTCACAAAAGAATCTCTACAATTTCTTTTTCACAAAATCAAAATATTAAATAGTATCTTCCACATATACTAAAAGATGCATTGATTAAATTCATTGAAAACTATAGAACGTAATTCATTACCGTGTATGGTATAAGGTAATGTTTCTGTCGAAGAGCACCTGGGTGATATTCGAAAGAAAGAGGACAAAACAAACATGTCGTTATGCCCTGACTAGGCAGTGATAGCGAATAGGCTTCTTCTTCATTTCTTCTTCTCGTCGTCTTGCTTTTCCTCTCAAGTAATGTGACTATTGCTGGCATAATGTCGTGGCCGACATCTATGCAAGATGAGACGATATTTGTCACAGTCTCGTCTCCTGATTCGTGAATGAGGAAGTTCCTTAGTACTTACCCTATCCATGGGCGTCGACGGGGGGGGGGGGGGGGGAGGTCGAACCGGTCGGTCGACGCCCCCTGGAAATTTCCATCTACCTTTTTCAATTTATAAACGAACCACTTTATTTCACCTCATTTTGCGTCATTGTTTAAAAATGGTATTGAGATATCGAATTTGATAATTTGCAACACTGTATCTCTGTTTTGTAACTTTCACACGTTTTGAAGTTTCTTATACTACTGCGTTTGCTGCTTCTGCCGCAAACTAATGTTAGAAGTAACAATTATGTAATCTTGGTTGTAACAAGTACTGTATTATTCATATAATAAACTTATTGGATGCTAAAATAAACTAAACTAAAACTACTACTGCTAGTAGTAGTAGTAGTAGTAGTAGTAGTAGTAGGAGTAGTATATTAATAATAATAATATAATAATAACAATTTAAAATACCAATAATGCAATAATTTTAACAATGAACCCCTCCTTGACAAACTTCTGCATATGTCCCTGGTCCGTATCACAATATTTTTGAGGGGAGGGGGTGTCCTCGACATCTTCGATTTAACCCCCCCCCCCTCCTAGGAAAATTTCTGGCGACGCCCATGACCCTATCTCCTGTTGCACTTACGTATGTACAGGGTGGCGCTTATTGTATTTACCAATAGAAGTTGACAACCCTGTCGGAACGCAGAAGTTTCCCATACTTAGGCAGCTGCAAGTCTCGCAATTAGTCTGCCATGGAACGTTGGCCGGTTCAGACACGAATCGTGGCAGAAGAGGCGTTCATCCGAACGGGTCCCATTCAGGAGACGCAGTAGGTACTGCACTGGGAAGCATCAGGGCTCCAGAGAATCCGCCTCCTTCG
Organism: Lepisma saccharinum; assembly: GCF_977018435.1. NCBI lineage: Eukaryota > Metazoa > Arthropoda > Insecta > Zygentoma > Lepismatidae > Lepisma > Lepisma saccharinum. Next base: position 53,242,865 of record NC_139248.1, read on the forward strand.
AACTGAAGACTTCTATTTCTGCACGCTGACATTGGCTCTCTATTGTGTGACCCATCGTATCATGTTGTGACACACTGACACTGGTTGATGGCGACCCTCATTGGGCCTTCGTCGCAGTGTCTCCTGCGTCTCCTGAATGGGACCCGTTCGGATGAACGCCTCTACTGCCACGATTCGTGTCTGAACCGGCCAACGTTCCATGGCAGACTAATTGCGAGACTTGCAGCTGCCTAAGCATGGTAAACATCTGCGCATGCGCACCTGCGTTCCGACAGGGTTGCCAACTTCTATTGGTAGATACAATATGCGCCACCCTATAGATGCAGACGAAACTTTCCAGTAGCCAGTTTACCTTAGGACGGTTTCACTAACACTTCAAAATCATATTAAAAAATCTATTTGTTAATGTACACAAAAGAGCACTAGTTTTGCCATAAATTACACGTGTTGAACATACCTATTAACATTTCTATCCTGCACAATTAACAAATCTAACAATATCTTCGCAGACAATGTTCAATTTTACACGTATAGTTATTTGCTGCTGAAGATTGTTGCAAGCGCATGTAGTACTTATTTAGTGCATGGGTTTTTAACAATTCATATGTACAGTCAACGGCAATGATGATAGTAGGCAAATTGTCCATCACTATTTGCATTACCTTTTATTCTATTGACGTTTTTATTTCAATTCATGATCATCACATTGTGGAAAACAGACTGAATGAAAATGGTAAGGGACAATTCGCCTACTATTTCTTTTGCCGTTGGGTGTACGAAGTTCCAACGCATATTTCGCTATTCAAATATATAAATAGGCTACGCAATTTGGTCATTCTCTTCAACCAAGAAGGTACTAATCGTCCACGAATACTGTAAATTTGCTACAAAATGCAAAATATATAGTGTGTACTACAGTGCGAAATAAGCTTTCTGCTATGGGGGGCGAAGCCCAATCAACATCGAATTTCTCATCTTATTTGAAGAGCTGGACGTTTTTGGGGGGTATGCTATAGTGCAGGACGCCTTAGAAATAGCGTTTCGCGACGTCATAGCAGACGTCGCTCGCACACTATTGCCGATACTCTCGTGTCGTCTGCTCCTCAGCTGAACAAACAGGCCGAGGTAGCAAGAGGCAGAGGTCACTCACCTTTCCAGAAGGGTGCAGCGAGCTAGCTGTGGCAACCGGGCTCGCTCATTCGCGGACCTGATTGGTTCTCGCAGACACACCCCCATCTTGTCGTCTGCTGCAAGTCCGCGAAGCGATCTTTCTAAAGCCTCATGGAGTATAGTTTGTGTTACCAGTCGGTAAACTAAGTACCTTGTTCTAACGTCGGTCTTAACATCTTACGATAACATTTACACTGATTTAGAAACGTTTAGTTTCTTTTCATTCAAAGAAAACCCCAAAATAATGAAGAAAAAAAAGGTAATCGAACTCGTAACGCCGAAATGTTAACCAAATTTCTATTGCCAAGTTCAAACTATGTCCATCTAACCTGTCTGTAGGTTAGGTTAGGTTAGGTTAGGTTTATTTTGAACACTTTAATACATGTAAAATATGAACACTAAGCCACGAAAACTTAAGTGCAAAACAGCCTGTTGTTGTCTCGACTCTGTGAGGTTGGTCATTTGCAGAATTGTGTCGTCCTTTAATCAACAAGCCTGCATACTTTTCGGCAGGGGAAATCTTTGATGACTGGAGCATTAATGGGCACGAATGATATTAGAGCTGTCCGCATAGGGCCAGGACGACAGCCTTTTTGAATGAAATTTTTGCTCTTTAAGGACCTGTTCATCCTGCATATATGGAACCTCGCGTTCGAGAATCAGGGTTGCCACTGCTATATTTCGCTGCCAAGGTCATAATTCGTTTGGCGTCCACTTTATGCTTCAGATAGGCTAATAGCAACTGGACCTCGGTTTAGAGTGTTAGATTGGAATCCAAGTCACTGTGCAATGCGCCTTCATCGGGAATCGAACCAAACTCCCCTGGCTTATATGACAGCATTACCGCTACGACATCGAGGAGGCTTTATATTTCTCTGTCGGATAACAACATATTAACATGGTATGAATACTATCATGCTAACACATATGTCAGGTTGCATATTCAGCTCAGAATATGAATTTATCATCATACTCGTACAGTCAACGGCAAAGATAATGGTAGGCAAATTGTCCACCACTATTTTCATTACTTTTTTATTCTACGAGGGTCGTTCAAGGAAAAAGTTTCCCTTTTTTTTTCTTGAGAAAGTACGAGCCCGATAAGTGATGTGAAACTAGCAATATGTTCTTTCGTCTTTCCTCTACATTTACACACAATGCAATGTTCGTGCGGACTACCGCGCATGCGCGGCACGTGATTAGCGTGAGTCATGCAGTGAGAAACGTGCCCTGGCCGTAAGGAGTAGCAAGTCATGGCAGAACAACGTGTTTTGGCGGTGTGGAGTAAAGAATGTTGCACGTTATTGCCAAACACTGGAGAAAGTGAAAAAAAGCAATTCGCAAACGTCCTGGACTCCTTTCTGCTGGTATCATTCTTTTGTATAACAATGCTCGTCCCCATTCGGTAGCACTAACACAGGATAAACTTCGAGAAATGAAATGGCAAAGGTTACCACACCCCCTACAGCCCTGGCTTGGCCCCGAGTGACTTTCACTTGCACTGCACTGAAGCCCCAGCTGCATGGTCAACGTTTTTCACACTGATTTGGAGGTTCAGACAGCAGTGAAAAGTGTTCTTCTTTCCCTGGACCCCAATTTTTTTGCAGATGGCTTTCAAAAACTTGTGCAACGATGGGACAAATGCTTGTGCCGCCTTGGAAATTATGTTCAAAAGTAAGAAAGGACCATGCTACTTGGTGCAATTTGATTTTTGTCTGTAACTTAAGAAATCATTTTTTGCAACATAGGGAAACTTTTTCTTGAACGACCCTCGTACATCCGGTGTTGTTTTAAGGAATGAAACTATATGTTGGTTCGAAGCAGGCATTGTTCTCTGCTTTTTGACGTCATTATTTCAGTTCATTGTAATCACATTGTGTAATACAGACCGAATGAAAATGATGGTGGACAATTCGTCTACTGTTTCTTTCGCCGTTGGGTACATACATAGCTACACGCGTCACTTACCGCATTTGTTGCATTGAAGATAGGCTTCGTAGTGCAGCGTGTGCATTCACTCCTCTCGGCTGCTAAGACAGGGAGCGTAGCCAGGAATTTCTTTTCGGGTGGGTCTAACCTTCTGTGAAAGAAAAACAAACAGTGTTAGTGGAGAATAATACTGAAATAGCAAATTGAAATGTACCTGTCACCAGGGGCGCCGACTTGTCAAAAATATTGGGGGGGGGCCTCTGATCACTGAAATAAATGAATGAATGACTCACTCCCTCCCTTTTTAAAAAATAAAAATTACGTCTTCGTATAGCAGTTTTTAAGCAGCAAATGAAATGTAACATGAAAAACGTGTGCCTGCTCATTTGTTTTTTAGATAACAATTAACATTTTTATTTAAAAGTAGGCTATGTATTTACATTAAGAGGCCAACATAACAGTTTATGCCGGCCTCGGTAGCCAAGCGTGTTGGGTGGTCGGCTCAACTTGCTTTGATCCGGAGGTCTCGGGTTCGAGTCCCGGCGAGTGCATGGGTGTGTTTTAATGTCCGCAACAGACTTGTAAAGAAAGGACATGTGACGGGTGCAAAGAACCTTAGTGTTGACGTACCCATACAAATAGTGAATATTACAATATTTAACAGTTTTATTTAATTATTTACATAAATGCTAACACAAATCGCAGGCAGTTTTACTTTTTTGTTCTTGCTACAATATTTTACTTTTTAAATTTAATTTTGCCTTAATAAATAAACACATAGCACGCCGTGCTTTAGCAATAATGCCTTTGATCATAGCCGTTCCCGCTTTCGCAATACAGACTTTTCATAAGCTTTTCTTGCGTACTTTACTGCAAGCCAGTGTTAAATAAACTCAAAGACTTTAGAATTATTTTCCCTTTATTCTTTGGACTAGAGGAAGAGATTTCGAGGATATCTAAATATCGTACATATCAATATTGCTTGAAAGTCGTGTTTACGACCTCAAGTTGTTCAGAATTCACTAAACAAAATACTGGTATAATTGTCATATCACCTCGTTATTTTGAAACTCTTTTTAGTAAAAATGTTAACAATACTCATAATTATATACTTAGTATATAGTAATAAGTCATGTGTTTTGCTGTCTCTGGTCATAGCACCCCGCCCCCAAAGTTGATGGTTTAGCCGTCTCAGCCCCACAAATTTGATGGTCTAGTATAGAACATTTTAAATGTGTATTTAAAGTTAAGTTCATGTTGCACAATTCAGAGTAAACTTTACAAGAGATGCAAAATAATACATTAGATCCTCTTAAGCAAAATTATTTGAGGGGCTCTGCCCCCACATCATTAACATTGGGCGGGCTCGAGCCCCCCAAGCCCCATGGAGTCGGCGCCTATGCCTGTCACTGTGTATTGTTTCTCTATGTCATTTTTTCCCGATCCCGGTCCCAACATTTCGGGATCACGCACACCCCTAATTAAAACTCTAGAATGCGTGTAGATTTCTATTTATACTTACTGCAATATCAGCGTCAGGTTGCGGTTCCTGTATCATGCTGTCTTGAGCATGTTCCCACTTGTTACAGTTTAAATGCCGTCATGTAAATACTGTTCTTGGACCGGGAAGGACGTCTCCGAACATGTCGCATCAAGTAGAAGTTTCATTGATGAAATGTTGTTGCGTATTCTTGAGAGTTCAGTTGCTGAGTATATAATTTTAATTTGTAATCAAAATGTATCACAAATCTCCAAAATGCTTTTCATTATAATATACTAGCTGATTGCCCGGCGTTGCCCGGGTATTTATTTATCCCAATCTTGTATTCGAAAGGAAAATAATGAATTCTAACTATAGTGTAAAAAGTAACTAATTTTAAATTTGATCTTGAATGTCACCAATTAGCTTAACGACTCCGAAATCTATGAATTCGAGACTAATCTGAGTCATTTGTGGCATTTTATTTTTCATCCCCTCTCAACCCCCATGCCGGTAGGTGATCAATTTGGTGTTGAACCGCATTGGGAGTGTCACGAAAACTAAGGATTCCATTCCCAACACAGCCTGAATGTTAGACAACACGAGAAACACTATCGTTGTGCTGATTGCATAGAGTCACGGATGTCTGTCTGTGCGGAATTTAATATCGGTAGTTCTCGATTACTTTTACATGTCACCCATTCCCACCCACCCCTAGGGGTGCCAGGGGTGTCTTACCCCAAAATATTATTTCCAGATTGCAACTGATACGTGTACCAAGTTTGGTTGAAATTGCTCCAGGCGTTCGAGAGTTTTGTCGGAACAAACAAATACACACACCCACACATACACATACATCCATTTTTATATATATCCTATCATTCTACTGAATGAGGGGATCAAAACCTACCACTCCCACAATAAATCAATGGGTGATGATGTAGCTTATTCATCATTCATCCTCATAAATGATGAGAGCACTTGTCATTAAGATGACAAATCTAAGTGCTTGGCTGCGTTAGGCAAATCTGAAATACAATCTCTAAACAACTAGAAAAGGCAATGGTAGCTCATTCGGTTTTACAACCTTCAAACCTGAATCATGCATGTTGGTTGGATAAATACCTGTTTATCTAAAGAATGATAATGACGATTTAGAATGACGTAGAATACAATATATCTAAACTCTCTTTGGACTTCGTTGCTTGTTGACCAGCGACACTCTGACCTCTCCTCTCAAGTCCTCTCTCTCCAATCCAAATCAAAAGTCCGTCCTCTCTCAGCCTGTCCACCCTCTAAAAACCCAGGCCATGGAACTCTTCCTGTGCAATATTGAAATTCCACAGAGGGTATACTCCTCGTCCTGATTCCAACCTCACTTTACTTCAAAGAAAGTTCCGAAAGATCAGTTTTCCCCCTAAGAACAACAAGTGAATGCCCTTCTCAATATGAAGCTTCCAGAAAAGGTTTAAATAAAATACAATCTTAATGATTAATACGTTATATAGATAACACACAGTAAATATTAAATAAAATTATGTTCCCATTCCAAAATTATTGGAATTTTTAAATGCACTACTTATGAGGAGTCAAAATGACTCCTTTCTACTCTTCTAGAGGTATCGGATCCTTCTCCGTTCTAGTATAAATAAAGCCAGGTAAAAAACGAAAAACAACTTGAGTTCGATGTCAATATGCAGACCACTGAAATAAAAAAGACGTACCTTTTTTTTATCCCACAACTGCGTTTGTACTGTAGTTCCGTGAATCCTCTTTCCAAAATGCAGATGGTTAGCCATATTTCTGGCGGAAGAATTGGAGTTAAAACTTTGTCTGCCTAAAAACAAAACAAAAAATATATGTTGTTCCTCTTGGATGATTATAATGTGTTCGAGAGTGTTATTGCCATGAATACAATCAATTACCTTGGTTTCTCATTACTGCTATTACCTGGTTTAATTGTTGTTCACACAACAATTGCCGTCGTTAGGGACGTATTGAAAAAATAAATTCATACTAGTTATACTTTATCCCGAAAAGCAACCTTGCACCACTGACTCATGGTTTTTGCCCCCTGTCATCATTATCTGGCCTGTCCGACATAATGGATGAGAATTTTGGGATGTGTTTTAATGGTTCCACAATAAAGACAATTTCCCTGCTTTTCCTCTCAAAAACAAGAGCGTTGTGTACTTTACAGTGATGGAAATAGCAACACTCGGAAGAATTTGCATCTTGGTGACCAAGAGTAGAACAAATTTAAAATGATTCAGGCGCCAGTCCCTTTTTCGCAGGAGTCATTTTTTTTCTTTCTTGTCATATTCGGTCCAAGAAAGCCGTGAATCCAACTAACATGAAGCTACACACTTTGAAATATGATCTTCAAACATTTAATTCATAATAATACAATATTGGATTAGAAGTATTAATTCTTGCGCCGGAGTGGCCTTTCCAAAAAAGGTTCTACGGGTAACAGCATGAATAACTATACCATACTTTCTAATATATGGCCGACTCTACCATATCGCCGAAGACTTTATAATTCGGCTAGCAACAGTGCGAAAAATCATAATTGCATGTTTATTATTCTGATTTAATGATACACGAGATACAGAAAACACACAAACATTAAAAAAAATATTGCACTCATTATTTTAAAAAAAGGTAATGGAAGTTTCTATAGGCAACCTCGAAATATTAGAACTGAATCTGAAAATTCAGGTGCCATGGCGACATATAGAAGCGAAAAACGAAGGAAGAGAAAGAAAGAAATGAATGGAGAGAAAAGCAAAAGAAGAAAATAATGAATCGACACATAGTGAAATAAAAAGTCGAAAAAAATTATAGTGTAATGAAGAAATAGGAATATACTGGATGTCCCAGTTAAAAATAGCTCGTCTCAAAGACATTTGTCTACGGCAAATGGCGGCTGTATTGCACCAGTAAAATGGAGTAGTCCATTGTAACTTGAACCGTGTAACTATTGATCGGAGCCAGGTTAATTCTAACTGGAACACCCTGTAGAAGAGAAACAGAGCGAGAGAATAAAGAATGAAATGAGGCAGAAAATAGGAAGGGAAAATGTGTAGGTATATAATGAAACCATCGAGCAGAGTGCTCAGTAATATAAGCGCGAACAATGGGATACTGAGGGCCGGTTTTTCAATGTGCGATCAAAGTTCTGTTGGGCAAATAACTAGAGGTTACAGCAATTTTGGGTTTTTCATTAGCGGTCAACTCCTCAACTGGAGGTTAAGTGGCTGTGCACTTGATCCGTGCTTCATCCGGAGGGCAGCGAGATGACCGGTAGTTTGAACAAACATGGCTGCCTCATCCGAAGATCGATCTTCACCAGACGATTTCTCAGGCACATTGAGCGAGAAATATTTAAATAAAAAGTTACATTGGTGAAAACATAAACTTGTTGTGCTTGGCAGAGTTCAAATGAAGTGTGTAGGAAGTTGTCGCCAGACTTTGATTTGTGTACACGCACATCTATTCTATCGTGAAGGCAGTTTCCAAGTGGCAAGTTGGTATAGTGGATAAAGGCAGTAGCTGGTAGTGGAAGTTATGTTGCGAGTTCGAGTCCTGCTGCAGACCGTTTTTCTATATAGTTCATTTATCACGATTTGGACATTAATTCTATATTTTATTTTGCGCAATTTTAACATAAAAAGTTAAAATCGTTGCTTGGAATATCGTCGACCACTACACCAAATTACTGTTTGGAGATTGTCCCGCCTTTTAGACCGGATATCATGGCCTCAAATGGGCCAGTTTTTCAATGTCCTGTTAATCTTTCTGTTAACTAACTGCCAGTTGGAGATAACAGCCAGTCTTAACCAGCACCGGGTTTTTCAATGTGAAAGTAACTGCCAGTTAACTAAACCATGGTTCGTTCTCCGAAACAGTGTGTTGGCAATTCTGAAGCAAGGAAATTACAGTAAATCGATCTGCGCGCCATCTGTTAGTATAGTTTCAAACCGCGTCGACTGGCACGGCGCGCTCGAAAGCACGTTATTGCGTTGTGAAACGATAGGAACAGTGGCTGCGCATCTATTTTGTATGCGTACGAAATAAATTAACGAAAGACAGCACTACAATCTTTGTTTTCGTCTAGTAAAGGCCAATTCCACTTGGGGGAAATGATGTTATGAGGCGCAAGCGCAGATACTTTCTTGTAGAAAAATCGTGAAGAACTCGAAAGTCGAGACATTAATAATAACTGTTTGTTTATATAAACACTATTATTATTATTATTATTATTAATATGTAAATATTGTATATTTGACTGCATGCTTTGTACCTCTCTATGAATGTTGTTGAGCGAGAAAACAACATGTTAATAAGCATGCTTTCTAAACTTCTAAAAATATGAAGGTTCGAGTAAAAATAATTTTAAAATTTACCGTAATATTTATCCGAGAAGATCATTGAACAATAAAGCGTGAATTGAATGCAACACACGTAATAAATAATTGACAAGAAAAAAATGCCCGTGACCAGGACTCGAACTCGTATTACAAAACACAACAAGCTCCGTAAGGTGGTGCCGCTAACCACTACACCAAATTACCGATTGGAGATTGTCCCGCCTAGTAGACCGGATATCCTGGCCACAAATTCTCTAACACAACCTTGCCAAGCGAATTCTAGCAATTACGCTGCTTAATTTCCATATTTGCATAGACGTTGGTAAGCTCTGCCAAACAAAACAAGTATTTTTCTGTACCAATTAAAAAGTTATATGAATCATATCTTGTTTAATCTGACAATGCAGTTGCGAGTGTAGAACTTCGATAACTGCACGAGGCATCCATGTTGCTTCGCAACTTCCAGTTAGGCTGGTAACTGCAAGAAGAAGTACCAGCAAAGATAATCGCCACCAGAGTTCCAGTTACGAGCTAACTGTACATTGAAAACCCGAAATTTTCACTAACTTTCCAGTTACGTGCTAACATGAACCTTAACTGAACATTGAAAAACCGGCCCAACCATGCCAAGTGAATTCTAGCAACTACGCCGCTAAATTTCCATATTTGCATGGACGTTGGTAAGCTCTGCCAAACAAAATAAGTCTTTTTCTGTACGAATTTAAACGTTTTATGAATCATATCTTGTTTAATCTGACAGTGAAGTTGCGAGTGTGGAACTTCGATAGCTGCACGAGGCATCCATGTTGCTTCGTAACTTCCAGTTAGCAGTGGCGAAGCGTCCTATGAGGCCAGGAGGCCGGGCCTACCCACGCCATTACTCTTTTAAATGTGTATTTACTTATTTCGTCAAAAACACATGCAATGCAATGGAAAAGTTTGGAATTTTTATTTATGATAATTACAAAAAGATTCTAACCCTGTCCAGTCAGTATACGAACTTTCCACGGAGTGAGGCACATTTGCTGGGGCCTCTTCTCTTCACATTCCGTCCTACGGTGGTATATGCGGGAAGCCTAATCTTACGAGTACTGTACGTATGCTTATAACTAGGGAACGGAAGTTTAGGTAAATAAATGTTTTTTCTGCGATAAGACAGAGACCCTCGTTTTTGCCAAAATTCTGATCATAGCCTTATATGTCAACTCAGCAAATTTTATTTTACATAAAAACACATATTTTCCAGTTTTCCGTATGTAAATACATATTTTGCGAATTTTTATTTTACATACATAAAATCGCTCATTGACTTCAGCTACCTCGAAATCCTCCAAGGAAAAATGTTTATTATCCGCACCTCTTTCATATCGAGAGTGCTAGGTTTGTTTTGTCTTTGAACAAGCTCGCTGGCAGACTTTTGGCGCCTCGTCTACGATCCTACTGGGGGAAAATATTACCCAGATGAGGCAAACGCACAACGTAATGCAGAGCTTCGAGAGTGTTTCTGCTTTTGTCATGTTCTGATTCGGTGCTTGTGCAGCAGTAGGTGTTTTCTCGTACGATATGCCAAAAGTTAAGGCAAGTGTTTCATCTCGTTTGCAACAGTTCTGTAAAGAATATAAGGATGTGTTTTCAACTGATGGCAAAGTGTTATTTTGCCAACCGTGTGGTAAATCTATCGCAGCTGACCAACGTTCGCAAATTACGCAGCATTTAGGTAGCAACAAGCATGTTGTTGCTTCTTCACGTTTGAGCGGCAGACAGGCACTTATCGGGCAACAAACTCCATCTACTTCTGGGGAACCGTCGAAATTGTCCGCGTTTTCAATGGACTTGTGCAGAGCTTTTGTGTCCGCAGATATTCCACTGTTCAAATTAAAGAACGCTGATTTACGAAACTTTCTCTCGAAATATACGAACTTCGAACCGCCTGACGAATCAACGTTGCGAAAAACGTATCTGCACAGGTGTTACGAGCAAACCTTACAACATATTCGCTCACAATGTGCGAATCAAAATATTTGGGTATGTATTGACGAAACTACAGACTCCACCGGTAGAAAAGTGGGAAATGTGATTGTGGGAGTGCTACATAATGACGTAAATGTCTCAACGATAAATTATTTGCTAGTGTGTAGAGAGCTAGCTGGGGCTACACATGTAACGATAGCAAGGCTTTTTAACGAAGCAATGCAGCTATTGTGGCCGGAAGGCATAAAATTTGACAATGTTCTTCTCCTAGTGACAGATGCTGCAGCTTACATGAAAAAAGCTTTAGTAGGCCTTGCCGTTAGCTACCCAAAAATGGTGCACGTTACATGTGTGGCTCATGCGTAGCATAGAATATGTGAAAAGATAAGAGCTCTTTATCCCAACGTCGATAAACTGGTTTCAAATGGGAAGAAAGTTTTTATCAAGTCGCCTAGAAGAATAGACATTTTTAAACAAAAATGTCCTGAGGTTCCCCTTCCCCCTACACCTGTAGTTACGCGGTGGGGCACTTGGTTGGATGCAGCTGTATATTATGCCCAGAACTTTGAAAATTTTGTATCTGTTGTAAACGATCTCGACAAAGAAGACGCATCGTCTATAGAAATTCTGCAAAAACTGTTGAAGGATCCCTCCTTAAGAGGCCATATCATGGGCAGCGGAAAAACAGACCTTCATTCAGAACACTTTTACTCGAAAACTATTTGAGACATTTGAATGAGCTTTGTTGTGAATTGATTAGAAAGGATGAATCTTAACAGTGAATATTGAAATTTTTTTATCACTTCCATATTTTAAAAGATATTAGCTGTCAAATATCTCACTTTTTGGATCGGCGTATAGAGCCCGATTCTAAGTTACTGTAAAAATTAAAGCTTGCAAGGCTTTCTTGCATCCTTCCTGAGTAAACTGATTTTTTTGTTTTTTTCAAATTGAGAGGCCCATTGTGACAATACGCCATTTGCAAACATTGATATGCGTTTTCGAACACCTTTGACAATGGCTTTATTCGAGCCATAGCGGGGCTGGCCATCGGCTGGCGGGGTTATGTTCAAGTCCTACAAGTTCAGCCGTCTGCCGATAGATGACTCTGACCAGGTTTTACAATAGTGGGCGTGGCTTCGCTTACTTCTTCTTCTACCCTTGGTATTGTCTTTTCCCTTGGGGGCGGCTTTTGACCGTGCTCCGACCATTTCGGAAAATCCAAAGTTGATTTCCTTCACCCGGCTGTTTTTTCATTGTGTTCCATTTGTCTTATTTCTATTTTCCAAAAGGATAAATACATTAATACAGAGACTGTCCCAATTGAATCTTACATACATTATAGCAAAATTAAAGTTAGTTTTAAGTCAATTACATGCTTAAATAGGGTAATCGGGACTGGGGCTACAGGATAAAGTGGGATCCAGACCACTGTGTAGTTCTACCGGGGATCGAACGTGAAACCCCTTGAATACAAGTCGAGATAATTACTACTAATTTCATCGAGGAAACTAAATGACTTATTTGGGGAGGGGTCCGGACCCCTCCCCAAGAAAGACTTTCCAAGTGCAAAAATTAAATAATGAAAATATATTTGTGTAGCATTCATTTATTACATAATCGATGGTTATAATTTACTTTGAACTTATTGATTGATTTGTAATTTCTAAGTCCAGTTTTTGCACAGAAAGGCTAATCGGGACTGGACTTACAGTTTAAAGTGAGATTCGAACCACTACTTGCATCCACCGGGTATCCAACCTGTGATCCCTTGATTACAAGGCAACGACGATACCACTGCGCCATCGAGGAGGCCCACTCTTTGAACTTGGAAGAAAGATTGGAATTAGGGGGCTTAGAAGGACAGTACCAATTACCAGAGATTTATGATTGCACGCTACTATTTATAACAATAAAATATTAATCAGGAACTTTACTTTTCGCTAACCGGATCTAACATTCTCTTTTATTCAATAAATATTCAATTCTTCATCAATTTGAAATGAATTTATTTGCCAGGGCACTTGTTTTTATGCAAATTATTCCGATCTTAACTACAGGTAAGCTAGATAATGAATACGTGCTGCTATTCGATCTTTTTACCTATTTATGTGATAATAATATAATTTTAACTTAAACATCATATTATTATTATTCCTGACACACTTGGTTCGGTGTATTTCTAGATACGTGCCTTGGGAGGCCCTACAGAAATTACAGCGAAAGGAAGTGAGACAGTCGGGTACTCTTTCAAACTCTAAATCTTGTTCTTGTCCCAAGTTATGTAAACGCTCTCTCGTTTTCGTCTCGATCTCTGAATATAATTTCAATTATAGTCACATTAACTTCAACGCATTTTAAAAATACAATTTGTATCTATACAAAGAACACGCTTGGGCAATACATTCACATTTACAGAACACCAATCTATTTCATAAAGAGGTAAGACAACTATGCTGAAGGTAGATATTTAAATTTTAAAAATAATTCACTGCACATTCAATTATACTATATGTAATGTTATGTTATAATAATGGAACCTACATCTTGCAAATTTTTTAATTCTAGTTTCATTGATATTTTACTTTGGATATTATGTGAATACATTAATGGTGATGGAGGGAGAAAACACACCGGAACGACAAGTGACCGGTGACGCGTGTCGCTTGAGAATTTCACCAATCGAGCGTAGGCATGTGCTGCCTGTCATGCCGCTACGGTGTGAAACGTTTCTGCTGATTGGCTCGTTCCCAAGCGACATGTATTGCTTGTCGCTTCGGTGTGAGTTCTCCCTAAGAGGGCGAGTGACAATGAATTTAATTACATCTTCATAGTTTGTTCGTGACTGAAAGAAGCTACTCGTGTCGCATGTCGCTCGGATTGGGACTTTCAATATCGTGTATCATGTCGACTCGGTTTGTTGTTCGTGCATGTTTTGCTTTAAACTGAATAGGCTCTTGTTGCTTAATGTGAATGTCCCGTGTCGCTTCGGAACGAGCCAGTCAACAGCAACGTTTCTCAATGTAGCTGCAGACCGAAGTGACAAGCGACACATACCTCCAGAGAACAATCCAATCAACAGCAACGTTTCACACAGCTGTAGAATAACATGTCATACAAGCCTGCGTTCAATTGGTGAAATCCTCAAGCGACACGGATATTTCATGCCGTCTAAAGCAAAATATTCACTGTGCATGAGCGAACAACAGGCCAGGGCGACACGATGCACGGTATGAAAAAGAACTCAGTCCGAGGGACACACAAGCAACAGACAACACAAGCTGAATGGTTGGTAGCATTTATTACTGAGAGCCAGTTACCAAGAGACACGTGTCGCTTTTCGCGTGTTGCTTCGATATGAAGTATCCCTAAAAGTAAGCAGCTTTTGAATAGTTAATAGGTAAACAGCAGTGACAGCGCCAGACTTTCTTACGTGGGAGAACTACTGGATACCTGTCAAAGATTTGGGTGGACCACATCTTCACATAAATATATTTTGATATTCAAATTTTACGTGATCGATACTAAGAGGGTCCTTACCCTTGCAGCCACTTGTGTAGCCTTTTTAGCACATATGCTCTTAAGCTGACAATAACTATTAGTTAATCATTTTCAAATGCCATTTTAACATGAATTAATTCAGAGAACAACCAGTGTAGCATACAGGTATGAATAAGCGCATGATTTTCTAATGTCACTATGTGTTTGCATTCACCACACCTACCATAGTTTATCAGAAAGATATTAATTTACATTGAAGAACGAGATCAGATCCTGCGTGGCCTAGGGACACGAGATCGAGTATGAGACTCCGTCTCTAAAATAGAGCCAAACCAGAATTTGAGGTAGGATATTTATTCCTTCTCATGTGTGAGCCGACGAGCTGTAGCTATGTATACAGTTGTGAAATACGTTTTCTACCACACTTTCCTTTTCGTTTTGGAGAAAAACTACCAGTTGCCGCTGATTTCCCAACACCAGCCACTTCAGTGATTTGCCACACAGTCATGGATGTGTTCTCACTCAATGTAATAATTCTAGAACGTTTTCTGGGTGTTATATCCATACTGAAAACACGTAGGAACACGGAGCACAACAAAAGCGTGTTTACTACAGCCAAGCACTCACAGAAGTCTGTTGGTTAATAATTGGCATTGTACCACAACGACAATAATGAAACAACAAAAATGCTTCAAACCTTGCAATTGTTGCAATTGTTGTAAACAGTATCAAGTACGCATCAAACAGTTAGCTGATACTACTAGTATAAGTTTATGTTACGTATTTATTCGATTAACTCCCATAAATCGTGGAGAACTGTGGAAGGGTGATTTTTCTCTCTTTGTCCGCATTAATTTGCACAGCATTGTATGTGTGAGTGTGAGTGTGTGTGCCCGTATCTATAGGTTAGATTACCATTCTTGTATGTATTTTTTCTTTGTATTTCTTATTTCTCTGTAATTTTAATATATATTTTTATTTTTCAATATTTTAATTATTTGACATTCATTTTTTTTTGTAAACATGGTCAAGTGGAAGAAAAGGCTCCACAGTCTTAACTTCGCCATGTAAAAGAAGACGAAATAAATAAATAAATATAGATACATTGTTTGAAAAGTAATAATAATTCAAAGGAATTTTAATGGTACACTTCTATGGTACGGCTAAATGATCGGGCAAGAAATTTTATGTTAATTGCGCAGTACTTCCACATTTATGGTAAACACCAACAAATACTGCTGTTTCACTACATCTAACACGGATGATCTTTCTTCTTCCTCGCCTTTACCTCATTTCTGCAGGTTTCATTTTTTTTAAATTAGTATTTCATACTCTCGGTCTCGACTACTTCAAACATACCTGAACGTTATTTATCAACTTCATTATTTACAGATTATCATAATCGAAATTACAATCATAAAGATAAATCGTAAGTGTCAACTGTGAACCTGTGCGCATTCATTTCACATATTCAGGCGAATTCAGTTTTCCGAGGTTCTAAGAGTTGAAACAAGACGCCAGCCCCATAGATCAGTCCCTGGGCAGGATTGGGGTTTGATGCCTCCCTTTCCCCGCACTACTAAGCACCGACATTTTATACTTTCTTCTTATGCAATGGTTTTTAATATTTACATATTACAAATTGTGAAATGATGAAACAATTAAAACTCAGTAAATGAAACAACAGCAACAATAATATACTAGACCTTGGTGGCGTCCCTTCATCATCATCGCGATTAGCCGATGTTGGCTAAAAAATGACGCTAAATAACAGAAATTGAATAAAATATATAAATAATACTTGTTAAATTTGAAGATCAGTAAAGCCGGCGAATGGCAAAACTGTCATAAAAGTAACAACAATAACAGCGGCGCAGCGTAGCGACCATTTTATTTTCGGAAAGGGTTTGCGTTCCTAGAAACTACTCTATCCCTCTCCAGTAGTCGGGGCATCAACCCATCTCATGGTAGGTGTAAAGAAAATCCACCCACTGTTTATGAGTTAGACTGTAAATATTTATTTCCCACAAGAATACTTCCGATCTGCAGCAAATTTGAGCACCAGACCTTGAATATAGTTGTTTTTAATATACGAAGATAAAAAGATACTCGTTCATCTAGAGAACAATCCAATCAACGTTCGTCTACTATCACTAAGGTAAGGAAGGGCAGTGCAGGCTATTCTCAAAATTATATTATTGGTATCCTGAGATCCATGCCAACCCTATTAAACCAACACTTCAACTACCCCAACTTACGAGGAATTTATACTCAAGCTCTCAGCTTCGAACCCCTGTCCTTTAGTAATTTCAAGAATCTGAAATATTACATGCAGATATTTTGAAAATACACAGTTTCATTTCATGCAATGTATAAAGAGAAATGTCATTCCTTTAAATTAACAGTTCCTGTCACGTTTCACACAGTTGTAGGATAACATGTCACACAAACCTGCGTTCAATCAAGCGACACGGATATTTCACACCGTCTAAAGCAAAATATTCACTGTGCATGAGCGAACAACAGGCCAGGGCGACACGATGCACGGTATGAAAAAGAACTCAGTCCGAGGGACACACAAGCAACAGACAACACAAGCTGAATGGTTGATTGCGTTTATTACTGAGAGCCAGTTACCAAGAGACACGTGTTGCTTCGTTATGAAGTATCCCTAAAAGTAAGCTTTTGAAGCACAGTATGAATAGTTAGTAGACAAACAGCAGTCACAAAACATATGTAATGATATATATATATATATATATATATATATATATATAGAGAGAGAGAGAGAGAGAGAGAGAGAGAGAGAGAGAGAGAGATAGAAAAAATTGCCTATAAATCCGCACCCTAATCAAAACTTATTAAACATATCAAAACATATTTTTTCATTCATCAATTTTTTACGCTTACAATAACCTCTAATTATTACTAAATCAATTTTTGTATTTTCCATCTAATATCTTATTCTATTTAGCTCTTGCCAGTAGGCACTTTATCTTCATATGTACATTTTTTTTGGCCTCCATCTCATCAGACTTAGGCTATAATTCATTAATTTCCTCAATTATCTCATCCAACTCGTTTGCATTTTCACCCTTCTACATAGGAGTTGTAGCTTACCTGGCGACGTCAATTGAACAGGGGAGGTCAAATCAGCGTTAGCTTCCATCGTATACATTGCTCTCATCTTCAGAGATGAGATGTTGTTGCTATGTATGTGCTCGAAACGTTGGAAGATAACGCCGATATAATCTGGCTGGTACACCTGTTCGAATCCTTCTACATGCTAAATTGAAACAACAATCTTTCGTAATCATTAAACAGGATGGAATAAATAGCGGGGAGCCTTTTGTAATATTAGTAATTTAAATTACATCCCCATTAAAAACTGAGCATCCTCGATGGCGAATTGGTAGCGTCGTCGCCTTGTAATCAAGGGATCCCGGGTTCCATGCCTGGCCCAGTCCCGATTAGCCTTACTGTGCATAAAGTGGACTTAAAACACCAAATAAATAAATCATTAAGAATTCATTATAAAATTTTATAATGAATTTCGGGTGAAAGATTCAATATACTAACCTTCATTATTAATTCAATGCCTAGAGAATTATAAAAAAATGGGGGGAGGTTGTATTTATATACACGAACGCTCGGGAGCCAATATAAGTTTACAACCTGCAAATCGGGTTTTCTCTACCGATTCAATATCTCCAATGTTGTTTGTGCTGCACCTGATTCAAAATCGGTCATAATTTATTTCGGAAATTATTTTTTGGAGAATAAAGACAGTCGATAGGAGAGCTTGACTGCCGTTCGATTCCCGGAGGAGAGGGTGAGGAAAGTGGGCTCTCCCACTGCATGAGGTGCATCTACGTACAAGGGACTCTACTATACAACTTCGTGGGAGCATAGAGACGATCTGCATCGCCTCTATAAATAACCGAGACTATGAATATGTAGAGAGCCACCACCACCCACCCACCAATATGCCTTCAAAACACATTGCATAATGCAGGTGGGTGTCTTTACCAATATCTTTCAAATACAAGTAGCTAATTTAAGTAACAAAACATATTTTTATACATAATTGGATTTTTCAAAATTACAATAAAATAACAAAGCAACCCATTTTGTTGTAATTCTATAAAGAATAAGTTAACATAGGCCAGAATCGGTGAACTTCCCGTTCGGACAAATGTCGCAGTTGAAGTAGTGGTCTAAACAGGTAAAAACTGCTTACTGGCACTTAATCTGACTTAAATTTGGCATAAAGCAGTCTATTTTTTTTTAGTTTGAAAGACCTTGTGACATTTGTCGAGCCGGGATGAAGTTCTTCATAACTAATGAGATAAAGAAAAAGGAAAATTTAATTCGTAACGCTACTAACGGACTTATTACGCCATTCGCATGATGTAATTAATAAATACAATAATTCTAATTACATGATTATTAAAAAGCAAACATTTCTTTGTAAATAATAATGTAAAATGCCTGTTTTTGAACAATCCCTCCCCTGTGGTAGGTTTGTTATCCATGAAATATCAATCTGGAAATTTTGTTTCACAGGTACCTGTCATAGAGTAATCCTTACGCTGTAAATATAATTTTTTTTAGCTCCCCCATCGGAGACATCTGGGCTCAAAATTTTGGAAAAGAGAATCAAGAAACGATCAAAGAGGTATAACAGTAATTCAGTCGAAATACTCTGATATTACATAACTTCCCTAAAAAAAAGGTCCTAAACTTTGAATTTTGGTCAAAATCAATATGTTGAAAAAATACACGAAACATACAATGTAGCTTGAAATGAACTGAAAACAATGTTTCTTTACCCAAGCTAGATGAGTTATCATAATTACCGCAACTGTCTACAAAGGCTAAAAATGCCGCAAATCATAAGTCAAACATGGCTGCAGTTTTTAAACGAAATCAAGTTTAGGAAAATACTACCCTTGCATTGGGGTTACAACAACAAAAATATATATAAATAGAAAAAGTTGACCATTTTGTTAATTATTATCTTTTTGGAAAACATGGTATTAAATAACCATATTTTGCCTTAGACCTAATATTAATTAAAATATGCAAGTTTTATTAAATTAGTGCATATATTGCGTATCAGTGAAAGTTTTATAAAAATAGATCAAATACATTCACAGTGTTGGTTTTATGCAAGGATAATGTTGGAAAATTTTCCGCTTGAAATCATTCACACTGAGAATCGAACCTGGGTTTACTACGTGGCAGTCCGATGTCATATTTTCTCTGCTTTTCTCATATATCAGTTTTTACTCAGTTCCACATTTTTTCACATTCACATTCAGAACATAAACATCCATGTCTTACTCGGGATTCGAACCCGGGACCCTGCTGTCGAAGCGCGCTGCGCTAACTACTTCGCCCCGGAGGTCAATAATAGACTACTGGGACTCCTTATTCGTTGAAGAGAAGAAGCTTTCACAATTATGTATGTTACAAGCCACATATTGTTGCTGCAGGACTCTATATTATCGTCTGGAATTTTGACACGAAATGGTAAGATCAGCTTTTGGCAGTGAAGACCCGAACAGCAAAGGACATGTCTGAGGAAAGAAATGACAAGGGTTTTACGACCTGTCAATCACTAACTGCCCGTGTACCGGAGGAGGCGTGTTCTTGAGGAGCCTCGCGAAGCGGGCCTGGACAAAACATCTGGTGGTGTAGACGCTGTGCGCGCTCTATCGGCAAAAGGAAGGCAAATTCGGAAAAGGCCTTTCCATGATATACAGTCTTAAAAGTCGAATTGACATACATCTCAACAAACCTATCCTTTCTCTCTAATTCCATACGAAAGCTTGAATCGTCCGCGAACACTTTGGCAGCTTCCGTGGGTGAAGTCCGTATAGTAGAAACGAAACTGAAAGAACTCACTGGATCTAACTCACAAGTGCTAATGTCTAAATATACGGAAATTTTTGGGAAAAACCAAGGTTTTCAAACTTTGTGCCAAATTGCACGTGTTTTGGAAGGTGAAGTAGAGGAAGAAGAAGCTTTGGAAAACTTCAGCGTTAGTGACATTTCGTGCTTCAAATATGCAAGAATTGTTTCTTGTGACGTGGAGCGATCTTTCTCACAATATAAGATGCTGTTTAGAGATAATCGCCACAGATTTACAATGGAGAATTTGGAGAAAACTATGGTGATTCACTGCAACTCTTCCAAAAAATAGCTCGCTAAGAGGTAAGCATTTAGAAACTGATTTTAGGTGTTTAAAATGCATGTAATATTTTGTTTTTGTTACCAAATGTTTTTCATTTTTATCACATATTTTCCTGTTTTTATCACATATTTTCAACATTTATGACACATAAAAAATAAATATTTCTGAGTTTTTTAGCACATAAAGTTCCGTTCCCTACTTATAACGCGCTCCTGAGGCCGGCCTCCCGGTGTTACCCACTAGGACGAACAGCATATCAGCAACACTGCATTTCCGCCAGGGTTGGAAATTTGTGGTGTACCGGCATTTTTTATAAACATTAGCCTGTGTTCGTGCAGAGAGACTTCTATTTCATTGTACATTCTCCATATTTTGTAAGAAACTTAGGTTTTCCTTCCTTTCATCGACAAGTGTAAGTGAAATTGAAAATTACGGAGTACTGTAGTTCTGACTTCGTTTTCTGGTCAGAGTGCTGATGGTCTTGTCGATTCACCCAACACCGTAGCGTAAACAGAAAGTCCAAAGAACTTATATTTGTAAAGTAAGTCTTCATACCAAATTACGTAAATTAAAATGATAGTTACGCTTTATATTTACAAAGTAGTTTTACTTTCACTGGGAATAGAATAATTTATTTTTATCGTAAACGGGGATTCCCCTCTCGTTCACCCTCTGGGAAAACTTGCCTCCTGCTCACGACGCTAGAAGGGAGCTTGGCGCTTGACTCGGAGCGCGAGGTTCGTGGCGGTAGAGCTTTGTTTTTGATTGGTGTCGTGTGCAGCGATCAGATTTATGCAAGAACAAGAACAATCGAGTTCTTAATTGAGTGAAGAAGTAATCATCGGTAAGGTAGGACCCACTTTTGGTCTTTCATGTTTCCTTCTTATAACAATCATTTCTAAAATGTTTTCAAGTATATTTTCCTTTGCAAGTAGCAGTGGCAAGTGACAGCAAAATATTTTTAAAAATTCAAAGTTGTTGAAACGTTATTTAATGCGTTAACACTGTCGTTGAATAAATATTACAAGCAGATATTTTTTTTATGCAGCCGACACAAGCGAAGAGGTAGGCAGTTTCGTTTACCCTGAAGGGATAACAAGAGAAGAGGGCGGCCAAATAAAGTACAATGCAAGGGAAGACTTTTTTTGGGTTTAGGACAAAGAGGGTTATGGGGTTATTGCGCGGGCCATGTCTGTTTCAGGTCTGGCGGAACATGCCAGTGTTGTCACATTGGATTGGCAGAAAAGAACTAAATTGCGCCTAAAATTGGGATTTTATTCTCTCAAGCAACTACATTTATTATAACCTGTTTATATGTTACATAGTAACCTGTCGTGTTGCCGGGTCCCAAACGAGGATCCTATGTTCTGTTATCACGTAAGGGTGTCTACAAACACAAGGGGTAGAACAAACTAGGATGCGAAGTATACACACTGAATGAGAGAGGTCACCTTTACTTATGTTTTTTTCTTGAAAGCCCCGTAGTCGTCATCCTAACACGTTACGAAGCCAGGTGACCTAATTGTGGTCATGTCAATGTTTCCTGGTCATCTTTAATTCATTCTCCATACATTCTCATCGTCACGATTAGCATAGATCAGAACAAATGAGACGAAAATATTCAAAATTTAAATTATGTTTACTTGCACATACAGGTGTCAGAAATTCATTTATCTAGAAAGCCAAGACTGGAATTAACTACAACCATTCCTTTAGTTAGACAACAGATAACAATGGTGTTTTCCTCGGTGCGAGGAAGTCTTGCTACAAAAACTAAGTTGGCAGCAATAGAACATACCAAACTGACAGTCGCTGAAAGTGCGGAATTCTGTCGTCTGCTCACGGCACAAACGTCAAAATTGCAAAATAAATAAATAAATTTAGAAAAAAGTGATGAAGAATTGACAACAGGGCTCGAGCACTATTCGTTGGATTTTCGCAATGTCTCATGATTGGTAGTTCTTTCTGGAGGTGTGTGCATAAATCAGGGGTTGAAAAAATACAAACAAACAAAAAACAGAAGTGAACAAAAATCTAGATCGATGACATCTGGTGGGTGGGGGAGAACGTCTAAGACACAATTATCGTGCTGATGGCCGGTAACAACACTTTTGAAAACGTCATGCCACTGCCAAGTAAAGAAGCGGTCTGGAGAGACATTGAACCACTCTCCATGACATAGCCCCCCCTCCCTTTCTTTTTACAGATTTAAGCAACTAATGGAAATTATCGCACTTCTGTGCCTACCCTGCTAGGAACTCTACGCTTCGCCACTGCCAGTTAGGCTGGTAACTGCAAGAAGAAGTACCAGTAAAGATAATCGTCACCAGATTTCCAGTTACGAGCTAACTGTACATTGAAAAACCAGTTACGTGCTAACATGAACCTTAACTGAACATTGAAAAACCGGCCAGTAAAAAGTTATGACTGCGTGTTTGTATATATTGACCACAATGATAAGAACCTTTAGGTACCTTTAGGCCTATGCCAAAATCGTTCGCGCATCTTCCCCACGTTCTTGGGGCTCGGGGCAGTGTTGCCAGACCTGACTTGAAAATATTGGGAGATTGTTCCTCGGGAAACCTCAACTGGGTGTGAGGCCGAGGGGTGTGCGGGACAGAATTATGGCAGTGTCTGCTGCCACCAGTGGCGTCCCCAAGGGGGGGTTGGTGGGGGTTATTACCCCCCCCCTTTGGGCCAGCATTCCTAAAAGAAAAAACGTCAAAGGTAGGCAAATATGACAAAATGAAGGCTGACTACCAAGAAAAACTACTTATAACCCCTCCCTTTCGAAAATTCTGGGCACGCTACTGGCTGCCATGTTCTTTTTCTGCTGGAACCTCAAAAAAGATGCGCGTGGCAGCAGACTCGGTCTTTGTCTTATCGTGTTTCATCATGCTATGTATGCAATTACGTCTGTAACACATACTGTGAAGGGCCTCCCACATGGCGCAGTGGTAGCGTCATTGCCTTGTAATCGAGGGGTCCCGGGTTCGATACCCGGTGGAGGCACAAGTGGTTCGGATCCCACTTTAAAACTGTAGGTCCAGTCCCGATTAGCCTTACTGTGCATAAAGTGGACTTAAAACACCAAATCACAATCACAATCACATACTGTGAAGTTGTAGCGATTACTTTCACAAAAAATGTTTTAAGATTATGTCCCTTAGCATTCTTCTAATATAAACCTAAATGCCCTCGTAGTTAGGTTAGGTTCTGTTAGCATTAAAATAATATCGCTAAATGCTTTCTAAATAAAAAGGTTCTAAATTACCTGCACATTCATTCCCACTAATCATAAACTTGAATTCCTCTCGTCTCAATCTGTTCTTAAGATTTGTAACATCCTCTTAGCAGACGAATTACGTGGCAGCAGCAAATTTGACGCTTATTCTTAATGCTGACACGTGCGTGGCAGCAGACTCGGCACAGAATTATTTGGTCGGGACGGGAAATTTTTTCAATCCCGACATTCGAGACGGGAAAATTTCGGGACGGGAAATGATTGAAATTTCTCGAAGTTCTGAAAATCTCGAATTCTACACGTTATTTTCACATTAATTGATTGTCTTTGCATTCTTGCAATAAAAAACTAACAATTTCCGGTAAGTTCCAGAAATTTACAATGCAGAAAAAGTAAAAAATTAACGACTTTTTAAAATGGCCATTCGGTATTTCCCGACTGCCCGGGAAGTCATTTCCCGAAGTCGGGATCGGGACGGGAATTTTTTCCCCTATCCCGGTCCAGACTTTTAGGGATCGCGCACACCCCTGGTGAGGTCCGTGTATAGTACCTCTCTCGGAGGCTCCGCTTCAGCCCTCTCTAACTCCCTCCGTCCAGGATGATTTCATCACTGTGGTAATACCAGGCCCGTAGCTAGAATTGATCTCCAGGGGGCTCACGGGTTATCAGGGGGTGCTTTGTAAATCAAGTCCATTTTTTAAAAAAAATATTAAATTAAGGTAAATTATGTGTGTGTGGGGGGGGCGCTCATTCATTTATAAATATCATATATTACACAAATACTACATTTTTCTACATCTTTTAAAACATCTCTTGAAGTGTTAATTGACCGATATTAAAATTATCCCTTACACACCCCATGCTATTTTAGATGATGCAGATATGTATATCACACACAAAAAACGCACAATATTTAATTACAGCGCCTACAGTATATTCCACCCTCAGCCGAAGCAATTAAACTCCCCTTCCTTCCCAAAACTTGGGAGCTGTTGTTGACCTTTGACGCAGATGCGGAGGGAACTTGCATGATGACATGAAAGTCACAGATTTCTGTCTAAACGGGAGGTTGCAACAGGGACAGTGAAAGTACAGATAAAGAAGCTCCTCTATGAAAGAACGTTCTGAAGTTTAGAGTTCTAAGGTAGTGTCTGCTGCCACGTTCTTTTTCTGCTGGAACCTCAAAAAAGATGCGTGTTGGAGCAGACTCGGTCTTTGTTTTATCGTGATTTCATCATGCTATATGTGCGATTACGTTTGTAACACATACTGTGAGGTTGTAGCGATTACTTTCACAAAATGTTTTAAGATTAGGTCCCTTAGCATTCTTCTAATAATATACCTAAATGCTCTCGTAGTTAGGTTAAGTTCTGTTAGCATTAAAATAATATCGCTAAATGCTTTCTAAAGTACCTGTACATTCATTCCCACTAATCATAAACTTGCATTTCTCTCGTCCTTATCATCCTCCTAGCAGCAAATTTGACGCTTATTCTTACTGCTGACACGTGCGTGGCACCAGACTCGGCCATATTCTAAATACTTGCAGCTACTTCTCCTCATAAACAAAATGAGGGAATGTAATATAGCTATACTGTTCATATTCTGTGAATTTATCCTTAATGTTGTGAGTTGTCTACATTTTCACTCTTCACTGCAAACAAATTATGCAAAATAGTTTACCTAATGTAAGGCGGCTGATGGCAGTGGCAGGAAGGGCTCAGCCCCCCTGGCCCCTGCCTGGGTAATACTGAATATAATTGTAAAGATTAGTGTGAGAATTCCAGGTAGGAATGTATTCTGAATTTTCACAGGCTCCTCTCTAGCTACGGGCCTGTATTTACATTTGCTTCTTGTATGTGGTTGCCCACCCTTTGCGCCGTCCCTGCAACTTCTACCCACCCGGTCGAAAACTTTTGGCGCAGCCGGTTGGTTGTTTTTCCCTGACAGGAGTTTTTCCACAGAGAAAATAAACTCTTAAAATCTGTTTTGTAGTAAGAGCAGCTACTTATTGCTGCGAAGTATGACACTATAGCATTTTCAGGTGTTGCCGAAAATGATTTTTGATTCGAATGCACTGGCAAAATTGTTGGATTTTTTTTAATGTTTTTTTTTTGTATGACTCAAGAACTTGCGAAATTGAATGATAAGGGGAGTACGTCAAGTTCCGAGTGACACCGAAGAAAAAGAGAGATAACAGGTAAGATTTTTAGTGGTAATGTTGAAAATAATAATTATTGTTTTGTTATATGATAGTGATAACACATTCATAATGAAATACAGGCGGATGTCTAGGCAAGCGAGTTGTGAAAATATGATGCCCGAAGTAATCCTACACCCCTGTGGAACAAGAATGTAAGTTTGTGTTTTTGAGTATTTACAGCATCACTTTATTTGTAGTATATATGTACAAACTTAATTTTATTTGGTTTTTGCGATTCAGCTTACGATATTGTCAACATATTTTTAAGTCTAATTTTGCATTGTCAACTCAAACAAGGATTGTAGAATAGTGTGTACTTACGATAGTAGCTGCACATGTCGTTTACCCGTCATCTGTCGGCGGCACGTTGTACTTCGTTGGGAAGCCGCCATATCGGTGAGTACGATAACCTATAAGGTAAAAAGTGATAATTTTGGCTGCTATGTTTTAACGTTTCACGATATATTTTGATACATTATTGTGAGTTATTGTACACTAATCATTTCTAAGGTATGCTGTGCTAGTATTTCAAAGTAATATTTCGTATTTTGTTGTTGTTGACCAATCAATAGTATCTGTATTGCCGGTGTTAATTTCAACCCCGGCATATATGTAGTAGGTGGCCAGTCTTCAATAGTTGTGAATAAGAAAGATAAAACGTGAATTGCATCATTCATAGGTGCTTCATAAGTGTAGAACGCTCTCTTTATATGTATGTATATTATTTGCTTGTTGAATGAACTACATTGGCCGCCTCGTGTTGTCCACCATTATCTCGTAGGAGTGCCTGCATACTACGATTTATTCAGTCGTTCCGGTAAATGTTATTTTGTTTTCTAACCATGTTTGATTTTTGTGCGCATACTGTAATAGCAGTAAAGTATGTAAGTAGGCAAAAGACATGTTCAACCGTATTATGCTAATTGTGAGAAATTAATGTTGAGATATCAAAGGAAAATACTAACATGACGATTTTTCGTTTCGAATTAGTGCATAGTCAACTTAGTCTTGTGATATGTTGCCTCGAAACTCTGTGAAAGTAATAATTTCGTTTGGGATATGCCGGCATGGCAAATATACAAATAACTAATTTCATATGATCAGATGCTCCTTGTCGGCAGTGCGATAGATTTGCCGGTATGGCAAAAAAAAAAAAGTGCAAGTACTCAAATTTCACATGATCATGTGTGCAAATATGAGTTGTCTTGTTCTTTGTATGTGGCTTCTCATTCGAACATTACTGGAATGACGTTTCATACTGACATGTGTTTATGAGCCAAGAGCCATGTCTGTTTTGTGTATAATCGCACCGTATAAATGTAGTTTTTGATGGAGGGTCATGTATATTTCGTTACCAGTTGTATGAGCCGGAGACACATTAAACTCGGTTATTTTCATAAAAATCATTTCTACTTACCTCATATGCATACCGGAACATTTTTCAAGCTGGGATAACTTTTTTCCATGAAAAAAGCGTTATTTTTAACATTATAATCATTTATTGGTCGTTGCTAATTCGGCGGGCAAATCTTGACTCACGTTGTATATCGGCAGCTGATGTGCAGTGTTTCCAAACTTATGAACCGATAAATGCTGCACAAACTATTCACAAAAGGTTTTTAAGCGAAAATTGAGGCTAGACTCTACTTTACGTCCTTATCTGCATGGTGATTACTTCTTTGCAATCGTGGTGCGGCACCCGGCATCTCTTCTGGTAAGTACCTTTTCCTTTTTACACTTTCTGTTCACGATAGCCCCACTATCCATTCACGGGGTCGAGGTATGCCTACGAGGTTAGGTTCCATTAGCACTCATTTCACCCCTAAATATGTGCTTCATCATCTAAAAAATTCCTCAGTACGTTCAATTACGCATATCCGGACAACATCGGTTTTTCTCGATTTACTCCTTCAGGAAATTTTTCCTCGCTTTGGGATTTACGTTGTTGAATTCCTTATAAAATAAGCTTTCCAACGATATATGACACGTATTCCTTAGGAAAAGGACTTAAACTAGAGTCTTAACTTAAATTGGAATAAAAAAAACCTGCTCACACATCATCTTGTAAAACTACCGCGTGGTTGCTACACTGACAGGGGGTTACATAATCGAACGCACGGAACATTTGATTCACGTAGTCGACGGTATTGGCGTCATGAGCTATCGTACAACGGAGATGCATGAATCACTTAAAATACCTTACTTACAGGCCAAATAAGTTGCACGATTCGAAAAAACAGTTTCCCCGGCTTCCGAAAGTCCTCAAGAACGCAATTCCGTAAGTACTTTCTCGTCTTTTCTCCTGTACATTTGAAGAAATCCGCCTCCGACATATACAATCGTTATCTCACATAGTGTGTAACTTTTTATGCCCAAGCTATGTTACTAAACAAGTGTAGAAATATCATTTTTAAGGGAACGACTTAGATGACCGGACCCCTCTTAGATTTTCTTTATATTTGGCATACTCTCTAATTGAGGCCTCCTAATCACGAATCTGAAGTTAAAAGTTGTTGGAAACTTCTAGAAATTGCAAAATAATTGCGAACCATTGTTTAAAGTGGAATCAGAAATACTGCATTATGTGTATTCTCTGGAAATCAAACCTGGGTCCACTTGATTACATAGCGACAGTGTTAACACTATACCAAGAGGAGGATGTAAATAGTATTGAAATATTGTACAGAGTAGTTACATTATGTGGTACTATTATAGTATGGGGGAGACACCTATAAATCATATTTCGCACTTTTTACATTGCTAACGTACTATTTTGGAATGCGGAACATTTCGTAAGGTGAAATAATGCATTTCTAACTAAGATAATGTCTATTTTTTACATTTACGAGTACTTACTGTTGCTTGTTATTTCAATTCTGTAACACAGTATGGCGGGCGATAGCGTACTGGTTCAGGGTGCTTTGTGTGAGTGTTTTGTCGGTTTATGCAGTGTTGCAACCTCGTTCATCGGAAAATACCTACTTTCGTGCCCAGATTTGAAATTATGTTAATACCTCGCAAACCATTGACGTTAGCACCAAAAACCATTCACGTTAGCCCCACAAACCATTTTCCGTAAAGTAGGTTAGGCAAGCATTGTTAAAAATAAAAAAAAAATACTCAACACGTCACGTTCTAGTGAAAACACTGTGAGTTTCAAACACTGACTATGGGGTTATGTTATCTTAACAGACGGAACATTGTGCTCTCATGCAGAAAGCAAAAGGGGGCAGCAGAAACAGCGAGTCGGATAGAAATTTTCGCAGAAAACAATATCTATTCGCATGAAAATGGATCAAAAGTACATTCACGAACTTCCACAACGCTACAGAAAATGATTTCCGTAAGTACTTCCTCCTGTAAAATTGAAGAAATCCATCTCCCCTGTACTATAATGTTACCCTTATTTTAAGTACAGTTATTGATTTTATTTCATATCATTTGCGCTACTCGTGAAATTTATAATTTTCTTGCACGTAACACATGGAAATGTTAAAAATTGCTAGTGTTAATTAAAAAGCATGAAGCCTGCACAGTACTTTAACATTGAGTAGAGTGATCCATTGAAAGGGAGTGACATCAAATTTATATTTTTTCTTGCCTGTAAGGTTAAGATTGAAGAATTGTTGATTAAGATTGACAGTAACAAGTCTCAAACAGGCACAGTAATGTTCAGTTTGATTGATATCCAAATCTTTTAGCTTACTTGCTCTAGTAACTGCTGTGCTTGTGTAGTACTTGCACATTTTTTTTTAATGTTTCCTTTTGGAGAGAGGATGTAATATTTTTGAAAGTGATCTATAGTATGCAGGAAAAAAAGATGGTGGAAACTACAACACAAATGTTCAACTTAACATGAAGGTTGTGCTTCCTTTCCTTACCTTCGACTATCGTATTTTACACAATACTTTTTCTGCATTATTGGAGAGTACCCACTGTACCTGATTTAGAGGCTTAAGGTGTTTCATTGATCACACTAAGATAAATACTATTTGGAGTTGTGGAATTAACATTCGAGCCTCGATCAAAAGTTTCTGGCAGTCAGATTTATGTCTTTTTTCAAATAAGAATGTGGTCACCATTACTTTCCTTCTGTAGCTTCCAAAGTATCTTTTCAATTTTTAAATCTGTGCACTTAGACACAAAAGATATATTCTTGTTAACATAGCAATCAACACATGGTTAACATTTTGTAACATACTACACACACTCATAGCTAGGGTATAGAAGTTGATGAAGAAAAAAATTATCTCTTTTTCTGGACCTTGAAGAAAATGCCAAACCTGATATTGGTCAGTTTTCCTTCAGTTAGAACCTGATATGGTTGTTATTGTGCATTTTCAAGTTGTGTGGCTTTAGGTAATTTTCAATATTTTTGCAATTTTGCATTTTAATAATTTCTTAGGTTTCATTTTGCTCCTTCCCTGTTGTTTCATTATTTTTGAATCTCTCTACTAGCCTAATTTATATATTGAAATTTCCTAACATTGTCTTTTTAGCAAGAGTGCTATTAGTTGAAAAATAATGGTCAGTACAGAAGTACAATTGTTACTTTTAACTGGAATATTTTATTTATTTATTTCAGAAATTGAAGGCAACAGGTATATTACCCATTTATCACGTTCATTATACAATAATTTGTTATAACATTATTGATTTATTGTACAGATCAATGTATATAGACAGAGCACGGGATTCCATTTGAGGAGTTTGTACTTTGGGTGTCTTTAAGAATTTACTTTGGGTTTGTTCTATTTTCTTTATATCTTACTGGGTTTGAGGGTGCCACACTATGCTTGTGTGTTCAATTTTTGCTCTAACGTAAGCATTATAGAGCATCATTAAGCTTCCAAGAATTTTGAACACACTGCATGTACGCATTATAAATCCCAGAAGTCTGTAAGCCTTGTTTGTTATGAAGTTAACATGCCTGTGAAATGTAAGTTTAGAGAATCAAACAGAACTCCTAGATCTTTGATTGTTTCAACCCGTTATAATTTTTGTTTATTTGTACAATATCCATATTTTATTGATGCAGTGTTTCGAGTATATGCCATTTGGTAACATTTTTCGCTGTTTAAGATTAGTTTGTTGGTTTCGCACCATTCCACAAGACTGTTTATGTCTGCTTGTAACTCGGTGCAGCCACTGTAACTGCAAATTCTTTTGTATATTTTTAAATTGTTCGCAAAAAGTAATTTACCCGATTGATTTAGGTGTTCGTGAAGATCATTTATGTACATGAGAAAGAATAAGGGACCGAGGTTAGAACCTTGGAGAACTCCGGATGTAGCTTCAAATTCATCGGAAGTATTGCCCTGAAACGTGACGTACTGTTTGCAGTTTATTAAGTAGGTTTGACACAATTGTAACATTGAATTTGATTTTTTCGGTTTAAGAGTTTTTATGGCATCTTTGATTTCTTTAAGACTAATATCTGATAGTTTATTTTATTGATTTCACTGTAAGATTGAATATTCAGCATCTTATTTTTTCATCATCCTGCCGGTACACCGATTGAAAATATTTAAGCAAACTCTGTTGTTACTTCTATTGTCAGAAAGTACCTTGATATTGAAAAGGTGGTTGGGGTAAGTTGGGCATAGGTAATAAAGGGGTCCTGATTGTGATACAAAAGTAAATGTGCATAGTGGTTTGGATTGCGCTCTAAACTGTAGGCCCAGTCCCAATTAACTTATTTGTGCATATAGTGGGCTTGAAAACAAAAGCCCACCCAATGCCCAATAATGCACTGTGGTTGAAGTTTGAGAATGCTGTCACCACCTCAATACTGGCACAGGGTAGATGAGACTTTATCCAGGCAACACATAATTTGCCACGATCATTTTTCTGCTTCAATTTCTTTGCCCAGTCATGGACACTTCTGCATTGAGTCCGTGACTGTCTTATACCTGATAGTGACTTGTCTGATAACCGATAGTAGCTGATAGATAATCTTAAGTCTGTCATTATAATATATTCGCTATTCAAAGATTTTTAAACATACCGTATAAACTTCCTGAACATGCTTTCACATCATGTTCATCCATGCTAACATTTAGTTCATTCTTTTGGAGGCATGTACGTGACTAGTTTACCTGTCCTATGCGAGATACTTACTTGCCTGAAATGGGGAGGGGCTCAGAAAAATTCAAGGAAACACTTTGTTTTTTGAATGTGTGCTTCCTTTGTTGTTTTTGTAGCTGCAGTTATGTAATAATTACAAAAGTAGCCATCATTGATACAAAAAAATTAGAACCAGTTATTTCAGGAGTGTCACACATATTTTATCATTCACTAAACCACATAGAAATCGATTAATGTTTCATCATGCTTTTTTTTGTTAGTACAAGTGAATTTATGTAATAATTATAACAAATACAAAGTTACCATAATTAAAGACTGCTCAGAATACGCTGATAATTTCTCTAATATGCTGAACACACCTTTTGTTAAATTAGATCATCTAGAATTATGTTCATTTAAAGTTGACTCAATGTAGATACTTGTCAAATTTTGCAGTTTTGCCTGGATAGGGATTGTAATGTCCTAGGTGGGTAGATTATTCTATAGCAAAGGGAATACGTGCTTAAGGCTGTGGACAAGAAAACTATACCATATCCCAGTAATTACTAAAGTTGCTACTTTGGAAGCACGTGACACATTGTAACGTGTCGCTTTAGTCTCTCAAGAGAACCACACCGGGAAATAAATATGAGGCAAAATTGAACACGTACACCGTTAGATAATCCACGAAGTAACTTCGTTAGTACCAATTATTTAACATTAATCAGACGAAGCATCTCTCTTAATCAAAAATTCACAACCCCCTCAAGAAATACTTCATGTATGTATGTATGTATGTATGCTATGCATGTATTGTGCTTCCAATACTTTACTTTTAAGGTCCAAATGAAAACCCATTGAAAATCATGAACGCTAATATTAGATCTTTGTAGAAGAATTCTTGTATGAACAAACGACAAATTCTAATTTCATTTTATGTAACATTTGTTGTTTGTAAAGGTTTTAACAAAGGTAACAATTAGAAAACAACTTGTTGATGGCACAGCGTCAAATTTGCAATTTCAAAAAGGGTACTCTGTAAACTAATTAATTATATCAACAATACCCCACAATGGATAGCACGTAAAAATATAACTTCTATTTGTCTACAATATACATTTAGATGGTTGGGTTTCATTAATTCATTCATGTACTTGCTACCTTGAGCTATCATTAATGTAGATGCATTATTCTTGCCATTATTCTCTACTTTCCCTCTTATTCTCCTTCTCTCATTAATCCTCAAACTTTCAAAGCTACGCAGCCTACTCCTAACCTTCCCATTAAGGTACATCCATTTGCGTAGTTTGTGCTTAATGCTTCGTAATCACCAATATGAAGTTACTTGAAACTAGCTTCATTTGAATCAACTGATGCTCTTTAATTAATGAAAGGTTTAAAATAATGGAGGTTATTAGCTTACTTGGCTTTCATTACTGGTCAGATGCCTTTTTTGAGTTTTCCATGCAAAAATGTTCATTTAATTTATCAAGAGATTTAAACTAGGCATCAAATACAATTTTTTGGAGAACTCCGATTATTCATTTGTTAAGTATTTATCATCTTACGACACACAAACTACAATCTTGTGATTTTTAGCAGTTTGTTCATTTGACAAACGTATGTAATCGCAACTACTTGTCATTTTGTGCTATCCACGTCAATAAAACACAATCACTGCACTGTTTGAATGGGTACATACCTCGTTCACTATTAGATTCCCTGGTAGCCCTTGTGCACCATCAGGATAGTTTCTTGGAAGTCTTTGCTAGTGACGTCACTGTCTGCTTCATTCCACTTCATTCTCTCGTCGAACGTTCTCGTACAATTGGGAGGCATACGAAATAGAATGGGTCACCAAAAAAACAAGTTTGGGTAGATCCGTGCACTTCCATGCAAATGTCCAATACTTGCTATCACTGTAGCAATCTATCGACGACGTTTTCCATCCTTGCAATGTAAACAATCCTTTTGCATTCTTACCGACAACTAGCATGTAACACGGCTAGCAATGACTTGTAAGTCGTTCCAAACTCGTGACTATTCACTTGCACACTTAAACCTCGTATATGCAATTTTCCATAAAAAGGATAATCAAACGAAACCTTCAAACTGTCTTAATTACCCACGAAGAAACATAGTATTGCGTTTGTCAAAACTTGCCACGTACCTTCTTCCTTAGTGCCAACATCACTTGAATAAGGTCTTGTGTGTTACGTAATGATACTCAGAGGCAATATACCAGCACCACTCCTTCCGAACGAACATGGCCTTGCCCGTTTCATGTCAGAACACTGGCGATAGGGAGAGAGTTCCTTCCATTGCATCTGGGTAAAATATAGCATGTGTGTGTGTGTTGCTTGAATGATTGTGCTGGCTGCAGAAGCGGAAAATTGCTGATTGCCCACTATGTCCCTCTATCGGACAATTCCGCAATTATAACAAAAACAAAGATGCAATGCGTGCGAAATTGAGGTGATGAGGACTTGTGGCGTATTCCTACAGTAGTAGAATGATACTTTTTGTATATTTTTAATGAACGTTGAGAAATACGTCACAGGTTGTACTCAGTTTTAACCAATGTTAATTTGATGATGCCTTCAGCTTTACTTTCTGTTGAGAGGCCTCCAGTACTCGTAAATGTATGATGGTTATAATTGGCTTATCTGGAATGCGAAGTCAAAGACATCCAGGGCAACCATGAGTTATAAAGAACCTTTTATGCGAGTTCACCAGTTTTTGTTCAATGTGCATGCTCTATGTAGCCTATCGAAGAGTAGTGGCTAATCGACGATGCCATTGCTACCTCGTGTGCATGGTCCCAAGTCTGACATCGTACTGTGTGCGAGAGTTACCTAACTTTCTCCACAGATGGATGGCATTCAGTGATCAGAACGCTACATTTTAAAAGTAGCTTCGCTACAGCTACATTTACTAAAAAGTAGCTCGCTATGCTACTCCTGTGCGCTTCTTGAAATAACCCTATGGATATTCTAGAGAATGCCATAGTATGATAGTTGTGTTTACTGGAAAATAGATTGTTTTTTATCATCATGATCCTCATCATTTGATAATTTTGAAAACAGTGTTACTTGAGTGCTTGAGAATAAGTGCCATACGAATTCAAATTTAATATAAGAGTATTGCAATTAGCGTGTTACCCAAATTAATGAATAGAACTGTACACAAATAAAAGTTGGTAGGATTATTTAAATTTTGTACTTACATCAACATATTTTTTTGAGAATAAATGTTCTCGCATTTCTGTCCATTCGGCTTTTCCGAGAGTCAATTTTACTATGGGTACAGAGAAAGATCATGTGGGACAGTTTTACCATCTGCGGAGATTTAAATAATGAAACAATGGAAGAAGGAACAATAATTGGAGGGTAACCTATGCTTTGAAATAATCATTTTTGTTATTAAATATTCCTGCTGCCTACATGAAACGAGGTCTTACATGTGTGCATGTTCTCATTAAGTCGCATAAAAATATTTCTCTCACGGACTACTTTTTAAAAATTAATTGGAATTTATCATATGTATAGACATTAACAATAACTTGTTATGCAAAAGGAGAATAACACCAAAAAATGTGATATTTATAAATGTTATCTTCGTAGCCCTTAAAAAGAATATTAGTTGAGGGGGGGGGGTTGTTTCCTCGAACCTTGTTGATAGCTGGGGCATGTTTCTATGATATAAATAAGAAACAGGTAAAGCGATGCTTTACATAAGCTTTCTTGTTGGGAATGTTTCCCTGAAGACACATCAGATATTAGTCACCCTGTAATCAAGGGTCCCCAGGTTCAATATCCGGTGGAGGCACACACTGGTTTGAATCCACTTTCGATTAGCTTATCTGCATAAAGTGGATTCTTAAACAAAAACTAGGAAAGATGCTTAGTTGGGATAATGGGATGCTCCTGTTCCTCCATTCCCAACACTGTTCATCATCATTCATCATTTTCCTCATTCTCTCAATTAACTATAATTGGCAGAAAGTGATTATAGATAAGAAAATTATTAAATAAACCATTCCTCCTCATTTTCATGATTAGCGAAATTTACAGAGAAGCGATGTAAAAATAGGAAAAATACATAAATTTGGAAACTGTATGTTAACTAAACAAAATTGTAGTTTCTGCAGGAAAGTCAATAACTCGTACGTACTTTTTACAATATCATAAAATATATTGAGGAAACTGATGTGTAAACCCTGTGACTGTGACCAGTTATTGTCACAACCCAAGTGTTCTAAGAGTATTGTAATTTTAAAATTTGTGAAAAAATAATATAACGAAAATAATTGTAATTCCAGAAAGTGGATGTCTATCGTTCTTGTAACAATAATTTATTGTGGGTGAGACCCTATTTACTGACAATGATCAATGCTGTTTACGTACTGACCCATAGATTGCTGGCACTATTGTTTTGTCATTGTAGTGGAGAATGGATTGCTCGCTTTTGCACTGCAAGTTCTTTTTTACACAGTTACTAATAACATTTTGCTACCTCTTACACCATGGATATCCACAGGATTTGTTCCAGAGATGTCACAAGAGTCATGTTTCTTGCCTCAGTGATGCAGCTAAAAAACGTAGCTGTTAGCCTGAATATATTTATATACGTCACTTATCTTTTAGGAACTTTTCTAACGTTGGAAGTGGCCCCGGTGCCCACCCAGCGTCGAATGACATGGGTATCTGGGGGAAACCCTGGGGGGTAAAGGCGGTCAGGGGTGTGATGCTGATCACATCACCCCCACTCATGACCGGATCAGAAAAGCGTAGGGCGTTACCCCCACACCCCCTATACGCCTTCATGGCATGGTGCTAAGCACAGGGGAACACTTTACTTTTTTTTTGTAGAAATATCTACAATCTGCAATGTCAAGATATTTAAAATATACATTATCCGTATTTCCATGTAATATTAGACTTTGTATTTATGAACCGCCTGCAAAGTGTTATTGTTGCTTTTTTTCTTACGCTGTTGCCACATTCAAAATTTGCCTCAAAATGCTGAGAAGAAATGTAGCTGTAGCAAAATTTTCACTACACCTACAAATTTCAGACCGCTGAGCATGATTATCTGCATACTGCAGAGCCATCAGTTGTTTGCCAAGCGAAGTATGAAAGAAAAGCAGGACAAATCTTGCAGAAAAGCCAGGGGCAGATATGATGGATTTTATGACTGCTGTTTTTATGTGAAAAGGGACAAAAGCATTGGCATGAAAGAAAACCATCACATGTCTTGTCTTCTAATAATTGAGGCACTTGAGAGTAAAACGTGATAACCCACACTTCATTTAAAATTGAGTTAACATTGGATTCACTTGCGCAGTCTCCAGTTGCTGTACAATAGTGAATGAAGTTCCTGATAGAAACACATGGGAACATCTGGGTGGCCCATAAGCCACAATGTAATGCATGTACTCTCACCTGCTTTTTCTCGATTTCTTACTTTTGTGGTTATCAAATTTTACTCTGAGCCACTCAGAAACTGTTTGGATACTAGTTTATTTGCTAACTGTGTAACACCATGTGTTCATGATAATTTTAATAATATGTCTGCTGTAATCTGCAGCTACGGAAACTGTATTGAGTGAAAATAACCCAATTATTGTATCGAAACGGCAAGAGAAAATTAGAGATCGTTAGAAATTGGCTACCTAGCACAGACTGGCACAACATTATAGTGTAGTGTATAACCCAAGTAGGACATTCTTGCACACATTTTTATGAATTGTTTGTTTTTGTGTGTGTGTGTGTGTGTAATGGATCCTTTCTTGTAGTATTCATATATTTTTCTCTTTATTTTCAGTGACAAGCCTACAACATGCCAGGTGCTAACAGTGTTGGTACTTTTAAAATCTTTGTGGGGAACTTAACAGAAAGTACAAACTCGGCAGATGTGAAACCTCTTTTTGAGAAGTATGGCAAAGTAGTTGAATGTGATGTAGTGAAGAATTATGGCTTCGTTGTAAGTACCTTTTTAGGATGTTGAATAACAATGTTATATATTTATTAATTCACTGTGAGTATGCATGTCGGGTAGATAATTGCATCTAGTGTAAGAATTTTTTTTATTCCATGAAATGCATTGTTAAAATGAGGAAAGCTTATCATGTCATGGTTAAGTGAAAACTGATAATGTGCAATCTTTCAAGTATTAGGGAACCTTTAGCTGGCCAGGAAGATTTTATCTTGAAGTATCTCGGGTGAAATGTGTTGCAGCATTTTAGTAGCAAGTAACAAAGATTTATGGCAGCAGGTGAAAATAGCCGTAGTGGTGCAGTGATGCCACTCACTAACTTTTAAATAAAGGCACACTTTGGATTGAATTGAGATGCTTTGAAAATTTCAACATGGGAGAGAGAGAGGGGTTAAATTGTAAAAATGTAGTAAAATGTTACAAATGCAGGTCTGTGAAAATACCTTACCTTAAAAATGAAGTATGTCAATCATTCCTACTCTGCAAGATGTTAAATAAACACTATTGTTTTAGAATTTTCAGTTAATACAATGTAAGACTCTTTTTGCAAATTGTTAATATGTATCAATATTTGCTTGGAACATAGTTCTAAATATTTTGACCAATTTTCCTTGCATGTAATTTAGAATTTTTCCTCTTCTCTTATAAGAATTAATATTACAAGACTGCATGTACACATATACCATTAGAAGCTTTTGTTTTTTGAAATTGGAGTCTTAGAACTTCAGTGTGATAACTGGGAACCGTAAAATAGAGAATTTTATTTGCCATGATATTTCAAAATTCACTTTGTGTACAAAAATTAGCCTTTAAACACCAAGGCCAATTTTCCCTGTATAGGCCCTAACACTGAGTGTTTTCAGAGGAAAATTGAAAATTACTCAAGGTTTTAAGTAAATGTTTATATCTTGGAAATTATAAATTCTAGAGTTGCAATTCATACCTAGTTTGTTCAGTACAGATTGCGCTGAAAGCCTGATGAAGAGAAAAAAAAACATTCATTGATTGAGTAGAAGAAGAAGAAAGTAACCTTACTTTTTTAATGAAATTGTAACTTTATTGGGCCCTGATGTAGATAATGTTGTGATGTTAAAAAAAGAATACCTCCATGTTGCCTGATGTTTGTTCCATTCTCATGGCAAGAATTACACACTTGCTGCTGATTTCTGAAAGAAAATACATATATTCTAATATAAAAGCTGTGCTTGTTTTCGGGGAGAAATTTAAATTCCAGTTTCCCTCAAATATAGCCCGAATCAAATTAGACTACTAATTATGAGAGACATACTTCAAGGCTTACATAGCACTCAAAACATGTATCAGAGTATACTCCAAAAGTCTGAAAATGTTCCATTTGACATATGTTGCATCCAGGCGTTTTGAGGGTTAAATATATTAATTAGATTTTCCATTTAGAAATACTGTGTGGGGGTTGGTTTACCTGTTTGCATGCTTAAAATGTGAAAAGTGATGTGGCCACCAAAAAAGATATGTATACAGAATGATGTAGCTCATCTTGTGACTCTTTTCCAGCACATGGAAGATGAATCTTCAGGGAGGGATGCCATTCAAAACTTGAATGGCTACTTGGTAAATGGCCAGCCAATGAAGGTTGAAGAAGCCACAAGCAGGAAGGGACCACAAACACCAACAACAAAAATATTTGTTGGCAATCTTACTGATAAGACAAAGGCTGATGAAATCCGAAAATTGTTTGTAAAGTTTGGAACAGTTGTAGAGTGTGACATAGTGAGGAACTATGGATTTGTGGTAGGTTATTCTTTGCATTAACTTTAATGCAGTTGTATTTTTTAGATATTGGTAGCAAGTTAATAGTAATGGGTGGCTACTCACGGGGAATTCCTTGAATTATGCATAAATTCTAAGTGAATTTTTCTCCGTAGGCGTGAAAAATTGCAACTTTTATTAATCCAAATCCCATTGAATTTATGCATATTTATTAATGCCCTTAAGCCAATTTTTCAGTTTATTTTTTTTATGGAGGAAGGAAAAGAAATGAAAGCTGCGTGGAGAATAAAACCGAATTCTCTCAGTTCATTTGCATTGTTACTGTTCTTTGCAGAACAATCTATCTGACAGACGGAAGATTATTGCAAGATATCTTGAAGTTGAGATTGAAATTCTCATACAATTAACAAATGTTTTCACAGATTAATATATCCCATAACATCTGTGACTTACCGAATTGAATTCAAATTTGTAGATATATTTGAATCGCACAGACCCTTTATATTGTTAATATATTTGTGTGTGTCTGTGTATGTGGGTGGTGAAAGGAGGTAATTCGTAAGGCTGAAATAGAGGAAACATCTGCTTTTACCCTTGAATTTTTGTAAAATTTGCCTTGAAAACCAGGAATTATACTCCTAATTTTATCAAGGTCCTAGAGTAAGTACCTTGTAGTAGTTTCCATTAAAAAAAACAGGTGATTTTTTTTATTTTAAGGGAACGGTTGTGCACATTCTTAGGGCTGAACTGATGCCAATGCCGATACCTATTCTTGAAATTTGTAAGAATTTAAAAAAATGTTCAAAATATTGATTAGTATTAGTGTGCAAGTATCTCACTCACATTTGCATCAACTTGCTTTGAAATATGAAAATTAAAGCAGAATATGACCTTGTTATGAGATAGTCTATTTTTCCTACAATACGGATGCAAAAATCAATGGAAACTTTGAATTTTGTATAATTTTCAGGATAATTACACTCTGCAAAAGTGTCACGTGACATTTTTGTGGGCCCTATGAAAGACCGAATTGCTGGAAAGTATATTTCTCTAATGTCATTGGAATGTTGGGAGCTAACGCTTCCATGTTTTGCTTCCATGTTTTGGTGGACTTGCCTGTTAGTTATATGCTACTGCTTATAGATCCTTCTTGATTTCCAAATAAAATGGAATGTTTTTGCATTTATAAGTCATGAATTGCATTAGTGTTACTGCAAGTATTAAAAGTGCTAATTATTTTCTCAAATTTTTAAAAATTACCTTTACATTTTTTTCCTGTATTTTAAACACCTTTCTTGAGCTTATGCACATTTTTACACAGTGTGAACTATGAATGAACATATTTGATGTCTAGATCATTGTTTACAAAATGTGCAGTTTGTGGTTGCAATTCATGCTTAATATGTACCAGAATGTACACAAGGGTGTGGGAAATTTGACTGATTTCCAGTAGGGATGGGACGAAGCTGAAAATTTACCGATGCCGATGTACTCGCCAATAATTTTTGGAACCGATACCGATATTTAACCAATTCCGATACATAAGATTATTAAACAGAAATGGAATGTTATTTCAGCGTGACAAAAATAAATTTACTATTAACATTTCTATTGCATATCATATGTATATACATATATATTATCAAGAGATACGAATGTGCATTTGCATCTACAGTGGTTATGTGAACCTTCAAGAAGAACATTGATTCTCAAGATATTTAACATTAGTACACAAGCAGTTCTTTGAAATGCAAAATAAATTCCTGTCCATAATGTTGGAAATTTAAGGCTGCCAGATTCAACTTCAGAAACACGAGTTTTGGAAGCACTTCTGGAAGTAACCTACTTCTTCTCTTATTGCAAATCTGTCCAGCAACACTGAATACTGATGCAACAGGTATGCCCAAGTATTTTCTGACCACTTGCTTCAGGTTTGGATACTAATTTTTGAATTTCCAATACAACAGCAAATCCTGGTCACGTGGAATAATTGGTTCAGCAATGTACGGTTTTATTTCTGATTTTGAGGTAGGATCCTCTGAATACGAGTTTGCAATAATTAACTCATCTTACAAAACTAAAATATAAAACTTATTAGAAACACTAGTATTATCTGTACCGGTATAAATATCAGATTTTTGTCAATGCCGATATGTCAATTTCTGCCAATTTTCATACATCTGTAATTGGCTTCGGCACATCCCATCATTATATTCTTCACATATTTAGTATTCTTATTTAAACCTTTCATGCATAAGAAGGGCCTATTATGTACATTGTGTGATCACTGGCTTGTGGAGGGTTGGCTCCTGTTCCTTACTTTTGTTATGGCACACCATTATGCAATACTTACCCTCCCTCTCCCTAGAGGCACATAATTTTGGTAAATGAAACTAAGTTTCGGTTCAACAACCGAGTCAATTTTGGGTTCAAAAGCGGTAAATAAAATGAAATTTTGGTGTTATAGCGGTGAAAAATCAGATCAAAAGTGGTATATAAAATGACATTTTGGTTTTAAAATTGTGATGTATAATCCTAAATTTGATTTAAAAACTATACTTACTACACACAAGTAACATTTCACTTCTAATAATACATTTATGTAGTTATCAGAGTATTAAGCTTATTTCTATGTAAAGGAGTCAATTTTTGCTTCTGCAATATTATCAGCAGAATTAATCAATTTTCTGTGAATTGCATAACTCGCAGGATAATTGAGACCTATGAAGGTGTCTTGTCAGTAAATAAACCTTAAATTTCGTGTTGTAAGAGTTTATTTCGCATTTTGCAGTTCATTTCACATTATTTCGTGACAAAACAAATTGTAGCAAAATGCATCTCACACCCTTCAAAAACATGAAAAATTAACACTACAATGTGTTCTTTAAAATTTCGTTTTCTTGTCAGAAATGAAATATGTGGGCCCCTTGCAATACTGGTAACAAATTTAAAGGCTATAACCACTGTTTTTTAAATGTTCAGTTTTTCCTGTTATTTCTAAAATGCAAAAGTGGGATATATGGGGTGCCTAGAAACACCCAAATGTCAACTTTCCTTCCATGTAGTTCACCTTGGACTGCATTTTGCAGACCAGAGAGGCTCTGCCATCTGTACTCAAAGTCAGTATGAGGTTATGTGGAGCTTGTGCTGTATCATCCTTGCATATCTGTGATTTTCTCTTCATCCCTCTCATCTTATCACGGTTCATCCTCATCTTCACAATGATTATTTTATTGATTGATTGATTAATCTGCTGTAAATATTTGAGAAACAAAATTGGACTCCGTTACACAGGAATAAACTTGTTAAAAAGCTTCCCGAAAACTATATACAGGAAAACCTCATTAGTATGATATTGGTTAATGTGAAGTACCCTTTAATCCAAAGTTCTTCCCATTCCCCAGACAATAAGATAGGATTTTTCATGTGTTTCGGTATGGATAATTTTTAATACGAAGGTTCTTCTTACAAGACCCTTCGGGAAAACTGATTTCACTTAACTCTAAGTAGACACCTGCATAAGTCGACAAGATTGAATGT
Source organism: Lepisma saccharinum (assembly GCF_977018435.1). Taxonomy (NCBI): domain Eukaryota; kingdom Metazoa; phylum Arthropoda; class Insecta; order Zygentoma; family Lepismatidae; genus Lepisma; species Lepisma saccharinum. The sequence goes on from NC_139248.1 coordinate 53,286,287, forward strand.
GGAGAGGGCTTGGATGTTATTTTAACTTGACCTTGACATTCCTTGTCCTAATAGCTGCTGACAACTCCCATGAAGCAGCCCGAAATGCCCACTGAACTTGCATTCTTTGTCAACGTGTATGGCAGGCCTTACACCGCTGAATGTGCCACCTTGGAAATATTCACCAGAGCCAGGTGAGAAATGCAAGATAAGATTGCAGGAATGTTCCAAAATAAAGACGTGTGGTGCCTGCAAGTCTCGCCCATCTGTCTATTTCCGATACAGAAGTTTCCCTTGAGTGAGCAACTCTTGGCCTGGTAGCCGACAACGTCCGGTAACCACTTTAATTCAAAATATAAGCATAAAATCAAAATTTGTTATTTACTTACGTGCAGTGAGTATATATTTGTCAAAGACAACGTTTCGGTGGCAACTGGCCCCTTCTTCAGGTAAAAAAGTCGGCTTTCCGGAAATCCACAAAGCTTCGTCATTTAGAAAGGATATAGGTTTTTAAGTGGACAGGTTGAATGTTAGGATAACAAATTACTAAAACAGGACTAATCCCACATTTTAAAATCCCTTAAAACTCGTATAAAAACAGTTAAAACCAGTGTTACTATCCGATCACAAATCATTTAGAAAGGATAAAATCCTATATCCTTTCTAAATGACGAAGCTTTGTGGATTTCCATAAAGCAGACTTTTTAACCTGAAGAAAGGGCCAGTTGCCACCAAAACGTTGTCTTTGACAAATATATACTTACTGTAGGTAAGTATAACAAATTTTGATTTTATGCTTATATATGATAGTAAGTCGCACGCATCCAAAATATGAATTTAATTCAACAGTTTGGATAACTCGAAGTCGTTTAATTCGAAGTTGATATTTTTTGGTCCCTTGAACTTCGTATTAACAAGATTTTGCTGTACATATTCTATTAGAAGAAAAATGTTTATTTTGTGTAATAAGTATAGTTTTTGAATGAAAATTACGCTTTTTACACTGGAATCCTGAATGTACATCCCCGTATTTTACATTTTCCCAAATTCAATCTTGATGCTCCCATCATAGCAAAATGTTATAAAAATTTTCTTCGATTTTACATTTAGTTTGGTCCTCTGAAAATTGTAAAATCGAGGTTTCACTATTCACTATTTTAACACTGAAATGGCATTTTATAAACCACTTTTGATTCTGAAATATGCCAATTTTTTGTACCAAAATCTTAATATTTTATTCACCTGAAATATGTGACTGCCTACATTTTATTACCCAAGAGACATGTATTATTGCTTTTTTTTTTAACAAAAGAAAAAGGAAACATTCTGCCTTGGGTTAGTTACTAAACTATTGAAATTGTTCTAGCATATAGAGTCAACTGCCAGTGTGAATGAAGCAATCAGGGAGCTGAATGGCTATGTGGTCGATGGCCAGCCAATGAAAGTTCAGGTTTCAACAAGTAAGGTCAGGCAAAGGCCTGGGATGGGTGATCCAGAACAATGCTACAGGTAAGTCCTTTAAATTTTTAACTTAACCTTTACTTAGGTCACACTGATAGTAAGATAGTTGTAATTCAATAATTCTTGAATATGGTGTGTTTGTGCATATATTAGATGGACCTACCGAATGTGAAGTATATTAATAAAAAATAGATTAATTAGATTCTAAGTTAGTGAATGTCCAAGAGGGATGGGAGTATCAAGTGTAAAATTAATCAAGAACAAAAATTTTTAGACTGATGTATAACAGCTCAGACTTGCATAGAGAGTTTCTCAGTAATGTCCAAATTTTTGACATTTTGAAAATTATATGAATTGTGTAAATTTGGCTTCTGTGAACAAGACCACTTAAGACTATGTCATCCAACTGGCATGTAATCTTTCATGTTTTATGTAATTATTGGTAAGCTAATAATTTGCTTTTTTTTAATCCTTTCTCAATTCGAAAACATACTTCTGTTAGAAGTGATAATGTTACAACCTCTTGTTACTGCTAGAAATTCAGTGCAGGCTTGGAAATTTATCGTCTGATTTACCCTTTAGCTGATGTATTGCTGAAAATTGAGGAAAATAGGCTTTAATTTGTTGTATGATACACTGTTTGACATAAATGGCAACCCAAGTAAATTTATTGTGCTCCGCTCTATGGTACGTCTGACTACCATGCGAGAGACCCAGGTTTGATCACAGGCAGGGAAGAACCGGGATTGTATCCACCTGTTCAAGTGGCTCCAGCACCCACCCAATGTCTTCATCTTTCAGACCAGTACATTTGCCAGCAGTGCTAATAATTAACTGGAATAGATTTAAGAAAAGCATATTTTATGCCAACAGCCGTTTTTAACCTAGAGTAGGGTGTAAGGGGGTAACATTTGCTGAAGACACCGGAAGGTAAACCTCACTTCTATGTAGTACACACCAGTGACTGCAATATTGCTGGCCAAGCCTGGACTCAGCCACTCTGTAGGGCTTGTGTTGTGTGCTGTTCTTATGTGTTTGTGATTATCCCTTCATCCATTTCATCACCATTGGTGAGCCAAAAGTGGCAGAAATGGACATTAATTTAATCTAGAGTGCACTTTTTTCTTGTTCATTCAAATTTTACAAGTTTTGTGCTAACTGAACTCCAAAATATACTCTGGAAGTTCTAGCCTTTCCCCCAGCAGCAGAAAATGAAATTCAGTATTTAGTTACGTCACTATTGTGTGAAAAACATGTTTCAATTGGATACAGTCATTTACAGCCGTCAGTCCATGTGAAAAGATTGTTTTTAAAATGATAAAAAGTCAGACGATGGTCATTTTGCTGTTCCATGTAACAAGTGTAATACACTATCTACAGCATGGAATAATCTGTTATTTTTGTCCTCTGTCCTTCCATTGCATGTAAAAATTACTCTATTATATTGAAGAATCTTGTCTGCTTACTATGAATTAACTGGAATGAAAAGAACAATAAAGTATCACATGCTAGGAATGATACAGTCTTAACACCCAAAGGTATTAGGCAATTTTTTTTGTTTAACTTGCATCTTGTAGTGATTTAAAGCAGTTAGTAAAACTTCAGTTAGTTTGCAATGTACGCGTAATGCATATTTGGATGCAAAGGAATTAATAGGTGGTTATTGCTTGTTTACTTTTAGGTGTGGAAGAGGTGGTCATTGGTCAAAAGAATGTCCAAAGACAATGGGGTAAGTCTGAAAGCAATTAAATTGACATTGAAGTAAGCTGTTAACTTAAATTCAGATTGTTAAGCTAGGCATGTTGAGGAGGTGGATATTTCTAGGGTGCTGTGAAGTCTGGTTTAGGCATATACTTAATTGTTTTCCTCTAGCTTTCATCACATCAACTGGCCAGTTGCCAGCCAGAGATAAGAGTAGGAAGGAGTGACAGGGCACTGCATTGCTTTTTATCATTTTAACCTTTTTAACCCAACTTACCTGATGAAGCCACATGATGTGGTAAAAGCTGGAGGAAAACTGTAAGTACTTACCTAAACTGATCTTCATTACTTAGTGAAATGATGGCATGTGGTGTAAGTTATGCCTCATCAATTTCTAGGGTGTAAGAATAAACACAAATAACTACTATAAAATTTTTGACAAGTGTTTATTCCTGAACATCCTAGATTTATAACAAATAGAAGTCCCATGATATACAGATATTTGTGATTTAATGTCAAAATTTTGAAAATTGTGATGTTCATTTATACATGCATTCTAAAAAAAGGAAGGATTGTTGTAAATTGACAAAATAGTGCACCATGGAAAGCAATGTACCATTGAATGAAATCCATAATTCTTTCCAAATCCTAGAACGTTGTTGGCAGAAGAACTTGTTTTTACTTCTCAGTTGAGCCCAGGTAAAAGCAACCATAGATCTGACACATAAGAATATACTATATATCAGCTTCAAGTAGTGGCAAGTTGGAGGAAGTGATGAAATTCTGGGCAGGTCTTGCAACTCAGTTTGTTGTCATACCAAGGTGTTTCTGAGGGTTTATGGGCTATGGAAAACAACTTGAAAAAACTTGTCCAGTAGGGATAGGTAGTGGAGAAACAAGGTATTGGAGTTGGTTGTAGGTTTTATGTGAATATGGGTTGCCAGTTGACATGTAATGTATATATTGATACAACCAGAAAGGGTGAAATAGGATGAATCAAAAAGTAAGTTACACCCCTCCTGTATAAAAGAAACAAAAACACATTAAAAAGAAAAAATGGACAAAAACCTTTTTCGACACTGACTAAGATGTTCCAAGCACTTTTGCATTGTGCGACCAGTTTTTTTGATTCCCTTTGTGTAAAAATTTCATCCAATTTTTTTCAACACTGCTTCCTGCACTTCCTAATCTGATGCAAAATGCTCACCTAGGTCTTGTTTGAGAGGGCCATAAAGGTGGTAGTTACAGTGTTCAGTTCACTTGCAATCTTTCTAATTTTGTCGGATAGAGTTCGGATAGAGTTCATAGTTTCAGGCTGCCCGACATGCGATTTGTCCTTCACGTTCGTTCTTCCCTCTTCAAAACACCTGCACCATTTCGTTATCATGGGGCGGGACAACGCATTCCCACCATACACATCAACAATTTGGCGATGGAGATTTCACTCCAATTATGCTTTGTATATACATAAATCGTACGACTGAGTGCACCTCAATGTTGGATGCCAACTCAATACAATGTGCCATGTAGATTTTCAGCGAAAAATGCAGGCTCGACCAGGACTCGAACCCGGGTCTCTGGCAATCCGTGCCATTGGTCTACCTCTGAGCTACCGAGCCGGCCTAGCTTCCCCTGTATTTTCGCTGGCGCTGGATGGATGGAAATACAATGTGCCGTACTCACACGGTGACTACTCACATACTAAACTAGCTGCAGCTTCGGTTGTGGGGAGAAAACATTCCAAACAGTGTTGACACCAAGCATGGTTATTGTATCTCTGTTAGTACAGAAACATCCACCAAACGTGATTATTGTACAGAAACACTGCTCTGGTGTAACTTTTTTTTCTTCGAAGTACAGATGATTGCTGAAGGAAGGTTGGCTCCCTGTGGGTAACTAATACAAAATGTTATTTATAAAGTGCCCAAATTTGAAGTTTCTTTCTATAGCGCACTCACTTGGTTACATATATATGTTGTTCATATATTTCTGGATAGGCACATTCTTCACTACTGTTCCACATCATTTCCACCAACATTGAGAGATAATGTCTCACTGCAGCACCAAATTTTATTAAACCCCTATGCAATGAAATTCTGGCCTCAGACCCTTACGTAGTCCTCATGGCAGGCAACATGAGTTGGAAAACATTGAACTTTCAATTCCCTCTTCAGTGTTGAAAACAGATGAAAAATTCCTTGGTGCTTAATCAGAGCTGTAGGGCAGATGTCCCAAGATTTGAGAATACCGAAAGACATTATCTTCCCTTGTTAGTCAATGAGCAGAATACCCCTGGCATCCCAGAACACAGTCACAAGGACTGTACCTAGCAATGATGTTGCCTTGAATTTTTAACGTGTGATTTCAACAATGTCTGTGATGAGTGAAGTGATGAACGAAGCTCTCACCTGCATATATATATAACACAGGAATAGGATGATAAAAGATGCCAGAAGGGCAGATAAACACAAATGAAGGAGGAGACAGTAAACACTTACCACATTAAAGGAAAAACACTTACCACATTAAAGGAAAAAGTTTGATATTTCGTATCCTCGGCCACATTTTCACTGAGAAGAAAGCGGTTCACAGAATGACGAAGAGTAGGAGTACAGAATACTAACTGTAGTGTTGGTACAATGTTGCCAGAGAAAGACTTTAGGAAACAAATATAAGGTACAGTAGAGTGTCGATTATCCGAACGTCGGTCAACCGAACAACCGCTTAACCGAACTGTGTACTCGCTCGCACCTGTTACTCTCCCACCCTACCGTCCATCATCCCCCTCACTCCCAAACCAAGTTTCCCACAGTAGTCGCCGCACTGAGCCACCGCTGGCGGAACATTGCTTCTAATGGGGCCTTCATAAGGCGCTGCTGACCGGCCAAGCCGCCAGTCGCTGTGTTTCAACAATCAGCACACTTCTGTCGGTGTATGTATTGTTCATGCAAAATGCGTATGTAATATGTACATATTTTTGTTTAATAAACTGTACCACATACTATATATTCCTACTAAAGTTGCCTTTGTACGTTACTTTGTAATACTTAAAGAGATGCCTGTTTTTATGAATAAATTTACTGTACAGTACTTCTTTTTGGCAAATAAACATGTACAGTTCGATTATCCGAACAAACCAGTTTTCCGAACACCCATGTCCCCCAATTACTTCGGATAATCGACGCTCTACTGTACTTTCACCAGTGTTTACTGCATAGGGTGGGTGGTTTCGGGGAAGAAGGAAAAAAATTATTGGTTGGCTAGGTTAAGTGAGTGACCCATGCACATTAATTAAGGAGGCAAAAGAAGAATTTATATTTACAATTACTAAATGCAGTTTTTAGGACCTCATGTTTATGATGAATATAAGATCAAGATTTCTGTACAAAACTGGCACATTTCGGGATAGAAAACAATATATAAAATGACATTTTGTAGTGAAGATGGTATATAAAACCTTAAATTTGATTTAAAAACTACTCTCTTACACAAAATAAACATTTCTCTTCTAATAGCACATTTTATGTAGTTATCAGAGTATTAAGTTTATTCCCATCTTTGCTTCTTAAATATTTACAGCAGAAATAATCTATTTTTCATTATTTACTCTCAGGATAACTCAGACTGAAGAAAGTATCACATCGCTAAATAAACTCTAAATTTTGTGTTTAAGAGTGTGTTTCGCATTTTGAAGTTCATTTTGTGACTAACCACCTTTCAGAAACATTAAAAATGAAAGATACAAAGTGCTACCGGTATTTCACATTTCGTGTTTCCGTCAAGAAACAAAATATGCATGCCTCTAGAGTCGTTTTCACGTTCAGAAGACACAATGGGCTCTTATGGGCAATGCTTTTCTTATGGGAAATACGAGCGCGCTGTTGTGAAATTTCTGGATTTACAAATTTAGCTTAACCTCTTAACTGGGTAATTTCCTCGTCGAAAGCCCAATCTGCCCTGGGAATTTTTGTTGATAAATTGATGAATTTCGTAAACCAATATTTTAGTTAATATTTCTGTGCTCCATGGCATACCATTTAGGTATTATTTATTCTTTTATTGGTCCTTGTTGTACTTTTTACAATATGCGAGATTTACAACTACAATATATCTCGGATTTCCTCAGCAGGAAAAACACGCCGTCGCTTCCGATTTGCCTGAGCCATTATTGCATACGCGATAGAACTGAACGTCGGGCTGTGTTCGTTGCTTCCCGCTAACTCTAACGGTTACAACAGTCTGGAAGTCAGAGCCATCTGGTGAAACAAAGAAGAAAGTAATTTTACGAAGTATCTCGTCATACACAACAGATATCAGCAGTAAGAACATGAGAACGTAGTATCCCGTCATGCCCATTATAAATCAGTAGAGCCAGAACGGAGTATTACGTCATACCCAGTTAAGAGGTTAAGTAAAATCGGTACCTGCAGTTTTGCAGGAAATTTTGTAGAGAATACGATGGTGAACACAAAAAACTGGTAAGTTGCTTACATAATTTTAGATAAATTAAAAACGCAAATTTTCTGTGAAAACACAATTTTTACATTGTTTTCATTCCTAACGTTGAAACATGTCGTAAAATTGAAGCATTCATTATTAAGCCTCGGCTGGATGTTTCTCTCAACAGCTGAAAACTGCTTCTCCTTCTATTGACAAAATCTCCTAACATATGCTTCCAATTTCGATGATACTCTGCAAGGCTTTTCTAGAAGGATACACGGAGTGATGTAATGATAAAAAAATCAATTTGGGATTCTAGTTTGGCGTACAAAAAATTGGAAATTCAGCATTAATTGGATCTGAAAGCAGCTTGAAATGGGGCGTTTGAAGAGTTTAAAACCATTTTAGCATTTAAGTTCAATATTGTGCATCTTAGTGTCATGAATTTATATAGATAATTCCAAGCGTTTTCACAATATCTTCAACAGAAATTACATAATTTTATTAAAAGAAAGACAAGTATTTAGTTCCCACGCCTTCTGCAAGTTCGAGGATTTTCCGCTTATGACGCTGCTGTCGTTTCTGGGCAAGCAACGCTCTGAATGTGTATGCTCCCATCTGCGGCACCGGTCATGTGCCGCTCGGAGCCGTAGGAGGGGGAGGGGGATGGTTTCACACCGCAATTTGTAAACTTATCTCTTATCTTGCTTTGACATCTGGTTTGTTTATGTTTTGTCCGCGCAAAGACCTTGGAAACTCAGGGAAGTGCATTCATTCCTTCAGTGGGTGGCTACTTTCAAAATACAAGACAGACAGTCTTGGAAGTCGAGGAAGTGAATCGCCTTCACTTAGTTTACACAAATTACGTCGGTTCGTACAAGTCTGATCCGAAACAAGAAAGCCAGTTACTTCGTTGACTTACTCTGTGATGCTCTCCGATTTTTTTTACATATCTAGGTTATATGCATCATTATGGGAATTCAAGAAAATGTAGGATGGAAGAGGGTGGTTCAGAGATTCCCATTTTCGTATTTTGACTTTTGTTTTTACCTAATACAATAATTATACTTATACTAAATCTGAGACCCAAGAACTGACTTATTTTAATTTATTGAGGCTCAAATTAGATAATAAAATAAACATTTAAATTAACGTTCATCATCATATTATTATTATTATAAAACGTAAAGCGCAAAATTTAATAGGACGACAATGCTCTGTGTGAGTTTGGTGTGGAGTAACAAAATTTTAATAAATTTATTTCCAAACCATGAATTTCATCTGAAATTAATGATCTCCCCGATCGCATAGTGGTAACGTTATCACCTTGTAATCAAGGGTTCCCGGGTTAGGGTCCCACTTTAAACTGTAGGTCCAATCCCAATTAGCCTCTCTGTACATAACATAGGACTTAATACAAAAATTAATGTAAGATTATGTAAAAATTGACAATTTTGACTGACGTGTCGGCGTTAAATGAACCTAAAAATTAAAAGACAAATTACACAAAAATAACAGAAAATTTACGAAGGGGAAAATTTATGTTACTAGTTGGAAGATGTAGAGGCTGGGGAAAATGGGACAGGAGACACTTACCTGGAATCCCCTTTAATTTGAACAGTGACTTGACATTGGTAACATTAACTAAGGAAGCATTCATTCATTAACTGACATTCGAGCATATAGGACTTATGAACTTGCGGTGCATCACAGTCAGAAATCTGGTGAAATCTTAATATTTAGTTACAAGAGGGATCCAAACCACTCCTTCGGGAGAGACGTTCCTTCACCGGCTATTGAACCCGGGGCCCTCTGATTACAAGGTGTTACTTTTAAGCCACCTGGGAAGCCCTCCTTAGTAATGCATAATATTTGAATACAATTGAATTGTGTTCCTTTTCCAGCAGTTTAGCGAGTAAAATTTTAAAATTTCGTTTACACTCGAAACTAGGGCGACTTTTTTTTCGCCTCATTTGAGCTGGAATGATACTTGGGAGAGTCTAGAACTTGTAATACAGAAAACTAACTTTTATTTGTAACTCTTTTATCTCTGTGTGTGTAAAACCATAGTATCTTTTTCACGATTAGGTCTTGTTCCATTTTCCCTCCTGCGTTCTTTGCTCTCTCTCCCTGGCTCTTCAGATATAGAGCTTCCTTCATTTCTTGCCCTTCTCTTTCTCTCTCTCCCTCCACTTGCTCGTTCTCTATTTCGCTTTCTACCTTTTGCTTCTGTTTCTCATTCTCTCTTTCTATAGTTTTTTCTGCATGCCTATCTTTTTGTTTCTCTTCCTTCCTTTATCTCTTTATCGTTCTGTACTGTTTCTTTTCTTTGTTCCTTTTCTCACTCCATCGTGAGAAATGTTTATCTTCATTTCTCTCAATCCACCCCTCACTCTGTTATTATAGTCTGTTTTGGTTGGTTTTCCTCTTCCTGTAGCTCCACTCCCGATTAGCCTTTCTGTGCATAAAGTAGACTTAAAACCACAAATCAATCAATCTATCTTTATTTTCACTTTCATTCTCTATCCTTTGGTTTTTAAGCATCACGCTCCAGCCTCCTTTAGCCTCCCCCGCCCCTTGGGGTGTCGTCCTTCAATGGTACCTGTTTATTTGAGAATGGGTGAACCCCAGAACCGCTTTATGAAGAGAGAAGGCCGCAAAAATCCGACCTCACAAAACACGCCCAGGAACCTAATCTTAGTTTCCAGCAGGCCAGTGAGACGCCCAGCCGACTTTACAAAGGGAAAACTTCCCTGTTATTGTCCTTCAATACTTCTTCTTCTTCTTTTTTTTTGGAAATCAACTTTAATCTTTATTTCCTCATTCCAAAAAGAATAGTTTCGGAGAATTAGAGATAAGAAAAAGGAATTCACCTTGGCTTTTCTGTCACTTTTGAGGCGAGGACTATTTAGGGAAGGGAGATCCAGAGGGCACTGGCATGCATACGCAGAGGGGTGCTGAAGGATCTACAGCCACCCCCCGAAATTTTTAGAAAATAAAAAATTCAAATGTAGGTAGTAAAAAGTAGAAAAAACTCAAAATGACCCCCAATAACCATTCTTGTGTTTGAATTACTTTTAAAACTAAGGATTAAAATGGTAATTTGAGCTCATACCAAATGAAAATAAAACACCAACACTGAAATGGATTTACGGCAATGTATTCTATGATTCAACCAAATATTTAATCTGCCTCTGTTCAGTAAAGGTTAGGTTCATGACACGGAACCCGCATTCACATTCAATTGTAGATATTGGTACAATTTCAATTGAATTCACATAATCCTTGACCGTGAGTGAGGTGAAAATGTGTCTTGGCTGACATGATTCCATAAATAACAAGTTCTTAATCGTCTAAATGCCATGTGTGTGTATTTAATAGGACCATATTCATATTCAATAAATATTCGATCCTTGATCTATTTGACATTCATTTCTCATTTCATTTGTTTGCGATATTAACTACACCTAAGCTAGATAAAGAATATGTGTTGTTATATCCCTGTTCCAACCTGTTCTTACACCGTCTTTTTGCCTATTCAAGTAATAATAATAATACATTATTAATTAATTTACATATTGAATTAATGTCATTAATCTAATGTGAATACTTTAATTTCATCATTTATATTATTATTATTTCTGAGATTTGGTTCGGACTCTCCTCCCCCCCCCCCCGAAATATATTTCTTGATACGTGCCTGCTTTTGACTAATCTTGATTGATTGATTGATTTGTTGTTTGAAGTCCACTTTATGCACAGGATGTCTAATCGGGACTGGACCTACAGTTGAAAGTGGGATCCGAACCACTGTGCCATTTGCCTCCACCGGGTATCGGACAGACTAATCTTGAGTAATAGAAGTCCGGAGTTCGGTGGTTATGTACAGAATGGTATTTGAAAGGGAAGGGGAAGTCCTCCATCTGCTTGCTAATATTTGGTTATTATGGGGAGACTATATATGTACAATTTATAATATATCGATGCTTCAAGAGTAGTTGCCGGAAATTTTGCAAATACCTCACTCTTTACGTGCATCTATCAATATCTCCAACTGTTAGAGCACAGCCAATTATGATTGTGAACTGATAGCAAAACGTTTGTTTGTTAAACTTGTTTTAAGACCAATTTATGCACAGAAAGGCAAATCGGGACTGGACGTATAGTTTAAAGAGGGATCCGAGCCGATCTTTGCCCCCCCCCCGCAAGTAAAATATCGAGGGGCCCCCCTAGTGGGACGGAGGTACAATAGTTAGATAGTTATCTGTCCTCCCCCCTTCGTTGTACAAGAAATTAACTTTTGCCTCAAATATTATGCCTTCCCATTTTTTTGTTATCGACTTATATCACTGTAGTACCTTCTTGAAACTAAATCAGGATGGTCTGAATCTCTGAAAAATAACTGGAAGAAGAATCTGGAAATATTTTCTCTACTTCAACGCAGGGCCACAGCCAGGAATCACTTTTGGAGGAGGGGGAAGCTTCCCGCTGCCATATATTTTGTTCCTGTTGCTTTGTATTTTTGCTTGAAATATTTTTTTAATGAAGTTACATATATTACACAGATATTAAAAAATACTGTTTTGGTGGAATTGTAAAAAGATAGTAAACACTCCTCTTTTGGACTTTGAGGTGAATGTGCCTTCAGCCCCTAAGCCATCCCCTGGTTCCTCCAGGCCAAGATTCAACGTAAGAGTCGCTCATATTAACCTTCTAATACTGAGTGAGTAATATACTCAAGCAACAAACTTATCCTTCAGTAAAGGGGGTTGAACCGGATATCTAGATTGTCGGTAGTAACCTATCACAAGGTAAATTTCAATCTGCTACGAAGAAATGACTGCGGACTCTAGTCTTGAGTGATAGATAATAAAGCTGCGAAGGAACTCTATTCACTGAAAATTTGTCACTCCATGAAATGCAGCTTGGAAGGACTGACCCCCCCCCCGCACCCAACAAAATAAAATAAGGTTGCCACAGGTTAGTAGACCTCAACATCATTATTCATAATCTTAATGCTGCCATTCTTTTTTCGATAGACCAGTGATCATACTTTCTTAAATACTTTTTCATGAAACAAGAACCTTTTTATTAATAGACCATCAGTGCTCGAATTTTCCTTTTTTCTATCCCCAACGCGAACAAGGAAATTTGCAGCGAGGAATTTTCCCTTCGAACGCTGCAGATCAAAAAATCGTAACACACTGGAAAATAAGAACTAGTTCGACAGAAATGTCCACAAAATGCCAAATTGTAAGAAAAATGAACTTACAAAATTACACAAAATAATGGTCACATTTAACTCATACGTTGTATACCCTGCGTGGCAGAGGATGGAATAATGGTCTTTACAGCAAAGGGATAATTTACTATGGGTCCCACCTTTAACTGAGGTTTTCGGCCCCTTTGAAGTAAAACGTAACAAGTGTAGATAATATGGGAAATTCATTTCAGCTCATATTTCAATATGAAAAGAATTGGGAACCCCCTTGAAAATATTAGGTGGGAAGTTACATTCTAAATATCACGTGTAAAACTAAAAGGTTACGAATTAACAATTTTGATGTTTATTGTAAAATAAGGATAGACTGGTTGAGCAACTGAATATTTCTACTGGATTCATAACTGTAGACAATTGACACGCTACACTACGTTTACGACAAACTGCGTAGATACAAAGGTATGATATGAGGGATATTTTCCTATCGATTGACATCTGCGAGCAAGTAAGTTAATTCTGCATTTCGGGGGGGGGGGGGACCCATATGACAAGTTACCGGGGCCCCTCTGGCTGAGATAATACGTCACTGCTTGTTATCGCAGACATCGTATATGATGTTACTGGGAACCAGATTTCTGTTTCGTAAATCTATTTTTTTATATAAGCGACACTATCTGTGGAATTTCTGCGATTATATAAAAACTTCAAGAGCTCTTTGTGGGGCTCCTACACCTCGCCCCCCCCCCCCTCGTTGCGGGGATTCCGGGGGTGGCTGCTACCCCACTGGAGCCACTACGTCTCCACCGAGTATTGAATCCGGTGTCCCTTGATTACAAGGCGACGACGTCACCACTACGCCATCGGAGAGGTCCTGATAACACGAAGTGTGTAGCTTCTTGTACGAGAACAGTATAGGCGTAGTTAGAACTTTATATTTGGGTGTGCACAAAGAAAAAAAATGAGGTCTTGTACCTTTTTGATAGTATATTTTGCAACACAATCACTTGGCTCTTTAACTGCACTGATGTTTGTAAAGGAATATAAATTCACTAAAGGACAGTGTTGAAAATTTCTGAATATACGTAGTAGAAAAATCAAATTGCATAGAAATTACACACACAAAATGTTCATAAATGTTACAAACAAATACCTCAAAATACACGTCATATATAACAAGAGACGTCTGTCAAACGGTACAATGTTCTTAAACTCATCTTCATTTACATCAATCGACTAAGCTTTTTCCTGTTCCACAAATAGCAAGAGCAGGGCTTCCAATCTATCCTGCTTCTGAGTTGCTCTTAATTTAGTTTTAACTTGGGTGAGCTTGGAGAAAGCTCTCTCACACGTGCAGCTTGTGACAGGTATAGAAGAAAAGCGCTGCAGTACAGAATAAAATGCAGTAAATATCTTCTTTCTCCAATGACATAAAAAAATCGAAAATCTATAGACACCCGTTTCATCAGCGATAATGCAAACGTTTGTACCAAGTAATGACATTTTCAACTTCTTACAAACTGCCGCTTATTTTCTCTCTTATTGAAATATCTGTCTTTAATTCTCGTTGATAAAGCAGCCTATTAGGGTGTGCCTAGGCACACCCAGCACACCCCGTAGCTACGCCTATGGAGAACAGTAACAACAGAATCCTGATTCCAAAGCTGAGTATTTATATTTTAGGTCTTTTACTACATAATCTATGTTAGTTGGCCATTTTACTGTAACAAAAGGAATGTACCGACGGAAACAAGAAGAAACATGCAGCTTCACAGTGCATAGGCTGGTATTCTCAAAGGACGATGTGTAAGGTTTTTTTCAACTAACGAAAGGAAAACAGTTATTCTTCAGGGTTTCGGCACATATGTCAATGGCCAGTGGGAACGACCATTCATTCTCCCCCTCTCCCTGCCAGATCGTAAAAGCAGCGAGGTCGGCTTGCTGAAACTGGGTAACGATGGTAAGAATATTGGAGATTTGTAACTGGGAAAAAGGAGAATTTCTTGAAAGCAACGTCAGCGCCTCCCTCGTGTTCCCTTGGTACTGTTGTTAGAACGGAACTAACGACACGCTCGAAATTTGGATTTCTTTCAACATCCAGCCGAGGCTTAAAAAAATTGACACTGTTTTTTAATTGTCATAGGTGATGGTGGTACTCAGAATTTATCAATACTTTAAAGCATATTCGCATTAAAAAATATTCAAATAAAGTATGTGGAGATTTTTTATATTCGTGCAGTAGAAAATGTCGTCACTGGCCATTTTTTGTTCTGTAATTCGAAGTAAAAACTTCCAGCAACAAAGTTGTGGAGAAAATAATGAAATTATTTTTTATAACCACTCAATGGTTCCCAGAAATATTACTTCCATGCATTTGGAGTTTCTTTTTAACCCGAACCGCGCATTTGGAATTTCTTTTTAACCCGAACCGCGCGCGAAGTAAGGAGACGTCTGGCCATCTTGAGCCGACTCACCGCAGCATTCCGGCTATCACCACCAAGTTTTCGATTTTATTTCCATTCAGTAAAAATATGAACTTCATGCAGTTTGTTATAATAGAATTGAAATTACTTAAATTTAATAATTGACAATTATTTCCAATGCTGCTGTTGTGAGCAACATTAGTGCTGTTGCAAATACAGGTTGTTTTCGTTTACATTACTGTCGACATTAATACTGAAATGAAGATCACCTTTCAGTTTCCAACGTACACATAAATTCATAGACACCGTATTAACCTTTGAAAGGCTTTCCAACAGGTGACAAAATATGGGGCTTCAAGATAGAAATATGACATGCCTTGCTTGAGTCATTCACGTCTTATCAGTTCACGTAGGCCATAACTCATTTGTTTGTTTGGGTTGCAACTTGAATGTAACCCATGTTCCAGGTTCCCCTTACTTGATTGAGAGATCTGCTTTGGTCTGTTTAGACTTTTTCCTCTCTCGAAAAAGTGTTTTCAGTTGTGTGAGCGCTCAGTGATTTTTACTTTTTTAAGTGATTTCTGAAGTGTCATATTCGTGCATTACACTCGCGTGTGTAGTGATCGCAATGGATCATAGTAAAAAGGGTAACTGTAACGTTCACAGTATAATATTAATATTTACATATAATTATCATTATATATACAAAATACGTAACACCTTCATTGTGAAGGAAGGTCATCATTTCCCGGCGACATGAGCTAGCGCTGTATTGGCAACACTGTGCGGTTTCTCCATAAGCGCCGTTGTCTCTTCTGAACGTGAAAACGACTCTAGCAATTTTATACGTATATGATCATTAGAATATTGGTATCAGTAGGTTTTATATTTATGCTGTATTGGTATCTGCAAAGATTTGACATCAGTTCTTTCATAGTTTCTAGAAATTGTTTAGTTTTTTAATGTTACTGCTTAAGGGAAAAATCAGGAGTGCTAGATAAAATTTGAGTCTTGGTAATAATAATACATGTTCTATAGATACTGGAAAATCACACAAGCATTCACCCCTTCTCCCCCTCCTGCCCCAACACACACCTAATGGCCCAGAATTACTTACATGAGATTTTGCTTTATTCAAAAATTCTCATGAGATTAATTTTATGTTGCAGTATTATGAGAAGGGATGAATAAATATTTTCAAACATTTTTCCACTGTGTTTTGCAAAAAAATTGATTTACTTTACATTTTAAATTTCAAATTTAAATTGATCTGACATTTCCAAGTATTGATAATGTTAAATGGCCTACTATTATGTTTGCTGCTTCGAATCAAAATAAATTCCACCTTTTTAAACAAATTTCTTGATCGTAGATGAGTGTTCTATTTATATATTTTTAAATTTAATTTGAACAGTGTTGAATAAGCATTCTTTTGAACAGTGAGTGCAGCTTAACTCTTAAAAGTGTCTAAAGATATCTGTTTTGCGGTTAGTCGGATTTAGGTAATCTACTCTGATAAGCTTACTTTTAATTTTTCCTGTGCACATTTTCTGCTTCATCAGGTGCCACCAGACTGGTGGTGAAATTGATCGTGAAGATAATTTGCACAGAAAAAGTGAAAAGTAAGCTTATCAGAGTAAATTATCTTAAAAGTGTGTTCCTAGCATTTTGATGTACTGCCGAATGGTCTGAATTTTTAATTTCTTTTTAATTTTGTGAAAGAAGCTTCCCAAAATGAGTGGGAATCCTGGTTGTGTTTTGATTTGTCAGAAATACTGAATAAAACATGTCAATAAGCAATTAAAAGGCATCAAATTATTTATGGGTGTTTATATTCTCGTTGCTTTTAACTCACATTGCCATCAAACAGTTACAATAAGCCAAACATTTGGACAAAATAAGTAAAAGCAACTTCAATGTTTTCAGGCACCATAACAGCCATTCACCTGCAGGAAGGACCAGTTTGCATTTCCAGTATTCTTGTCCTACATGCCACTTTTCAGGGGATCCTTTGCC
The DNA here is from genome assembly GCF_977018435.1 of Lepisma saccharinum. Lineage (NCBI taxonomy): Eukaryota > Metazoa > Arthropoda > Insecta > Zygentoma > Lepismatidae > Lepisma > Lepisma saccharinum. The sequence goes on from NC_139248.1 coordinate 53,303,525, forward strand.
AAATGGTTGTGGTAATAAATGAAAGCACTTCAGAGTCCTGCAGTACCCTTCTTAACTTCGTTAGAAATGTGGCATTGAATAAACTGGAAGGATTAATTCATTCCCATTCATATAACATGTGTAGATTTTTCCTTTAAAAAAATAAGCTGCATATTTAGAAATTTTGTATATACCCCTCCCTCCCAAAAAAGAAAACAACTGAATTAAAGTTTTATATTCACAGAACAGTAAAAATGGCAGAATTGTGCATCAGTTATCAAATAGATGCTTCATAATAGTCATGGATTCATATAAAGTTACCTCTGGTGTAGTACCAAGGAATCTCTTATCATACCTAGTTAACATGCTAAAACCTACAGCAGTATGAATATAACTGAAGATTACAATAATTTTTCATACAATTCTATTTTTGTAGGATTTTTTTATATTTCATCATTCCTTGCACTAGCAAATTTAATTGTCACTGAACATCCATACTTCAGATTTTGAGCTCAGAAATATTTTGAAGTTCCCTCCATTGCCATGAGTGAAAAGGTCACTGAATTTTAAAAATACAGTAAGTTTTTTACATTAAGAAAATATTTGCAAAACAACACTAACACTGACCTTTTGCTTTCACATGTAAGTAAGTGTAGGTTTCTGCCCCCATTCGTGAAACAAACATACACCCTTATTGCTTATTTAAATTTCACATTTCACATTGCTTATGTAATAATCTGTGTTGATGTTCTAATAGATGTTGATTAATTTGTAATGTTTCTTCGCTAGAGGCCGCATGGGACCGGACAGGAATGGTTTTCGGGACAGGATGTTTGGACGAGGAGAACCTTATCCTCCCCCACCACCACCACCCTTTATGAGGGACAGAATAATGGGAAGGTTTGGGGTAAGTTATGAAAGCTTCTAACTTCTATTTGCATAATAAACTTTCTTAATAAAGGCAGTGGTATTCCTTTACGTGTTGGAAAAAAATGGATGTCATTTTCAGATTCAGTGTCCCCAAAAATATAATGTGAAAACTTTTCAAGCAATTTTTCCATCACAGGCCTTTTGTTTTGAGTAATGCTACTGATCCACCGATAGGCTGATACCAATAGAGTACCAATTAATCTCTCCAATCACTAGGAATAAAAATAATAATAAAGAAGGGGAGTATGGTATGACTGTGAGGGGAAATTAAGGCTATTGTAAAATAAATTTACAGTAGTATTGCAGTGTGTATCAACTACTATGGGGAAAAAATTGAAGATTCTGGGAAATCTCATGGAAAATACACTTGGAGTTGACGTGGGAACCCAGAGGGAAACAAAATTTCTTGGACAGTTTTCCTGTTCCATTTTTGTTTAGAGAACTGTTTTGTCCCCTTACCAAAACCTAAATATTTCTTTTTTTGCTGGCATTTTTGGCATTCTGAATCACAGTGCAATGATTCCTTTCGACATCTTTCGCTGGACAGTGCTGATAACGAGGTTCTTTCCAGATGAGGATACATCAAGAAATCACTTGCAGACTAAACCTGGACTTGTCTGAAAAGAGAGCACAACATCACTGTTTACGTGTCCAACCACTATGTTCTCTACTCCACATTAGAAGGGATCTTTGTGGCCATAGGCCAGTGGAGTGTATATTACAGGCTTATAGACATACAACTCTCGCTTGTCTAATCATGCATAGAGACAGTTGCTTCTGTAGGTGCTGTAAGTTGTCCTAAACAAGAAGCCACGCTGTCATCCACTGTTGCTGTTCGACAGTTAAGAACAAAATATCAGTTTGCTTGTGCCATTATAGTGCATTGTATGAGGATATGTATCAAATGCAATCATGCATAGTTTTAAGCAAATTTGGTGAAGGCAATTGCCTGAATACATGTTTTTTTCTTTTAACCAGGATAGTTACTATGACAGTTACTACGATCGAAGATACGAAGACTCGCGGGATGCATTTGAACGCAGATTTCCACCCATTCCTCCAAGAGATTTTGGACCAAGAGACATTGGACCATCTTCACTTCGAGGGAGAGATTTCCTTCCGCCACCACCCCCTCTGCCACCTCGCCGGGATTCACTCCCACCACCACCACCAATAACGCTGCGCAGTGCAACAAGTTCTTTGCGTGATTCAAGTTCCAGAGACGGCTTTTATGATAGAGGTAGCTCTGACTTCAGCATTTTCAGCCGACGCTCTCCTCCAACATCAAGCAGCCGCTTCAGGTAATGCAATAATCTCTAACTGTAATTGTATGACTGTGGGGTGTTTGATGTAAAGAAGGACTGCAGCCTCCCAAACAATTTATATTTTGTTGCCATTAGTGAAAAAATTAAATATTTATACTTCCACTATTTAATTTTTGCACTAATGACACCAAGATATATATTTTTTGGGGGGCTGCAGTCTTACAGGCCCTTCCCCTCATGAGCCACGACTGGTTAACAGTACACCTGAGTCAGTCCTACTTTGAACTGATATCCATGAAGATGACAATACTCTTTAGCAACTCCCACCAATACCATTGTAATAATTAAAAGGTTTTCAAAATATTGTTAAATATTAGAGTAAGCATTGCACTCCAATTTTATGCATCAATTTACCCAATAGTTTTTCTTGTATGTACGCATTGCTTGCATGATAGAATTATTTTCCTGTAGTTTACGGTTATTACAAGCATAAGAAGACAGTTTTTTCTTTGTGACGTTTCAGGAGAACACACGCTCAAAAAAAAAAAAAAAAAAAAAATTCTAAAATAAAAATAAAATAGACTGCTTTTTTCACAGTTAAGTTGCTATATTACAACAATGTAACATTGACAACATCCATTATATAACAGATTCTTTTTGTTTAAAAATTACTAACCATTGTTATAACTGTATCTTTAGTCAAAATGAAAATAAATGTCTGATGAAAGGAGCGTGTGTTCTCCTGAAACGTCACAAAGAAAAAAACTGTTTTCTTATGCTTGTAATAACCGTAAACTACAGGAAAATAATTTACTCAAGAGTTTTGTTTTAAAATATTCAAGAATTAGGTCAGAATATTACATTACATTTTATTTAAACATAAAATCAAGTTTTCTCACACAATGTTTGTGAGAATTGAATGGAAATTTCGAATTTTACATAATTTTCAGCATAATCAGACCTGGTGAAAGTGTGGGGTGGCATTTTTGCAGACCTCATAGACCAAAAGTACCTGAAAAGGATCGGTAAATAAATTCGAACTGATACTTTCCAATACTGATTCATTGCAGTCTGTATTGGCTCAGTCCTACGTAAAAGGTAAACTTTAAAAAGCTTAAACAGAAATGTTGATTGGCAGCAGCTGAAGAATGTCTTGTCTCAAGGAATGGACTTAACCCCTTACTGCATAATGGATCATATCTGAGCCAAACCACTATAACAGTCATTATAACCTTGTTTGAAAGTTCACGATCTTTTCATGCATGTCAGGCCAGAAATGAGCCAAGCCTGTTGGTCGCGCAATGTGTGCTGCCACCTGTTAGCCGCGGGACGAAGTTCTTGCAGAGTGTGATTGCATCTGATCCATACGGACGAAGGGCTTGGTAACAAAGGTGAGTTTTCTTTACATTATCTTGATAAATATCTCAAATTAGCCAAATATAAAAATATCTCATGATTGTTGATTATGTTGAGAACGAGAATCTCAAAAAAGTTTTGATGAAAATGTTATTATAATTTGCTACTAAGAAGAAAACTGTTTGGTTCATATATGGCCTTCCATACGTGGGTAGTTAGACAAAGGAACACGGCGTGGTCCATATATGGCCGTTCATGCAGCTGATTGTGTGTTGCTAAGCTGCACATTATGGCGTGTGTGTAGAACATGTGTTGTTGTTTTTATATATATATCACATGTGTGTTTTCCATGCATATTTGTCATTGCTGGATGTGGGTATTTATTATCTTGCTCTTACGTAAATAGAAAGTGTTGGCAAAAAGACGATGTTACAAGTTTTATTCTCTATATTTTCAGATGTGTTTCCTTTTCTGAGTTTCACAAGAGGATAAACATCAGTAGCAAAGATTATGGAGTGGTGTGTGTGTGGGGGGGATATTCTAGACAGCTCAAATCAATTATAAAATGCATATGCATTGCTTTTTCTAATGTAGCTGCCCATGTAAATCGAACAGCAATGTATCTGCACTGTAGATATTACAAACCAAATAGAATATTTTAGTATTTTTTTTACATTTATTGAATTGTTATACCAAGTGGTCCATTTGTGTTCTAAACTATTTTCTCATCTTTGCAGACTGGATATGGATCCTTCCAAATTCTATGGTCATTTGTCATGTGTGACAACTGTTCCTGGAGATGGTTATCTCAGTGAGGATTCAGATCTGTCGGACGATGAGGACCATAGCAAGATGAGAAAGGTGCCCATTTTAGCTCCCGACTCCGAGGATGAAGATATCTATAATGTAAGAGATGCCATTATGAAGCCTAATGTGACTGTTATTCCCGAAACACCCTCCGAAAATTCTGAAGGAGAATCTCAACCGATCCCATCAACATCAAGACAACAGCCTTCGGATCTTCCCACTCAAACCAGAAAAAAGAAGACAAGTGCAAAGAAAGATAAGGAGAAGATCGTGTGGAATGAGGATTCTCTCCTGTGTAATGGCAATGATGTTGAATTTGGAGGTGATACAAGTTTGCCTTTATCTTTTGAAGAACTAAATAGCCCCTTCGATTATTTCAAGTACCTATTCACAGACGAGCTAATCAACCATATTGTTCAGCAAACAAACTTATATACAACGCAACAGAGACCAAATAAGCCAGGAAATGTTACTAAAGAAGAAATTGAACAATTTATTGGTATTTTGCTAAACATGTCCGTGATTCAGTTACCTGCTTGCAGAGATTATTGGAGCAGTAAAATTGGACACCCTCGGATATTTGAAGTAATGGCAGTCAATAGGTGGGAAGATATACGCCGTTTCCTTCATTTCAATGATAACACCGACTTTATTCCTGCTGGTCAAGAAGGCCACGACAAACTTTATAAAGTGAGGCCCATTATAAAGTTCCTTCGTTCATCTTTGCTGACTGTACCTAAAGAAGAAAAACTCTGCATTGATGAACAAATAATCCCCTTCAAAGGACGGAGCTCCATCAAGCAATACAATCCAGCTAAGCCTTATAAGTGGGGCTACAAAGTGTTCGTTCTTAGTGGCAAATCAGGGTTCAGCTACGACTTTGAAATATTTGTAGGTGCTTCAGATAATGTGCTACTTCCAGGTGAACCAGATGTTGGTGTTAGTGGGAATGTTGCTATACGTCTCTCGCGCACTGTTCCAAGGAATATAAATCACACACTTTTGTTTGACAATTGGTTCAACAACATAAAACTTCAGGTGTATCTGAAGAAAGAAGGTATAAATGCACTAGGTACTGTCAGACTCAATAGGCTTGGTGAAGTTGATATGCCGAGTGAATCAACAATGAAAAAAAGGGGGAGGGGATCATTTGTTGAGAAAACTGCAATTGTTGATGGTGTGAAGCTTTCCTCAGTGGCTTGGTATGACAACAAGTTAGTGTGTTTTCTATCGTCGTTTTTAGGAAGTCAACCAATTGGGGAAGCACGGCGTTTCTTCAAATCCAAGAATGAATTTGAAATGATTACTTGTCCAAACGTCGTAAAAATCTACAATCAATATATGGGAGGAGTTGATCTATTGGATTCCATGTTAGGCTACTATCGGATAATGATCCGATCCAAAAAATGGTACATGAGAATCTTTCACCACCTAATTGATATGGCAATTGTCAACGCATGGTTATTGTGGAGACGGAAGACAGGGTTGTACATGCCATTAGTAAATTTCAAAATTGAAGTGTCAGACGCACTATGCAAACAAGGCAAGACCTCTGTACGGCGTAGAGGACGCCCAAGCAACGAACTTGAGAATGAAATTCAGAAAAAGAAACGAAATGGGCCTTCTGTTCCAATCCCTCAAGTGCACATTCGCCGAGACAATGTTGGACACATCCCAAATTGGGAAACTCGAATGAGGTGCAAATACCCAAAATGCACCGGTAGGTCCTTTGTACATTGTGTAAAGTGTAAGATTCCATTATGTTTGAACAAGGACAGAAACTGCTTCTTGTTATTCCATACCACGTGATTCAGACAATATGAAACTGCTGTGTTCAAACAGCTCAGAAACAATTAAATCTAGTGTAGTGGAATATCCATAAATGTAGTGTACTGGCATATCCATAAATGCATGTTGTGCCATATATGATCCAAACATATTTTTTAAAAGAATTTTGGAAAATAAAATGTTTTTTTCAAAACTGTTTGCTATTTTTGTCCACCAATATCAAAAGTAACAACATATATTTTTTTCAGGTATTTCTAAAAAATCATGCAGAAAGGGGTTAAGAGCTTTGCGATTTTGAATGCATGAAGTAGACAGTGTACACATGTAAACACCATTTTGCAACAATTTAAATTTTTTGATGTTACTGCAAGGTCCTTATTGATAACTGATATTCTAACAATCCAATATAAAATTGCAAATCCTCCTTGAAGTACATGAACAATTAATTAACCTTTTTATTCAGTGCATGTAACCAGTTGGTTGCAATGGATTTTGCCTCTGAAACCTAAAACTGCAAATTTACAAAACTATGATGCAAGAATTATACATTTATTATACTGAAATGAAGTACTCACCTTCTCGGACAAGTGAGTACTTGATCTGAGCCCACTAATGTGTTGCCACATCTTCCTTTCCCCAAAACATGAATATATGTTTATATTCATGATAGTAAGTAGTCCTAAGTTTGCTCCTGGTGGGAGCTAAAAAAAGATTGGTGTTGACCCAGCATCATGAGAACAGTTGTGGAGCTGCTTGAAAAGTAGAAGTAGCAGTATCGAAAACTAGAAAACAGCAGTGATAGGACTCTATGTGCTGACCACTCGTCCCCTACGAAAGAGCAGTTTGGCTGGTTTTTTGCTCTCAAGGGGCTGTTGTGCCATAGAGTTTGTTTGTTGAGGACAGCAATAAAAAGAAAGTGTACAGAATTTTGCACTAGATTACAGGCTATTTACAGATACCAGATTTGTAAGGTGATCATCAATTTTTCAGATATACTGAAATGCCCATGTATTCTGATACCAACAGATGGCACAAGGTGTTATCTTCGTATTACTAAAACTTTTTTGCTGTGGCTGTATCAATATCAGCAGATACCAGTGGTATCCATATTAGAAAGTATACAGATATTTTCACTTCCTTTTGGGCTTTCACAGACTCCTCAAAAATGCCATGCAACACTTTCACAGATTCTAATTATCCTGGAAATTTTATCACAATTCGAATTTTCTTTATGTTGCACCGATTTTGTGTGAAAAAATGAATTTTGTGATAACATGTAATTTAATATTCTGATGTAATTCTCAAATATTTTAAATAAAAATTGTTGGTAAATTGATGTATATAATTAGCGGAATACTTACACATAAATATTGATCTACATTTTGAACAACTTTTAATTACAATTTTCAAGCATTGGTATTGGTATCTGTGGGAATCAGGGTATTGGTTCAAAGTGGTATCAGCTGAGCCCTATTTTTAACTTTCTTAAATTTGTAATTTAGTTATTAGTTTTGTATCATAAGCTTAACAAACAATGAACCCGGTATGTTTTTCATGTCGTTAAAAACCTCTTTTGTTGCACCTTCTTCGGCCGGGATTCGAACCGAGCGAACCAGAAACCATCTTGCTTTCTACCAAAAATCGAAACTTTTTTTTCAAAATACAAAGGTTTGAAAAATGCGTTCCGAATAATAAGAGCAAAACGTACAATAAAGAAAGCTCACTTCTTCCAGTTTTTGCAACATAAAAAAAAATAACTGCACATATATATTTGATGTGATTTTTTTGGACGTCCCTCCTCCTTCCCTTCTTGTTATATATACATATATATATGTGATTTTAGAAGAATAATAAGAGCAAAATGCTACTCCCTCTTTCCGTACAGTAAAATGACTTAAATTGTCACATAAGGGATCAAACCGTAGGAACGTTTCATTTGATGCCAACATGCACTGAGCTTAAATAAATAAATATCTTTACAATTTACAATTTCAACTACTGTCATCTCTGTGTATACAGTGGAACCTCAGTTTCACATTTTTCAGGGGACTTAGCTGAAAAAAACTTAAATGCAGGAAAATGTAAAATCTATAAAACTTTTATAACATTTTGCCATCTTGGGACCATCAAGATTGGTTGTATAATGCGGGGAAAATGTAAAATTTAGGTTCCACTGTAGTTGTCTACATATTTTTGTAATTTTTGTTGGAACTGTGATTAGGTGTGTGTATATTTGATGTCATGCACGTGGATACAAATCAAATTTTGGTACCATGAAGTTCTATTTTTGTTTTTCAGGGAGGAAGATTTGGGACGCACTAGATCCAGGTAAGCTGTGCAATATATCTGTTTCTATTTATTTGTTTTACTCATCATCCAGGCTAGTGACTCTCAGGTTTGAAAATTAGTGAACCACTATGATAGAGTAGTTAGCATAGCATTCTATGGAGCTAGGTGTCTTAGGGTCGGATTCACATTGTCGTTGTCAACATAGAAATGTAGGAGAATACATGAATGAAACGAAAAAGGCTGCATCATTCCCATAACTTCCTGAGAAGTCTTTACCCTTGGGAAGGTGCAAATGTGGTTAGAGCATGGTGTTTAGTACAATTACACATGATAAAGTTGAGAATTGTGTGGAGTTGTATGTGCTTTTATGGGGAGGTGCTTTCATTATTTTAATGTTCTTCTAATGAGGCTAATACTAATTGTGCACCACCATGTTTAGCAACATTTGATACTCAAAGAAATCTCTTTGGGTTGCATATGGATAAAATAAATCAGCGGTAGATCTATGTACCAAAATAGCAATTGGAGACCAAAATTGAGATGTAAAGTGCAATTTTTGAATTTTTCATTTTAAAAGAAAACCATTAAAATGTATTATGTGCAAAAAATGCAAAATTCAGGAACATAAGATCAGGCATCTACTGTATTTGATCCCATTGATTTGGTGCTGGGTTAACCTTAGAACTTGGGGGGGGGGGGGGTTGCCCTTTCAGCCCATAGGTACCATTTTTCATACAACAATGACTCATGTTGACACTTAAAATTGGTAATAGTTCTTAATTATGTACTCCACATTTTTAAAAGGAAACAAAATTCCCAATATGGTAAAGAAATTAGATTGTGATCTTGAGGAGTAAACTCCCTTGTGATTCTATAATTAGTGTCACATTGGCATTACTTTAATTAATTTCTTCTTAAAATTAAAAAGAATACTTTTTATCAAAAATAAGCTTTGCAGCATAAATAAACATGTGTTTACTACCTAAAGTGAAATATTTAAAAAAATATAGAATATTGAAGAACATTATGGACAAAATATGTATGAAGTCTATTGAACCTCCCTTGGGAAACTACATTGCAGATAAACTGGGAATGCTAGGTTAAGCATTACTTCATTTCAATTTCTGGTTTGTTCTTTTTTAGAGAGAGATATTTCTGGTTTTCATCTGATTTACTCAAATCTTAATTCCACTGATCAGATGAAAAGTGAAGACTAGTCATTCAGTGTACATAATATATATGAAGAAAAGTTGGCTAAATTTTAAATTCAATAATAACAAATATGTATTAATTGCATATCAAATTCACACATTGTGTAAAGATATGGTTAAATGCTTCCATCTATAAAAGCATTGTAATATAGTCTCAAAATGCTGCAATTAATGACATAAGATGTAGGTAATTTTGCAGATTTCCACCTAATATGTTAACCACGGATATTTTTATGAACTCATTTCAATGTACGTAGCTATTTAACCCAATGGGTACACCCCAAAATTAAAAGTAACATAGATTCCACTACACAGGTACTGAAGTATCCATTTGTGTATTCAAGAATGGAAAGTGTTGAATTTGGTAGTATGAAACAGATTCTATAGTGGAACCACAAGCAAAAAGAGCCTGCAGACCCGCAACTCCTGTGCACGGTACTCCCACATGGAGGGGTGGGGCAGAGTGGAGCCAGAGTTGAACGAAAGTAGGGGGAGGTGCACGAAGACTTTTCACTTGAGGTTCTTTTGTTTGAGGTCGCTCTATAAAACACACTCCTTAGATTTTTCATGGAGAATACTGTGCAAAACAATGTATTGAATGGAACATGTGACAGTTATAGCAGTCTCTCCTCTATGATCACACTTATAAAATTGGTTGACCCTGCATTGTTTTACATGTTGTAATTACAGTCCGTGCATCTTTCAAATCACTCTTCGTTGGCCTCTGTGGAAGAGTGGTTAGCACACCACGCTACAATGCCTGGGATGCTGGGTTTCCATTCCACCCTGACATTGGTGTTCTTCGTGAATGTCCCTTCATCAGTTTTCACTCTTCAGTGGAGATTTCTTCTGAAAGGAGCCAGTCTCACAATTTCATTAATTTAAACCTATTATGTTAAAGATGCTGACAGGCGCATTCTGGACAATTTCAGATGTCTAACATGCAAAACTATCACAAGTGTTTTGAAAATACAGTGAAACCCCAATTTTAAATTTTCTGCATTATACAAAACTTGACAGCATTTTGTGTATTTCGACCTTGTAAAATGTGGGAAAATGTAAAATCTGGGAACTTAAAACTTGGAGGTTCCACTGTATGTACAAAACTTGCAACCTGGCTTATTACAAATAAATGTGGAAATTGCATGCGAGTCATGCCATGCCAAATCAACACAGATATGTGCAATTTCCAACCTGACCATCACAGATTTTCATGAAATTTGGGGAGTTAAACTATGCATGGAACTTAGTAAGTATGAAAATTTTGAGTCTCGTCCGTCTTGTAATTGTTAAATTATTCGAAGTCAAAGTTTGCATAAATTCCCCTATTTGAGCCCGCTTAACTATACGAAATGTGCTGCAACTCTGCCCCTAATTTGCCTAGGAAGGTCAAATAAATCTTATTGTACAGGGAATTGAACAAGCTTTTCAGCCTACCTTTGGATAAAAATATAATTTTGTCATGTGACCTTGATCTTTGACCTTGAATATCTCAAAACATGTCATCGCCAAAAATCGTGGAAAAAATATATTTGGTCCCTCATACCATACTCTAAAACATATAAAATATTCATTCTGGGACTGCAATGGGATCAGAAGATACAAAATAATGTGTGTAACTATGTGACTGATAAAAGCCTCATTACATGAACTTTGACAAGTCAAAAGTCCCTTAACACCCCCTACAAAATGTAAAGGAGTTATCCTGGTTATGAATGAAATAGGTAACGAGTAACATCAAGTTGCAAGCAGTAAGGCAGGAGTCATGGCCAAAAGGAGCATACAGGCATAGATATGCAAACAAAACTTAAAATCTCCGGTTAGCACGAATTCTTGATTTTCCGGTCCCTTGGGATTCGTGTTAACGATGGTTTACTGTATATGCTTGTTCCATGATTAACATAACATTTATATGAGGCACAATCGGAACCCTCAAACTAACAGGTAGCAGCACAAGATTTCTTCCATTAAGGCATTTACACACTCCATATCATATTATTTGGCCAATAATATATTTTAATAATTGCAGTATTTTCTTTTTCCTTATGTTTTCTTTCATCCAAAGTACCATAAAAATCAGAACATTACTTCATTTTGTGATGAGCTTATTTCAACCGCATTGCACATCAGTGAGGCCATCTTGACTGGAATACTGTTGCCATATTCAGAAACTGCAGGATATAAACTTTACGATATATAACATGATAGGGTTGCATAAACATAAACAATCAATGCAAGTGTGTGAAAATCATGGTATAACCCATGGTGGAATGACAAACAGGTGGATGCAGATGCAGCCATACGTCAGAGCTTTGACGTGAACATAGTGGCCACAGCCAGGTGAGGGGGTGCTTTTCAAAGGGTGACAAGTGGAGTTTCCGATTTTGTTCTTTTCTGTAGACCATTGGACTGAGTGTTTTCTTTTTTTGTTGTCTTTGTTTCACTTCTAGTGCGAAGAATGTAAGTGCATTCCGAAAGAAAATATGCCTAACTGCTATTTACGGCTGTAGCACTCATTACAAAAAGACGAAAGGAACGAATATCAAGTATTTTGGATTTACTGTTAAAGAAGAAGAATTTTGTTACAAATTGGTATTGGCTTGCAGGGGGAAGGACAAAATAAACAATTTTATCTGTATTACATTTAAGATATTGATACTAATGTGAAATCCGGTTGAAATAATTTAATCACAAAATTAAGAAACGTTCTGATTTTTATGGTACTTTGGATGAAAGAAAAGATAATGAAAAAGTAATAATTAAAATTTATTACTGGCCAAATAATATTTTATATATATGTAGTGTATAAATGCCTTAATGGAAGAAATCTTGTGCAGCTAACTGCTACTTTAAGGGTCCTGAATGTGCCTTGAATAAATGTTACGTTAGTCACGGAAAAAGTATATATTTTGAAGTTTTTCTTAGAAAAAGTAAGGATGGAATGAGCAAAACTATGTATAAAAGTTTGAAGGCCATTTCCCACGATTTTTCACTTTGTAATGTTCTGCGACACCAAGGAAAGCAGTGCCATCTGGCGGAATTCAAGAATACACCTCCTGTCACATGTGATGCGTATCAGCAGTATTTTGTTGGGCAAGAAATAATAGAAAATAACTTCTTGAGCACTGCAAATCCATAATGTAATTTTGATATCTCTGTCTACTATTACAGAATAAATAAGGTGGTTAAAGAGTGAAAGCTTTGTGATGCTAAACACAGTGGAGGGAAAGGGTGTAGGTGCTGTGGGTTGGTGTCTCTTGGCATACCCAAGTGATATTCTTCTCCTCTTGGTCCGCATAGCAACAGGTGATTCATTGAGTAGGTATGATGTCATTCACTCTTGATCAGCATAGCAATAGCTTTACAACCTACAACTAAGAAAGCTATTTCTTGAAACTGGATTATACTGCGCATTATATAAGAGATATAATTGTTTCTCACTTTTCCCCATCAAAAACCAGGGTGCGCATTATACACGCATGTGCATTATTTGAGGCACATATTTTTGGTAAATAAAAAAGCAAAATTTCAGTACAAAAACAGTCTATTTTGGGTTCAAAAGCGATAAATAAAATATAATTTCAGTGTTATAGCGGTGAATAATCACATCAAAAGTGCTATATGAGATGGCATTTTGGTTTTAAAATTGTGAATATAATCCTAAATTTGATTTAAAAACTGCACTTATTACACAAAATAAGCTTATCCCTTCTAAAAGCACATTTATGTAGTTACCAGAATATTAAGTGTATTCCTGTGTAAAGGGGTCAAACATTTCAATATATACTTCTCAAATATTTACAGCAGAATTAATCAATTTTCCGTGAATTGCATAACTCACAGCATACTTCAGACTTCAGAAAGTGTCGCGTCGGTATATAAACGGTAAATTTCGTGTTTGAGTCAATTTCGCATTTTGCAGTTCATTTCGCATTATTTCGTGACAAAACAGGGTAGAAAAATGCACCTCACACCTTTCAGAAACATGAAAAATGAACATTAGAGCATGTTATTTCATACTTTGTGTTTTCGTCAAAAACTAAATTTGCGTGCCTCTATGCATTATACACGTAAATACGGTATATTCCAAAATTGAAAAATTACATATGCTTAGCATTCCTTCCAGAGCATTCACATGAATCTTTGTGCAGTGTCCTTTCGCTGTTGTTTACATATTTCAAGGTGGCTACTCACAGTGATTTTCTTGAATTCCATTAATTATACGAGAATTATTGGCTTCAGGAATTATGCATGAATTCGGCTTGTTAAGATTTTCATTTGCACTGCCTGCATCTTACTTTTGCCTCTATTGCTAATTGCCCAAGTCTGTGCACTGTACATGATTATTATTACACAGAGAATGCAAAAATGCTATATCTTGAATACAACATTGTGAGTTTATGCAGGCATTATTAAGGATGGGACGGATTAATAAGTATCACCTGGTATAGGCTTATTGGTTTATATATGCAAAAATGAGCCATTGATTATTATCGTAGTTTCATTGCACCACATAATTTTTTTTTTTCTTTAATACCACACTATCTTCGCAAAATTGAAAAAAAGTAACCCAGGTACGTTGCACATTCAGAAAGTAGTACCTGTTTGGCAAATAAAGAAAAGAAAAGTGATAAAAGTTAAGTTGAACAAAATGTTTTTACTCTAAGAGTACACATGATGTCTGGGACAAGTTTTTGCATACCTTTGTCAGACACAATTGCCACCAGTCCATATGCCGGAGGATAGTGTGTCAGTTGAAGGATATACAGGCAACATCCAAGTTCACCTTATGAGTCAGTTGTGATGATGACTTAAGGTTTCGTAGTGTGCAAAAACTGAATGACAAATGTCACTTCACACTTGGCAGGATTCTCAATTTTCTGGTTCATCTTGACTGCCCACAGAAACACGTGATTCAACTTGTGCAAAAACACATGCACAGCTGACTACCAGGCGATCTTTTGGATACCCTGTACATATCCTTCCTCTGACACAGTATCCTTCCACCAATGGACTGGCAGCAGTAGTGCATGATGAGAGTATACAAAAACTTGTCTCCTGGTGCCTCATTGCCATGGATGCCTTTGCAGGAAAACAGCTGAAGGAATACATTTTTAAAAAGTAAAATATCTTCAGTAAATATAGTACCCGGAATTTGGCTAGTGTGACCACAAAGAAAAGAACCTTTGGCTAAAATCCTTTGCGCACCTTCCCCTCGATCCGTTCACAACATTTTGACTGATGTGTTAGGCATGAAACGCGCCACGGCACAACTTGTTCCGAAGGAGCTGAATTTCCTGCAAAAAGCACATCACAGGGATGTTGCTGAAGACATGATTTCGCGAGCCCCTAGTGACAACCTTCATGAAATTCATCATAACTGGTGATGAGACACGGGTGTATGAGTATGACATGCAAACATGTCAATAATCTTCGGAATGCCGCTTCAAAAATGAACAAAAAAAAAAAAAAAATGCCAAAGTCGCTCAAAAATTAAGTTCATGCTCATTGTTTTCTATTATTATCATGGTGTTGTGCACTCAGAATTCCTTCCAGCGGGAACACTGTGAATAAAGAGTTTTATGTTTTTTTTTAAATTACCAAACTGTTACTACTTTCTGAACATGCCTAGTTTAGACGTAGTAGGAATGAAAATTATTATTCGGTGCTGTATCCATATCAGCCTATTAGCATATTGGAAAAATTATACTGAATTTTACCAATGCAATGTAAACGAAATGGCTAAATACATCAAAGATTGAGGCGAATGAACTTTCTAAATTGTGTATTGGATTGGTAGAACATTAGTTATTGGCATTGATAAGTCTTATATGTTCTTTGTTGGTGCTGACAAAGTTTCATACTGGTCCATTCCACATATATAGTGAGCTTAACGTACAAAATTTACATTTTTACATCTTTTCAATACAGGATCATCATTTTATGCTTTAATTTTTGGTATTCTTACAAGTCTTTGTTTGTTACACAGTGGGTCTGCTGTTGGATGGGGCTACTCAGAGGCATATCCCGTCACCAGCAGCGAAACATCAGGGTAAAATTTGTTGCTTTTACAGTTTTTGAAAATCTGTTTCATGCGGGTGTTGTGGGATGCTTTAGAGGTTGCACATTCGTGTTTTATTTGTTTTTTTTATCATCTTTGAATCTCACCTGTTTGTATTTCATATGCCACTGGGTGTGTGTTGTGTGGGGCCTGTGTCATCATCTTTTCACTATTGTAACTTTTTTTTTGTGTTTACAGGTTTTGAGTTTTCGTATAAATAAGCCACAAGCTTTTCGCCTAATATGGGTGTGTATCATTGACTTAGGGCAGGGATTTGACGAACTGTAGATTGCAAAATACATGCTGCAACTTTTGCAACATCATGCTGATTGCATGGTCAGTATTTTTAATACTCCAATTCTCTAAAATAATTCTGAGTCTCAAGAGCAACTAAACTTTCACATTGATTGTCACTTGCATACCAGTAAAATTTTAAATGAATTTTAAGCTACATACTGTCTGACTGTGTTAACTATTATGACATTTTTAGTTTGGTAATGCTATTGTAAAAGATGTGTTACATAGTACACCTTGAAACTTCTTTTTTTATTAGTTTCAGCACCTTAAATAGTTTCTGCAAGTTTGTCACCTTGTAATCAAGGGGTCTCAGGATACCCAGTGGAGATACATTGCATTTTGTTTGAACACCACTGTAAACTGCAGGTCCTGTCCCGATTAGCCTATCTGTGCATAAAGTGGACTTAAAAGCAACTCAAACTCAAATAGTTTCTGCACATGTATGGCACTGTCTGCAGGCTGTGAGTGAAAAATACACAGGAGAGAAATTTTTATTTCTTCAGATTCTTTTAACAAATTGCAGCACCACCTCACTATGAGGATCATTTGTGATGTAAATTAGATGTTTGCTTTCCCGATAGATTGATTGGAATAAAAGGGATCCATCTAATGGCATGATGCCAAGACTATGCTTTACAGTGAAAAAATTCGAAATTTTTACCATTTAAATAAAGAAAAATCAGAATACATGTCATCCTCTCAATAGTGCACATACTCAAACCCACTAGGATAGAATACTGCCCAGAATATGTTTTAGTTAATTGTTCTTGTGTATGTCAGATAATGCAGAGTTTGTTTCAGATATTAAATCATCAGTTGCTTTCTGTAGAAACCTGAGTTGTTGAACCTAACAAAAAAACAACAAAAAACAATGTATGCCTTGTAAGGCCCTTCACAATAATCTCACCAAACTCCATTCATTCATTCTTGGAAACACAATGCACTAGCCTGATGCAACACAAGTTAACTCGATAACCTGTCTGGTTTTTTAAAGTTAGAGGTCTTTCAAGAAAAGTCTACATAAACATTTTTTATTGCCCCTATTATGGTTGATAATTTTGTTGCATCTGAAAATTTATGAACCAGAAAGTTACAAGAAAAAAAAATTAATTCACCCTTGGTGGGATTTTACATGTTTGTTGTTGGGTTAACAATGATAATTGGCACACAAGTCCATTCACTAAGATTTTCCAGTCATCGTGTATGATGTTACATCTTAAATAGCTCTGGATAATTGAATGATTAATAAATACACTTGCATTGCTTAAGAATTGTTCAGATTTAATTCCAATTGGTAGCCCCAACATTTCAGTATTGATGCAGCATTGCAAGACTGATTTGGAAGCTAAAGAAATACTAGGGGACCTCAATGTAGTGTGTGCTAGACTTTCATAGAGTTGATTTACCATGACTGTAATTTGCAATTTATAGAATGATTCAACTAATTAAAATTAAATAGGGTGTAAGCATAAAATTAAATTAAACTTACATAGGGTGTAACAACTGTAGCAAGAGCAACCTGTAATAAATTCAATTATCACCATAAAGCTAAACTGAATGTATCTAAAAATGTCACGAAGTGCCACGCAACACTTTTACAGTCCAAATATCCTGGAAATAAGCATAATTTATATTAATTTTACCCCAAGATTTAGTAAAAGTGGATTTGATATTTTAAATAAAAAATCAGGCAGATGAATGTACAGTATAATTATAGTGGAATAGTTATAAATACTGGGTTATGAACCCAACTATTGCTTGTTACAATGCTCAAAGATTCTTATCAGATCAACCCTAATCAGAATTAATTTCTATATTACTAGCTGCATGATTGTGCGGCACTTATGGTAGGTAGGTAAAGTTCCCTGTCTACTTTATACTATACCATGAAACATATACAGGGAGATGTGGGGGTAGGGCTCCACACATTCTTCATTCTATACCATTTTGTAGGTGATGGGATCAGCTCCACACTCCAGCCACCTTTAACCCCTCCCCCCCCCCCCCCCAGGTACAGATTTTGTTAGGCTGAGGGAGTCCCAGAGCTGCTTCATGCTGGAACAAGATCGAGAAATCTGACCTTACATCACCCACCCCAGGAATCGAACCCAGGTCTCCCATGGGTCAGTCAGATTCCCCTACCGACTAGACCACAGTGGTTCATAAGCACTTTTGATAAATTCTCTTTTTTTCATTTTTCAATGAACATTTAGTGTGGCAGAACCTTTGATTGTGAAGTCGAAAAGTTTGTGGCTCTTTTTTTGCAATGCTTTATGTGAATGCACGCTTTTATTAGGAGTGGTTTTTACACAGCAATTTTTGTGTGTTGGTTGTGAAAGGGGGATTTGAGCATGGGTAAAATTATTGACATATTTGAACGGACAAGAAGGTTAAAATTAAAATGTGGTCCAGTGTAGTTGAGTTATGTGCAAGTTTGCAAATAACTTCCAGGATCTGCATGAGTGGTTAAATTAAATTGGTATAGAATAAAATCCTGATTGTTCAAACTCTGTTCACATATTTTCGTCTGAAATATTTTAGTTGTGTGCAGTTCTGATAAGGACATTTTTGCAAAGGTTTGAATACCTCCTTAAAAAACCTTAAAAGTCTTCATACACTAAAAAGTGAGAAAATTAGTACACTTTTGCATATCATAAATTGTGACTATGCCTAGGAAACAAGGGTGCCCTGTGATAATCTGGAAAGGCTTTGTATAATTCTAATGGTAGCAGATTAAGTGGTCTCTGATATATATATGCATTGTGAAAAAGTACGAAGACAAAGAACTGTTCATTAACATAGGTATAGATGTTTCTGGAAATGAAGCAAGTCTATCCAGTTTCTGTTTAAATATTGGACTTTAGTATGAACTTGACAACACCACCACAGTATTCTCAACTGAATTTCAATTTTATGGTTTGTAAAACGACAATAATGATAAAAAAGTAAATATGAATTTTGTGACTGAAGGGCAAGATATGAAATCTTAACTCTGTCCCCCTGGTCCTCGAAGTAGGAATACTGGGGGGGGGGGGGGATGCTTTGGCCAGGTTGTTTGCACAGATCAACATGGAGAAAATGCAGTGACTGAGGATGCTTTATCAGAATATTCTAAACATCACCTCACTTTGAGCACTGCTCCCCCCTCCTCAGAAAAATCCTGCAGGTGGCCTTGCGGTAAAGGTATATACATTTGATGGAGGGTTGTAAAATCGACTTTAGTCTAATGCTGTATAAGTATTGATTATAACATGGTTTGAAGGTAACAATGGCACATTGTAGATAAAAGTCTTGGCCACCATTGAACCCAGGAGATCAGCTGTTTTTTTGTAACCCTTTCTTCACATGGTTGTGTATACAGCTGCCGATTGCTGTATACCATGTTCACGTTCATCCAGTAATACTCAACATGACACCTATTGTGAAATTATTCTAGCAAACGAGTCTTCAGTATGGGTTACCTCGGGATTCTACCAAAGGATGCAATAGAAGATGAGAAAATATTTTAAAACAAAGACTGGAGAAGACAATTGAGTTGAAGATACTAATAAGAGTTTTTAGTGTGGGTAGTAAATAAATAAATAAAAAGGATTCATTGAAAGTGGCAGATTTTAGGCAAAACTTGAGGAGTATCATACCAATACTCAAATGACCACAAATAGTTTCTACCCCTATATCCTGATTTTGATAGCACAGTGGAAGGTTTTCATGAGGTCATGATAGCAGCGAAGCTGGATGTTGAGTATGAGAAAAAACTTCCCATATTTATTGCCAAGTACTCCACAAGGAGTAAGGATGCTATGAGAAAATTCCATACATGCCTTAGGACCAAAGAAGAGCAGAAAATATGTGCAAGGGATCTTTAGTTATGAAAAATTGGGTTCCACTTGCTAGTAGGAGTCTATTGAAATATCAGTGCTTTCTCTCTTTAAAATGTAGGAGGCAGCACCATACATGTAGTTACTAATCATTTAACAAACAGGATGAATATTTAATCCTCTTTTTTGTTCTTTACCACTAGATTTTTTATTGAAATTTTCAAGATTTTCTTTTCCTTATTCATGGAAAAGATATATTTGAATTGTTCAGAGCACAAGTGACATAACTCCAGTCAAGACAGTTTTGAGAGAAAGGCATATTTAAATAACTTAATACTATGTTTAGCAGTTGTAGCACAAACATAGTGATCAAGAATTTGAAACTTAGAAGATACTTAGTTCAAGCACTGAAATGTTGAAACTTCACAGTCCTGAGTTATACATGTAACTCCATTTCTGAGTTATACATGTAACTCCATTTCTGTCACCTACTACATTATATCACATCTTGGGCAAATTAGTCCTGTCTGAGCATGGAGGGGTTAACCATAGTGGAGAGGTTAGCTTATTAGCTTAATCTGCTAGTCATAAATGGATCCTTGCCTTCATACATCTCATTTATCACCCTTCATCCTCATTTTAGCGATTAGCCTAAAGTGGCAAAAAAAAAGCAAAGTAAAAGTATAACAAATCAGTATTTGATCAAGGTAGTTTTCTTCATTCTTCAATTTTTATGTCTTAAGAATTCATTTTATGCTTGATTTGCTAACCGCCCGTTCCATGTGAACATTGCTTGGCACATTTGTGGCCATTTCAACACCATATGTGAGGAAACTGAAATTGCTGCATAATGATGCATCATGGGTTTCAAACTCGTGCCTCCCTTGTTGTTTTAGTTGCAAGTTCTCAGATTTAAAATACCACTTCAAAATGGTCTGGAACTTTCGAATCACAGCCATATTTCCATTTTATTTGATGTGCACGCATTGCTACCAAAATTAGAGTCACCCTTGAAAAATGCCCGTACATAACAAGCTGCGATAGTCTAGACAGTAGGGTATCTCATTGTTATGGGGAAGACCTGGTGTAGATTCCCAGGGTGGGTGATCTATGGTCGGAATTTTTCCTGCCATATGTGGAATGTGTGCGGCCCCACATACTCCTCCCTATATATGCCTCGTGGTGCAAGGTACATGGGGAACTTTACCTTAACCTACCTCTGTATTTTAAAATTATTGACTTGGCATTGTCTCTACAGGCTTAAGCGTGAATAATTGCTTACAATTGCAGTACTCCCATGTATTAAGTACAGTTTTTTATTATCCTGTTTGTTAATAACACTGGTCGACATGGGTTTCGATGTCTCCAGATGACTGTTGTTTCTGAATAATTTCAGCATGCTGATTCCAAAATTAAATCAATTTTTTCCCATGTCACAATTTTTCACAATTTCACAATCAACTTATGATATTCACCATTACAGTACATCTATTACATAATGCAATTCGGTTGTTTCCAAATCAATAAGTGATTCTGAAAGTATTTTCAATGCTGATCATGGAAATGACGTCAATTTTTTTCTATCACGTTGCGATTTTTCACATTTTCAGGATCAAAATTCTCATTTTCACCATTATATCACATTTACAGTAGAGCGTCGATTATCCGAACGTCGGTCAACCGAACGACCGCTTAACCAAACTGTGTACTCGCTCACTTTCAGATATCTGTAATGAAAAAAGTACGTGACTTAGCTGCTCGTAAGCGTGTAGGCTTGCTTACACAGACCAAAATAAAGGATTTTTTTAAACGTTAATTTTGTGTACTGTGTGTATTGTTCATGCAAAATGCGTATGTAATATGTACATATTTTTGTTTAATAAACTGTACCACATACTATATATTCCTACTAAAGTTGCCTTTGTACGTTACTTTGTAATACATACTTAAAGAGATGCCTGTTTTTATGAATAAATTTACTGTACAGTACTTCTTTTTGGCAAATAAACATGTACAGTTCGATTATCCGAACAAACCAGTTTTCCGAACATCATGTCCCCCAATTACTTCGGATAATCGATGCTCTACTGTACTTGTATTACACAGTGCAACAAAATAAATTTATTGAAGGGAAATTTCAGTTATTTGCAAACCAATATGTGATTCTGGAAGTATTTTGAATGCTGATCATGCAAATCGCATCCATTTTTTTCCCATAACGTCAGAATTTTTCACAATCAAAATTCGCATATTCTCCATTCCATTGCACTTATTACAGAATGCAACAAAATAAATTTGCACAAGGAAAATTTCTGTTGTTTACAAACCAATAGCTGATTATGGAAGTATTTTAAATGCTGATCACGCAAATATCATCCATTTTTTCTAGGGATGAGCCGATGCCGATACCAATACTCACCTATACCCACCGATACCGATACTTGTAAAATTTGATTTTAAAGTAACAGGCTAGTTATCGAGTTATACTAACACGTCACATTCCTTTAATGACATTAAATAACTCCCAAATTATTCTCATGTAGCATTATAACAGTATTTGGTAATTTTGTTTTATATGAACTTCTCTGTAGACTAAGAGGATGCAAAGAAAAGGTTTTTGAAATGTTGCAAGACTTTTTTACGTGTTGCTGTTACAGAAAAAATCTGTGGATTGACACACACTTCTTCTGTTTCATATAAACACTATTCATTCTTGTCATTTGGGTTAACCTAGAGGAGAAAAGCAACAAAAATATATGCAAATACAGTTATTAAAATGAGTACTCTTTTTGCTATGCTGTCTATCATTCTTGAGTCATTTGCAATAAAAAGAATTCCTTCGGTATTTGCTGATACCAACAGTCACATAAAAGACTTGCACAGAAGGGAAGAGTACGAGAAGAAATTGCTGAATCCACAACCCTCCATTCTTGCTTGGATGTAAATAAAACAAAAACTAATTCCACAGTGGCTTCATCAGTCTTTCGCAAGAGCTCTGCATTCATCTGCCTGGAAACAGCCCAGCACGGTAGTAATGCTGGTTGTAAAAATGTCCATCTTTCTTACCACCATGAGTTTGCGAACAAGAATTGGGAACAAATTATTTTATTTATACACAGCCTTTATCAGGTAGATGAATGCCTTCCAGAATTTTGGTCGCAGCTTTCACTTTACCCATGCCTTTGATCTTGTCAATCATTTGCTTCTCAGGAGGGTGGTGGTTTGTCCATTTCTCGGAAATGCTACATGTGGAACTCCTTCCAATATGCCACAAGAAAGGGTGATCGAACTTTTGAAAAGTACAAATGTTGCTCTTGGGCCTTGGTCCCAGCAACTCAAAAGACAATGGTATCGGAGGGAAAATTTTGAACCGATACCGATAGTACTAGTATCTGTATCTGCTCAGCCCTAATTTTTTCCCATTGCGTCAGGATTTTTCACAATCAAATGTGTAGTTCTATTATTTCCTCAATAGATGGCTTTGTTTTGATGGTGGTAAAATATTGATATTCTACAATACAAATCCTCCAATTTTGAACCATAAATGCATGTGAAATTGTATGAATTGAATCCACTTCACATGACACATTAGCATGAAACTTTGATTACGTAGTTTTATTTTCGAAATCCATCATGAAAATTTCCTTCACCCCTCCTTCCTTCCAATACTCAATGTTATAGTATGGTGATTGAACTTGCTGACATGGAGAAAAATCCTGACCTAGGGAGACATCCTGATGTGATGGGTAGAAATTGATGTAATTTTCGTGATGAGCATTCAAAATACTTCCAGAATCACTTATTGATTTGGAAACATCCAAAATTCCCCTTTTGTTGCATTTTGTAATAAATGTACTGTAATGGCAAATATCATTATTAGATTGTGAAATTGTGAAAAATTCTGACGTGATGGGGAAAAATTTATTTCATTTCTGGAATCTGCATTCAAAATACTTCCATAAACACCTATTGATTTGAAAACATCTGAACTTTTTTCCCAAAAATGTCAACCAGTGTAATCATGTAAGCAACTAGAAGTTTTACTTAATGGTAAATTTTAAAGATTTTATCCCTTTTTTTTTTTTTTTTTTTTTTTTTTTTTTTTTTTTTTTTTTTTTTTTTTTTTTTAGAGAACAGTGTTTATTTTTTAAAAGTAGATTGTTATATTCCAAGTGGAGTTCATATCAGATTCAGACTTCTCAAACTTAATCTGTAGTCCCAGTGATGAAGTAGATTTTTTGGTTTATTTTCCTTATTTTTATTTCACTTGCTGTTTCAGGTAATTGTGGTCCATGTAAACTCTGTTTTTCGAAACCTATTAAAATCAGCTGTGTACATTTCAATTATGAAGTGTATTTTTTTGTTTTTTAAAGCAGTAGCCATTTTTCTTATCCAGATATTAATCAGTATAGAGTGTAGGAAAATGAACTGTTTTAATCTCATTTTTCAGCAACTATTGACAAGCAAGAATTTTTCACTTAAGGGAAAAGCAGTGATGGTATTTTCACATTCATTATGTTATGAAATCTGCAAAAGTGGCATTGTGCTAACTGACAGCCATAAAGTAGCGTGGAAGCATGTTCTTTCCCCAAAATTATTTTTCCAAATGGACAGCAATCTGAAGTAGAACAGTGACGACGACCTGTAAGCTACAGTGTAAATGATCAGAAGCAAGTGGAAATCAGCTTGTGATTAAACGAATGGGATAGGGTTGGAGGAATAACAAATGGGTGAAAGGATTACTATTAGACTTTGAATAGTGACATTCTGGAAACAAACCTTAAATGTGCAAAGATAGGTGCCAGTCAGGGCTATTTTATGCAAACTGAGTTTCTGTAGTTCCTTTGTTTGATGATAAATCATGAAACTTTGTTATTATTTTTGTTATATAAATGGCTAGAAGTTATAAGAACTATTACGAGACTGTGGAGGGTCCCACCCTTGTAATTTAAAAGTATTTGATTTGACATGTGGTACACATGTTGGTTAAATGGGATTGGGTGTGTTCAAAATATGTTTGATTACTACTGACAACAGTGTAGTACGTACAACTGTATTCATTGTTGAGGACTTTTGTCTGAGGATTGTATTATTTCCTTTAAGGAATTGCACCAAAGTAAAAATTATAGTGAGTGTGTATGAATAAGAGAAGGATTGTAAACATGTAATTGGACAGCAAAAAAGAGTTCAGTCTGTCTATTCAAAATTGTACAAATGAATCAAGAGCAAGAAAAACTGCAAGTGAATCACACAATTAGTTTGTTTTTGTTCTTTAGTTTTACTTTTCACTTTTCACTTTTCATACAAGCAGGTTCAGCATTGTTATTTCCTGAAAAAAAATAATGAAAAATACTACTGATGTTTGTGTGAATTCGATTTGGTTTAGGAGTTCATTTTTATTGAACATTAACTTGGTGAAAGGAAGTTATTCTGCTACATTGTTAAACAAGGTGATTTTCTCAACAATTACATTCATTATAAGCCAAGGTCACTTGATGCTTTTTAGGGACCACTATTGTGCATGTGTTTATGTATTTGTGTTATTATGTGATAGTGTATAGTTAGAATTCTAAGACACTGTTTCTAGAAATTTTGTAAACAAATTTTCCATTCGTATATATATTATTTTTAATTATTAAAAAAAACATTGAAGCAGTTATGGTAGTGTAGGTGCATGATTTTTTAATTAAGTAAGTCTGTTGAAATACTTTTTGGTCTTGTTCATGTGAATAAAATTTAATTTTTGACTTAAGCACAATTGTTCTATCAAATAGTGCAATATATATAGAGCTTATTATTGATGATAAACAAAAAAATATTTCTGATATTTTTTTTAACTGCCAAATATCTCAGTTTCAATGCATGTGTTTTCATTTGCTGTATATTGTACTTGCAGTTGGGTACTATTAAATTAAACCTTGTTGTCAAGTTAAATCAAAAGATTTGAAAAAATATATTTTTTCATGCGAGAGTGTTTGTTTTTCCAAAACTAATAGGAATTTTCTTTGAATAGCACTGTATTTTTATTATTCAATAAATTTTGTATGACAATAAAGTTGTGTGTTTTGAGTATGAAGCAGACAATAAGCTGGAAATTATTCCTTATTCTTTGTAATATAATAATATTTGGCAGTGGAGAATTTTGCTTCAATCTTTTTATAAAACTATTTTAAGTTTGTGTGTTTCTTTATGACACCATGTGTCAATATAAAGTGCATTCTGTAAGTACCAGACCCATTTATACCTAAATATGAAGATAATGGAATTAAAACCATAAAGTTTTTTCTTTAATCTATGTTTCAAGGCACATGAGTCAGTGTCTTGTAATAAACTCTTACTTTTTCCTGTTCAGTAAACAAAGCAAACAGTGCTGTGTCAATGAAACTTCCACCACAATGACAGTGCAGGATTTAAAAGAGCATTGGAGTTTCAATGAAACACTTTGCCACAAACTAAATAGCAATACAATCGATTTTGTGTATTTTCTGACCAATTCCCTTCCGTGCATACTTTTCTTGAAGAAAATGTTTTTGAAGTTTTTAAATCTTGAGTGGAATTCATGTGACACTCGCCTCCACCATCATACTTACTGCTTGTACATTCTCTTACGGCAGATCCGTCGTCACCTTGTAATCAAGGGGCCATGGGTTCGAAACCCAGTGGAGGCACAGTGGTTTGGATCGCACTTTAAACTTTTTTATCACCCTGCTTTCCTTCCTCCAGTGCAAATTAATTTTTTTGTGTGCATAAAGTGTACTTAAAAGAACAAATCAAATGTTACTCATGTTCCTCTAAAGTTAGCCTGGCTACAGAATGGACTTCAGGAAACGCAGACTTTCTGCCTCCAGTTCAAGGGGGGAAAAGTGGTGTTGCTACATGCCTGATTTTTGTCCAGTCGTACACACCTCTGTCTGTCAACAAGCCCCTTTCGCTCGCATTTCAGGGAGAGGCAGGGAATGTTGAGATTCATTTGCTTGCTATGCGGAGGGAACCATTAGGCTTCACTGGGCTGGCTGTGATGAGGGTGCCACCGGTTTCGAAAATGACTGAAAACTACAAATTTGGCAATGTAGAATACCACGGGAATTCCTCCTCACCATAGCAACTTGACAAAGCCGATTGGTTCAGCTGTTCATGTGCTCCTCCATGGCTTTCGACAGAAAAGACAAAAATTAGAATTTCCAAGTCCGTTCTTTGACCGGAACCACTGTAGTTACTATATAAGATATTTTTGTGGTATAACCTGGAAAAGGGGCTACCAACCTGATGTTGGTGATGGACAGCACTTGAAAATTGATTTCCATCATTTCTAAAGAACAACTGCCAAGTAACAGACTACTAAAAATATATAGCAAAAATATCAAATTAAAATTTTGTTCCATGATGTGTTTTTGCCAATGCCTGGCTGGTACATTTTTATACCAAGCAGCAATTGTGTGGTATGTGACTTTCGGAACTTACTGTGAATGACATAACGTTTCAAGCTTTTATTGCTACATGAGCCTTCAAGTGTGTCATTGGTAATTACTGAATAGTAATTTGATTCTGGCTATATTGGGGAAGGAGTTTTAGATTAGATGCGCATTTTTTTTTATTGGGTTTGAAAAGTTTGTAAAAAATATCATCCTCTACTTTATAAAGGAAAATTGTTTTTATGACCATAGGCTTATATCCTAATCTGTACTGAACAAAATGAAGGACTATTTGTAACAGTACCATTTGTAGTTTCCAAGATGAAGATTTTTAATTTAGAACTATATGGATTTTTTTCTCCTGAATACATTCTGGGCATTGGTGCAAATACCAGGAATACAGCTTTTTCTGGACCTTTGCCTGATGCCAGGGCAGCTGTTTCCGAAATTTCCCCTCTTTTTCGAAAAAAGACTATGATATTCCGAAATCTGAAAAATTGCATCTGCTTAGAATTCCTTCTAGATCATTCACATGAATTGTCATGTTGTTTGCTTCCACTATTGTCTAGAAATTATCAATAGTTTAATAGACTTATGTAACCACAACACTATTGAGAATATCGAGGCAACAGCAAAATCAAACGCACGATTCACATGAATGTTCTAGAAGAAATTCTAAGCAGATGTAGTTTTGCAGACTTTGGAAAATCACAGCAGCTTTTCAAAAAGAGGGGGAAATTTGAAAATAGCTGCCTTGGCATCGGCCAAAGGTTCAGCCGAGCCTCAATATGAAGTGCACATGCTACAAATAGATGTGTAATGTATGTTGAATAGGTCTTAGCCCAGAATCTTGGCGTGGTGGAAATCAGAAATCTGATCCTCTTTAATATTTGTGGAATTGAACAGACTAAAGCACCTTAACTGTAAAAGTGCAGCCATTTGAGTTTGGAAATTGACTGTTCATCTTCATAATGAAAGAAATGCAAAATATTATTATATATTATTATACATTAAAATTTTGGAAAACACAACCAAATGTAATATTCAGCTGCAAGACTGTTGCCAGGATTTTCAAATAGACAGTGTGTGCTGTAGTATTCCTGGTTAAGACAGTTCACAGATAAAACTGAGAACAAAAAACATTATGAAAGCTTGGATCAGTTGCTCTCTGGTTAGAGCAGTGGCACAGTATAGAAGGGACTAAGGTTCAATTCCTGTTGGAGCCTGCATTTTTTCAGTAGATTTTTGCAATATAGTGTCAATGACAATTAGAAGTTCATGTCATCACATGACTAACAATTTTGAAGTGTTTTTTTCAGATGATCTATGCTAAAGTATTTTAGTTCGTAGTTGCAGAAAGTTAAGTTGGGACTTTTAAATTCTCAATCAAGGACATTGTCATAAGGCACAGTATTTGTAATGGAGAAAAAATGAAGTATATAAATAAAATTTGTCCTTGCAGTTTTAAAGGATATTCTCAAAAAAAAATTCATGAATATACACATCGCTCTACAGTGTTTCTGACTGGTAGTTGCCAACATTCCAAATCTCCACTTCTAAACGTAAGCAGTAAAGTGGAGTCACGTAGAGTGGAGACATATTCCCAAGAATACATTATTTCCCCTGTGTAAATTTGATAAATATAAGTTAGGTCCCTCTTGGTTCTCGCACAATGAAATATGACATCGCAGATCTTAATTTTTTTTTTTTTTGGAACCCATAGTAAAAGATTGTGAAATATGATAGCCATGTTGTTCCTAAATTCAACTGTGAAATATGATAGCCATGTTGTTCCTAAATTCAATCTTTGTCTTCACTCATCTGTACATGGCTACATAACTCAAGAGCTCTTGTTACAAAAACAAGAAGTGTCAATGTCCTCTCAAATGCACACTTTCTGCTTGCATCAGGTTTTGTTGAAAGTTTCCTAGGGAGTCTGATAATTCATGTACTTGTGTTGAATATTTGTGATAATGCCCTAAAATTGTTTGTGTGTAAAGATCATGTGTGGTGTGCACTGTAAAGCATTCTTTGACACATTTCATCCTTTTCTTGGCAGACTGTACGAGGACTTTAGCAGGGATACCTTTGATGACAGGAGGTAAGTGCGTAGAATTGAGACATGTAAATGAAACTTAAAAGAAATATAAATCATTTCTGCATGCTCAGCAAAATATGTAGAGTGAACTTTTGGAGATAAATCTTTGCTTTGCAAAACAACGAAGAAACAGATCGTGTCGAGTAACTTAATTGCTTGAGTAATATCGTTGAATATTTCTGTATAATCTTGCAGACAAAATTCGGTGAAATTCTCTCGTTCTACTGATTTAAAAGAAAAAAGTAACTGTTGCTCTGCATGGTAACTTTTCAGTGCGAATTACGTGAATAGTTTTTACGGTTATAATTTACATTCGGTGTTGATTTAATTTAAGCTCTTTGATATTTGTGTTAATTGTATATATACACACCGAAACTTGTTTTAAAGTTTAACTTTGCTTTATTCTATGTCAGACCTCCCGCTCGTGGACCATCTCCCCCCCGTCGGTACGCGCCGTATTAGGCCGTGGCCGTGGAAAGAGATCTGCAGCAAGACCCGTTGTTAACGCCAACAGTTGGGAATGTGTCGGTTTGGGAGCACCGTTACGTGAATATGTCGGGAAGCCCTAGACCGTCGGAAAAGAGGATCCTTGAAAACAAGAAGGAAACGTGGCCGGATTGGAGTGACAAATGAAACTTCATCGGACGGATCGTAAAGTATTTCCGGGTTACTGTTGCGGACTCTAGAAGTACTTTCGTTTCATTTTATTTACTTGATACATATTATGTTTAAATATATATTTAACTAGTGATTCATGTTTTTTGCACAGTTACTCAAGTAGTTATTTGTGGCTAGGAGAAACAATGATAAACGTGCTTTACATGGTTGATGATTAACTTTCAAGTTAATTCGGTGGATTACAAGTAGTTTAGTATTCGTGAGATATTCTAGATATCAAAATGAATTTTTTAAAATACACATAGATATATATATCCTTTCACCGTGCTTGATTGTGCTGTAATTCTTCATGTATCAATACATATATATGTATATGACTTAAATGTTAGCATTTCTTGTTAAACCTACTCATCCTTAATCCATAAGTTACAGTTTCAATATAATTTCTAGCTGCGTTGCATCTGCAATAGATTTACAGTTAATAAGTACAATATACAATTACGTGTACAATAAACTGCCCTTGCCGACAATGTAAATTATATTTTGGGAATTTACATATTTACAATTTCGAGAAATGTATTTATTGCCTTATGCATACCGCACTATGGAAGCTAAAGTTGGAAACTATTTAAGAAATGATAAAGAAGGCTGGATTGGAAGTTTAAGTGATAAAAATTAAGAATTCATTGGACATTGCTTGCTTATATTATCATCATACACGTGATTTCTGTAATATATATTTTTTTAACTAGATGTGTAAAAGTAATTTAACTCTGAAGAACAGAATTATGTAAACATAAAATACCATAACTTCTCCTTAGAAATGCAACACTGTTTGTCATGTTACTTAATTTTTTGTTTAAATTGCTCAATTTCAATTAACTGTGTTCACACATTCAATATATGAGTCATCTTGAATTTTTTTGGTCCTCGGTTGGGCCGTGAATGAAAGATACTAGTGATGGCAATCTTTCGGCCATTGATTTTCTTTTCCTTTTATTAAATAATATGTGGCTTCTTAATAATATCCATGTGTGTATTGAAGCTGGTATTCCTAGTGTTAAGTTCTTTCGTGAAATTGTCCACAATGTAACCAGCTAAAATAAATTTTAATTACAAAAACTGACATTACTTCATGATTAGACATATTCAAATCTTCAAGTAAGCTTTTGATGTAAACATCAAAACCATGATAGTATAATATGTCGCTGGTGGCTGTTCACCAATTCCCTTATTATTAATCACAATCCTTACAGTTAGCTTGAAATGGTAAAGTAACATGGAATACCAAAGATACAATTGTAATAGTACCTTAAACGTCTCTTCAGTTGTATCCAAATCTAGGTGTGGTAGGGTGTATATTAGCGCCAAGATTTCTGAATATGTGAACTACAGGCTCCTCCATGACTTCAATAGCGACACTAGCACCACCGCTTCCATGCCAGGGTTTCAAGTGTGGTGGTGGATCCATCTAACGTGTTAAAGATGACTTGGAAACAGTGAGGGAATTATGTTCACTGTATCTAAATATTTGTAGCACATTTCATCACTTTTTTGGGAGTGAGGGAGAGGCCATACTTCCAAAAACAGGAGTTATCCAGAATTAAGTTCAGTTTTGCCAATTAAAAAAAAGATGTTGTGGTACAAAAAACTTTATTGCACAGTGAAGTACATAACCTAGGCCTAATTGCCACCACTGTTCAGACACTTATCATAACAAGACACTATGTTTTGTATGCCTGTATCAGAACGATGCTGCCTTTGATGATAACCAAGTTGCAATTTCATGAAGCAGTGACCTGGAAGTATGTGGAAAATGCACTCAAAGTGTCAACAGGGTGAATCGTCTGTTATCTTCTCTGACCAAATCGTCAGCCACCACAAATGGTTGCCCACTGCGTTCCTCATCTTGCACATTATTCAGTCTTTCATTGAACTGTCACATCCATCTCTGTACCATTGAGGCACTCGTATGATCTGTTCCCAACACACCTCGCCAAGCTGACTGGATTTCATCCCTGCATATTCAAATATCGGATCGTAGACTGCACCTCACGTGTGGTGAGCATCTCTGTTTTCTTGGAACATTAAATGAACGCACTCCGAAACATTTGTCTGCACCACTCTTTTCTCCAACTGACATCTATGCCTTGCCAATGGATAAGACAACTTGGCGTGCATATTCACTCTCGGTATCCCAGGACTGCTGCAGCACAAATTGCAAATAGAACTTACTTTCTGGACTACTATGTACTGTAAAATTCACAACAATTGAAGTGAAATACCAAAAATTCAAAAATCATACGAAGCTAGCAACTACATATGATCATGAGTTACATGACATTCTATTTAAATTCTTTGAATGTGAAATTGCACAATAATTTGCACATAAAAAAATGAGTGAATAATGAATATCAGACATACAAATACCAGTATCATCTGATTGTGCTATGGTATACACAAGGAAATTGGTCTTGCAGCAGCTCAAAGCACAATTTATGCCTCAGTAGAGTAAGGTAAAAAATAAATGCTACCTTATTGTGAGGAACAGCTGCAGTTGGATCAAGTCCTTTTACTTTAGAATGATGCAGATGATGTGGCCTAATATGCACACATACCGGGTGCACCAAAGAAAAGTATACACACTTTGAACTGTCATAGGCAATTTATTTCCGAACCTACAAGGTTAAATTTCTGGGAAAAGAAAGGCTACAGTCCAATTTGAAAAATAAGTGTACTTTCTGGTCAAACTGAATGTTCCAAATGGTGGTTAAAGTAAATGTTGGCCTTCAGCTTCGATACATTTCTGAATATGAGTCGCCAAAGTGTCCAATGGGATTTCTGCACACACAGCCTGGGTGTCATCCCAAAGTGTGTCCAGGTTACGTGGTTTATGATGGTACACCTCATCTTTTACTGTGCCCCATAAGAAAAAATCGAATGGCGTAAGGTCTGGAGAGCGAGCAGGAAACTAGATTGGTTTCCTGCATCCTATCCACTGGCCTGGTACATTTTGATCCAGGGATGTGCGGGTATGCTCGCACATCCCTATGATAGTGCGCGGGGCCGCCATCTTGTTGGTAATATAACCTGTCATTACCGTACATTGCACGAATGACAAGGAAAATAGAATCAGCAAGCATTGTTAGGTACTTTTTACCAATGAGTCCCCTAGGAGACAAACCACACCACACCACACATTTACACCAGGCAAATGCATAGGCTTTTCAACAGTAATGTGGGGATTATCTTCAGCCCATACACACAATTATGCCTATTGACAGTTCCATTAAGTTTGAATTGTGCTTCATCCGACCAAACAAGGCTACCCATAAATCCCGGTTCACGTGTAACCATCTCCTGAACCCATTCACAAAATTGTACCCTGCACTCTGGGTCGTAACTTAAGCTGTTGCACCAGCATTGGAATGTACACACGCAACTTGCCTTTCTTTAGAATGTGTAGCACACTACTAGCACTTAAACACCACTCTCACGTGACCCTTGCTCAGAAATGTATCGAAGCTGAAGGCCAACTTTTTGAACATTTACTTTAACCACCATTTGGAACATTAAGTTTGACCAGAAAGTACACATTTTTCTAATTGGACTGTAGCCTTTCTTTTCCCAGAAATTTGACGTTGTAGGTTGTAAAATAAATTTCCTATGACAGTTCAGTGTGTGTGTGTACATTTTTTTTGACTCACCCGGTATATGTGATGAAGCTGTGTTGGTTATGTTTCATGTATTATTAGAACTGCTTATGAAGTAAATATATGTAAATATGATGCACTTACCACAGATTACCCAGTGAAAAGCTGTTTTGCAGGTCCCTACCCTCACTGGGCTGTCACTGAGAGGAGGGAGGTGGGAGGGGAGGGAGAAAGTTAAATGTCAGGATTTTATTTCATGAGTGCTAACAGAAGAAATATAAGCAACAAAGATTTGTCTAATGTCTCTTTTTGAAGATAGGTTAATCGGGACTTGACCTACAGACTAATGTCAGATCCAAACCACTGTAGTGCATTTAATCTGGTCAGCAAGCTCCTTGGTGAAAAAAAGTGTTAAAATGTTTCTAGTGTCAGTATTAAAACTACTGATATGGAAACATGCCCTCATGATGAATTAATACTAGCATTTGAGGACCACAATAACTTACATGATAATAGGTGAGGACGAGCTAAGCAGAAATTATGAATAAAAAGGGAGAAGGGGTGAGAAAGAAATGTCATAAAATAAAACTCATTTGTTATTTCTAGGTACGACTTCAGTCCCTAAAGCCTCATTAGCTTTAAATAATAAATTTTCCAGTATGTTCTAGGAAGAAAATTTATAATTGGGATGATCTTCACAAGAAATAGTCTGTACAGTTTTCTACCTGAATCTATTTGCCAAATCTTTGTTCCTAATAAACTATATCCTGTCCCATTTTAAAGTAATTTCAGGTTGTTCCGGCTTTCAAGAAACTTAACTCTTGACATCTTATTCTTGTATCAAGGTTTTATCTCTATTTTCTAGAAATAAATGCCTTTTCACACACTATTACAGTGTTCTGATTGTATTTCTTATCTGTACTTCCCCCTTTTTTTCTTAGAATCTCTGTTGCATTTGCATATTACCAGGGCTGTTGCAATCAATGCATTTATTTACCTATCTTCTGAATTGTCTACTTTTTGGCATTTTAATGCAATTTTTTTACCTGTCTTTGTGCCAGTGTTTCATTTTGTGATTATTTTCCCACTTTTGCTCCATACTCCATATTCCTTGCCTGTTTCAAATCTTTTTTGAACCTGGCAGAATGCATGCTCTCCGCTAGGACATAAAGATGCATGCTGGGTAAATAATACCCATAAGGAGAATTGCTTATAAAGTCTGAATTTTAAGTGTTTTAACCTTTTGGAGCCCAAGGCCACAGGCTGCCTTGGTGTCCAAGCTGATTTTGAGAAAAATGCAGTGTTTCAATTAAATGAGTGTAGATCAGAGGCTATAATTGCCCTAGAGAGATGAATGATATACCGTTGTATGCAGAACGAACCAGAGTCAGACTATATAATTTTTTTGCAAATTCAGCATATATGTGGCAGGGGAGAACCCCCCAAAATTTTGGGAAAAAAATGGGGATTCCCCCAAGGGGAAAAATGACATGACTGTCGACAATCACTTGGGAATTATCGCTGGCATGTAAGTAACACAAAAATATTTGCATTATTATCGTATGACCAATGTAACAAGAGTTGTACCCCCAAAAGGAATGGTCAGCATGCTAGTGATTCAAGCTTCAAAATGCAGCGTTACCTTGAAATGACTGTAGCTCAGAGGCTACATCCCTAGAGAGATGAATGATATACCATTGTACGCAGAATGAATCACAGATTCAGACGATATAAAATCTATGCACATTCGACATATATATGGAGGGCGGAGGGGGGAATCCCCTGAAGAAAGTAACATGAAAAGGTAAACATGCACATAGAAATTATCGCTGGCATGTAAGAAACAGAAAATTTTTTGCATCATATCATATGACCAATGTAACACGCGCGCCACTGTTTCAAGCTTTGGATTTCAGCGAAATGCAGGTTTACATTGAAATGACTATAGCTCAGAGGCTACTTGCCCTAGAGATATGAATGATATACCGTTGTACGCGGAATGTATCACAGATTCAGATGATATAAAATCTATGCACATTCGGCATATATATATTGAGTGGGAGGGGGAATCCCAAAATAATTTTGTTTTAAAAAAATATGATAGTCTTGGGAAGTCACACTTCACTCAAAAAATCTTTGGCACTTGGACACAAAATGAGTCTCACGAACGCACAACCTTCCAGGAGGAGAAGCTAGAAGGGAGTGAAAAAAGCATGCCAATTCTTGCAGCTACTTCCAAATTCTTTTTTAGACAATGCAGGGTAACCTTTGTAGCCATGCGTGCTCAAGAACAAATGCTTTTCTTCAGCGTGCCTCCAACTTCCATTCTTATGATGCAGTTTCAACAACCCCTCTTCCTTCGAATGCAGTTTCCAATGGTGAGGGAAACTCATTGCTTTAGAACAACAAAGCCGGCCTTCCTTTGTCAGCAAAATTTTTCCCTTAAAAGACTCAAAAAATAAGTCCTTTTTCCCTGCCATTGTCATGAAAAAATGTACAACAATCATTTCTTGTAAATACATGTGTCAACAACAATATGAAAATAGAAAATCTAGCCAAAAATAGCGGTTATAACATAGAAACTACGACCTTGACAAAGCATCTCGGATCGAGACGATCGGGCATCCAAGGGTTACCTAAGAGCATCTAGATTGAGACGATAGGGCACCAAAAGGTTAAAGCATAAAAATAATACTTCACATTGATTCATTTAATTTTATTAAGTTTGAACATTTTTATTTCATTATGCAAAGATAAAGCTCTCAAAAGATGGTAAGACGAGTGCTCTCTGCCATAATGTAAGGATGCATGCTGGATAAAAAACACCCAGAATAAAAATTACGTTCAAATGTTCATTGTTTTGAAGCATGTAAATAGTTCTATATTCATTGATTAATCTAATTTCACTAATTTTGAACATTTGAATTGAATCACACAATTGATAAAAAGTAGAAAACAGAACATATTGAAATACCAAACAAACATATGAGTGTGCTTTGGATGAAATTTATTCAGGCAGCGTTTCTGTGGCCTGCGAGCAGAACAAACAAACAAACAACCGATTGAAGGTTGTACACGCATAAAGAGTCCTCTGGAAAGGTACCGAGAAGAGTGGGCTCGGACTCATCGGAAGTGATCTAAAAATATATTAAAAAAAACTGGCAGGGTAATTCTTACCCAGTGCAGAGTTGTTTTGAACCATACTGGCATCCTTACGGGTTAAAAGCTTCAATGCTGCTGAAAGTATTACACAATAGCCGGCCTTCGTGTCAGAGTGGTTAGCACATCATGCTATGATGCTAAATCCCGGGTTCGAATCTCAGCTTGGGCAAGTGTGTTATCAATTTCATCTTCACGCATGCTCATCTTTTTTATCAGTTTAATTTTCTCCACTGATACCAATGATTTCGAGTGGCTAGAAGAGCAGCCAAGAGCAACAAGTTGTTTCAAAATTTGTCATTTTCAAAGGTTTCTTCGCCCTTCCTTGTGGCAGGTTTGGAGGCCAGCACAAGGTGTTCCATAGATTTTCCTAGAAACCCTGGATAAACAAACCACCACCCTCTTGGAAAGCAGATGACAAGATCAAAGGCATTGGAAAGTGAAAGCTGGACCCAAACGTGACCGTGAAGTTATATAAGTGCCTGGTAAATGCTTTGTGGCAATAAAAGAAACAGTCATTGCCAATTCTTGCTCGAAAAATCATGGGAGTAAGATAAACCACACTACTATGCTGCTCTAACGTTGGAGGGTTGAAGGTCACTGTGAAATTAGCTTTCTTTTATCTATGTTCAAGCAGGAAGTAGATTCAGCAATTTCTTGTGCTTTTCCCTTCTATGTACTAAGTATTTTGTGTGGCTGCTGGTATCGGCCAATCAAGGGTTATTTTTAGATTGGGATCATACGGCCTTGAATGACAGTACCACAAAACATTTAGGCACACTGCAACTTATAATAATATGAATAACATATTAATCAGACACTGCAACTAAGCTGTAAAAAGGGCTCATCTCATTGTAGTCACGCTCAAACTCAACTGCATAAAGCAGGATCTACTGTATACAGAGTGCCAGTGAAAGTAAACTGTTGTCCCAGTCCATTCTTCTAGGAAATTATTTTTACGAATTCAAACCAGAACTTTGATCTTTTCAATTTTATTTTTAACAATGCCAGAATATAGAATTCTAATAGACAACTAGTTAATATTCCCCTTTCCTTTTATAGCAAATTCAAATAAATTTATATCCTACAACTTAATTGATTAATAACTGGGGGATAATACGTGAGTAGTGCCCGCGGCCATACGACCGAGAATTATAGATTAGGTTCCTGGATACTGAAACTAATAATAATCTAATTATCAATTGAAAATAACAAACCTAATATTGAACAAATTAATAAATATCTAACTAAAGAATTAAGAGGAACCCCAATCTACTTACATCCCCCATCGCATAGCCACACTCACCATTCACGTGTACAGTAAGTCACTTCACTCTTTCCCCCTTAACGGATGCCTCCCGACTGAGCAGGCTTGATTCTTCCTCATGGCTCTGAGCATGCTAGCCAATCAAAATGAGGCAAGACGTCATACAATGATACCAACTCACTTTGTGGGCAGAGGGTTATAACACTTAACTTTTCATTAACTCGACCTAACATAATTTTTTGGTTATTCATTACATATTCAATTTTTTTAATTTTTAGACATTAATTTTCTTGCCAGAACAGTTGTTTTTATACAAATTTTAGCGATGTTAACTACATGATAGCTAGATGATGAATAGATGATTAATTTTGTAATATATTTTTACTATTCATGTAATGATAGCAATATTAATTTACATATTATTATGAATACACACACATTAACTTAGTAATTATGTACATTTATATTGTTATTTTTATTGAAACACTTGGTTTGGACAGACCCTCCCTCCCACTAAAATATTTCTAGATATGTGCCTGGTGATGTGATGAGTTAGTGTGACTCAGTAATTAGCCTGGTATCATACTGGAATTATACAAGTATCGGTAGGAATCGATCAGGGCATCGGTATCAACAAATGATGGTATCATCTCAACCCTAAAATATATCAAATCAAGCAATATTAAACAATAATGTGGGATTCCTCATAATGAGGGACAATGTGTAATGCTGCATGACATGTTAAACTGTAGATTCTGTCCAAATGCTCTATCTGTGAACAAGTCGTGGCTGGCTCGGCAAGCACAGTTTTTAAGTATTGCATTGGTAAATTTCCATATGTCCTCATTGCAGTTTTTATTTCCTACACTTAAAAATTAATTAAAAGCTGCAATGTGGAAATATGGAACCTTACCTACACATTAAACTTAAGTCTGTCAACAAGTGAAGTAGGTCGTAAAGCTGTTTTTCTTTATGCATATTATTATTAATTATGATTCACTCAATTAGAATCTGCAGATATCATTTTAGCATCATTGAGCATTTCTTGCTATCATCAATGCACCATTTAGTTTTGCTGCTACAAAATTAACGACCAATTTTATTCTTTTAAACCATCCACATAGGCTACTACAGAATAATAGCAAAGCATATTTCTGGTTTTTACCAAAGCCTAACCACCAAACTTTTCATCTTCAGATGTGGGAGTCTCGAAGTGTGAAAAGATAACATTTCCTAACTGGCAATGGCTGTTAGGCTTAACGGCACCTCAGACTCTGAACTGTTGTTCTGAGGCATACGTTTGGAAATTCATTACACTGTAAGAATTTCCCATCGCCATGCCAAATGGACCAACATGATTGGTTCATGTGACCCTCCCTGCCTCCCGACGCAAAAGGTGAAAACAGAATTCCAAGTTGGTGCTTTTGTTGTGTAGGCTTTAAAGTATGACCAGTCAAGACAAATCACGTTCTGCAAGATGCAAATGTCAAATGAAGTTGGTCTTCAAAGTCACCATACATTGAAAACTTGGTAACCTTGATGGTTGAGCACCAGACTCTCAATCTTGCCATCGACTGCTACAAATTCTAGTTCTGGCATGAGTGTTATTTTGTGATGTCCCATTATCAATTGCATCCATTCACCCTCATTGTTATATTTAGTTTAGAGAGACAAAGGAGCAACTTAAAGGAAGAAAAATAAGAAAATACATTAGAAATTGGCTGAGCTGTACAGTCAGTAGGAGCAGTCAAATGATATACATTTTGAAAATTTGGTCCCATGAGAGTATTCAGACTAGCTTTAAGCTGGAAAATCATATGTACGAATGTGTCATCAAGTGAATAGTCGCATGTGATGGGAAATTAACATTTTTCTTAAGCCTTGAAATGCTTTACCAGTGATTAGAACTTGGGTAACTTTTTGGAATGTTTGCTCAAAATAGAACATTTCGAACACAAGGTAGTGCTGTGTGGGGTGCAACTTTTTACGGTCTGGTGCACCTTGAGACCATTCCATATGGTTGGGACATCACCAGTCGGCTCTACTTAAACATCTGCAGTAAACATACAGTCACCAGCAATGAAAGTGAGGCACTTGGAGCCTGAAATACTTGCTTTACTGCAAGACACTTGTGTGTTTGCTAACTGTATGGTGGTGGTAGAAGTTGCCATTGAAAATTTGCTATTAAAATCCACTTATCACTGTAGAGTTAGGCAACACGCATACACCTGCCGCAAAATTACTTTGGACCTCATAACAAAAGCACAAAACATACAGAAAATTCATGTGAAAAGCTATTATTAAGCTATTAGATACAGCAAAAAATGCATACATTAGTACGGAGTCATGTTTCCTTTACTTTTGAGGACCATTTGGAATGCGATTGGGCATAGAATCAATAAGACTTCGGAAGTAATATAAGAACATGTCAATGCACCACATTTTCTTCAGTTTTGTGTGGAAGGTCTGTAGGTTCTGAATCTTCTTCTTTCCCAGGAATTGCTTCATATATTTGAGATTGGGGCTATTCAATCTAACATCTTTATCTGTTGTTCGTCAAGCCATTTCCTTACCTTCTTAGCCGTGTGACAAGGAGCATTATCATGCATGAAAATATCACACTTGTGGATCTGAAGCATATCCACTAAATGGTCCTTAAGAACGTTGATATATTGGTCTGCGTTAGTCACGTTTTGCAGTAAGAAATATAAACCTGCCCTACCCTTTTCACCTGAAAAACACCCCCACACCATTACAGACTGGGAGTGTCTAAGGGTCGGAATCGTATACTTTGGATCGTATCGATCTGAAGATGATGGATGTCGAACCTTAGCAGCTCCCTTTCGGAACAGTTGGAATGAGCTTTCATCGGAAAACATGACTTTCCTCCACTGTGCTGGTGTCCAGTGTGCATATTTCTTTGCAAAAGCAAGACTGTCTTTCTTCATACAGGCAGTGAGTAGTGGCTTCTTAGCATCAGTACGACACGGCAAATCCAAGTCTTTCTGTAAACGGTGCTGGATCGTGCAAACACTAACGTTTTCCAGCAGACTCGGGTGCATTTCTTTAAGTTCTGACGCTGTCATTCGAGGGTTTTTCTTTTTCTCTCATTAGGAGAGATTTGGTTGTTTTTCTTTGCCTCCCACCACCGAATTTGTGCTTTGGAATGACAGTCAGAAGCATTCCTCTGGCGGCTGCCAATACCTTCATTATGGTTGATTTTGCACAACCTGTTTGTTTACATATAGTCTTTGCCGGGAAGTTTTCACTTCGCCATGCAATAATGCTGGCTTTTTCCACACTACTACAGTTCTTTCCTGGCATATTACAAATACTCCTGTACAGTTGTCAAATATCCAACACAAAGTGCACCACACGAAAACAGCAATTTATCACACACACTACAGCAGGAAGTCACCCTTCCTGTGTCAACTAACAATACGACATGAAATGAACTCGCTTATCGGCAATAATACACAGTTGCCAGATACATTCATGCAGAAACAATTCAGTGTTCGAAACAAAACAACACTAGATACAAGGCTAAAAAGTGATAACCGCTTACTACGGTAGATTTCACATGATGCCCGAAGTCATTTTGTGGTGGGTGTAATGCCTTGCAGGGAAGCGAGAATTTCAGGATCTAGGTGACCAATTTTTATTGTCGATGTCTACATAGTTTTGCAACAAAATTACCCAACATCGATCAATGGAAGGTGAGTGCAGCTGCATCACGATAACTCACAAATCTTGTTCAACCAAAGTCAAACTCTAGAAGCTGTATCAAATCTGCCTCTTTTCCTACCCAGCATACCGTGCATCTTCCAATTTTCATTTTTTCTTTAGTCAGTGGTTCACTTTTCACATGGAGAATCTTTGTAATGTCGAGATAAGGGTCCAGGACTACTTCACCTTAAAAGACTATAGGATGTAAGAGGATTTTTCCTTGTATTTGTGCTAATGCAAAGCATATTTTCAGAAGGAAATTTATAATTTTGTAATGTTTAAATAAGAATTAATGCCTCTGTTACTACAAGTAGTAGGTACAAACCATACCTCGTTCTGTTTGGTTATAGATTAGACTATAGACCTATGGTTGGAAAAAAAAATCGTCAAATAGGAAAAGAAGACAAAAACTTAATTGAATTCGACTGACCTCCACCTAAGCAATGCTGAGACATGAATGTTCAAAATGGAGCTGCATATTGCCTGTGTGTAACTCTAGTTGCAAAAATTGCATACTACTTCTTGATACTTTCAGAGAAAAAGTTTCCCAAAATGAAGCACCCCTCATGGTCAGTGTCATCGATGTCATCACCACCCCATCCAAGTCCAATTTATGCAGCTCCCTTTCAATTTTATTTAATCATAAACCAGGTATTCTGGTCATGTTGTACACCTTACTTCTCACAGTGTGCCATTGATGCAGCACAAAAGAACAAATTAAGCAAAGAAAGCTAAATCTCTAGAAGATACTTTGACAGAAACACATTTCCTCCCCATGCCCGTGGAGTAGAACTGAACAGAGACTTAACACCGCTTACTCAGCAACTCGCAGTATGTTCCAAAAGATGATGATCCTTGTTTTAAAAATTGACTTATTCACTGGGGTTAAGGTGTATTTTTACTGAAATAACATTTTTGGAACACAGTGTGTACAACTGGCCTCACATAGCAAGCAAATCGATACTTTTTTCTAGTTTAGTGTGGTGCCAATCTTATGAAGACCAGTGGATCCATGTTGAAAAATTCCACGCTGGAATATTTCTCCCACAAAGAGCAGTTTCCTCCTCTACCTTTCATAGCACAACTGTTATTACCCTAAAATACATCTTGCAACTATTTATTTTGATAAATTCATTTGTGCCATGTTCTGTGTCTATATATGAAACAAAGTAGCAGTTCTGAAAGATGTTTGACACAGCATGGACCACTGTAGCTTTCGTGAGACCTGGGTTAGCAGGACACAGCTTAAAATGAAGAAAACTGATTGCAGAAGATGGAACTGAAGAAAAATGCCAAAGGAGGAATTATGTCAGCCTGCCATTAAAAACTTGAAAAACTGAATTAATTAATGTTTTTGGGATTCATTGCTAAGAGGAGGTCGAAGCACACACCTTATACTTTTATGCTGAGTATACACCGGAGGCAAGGCAGTTGGCTTAGGCCAGTGGTGATGCAGTAATTGTAAACATTTTCTCGACCGTATCTGAAGACCTTGACCATCAGAACACCTGAGCCAAAGACAAAGCCATGTACAGTTCATAACATTTCGAGCCTTTATGGTGCACTTTTCTACGGTTTCACACAGAATTTGATGACAACATTGTTCAATATTACCCTGTTTTTTTTTTATGATGCTGTGCAATGTAACATGAAGCAAGAATACTCTTGAGGCAGACCTTGTACTTCATGCACTAAAGGTGACACAAAGTGATAATATTTTACTATCCTCCTTGAATACTATGTGATCTTTATTGTTTCTTAACAACTCATAGAGAATAAGTCTTTCTACAACACATCCAAATTAGAAATACAGAATATTAAAGTTCAAATTTATTACAATGCAAGAAATGAAGTAGGCTGCAGAGAGAGGAAAATCCTTAAATTTCTATTCTACAATAGTAGAATTCTTTCTTCTAACATAACATACTCATCAGAGTAACTTGGAGCAGGGAGGCAGGTTGACTGTCATTGACCTACATTATGCCTATGATCACAGTTTTCAGTTTAAATACAATTGCCATTGTGGAATCATTACAACCTATAAATGGGCATGACTACTCTATGATAGAGAGTTCACTAATCAGAATATGTATAACATGATTTATGAAATTATA
Organism: Lepisma saccharinum; assembly: GCF_977018435.1. Classification (NCBI taxonomy): domain Eukaryota; kingdom Metazoa; phylum Arthropoda; class Insecta; order Zygentoma; family Lepismatidae; genus Lepisma; species Lepisma saccharinum. Next base: position 53,347,373 of record NC_139248.1, read on the forward strand.
AAGATCATATATCCTTAAATTGTATTTTGTTTAAAAAATTGAAATTGACAACCCAAGGTTCATAAGGAAAAATAAAATAGGGGAGACTAGATTGTTATGGATGTGACACTTTTTGTTCTTGAATAATATACCGAAGTATACTGTGGAGTGCATGAACGAAATTCTACATGCAGAAAATATGTATTTCTACTTTAAAAAGTACACAATACTGCAAACAAACTATGAACTACAAAAAATAATAATAATAACCTTTGGCACAACACACTGTGCCTACCTGCCGACTGCCGACCAGTTACAGGGTGATGTGTGGTCAGCACGACGACCCCCCCCCCCCCCCCCCCCCCCCAGTTGTAGATTTTCATGACCGGGTTACGCTAATCATTCGTAGCTCTCCAATTTCCTCAAGATGGTGGGTGGCTGCCACTCCCATACACAGGCCGAAAAGGAGAAAAGTTGTTACACTTCCCCCAGGAGACTTGAACCTGCACGCGTCCCGTAGCTGGAGCCCAAAGCCTGATGCCTTAGACTGCATGGCCATGGTGCAGGACAAATTTTGAACTGCATCTGAGTAAGTAAACAAGAAAAGTGGCCTTGCTATTGCTGCAACCTGCCCCACCACAAGTGTTAGTTCTAACATTTGCCTTCATAAGTGAAGTAACAACAGAAAAGTTTCATATTGGAGAAATATGCCCGAATACAAGACCTAACATAAAAATTGAATAAACGAATCATAAAATAACATTTAAAGTATAACATGGGCTCATCATCCCTCGACAGAATAGGTTCACAATAAAAATTAAAACTACATAAGTATTGCTCATCACCTGGTGCCATTTTTGCCACCTATGGCATTTCTCCTGGTCAACTTTCTGAGAATAATTCTCAGCAGATTACGAATATAGCATGATCATCATTTGAAATTAATCTTTTCCCAGCAGGTCTCTTGTTCCGATCACTGGATGTCAATTTGCTAATATAACAGGATGATGTATTGGATCCCATTATCGTCGTCACCACTTAAAATTGATCTTTTCATAGCAGGTCACTTCTTCCCAACATATTGTCATTGAGAATGAGTATCAATTCTTCCCTTAGTACTCTAAACTACACTCACATATTGTCATTGAGAATGAGTATCAATTCTTCCCTTAGTACTCTAAACTACACTCAATCATTCTGTGATCGCATATCCAACCTATATAGTACGTATTTACAAACATTATTTAGCTGAGAAAGCAAATTTTAACTTTTTCTCTTCAAGAAGCAGATAAAATAGTTTCTCACCTCCAAGTCAAGGACTTATCTCGTCAAATTTGCAAGTGAGGCACTAATGGCCACCTACCAAATAGTACCAGAGTTATTACCTCTGTTACAACCAAACCCATTCTCCCCTACTCCTTCATTTTAATACTTTTGTAATACTGGTAAATATATTTGTAGTTCGTTGTATTTATATTTGAGTCTTTTAATCATTTATGAGCAGTTATAAAAACTTGGATATCCACCAACTTTAAGTCTGTTTGAAGGATGTAAATAATGTTTCATCTTTTGTATGGTTTTCCAGAAAAATGTTAAAATTCTCCTAATATTAAGGACAATCATACTAACATCCTCTTCGCCCTCTCTTTGTTGAGGCCCTGTTCAAAAGTAAATGAAACACAGCTATGTATGCCATGCACACAACTTATTTTTAAATTAAAGATTTTTTTGCATCACCTTTTTGCGACTCACTTAAGAGGTAGAAAAGTTATGTAAATGATCCAAAGTAGAAATTAGCTGCATTTAGATGGAATATTATTACAAGAGTCATGTGGAAGTAAAGATTCACTAAAGCCCTGTTCAAATGTTGTATAAACCACAATTTTCTCGTGTTTCCTATCAATAAAATGTTTTTGCATTAGTTACAGTTTATAGATATATTTTGGATTATTTTTTTCATTCAAGGAGCAAGAGATTAAGAAGAAAGTAATATATTTTGTCTTATTGCCTTAATTCTAACTCTTATACAACTAATATTTGTGCAATAACTCTTGAATATTTACTGAAATTAATTTTCTGCTCATACTTTACACTTTGTATTCAAACTTCTGTATCAGAGGACAGTTGACAGAAGGCAGAATTAGTTCTGCCAAGACTATACGTGAGAAACTACTGTTTCTGTCAAGAACATTAGATAAACAGGTAAGATAATTTGAAACTCCATAATTTACAATATCTTTGAAAATTTTAGAAAATATGTGAACGTTTTATTTGTTTTTCTCAAAATCTGGACTATCAGAACAGAGCACATGCACAAGTTGCGTAACTTAAATTGCTAATTCACCAAATTAAGTTCACATTGCTCACAATTTATGTCCCTACTAGAATATCACCCATACCTTTTACCTTGTGGGGTGGGTTTATTAATACGAGTTTGTGCCTGTACATAAAACTAATTGCTTAAATTTAGAGAAATATGGTAATAAATACAGCATCATATTAATTCTATTGCATGTAGTTTTGCATTCAATTGCTCTTGTATGAAGAAATTAGTTTTGTGCAACAGTTCATAATTTCTTGAATTGCTATTTTTGAAATTGAAGATGTTAAATATAAGCATTTCTAATTATCAAATCATAGCTGCTTTGAAAATTTGTTGTGGAGAAAGAAGACGGATTAATTTAGGACAAGAAATCTGTTCAATGACAAACCTTTCTGATGTACAGGTTGGTCCAAGAGTCATTTCAACTCCTCCTGTTAATATGAAGTTGTATACTTATTTCATATGGTCAACACAAGCTTCCACAATATGAAAGAATGGCTAAAATTTCAACTGCATGGACTAAAGAAATGTATATCAGTAGTAGAATCTGTGCTTAGATCACCACAAGAGTATTGCAGTTTTTGGGATTTCAAGTTTGAGTAATCTGAACACAGATGTCATCACTACTGCACATTGTTTCATGAGCCTATTCCCTTGCAATTAAACCATTCCCAGTAGCTTGTTTCAGCTGTCTGGCACGAACATGACTTCCCATTTGACAAGACATGTAGAGCACCTTGTAGTCTTTTACAGCAATGAAGAAAACAGGAGGGAAAAAATTTAAACAAAGGGGAAACACTATCATGGCTGGAAATGGTGTAAACTGCAACATTGCAGAATGTCACTAGTGATGACAGTGAAAATTAGATAAATTGTGGGTGAAGATCCCAAGAGGAAAAATTATATCCTGCGGAACATTTTAAAGTACACAATTGATGAAATGTCCCAACATTTTGTAGATGTATTCCTTATGATTTAAACAGACTACTATTGAAACAGATTTTAAAATATCACAGTTCAACACTTCATGTTCATTGTAAAAAGGAAGTTATATAAAATACAAAGTTGTACTTTGTGGAATTCTAAAGTCTGCCTCAAGAATAACAAGTAAACATTAGTGTTTTGTTTGATATGTGCAACTTTTTTTTTTTTTTTTTTTTTTTTTTTTTTTTTTTTTTTTTTTGTTCCTTTTTACGAAACTATATTTTTCCCATAATTATGATTCTGTAAGGGTGTATTTCTCTCAATAATTGGATAGAAACTTCTCCATTATACAGGGTACAGCAAATGAACCTGGCAGTTTTAATTACAAATAAAAACAAAACACTTATGTGCAACAAAGTCAGTTTAATACATGTTGTACTACATCTCCAAACATTTTATGGAAATAACAGTGGCAAGTTTCACACAGTTTCTTGACAAGGACAGTTCATGTTTTTAATAGCACACCTGTGAGGTGCAGCAACTGAATCTCATGGTTTTTAAGTTAACACTGAATGGAAGTTGCGTGAAGTAATGACATTCAGCTGTTGGTTATCTCAAAGCATGTCTGTCAGCATGGAGCAGTGAACGGCATTTTTGTGGTTGAGACATTTTTCATAATGAATATGTGGTGGCAACACAGTGTGCCTTCCATTGCCTTTTTATCATTCACCATAATCTGCATGTTCCCAGTTGGAATACCCCACAGTCCTACTGTGGGTAAGGAACTTCAAGGAGACTGCATCAGCAATGGTCCACTTTGTGGACATCGTAAGTCTCTGTTTTGAGGGGTCATTCAAAAAATGAACTGTCCTTGTCAAGAAACTGCCACTCATGCTATTTTCCTAAAATGCTTTGACTTGTAGTACAACATTTATTAAATTGATTTCGTTACATGAAAGAGTTTTGTTTTTATTTGTAATTAAAAACCATCAGGTTTAGTTGCTGCACCCTGTATGTTGATCTCGTACACCACGAGAAACAACTGTGTAACAGGGTGCATAAGTACCACCAGGAAAGTGCCATAACTAGTGGTTTTCGTCTTAATATCCTACATATTTTTAAGGAAATTAATTGTACCGCTGTTGGTTCAGTGTTTGTCATATGCTGTGATGGCAAACCTCCCTGATGGTATAGTGGTAACATCGTCACCTAATCAAGAGGTCGTGGGTTCGATACCCAGTGGAGACTCATAGTGATTCAGATTCCACTTTAAACTGTAGGCCCAGTCCCAATTAGCCTATATGTGCATAAAAGTGGACTTAAAATGAAAACTCAAGCTGTGATGACATTTTGTTCCAATTCACATTACATGAAACAAAGTGAATGAACAAGCTGATGGACAAGTTGCCTGGTAAAATTTATGCATCCCTCTCTACAGGTCGTATGGAATCCAGTTTACAAAAAATAATGTAGACTCGCCGATGCAACAGCATGTGGATTTACATGGTTTCTGTTGTCTAGAAGGGAGTTTATGGATTCTTCACTTTCAAGTAATGGCCTCAGTTGACTTATGGACACTGAATCTTCCTTGTCTTACAAAAGGCCTTAACATTATTTCCACTGTTGTTCCAATTGCCAAGTCCTTTGTAACCTCCACTATATGGAGAAATTTCCAGGTTACCGTATGAGGAAGATAAGTTGAGAGGTTTGGGTGAGAATTAGACCTACAGTGAGAATCGGCCCCACTGAGAACCTGTAGCAAACTTGAAATGCAAATATGGAAGTCCTGAAGTCGAATCTTGGACAAACCATACCGGGCATGTCAAAAGTAATGAAAAAAATTACATATTATGAACTTACCAATTATCACAGGGAAAAAAGTGTAATAAGTTTGCTACATGTAGCGACTTCCCCATCTTCTTACCTGCTGCTTTTCCATGCATGAACTTCCTGTTCATTTTCTCCATCATGGAGTTTCCTCACGTTCTTCAGCTCTACTACATGTGCTGCTTCTTCATAGAGAACTTCATGTTGGGAGGCAGATGTAGAAGTTGTTAACATGTAGTACCCCCTTAAGGCATCAATGGATATAAAACTTCCCAAAGTGTTGTTCGCACTTGGTGTATACATTCTGCTGCTTCACTACTCTGCTAGAAGTAAACTGCTCACAAAAAGTTTTGCATCACCCAAGAAATGATAGAAAGAACAATCGCAACATGTCCCACTGGGCCAGCTGTGAGAAAGCACACTGTGCTGTGCAAGATACCCATTCAACGCCGCATAACTCGCTCTTCAGACGACAGCCACGACCAGCTGAGCATATTTGTGTGTTCGAACATCTCAGTATTGTGGGTGGTAATGGTCAAGGCTATATCTCCCACTTACGTAGAGAGACTCAAGTAGTGAAGGTGCGTTGTAGACATGCCCAGGCGTACAATATCGCAGTTCGATCGGACAAGGGTTATCGCCTTCGTGCAGAGTGGGATGTCACAACGGGCGGTAGCCGCGACGATGGGAATCGCACAGAGCGATGTCAGCAGAACATGGAGAAGGTACACAGACAGTGGGACAGTAGCAGATCGCCACCGTTCAGGTCAACCACGGGTAACAACACCAGCCCAGGACCGTTTGCTAGAAATCACAGCCCTGCGGCACAATACCAGGACCGCAAATGAGTTGTGAAATTACCTCCAACAAGCCTCAGGCATACGTGTTTCGACCCAGACTGTTCGCAATAGACTGCGAGCAAGAGGCTTACGTTGCCGAAGACCCATGCGTCGGCAACCTCTAAGTGCAAACCAACAGCGTGATCGTTTGGTGTGGGCACGCGAACGTGTGCATTGGGGACCTGCAGATTGGTCGTGTGTACTCTTTACAGATGAATGTAGGCTTTGTCTGAGGCCTGATTCGAGACGTGTGAGAGTGTGGAGAGGCGTAGGACCGCGGGAGAGACTTCGTCATGTGCAACCTGTTCATCCATTCCAAGGAGGTGGCATTATGGTTTGGGCAGGGATTATGCACGGCCGCCGAACGCCCCTAATTGCAATTCAAGGGACACTGACAGGACTGCGTTACATCAGAGACATCCTACAAACAACTGTGGAACCATACCGTCGGAACATTGGTCCAACTCTTGTGTTCATGGATGATAATGCCCGGCCACATCGTGCAGGGGTGGTGCAAGATTATCTGCAGCAGGCCCAAATTAACAGAATGCCCTGGCCGCCAGGAAGCCCAGACATGAATTGTATCGAGCATGCTTGGGCCATGTTGAGGAATGCAATGGCACACCGTGCTGTGCTCCCAGACTCTCCACGTGAGCTTCTTTTGGCAGCACAGGAGGAATGAGATTCTTTACCACAGGATGACCTTGATCATCTCATTGGGAGCATGCCCCGGCGTGTTGAAGACCTCATTGCAGCTCAAGGGGGACATACCAGGTGGTAAACATCCTGTCTGACATAACAAATAGGCAGATAGCATTGTTGTGCCATTTGTTTCCCTTTGCTACTTCAGCAGTGTGTCATTTTTTTTTTTTTTTTTTTTGGATTAGTGTGAACGTTCTTTTTCCCATGTTTTCCACGTTTTCTTCTTTCTTGTACTGATTGAGCAATTGTATGTTTATTTTCTTCCCAGGAATACAGTTTTTGTTGGTGATGCAAATTTTTTGTGAGCAGTTTATTAGCGTGTTAAGATGTCAAATGGCGTGTGTGGGATTTGTGAGACAACCCCTGGCAACAGATCTACCAGAGGTACAACACACATTTGTGAATCTTCACAATTCTCTGTGAAAATAAAAATTCACAGTTTTCAAATCAATTAATCCCTTACACCCTCATCTATCATAGGAACTTTATACTAAAATATGTAAAGTTATTTAATTCATTTTGACTGCCTTGCATATTTATCTTGTGATTACCCCTGTCTGATACTTCATTCTGTAATTAACCTGCAAGCAGTGGCGTGCGGTGACATTTTCCAATGGGGAATCAGATCCCGAAAAATTAAGAGAACCAAGAATTCATTGCTTCTACAAGGTACTTTATAATGAAAAAAATGCGCACTCTACCTGGTACTGTTTCCATAATAAGTCTAAGGAAAAATTGAACGTCCTGGCGCAGTTGTTCATTTTTTCAAATTTCAGTTGATCTCTTGTCAAACTTATTTAATGCAACTGACGATCACGGATGATTAAATAATTTTCAAGACTTTCACACATTGCAATATTGACAAATCCACTTTGACACCACATAGTTCTTTGCATAGTAAATAGTAAACAATGCCAACACTAAAGTTTTTGAAGCAAACGACTCAAAGCACTTGAAAAAAGTGTGACCATGGCCAGCGAGTTTTACCAACTCTATTTGACGGATGTGTCCATGGCGCTCTTAATAGACCGAACGCTCTGAAACGTTTATCTTCACATGGAATATGTCATCATCATATGTCAGCTATCATATTTTTGATTACGAAACTTTATAGTTTTATTTATGAATATAAATTTTAACTAGCTTGGTGGATATGCTACATCGCTGACAGTATACAGTACACTTAATTGTGCAGTTCGCAACACTGAGGACATCAGCAGCTGAATCGATGGCACTCTCAGCTTTCTTCCATCCCTACGGGCTGGAAAACAAAATTTGCCCCAACACAACCGCCCTCCCATTGGACCCTTCAAGGTCACCGGGGGATTTCTCTGGCTCCTGGTGTCATTGTACTCAGGCTACAGGATGGCCAGGGTGATACTACGCAGATGTTTTGTCAACATGCCACAAGAGGGTGTTGATGGCCCCATATCGGAAAAGGACGAACCTTGGAGGCTTGCAGGTTGATATTCTGTTGAGGCATCCCGGAAGAAATAATGAGAAACCAAAAGTTAAAATAATTAATTTGTAACAGTTATGCTGTGTGCCACCACTGCTGGCCTTGCTGTACCGGAGTGCACCACATGCCTGCAAGGTAGGGAACAAAGTTACTAAAATACAAAAGCTGAAAAGGTACAGTAATATTTGCTCACAATTTCTGCCTAAGTGCTCAGTTTTTACTAAATGCCAGTGCATCGTAAATATTTTTTTTAAACACCCTTGAAGGTACAGGATTCTTATCAAAATAAAAGTGTACCACATCTGCAATGTGATAGATATTTCCTAAGTCATTGTTTCCAATCTTTGTTTACATCATTTTTTTTTTTTTTTTAATAATCCACTTGTCAAGATATGACTAAAAATATGAGATTAGATCAGTACAAAAGTACTTCTTCTTCTCTCTGTTAATATCTGATTTTTCTCCCAAATTTTGTGACAACAGAAGTTTGGAAACACTGTTCTAAATTCAGAAAAGAACACTGAAAATGAATGTTATATTCCAATAAATTAAATGTGTAGTGCGTGTTACTCACTATATAATATAATCAATACTAAATTAGTATAAAATTAGACTTACTTCTTGAACTGGAGTTGATCGCCAGTGCTGGCTGAGCAACAGAATGTGTTTTACCGATTTTTAGGACCCTGGTTTTAAGAGGTCTCACGGGAAATGGGGAAATTTTTTAAAACTGGAATTTTAACTGGTGGTTTTTAGACAGGAATATTGACGGTGATTATTTTAAGTGTTCCTTAACCCAATCTGTAACCTAATCCTTTTTAACACTTCGTGAGATGGTGTAATGATTAGTGCCTAGAGAAAATAAGAACCTGAAGAAGTGGGCAGTTGTACCCTGAAACGTTGTTTTCAAAACTTCATTCTCACTCACGTAAGTAAGTCCAATTTTATACTAAGTTAGTATTGATTATTTTATTCCAATAAATTACGATGAACAGCCTGTAATAAAGAAATTTATAGTGCACGTTATAGTGATGTGCTTTGTAAATTCACGTAACATTTCATCTAATAAACGGTTAAAGTATCCTTGTGATAAAACCACATGATACGAAAAGGAGTTAAAATGTTCTGATTCTGCATATGACAAGTGATGACACATTGTTCCCTAGCTTTATCCACATACTTTTTATCTTTTTTAAAGCTTTTCAAAAAATGTGATTTTATATTAAGAATATTTTAACCCTTTAAGAGCTAAACTGTCCTATCGAGTATACAAAACACACCCCTCCAAGGTACACTGCATTGTATATTTATTTTAAGCAAATCAGTTTTAAAGTGCTAACAGTGACAATTGTGAAAAACTTTAAATAATCTGGAATAATATTTTAATTAACCTTCACATAATTCAGCTACAAGTTGATCTAGATTTCTATAGGCCTTTGCATGAGGTTGCAAAATCCCATGTTCTGCAGTACAGACATTTCAACAACACATAAAACCTATAAAAATCACTGTCTGAACTGAATGCGTAATTATTCTCCATGCAAACGGAAGAAAACTTTGATTCTCGAAAAACCAAAAGTAGTGAACACTTTGCAGTAGAAGTGCTTAGATTTAATTGTCATGTGGTTTTGCAGTAGAAGTGCTTAGATTTAATTATCATGTGGTAGTTGCCAGTAGCAATCCAATTCTGTTTTTTTTTACAACTGTTTTTATGGAAGAAGTAATATAAAAGTTTCATTATTTCCAGAATCACTACTCATTTTGCACTTAAAAATCTGGCTGTATAAAAATATTTTATTTTCACTAAAACTTTGTGTCTTGTATATTTACTGCAGCTTACAAGAATTGTTATACAGTATGTAATGTCTGATACCATAACAGTCCTACATTTACTTGTGTGTGATTAGCGAACATAGCCACACACAGATGTGCATAAATTTCTGCATTACGTTAACCCAAGGACCCATGTGAAGGATTGAAGTCTCTACAATATATAATTGATGATTTTTTATTCAAAAAAATAAATATATGTTGAAAGTGTCCTGTTAAAATGGTGTAGTGTGTCTGTATAGGTTGTTTACAGCTTCACAAATTAATAACATGATTTTTGATTGAAATACAGGTACTGTAGTTATATGAATCAACAACTGAAGATTTTTTTCCAGTCTACTTCTACATGTGAAACTTTGGTGGGTACATTGGCATCTTACTGGTATTCCAACACTGCCTGAAGTCAACATTTGGATTGGCACAAATTTCCCACTTGATTGGCCTTCTAGGTCCCCTGATCTCAAAACCCATGGACTTTTTTTGGATCAAAGACCAAGTGTATCAGATTCCTGTAAATGATGCAAGGACCAAATTAATCAATACATTGCCACTGACAAGGGCATATGTCAAGTATGGACAGAAATGGAATACCAATTAGGTGTTGTAATAGTAATAACGCAAGCCAGTGGCGTAGCACAGTTTCCTGTTCCCCCCCCTCCCCCGCAAGTAAAATGTAGGGGCACCCTTGGTGAAAATAAATTCATTGAGAATATTATCATGTATATACAAGCCCCGTAACTAGATATTTTGGCGCTCTAGGCAGGATTGTGGTTTGGTGCCCCCCTCTACCAAGTGGAAATGGATCACACAGAAAAACATTTTGGGGCAAGTAGAGAATGTCAAAAAGTAAGCAAAAGGTAAAAAAAAAAAAAGGTAAAGTGTTCCCCAGTGCATAGCACCATGCCATGAAGACGTGTGGGGGTAACGACCCACACTTTCTTGATCCGGTTGTGAGTGGGGGTGATGTGATCAGCATCACGCCCCTGACCGCCTTTACCCCCCAGGGTTTCCCCCAGGTACCCATGTTATTCGACGCTGGGTGGGCGCCGGGGCCGCTTTCACCGTTAGAAAAGTTCCCGGATTTGAACCGGCCGGGGATCGAACCCGGGACCTATAGCATGGTAGTCAGACATGTTACCGACTGAGCCACCAACTGAAACTTTCTACTGGATTGGTACTGTAATTGTAGGCAGTTGACAGAGTATACGTTTGCCATATAAACAAACGGTTTAGCTACGAGATGAGGGATTTTTTTCCTATCGATGGCCATCTGCGAGCAAGTAAGTTAATTCTGCATTTCAGGGGAGGGAGGGGGGAGCACATGTGAACTTGCTCGGCACCCTCAGGCTGAGCAGATATTGTTGCATGATGTTACTGGAAACCAGATTCTGTTTTGTAAATATAATTTTTTAAATAATTGAATTTCTGGGATTTTATAAAATTTCAGGAGCATAGAGAGGAGAACATTGTGGGGGTTGCAGGGGTGGCCACTATGCCACTGACGCAAGCCCAAAGCCTGATGCCTTATGGTGCGGGACAATTAGGTGTATGCCTTTCACAAAATGTGCACATGTTGGAATGAGCTGAGCACAAACAAGAGTTTTTAATTGGTATATCACATAAACCACAGTAATTTTGTATATCAATTGAAAGTCATGTTATTCATAAAAAATTTAAACAGCTTTTATATACACCGTACATAATCTTTGCATGAGAATGTTTAAACACTAAACAGTGTTTGTATGACAGGTATTGATATGTATCATATGTTATATGTGTGTGAGGATTGTAAGTTTTGACATTTCTCTGAATCACGTGTGGCATTTTTCAGATCAGTAATAACACAAAGTCAAACTGTATGTTGTGCTCTTTTTTTCTTCCTAAACAGGCAGTGGCTTCCTTTTTCTCCCTTAGTCTTTACATGTAAATCTTCATGACCACTTAATAATTGACATTTTTGTGGGATGAAATAGGAGCAGTTTAAATTTTCCCTGTTCACGCCACTGTCTGTAGCATGTATTAATGTTCTATGAAAAGTTGGCAGTTGAAGAAAAAAAGAAAACAGCAATCAATAATTCAGTTGTAATTTTTAACTTAATATTTTCAGAAACTAAGCGATTGTTAATGTAAATGGTAAGTTCTACTAAAAGCTCTAAATATTGTGAATTTTAAGTAAAGGTAACCACTAAAAATATTTAATACTATATAAGCACAGTATAGGAAAGCTAAACTGTGTTTGAATAGTGTTAGAAAGATAAAAAAAGAACATTTATATAATATTGTTTTCTCTTTTTCAGGATTTGATGTTCTAGCTGATAAGGAAGAAGTTGTTTTCAGATTTTTATACCAAATGCTGTACCTTTTCTGTAACAATTTTTAATGAAGCCGAAAATAAAGTTGCATGTGTGTGTGAATTCTGATAAGTTTCAAGAGAATGTAAGTTATAAATGTCACAAAGTAGTATTTAATTGTGCATGTTTATTGTTATAAGTAAGACTGCTTTTTTTAAGTGCACAATATATGCGAACTGTGCTTTGTGGTAATCTGTTGAGGTGTTTTTGTGAACAGACCAAAACTGTAATAGGTAGGGATGTCGTTAGGTAATGTGAGACACTTATGTTGAGTTTGTATATTTTCAAAATAAAATTTGTACAAATTTGGACATCACATGAAAGTTCAAAGCAAAATATTATTTAATGTGATTGATATTTTATACGAATTATATATGTATGTATATACAGAAACTCACACACACGTGAAAAAGGAACGAAGAGTCAGAAGGGTGTAAAATACAGGGCATTTCATAAGTCCCTCCAGGATTTCAAAAGTCAGTAGCTCAGGGGCCAACACCCGCAGGGATGAGAACATGTCAATGGAAAGAGTAAATATTGAAGTTTTGAACGTATCGTACAATAGTTCGGAGCCCACTTTAAACTATAGGTCCAGTCTCGATTAGCCTTTCTGTGCATAAAGTGGATTTAAAGAAACTCAAATGTTCCAATATATCAACAATCGATGGTAGCCATTGCCGAAGCTCTGGTAAATGTTTAGTAAGGGAGGCACATAAACACAATTTTTAACTTAACCCCACAGAAAAACATCACATGGAGTGAGGTCGGCTGACCCAGGAGGTCAGGGAATAACTGTTGCATCTTTGTTTGACCATCGTTCAATCCAGTGGTCAAACAATACAAAAGTAAAATAGCATTTGGGTAATCCCAAACTTCCAAGTGAAAATGCAAAATGAAACTTTAACTATCCTCCAGTAACAGAGACATTAGCCATTGCTGCAACATGTCCAAGTAAAAAATACTGAAACAGTTTTTTGGAAAATAAAAATGATCATAGATGTGGCTAGATGACATTGCACAAAACACAGTAAACTTAGGAGACTCACGGATGTGTTCCGCTGTTGCATGAGTATTTTGTGTGCCCCAAATAATGCACATTATGATGGTTTTCCTTGCCGGGTAGATGAAAGGATAACTTGTCACTGAACAAAGCTTATCTACAAGCCCATCCTCCTCCAAGCATTCTTGCAATTTCAAACAGAATTATATGGTGCAACCAGTATGGTTTACAGACAAGTATTTTGAGTATGATATGCCAGTCACGTGAGACATTCGTAATTCTCAACTTGCACAATGTGTAGATGTTTTTAGCATTCCTGGTAAATGATTGTTGTACATGGTGCATTCTCAGGCAAATGGTCCCTGGCCTACCTATAATTTTGCGACTCACAAATGACCCCTGTCCTCAAATTTTCTTTATCACTATCTTATAGTTTTGTCCGTTGGTGATTCTGTACAATACTTGGTTTGAAAATCACGTTTTCAACAACTGACTCAGTTTTAGCAAGTTACAAGACACACATTCACCTGAATGTACCATGTGTACACACTACCGACTCCTAGCAGAGAAACAAACTTCTATGTTTCCCCTACCTGTTGGCATGCTTTCATCTCATGTATGTACGTTTGCTACTGCATGACCAAACTTCAAAATCCTGATGGGACTTATGAAACACAGTGTATAAAAATTGAAGAAAGCAGAAAATCAGCCTTTGAGTGGAAAAGTCAGGAAAACAAAATGTTTTTTTTTTTTTAGTAAACTAGCTTCTTGATGGGAGATTTTCTGTGTAAAAATGTTCTCATAGTTTGTTTATTTTGAATAATGGTGAATAAACTTGATTCTCTTGAATATCAAGTGCAGTGTAACACTTATAAAGGTTATTAGCATTTTTAAGCACCACCGAATGGTTTGAAAATTGCCTGCAAAAACTGTACAAGCCATGGACTATATGAGTGGAAATCCTGGTAAGTTCAAAATGCAATGCTTGATATCAAAAGATGATAATGTTGCTGACTCTGTGGAAGTCAGAAGAGCTAATGTAAGCAATTAGATGGATATGCTCACCCAAACCCAGGAAAGTTTTTAGTTTGTGTAGTTTGCAGCATCTGCTCTGTCTTTGGCATCAAAGCCAGGATTTTACCTGCAGGGACCATGTCGTCGTGTACCAACTTTCTTAGTTTCCAGTTTGTTGGAGTAAGGAAGAAATGTAATTCAAATAACATGTTACTTGATAATGTGTTACTTTTCAATACTTACATTAGTATTACTGAAATGACAAGATTTAGTGTAACAGTTTTTTTGTTACTTTCCATTACTTTACTCATTTCACCTTGAGAAATCTGTAACTGGATTATTTATTTTCTGGGATAAAACATGCTTTGTTGTGTTGTTTTTAACTTGTGCATGTGATGCTGGGAAAAGAAAGCACTACAAATAAATAATTGTATGACGTAGTATCTGTAATGTACTACTTTTGGATGTGTAAAGCAAGGGTTACTGCAGGGGATCTTTCGGACCAAAGTGACAAGTGTCACTTGGAAGCAAATTCTTAACCTTTCAAACCAAAATGACACAACAAACTGCACATGTTGCTCAGACTGGGCTGTTTTCTCAGTTGTGTGCATTGTCCGGATTAAGCAAAGTCAGACTTATTGGAGTCCAGATTAATGAGGTTTTACTGTATCTTAACAATTCTGGAATCTGTGTCAATCTACACTCTGTCCTGGGAATCTTTGGACCAAGTGAATGAAAACAAGCCTCTGCACAAGAAGTGTCTCAAGAGTGCTTGAGCATTGAACTTGTGAGAGGGAAAGGGGGTGCATGGAGGTGAAAATGCGGCTACAGCTACCAACCATTATGCACAACCGTGCTCCACAGATTCCTAAGACAGAGTATAGGTTCTATCTTCCACTGAAGATAAGACCCGTGCCATGAAATATTCAAACTTTTCTAGCATCTGTTTCCTATTTTCTTCTTATTTCTTTTATATAATATGGTAACTATTAGTACCCTTCAACTAGAAATCATCCCATGTTACTCTGTCAACATACGTCGCCAACAAAATTTCATTTTTTGAAACACTACAGGGCACGATCAAAACTAACCTAAAAATAACAACTTGTGAAATAATGAATGAAAATAATAATATTTATTGATTCTTTCATTTTTAATTCTTCAATAAGTTACCTTGAGTTTTCCACATTCATGCAGCTATCTTTAGAAATGTTTGATGCGTGTGCACCAGCCACACATGCAGCACACCACTAACGGTGGCCCTGAAAAGATTATAAGATTTGTAGTATCTTTGAAATGAAATTACACTAAACTACTACCAATCTTTGATGGGTGAACCACTGTGTGGTGCTTAATATTATCTGTGCTTTTGGGTTACTTACATTCCATAATATCTCAGGTCTTTTCCCAAATATAGAAAACATAGGCAATGTATCTAGAAGCCATAACTGCCTCAAATATATTAAGATACATGTCTTTATATAATGAAACTATGAATTTTCTACAGTGTTGGGAGTGATACACAATTTTCTAATACTAAGTGGTGTAACTAGAGTTAATGATGATTCCAAGGGTAATGATGTAACATTTTACTATCAAAACTATCTTTGTGCTATTGCAAAATGTTTGTCTATAAAGACATATTAAATGAAATAACTGTAGTATTTTATTTTCTGTGCTATAGAAGTTGTTGATTTATTAATGACCCATTTCCTTATTTATTCTTTTTACTGCAATTATGTTATTCTTTGTTATAGCATGTGTTCATTTATTTTTCAAGGATTCAATAAATGATTAGTTACATGCAAAGTTATTTTTTATTTAGGAGATAAACTTCTTGATGTAAAATACTCAAAAATGCTAATACACAATTATTGGGTGCCAAAACTGTGTGGAGGGGGGGGGGCAAGAACGGTTTACTTTCTCTTGCTATATGAGGGCAACTGCCCTCTAATCGCCGGCACTGCACTATTTGTTGTGTCTCTCACATTACAACAATAATTTGAATAGGTTAGGGTGACAAAGTCTCCTCCTGTCTTAACATTATTTCTCCCACATATTTAATTCACAATGAGAATCACTAAAGAGTCATTCCATATGAAATCAACACAGCCCACACAACCTTCATTTCTCATGAAATTCTAGCCTGATTTGATATATCACATCACCCCCTTCCCTTTGAAATTTTTGCGTTGAATTCAATATGCCGGACCTGCGCTTGACACACATAGTTAGGGATCTCCCTGTGCCTAACCTATTTCTTTCATGACCAGGATAACTACTTTACATGTAATGAGGCGTTTATCAGTTACATAGTTACACATATTATTTTGTATCTTCTGATCCCATTGCAGTCCCAGAATGATTTTTTGATATGTTTTATAGTATGGCATGAGGGACCAAATATATTTTTTCAGGATTTGTGGTGATGACATGTTTTGATATATTCAAGGTCAAAGGTCAAGGTCATGTGACAAAGTTATATTTTTATCCAAAGGTAGGCTTGTTACATATCACTGGAAAGCTTGTTCAATTCCCTGTACAATAAGTTTTATTTGAGCTTTTTAGGCGAAATAGGGTCGGAGTTACAGCACATTTAGTATAACTAAGCGGGCTCAAAAAGGGCAATTTATGCGAACTTTGACAACTTAACAATTACAAGACGCACGAGACTCAAAATGTTCACAGTTACTAAATCCATGTATAGTTTCAACTCCCCAAATTTCATGAAAATCGGAGATGGTCAGGTTGGAAATTGCACATATCTGTTGATTTGGCATGAAATGACTCTTAAGTTAAATTCTTTCCAATATAATGCTAGTTCAGCAAGGCATACAAAACTTGAACCCAACTAATTGTGGTAGCTGCCACATCTTGCATGTTTAGCCACTGGCGAGTGACATCATGTCGTGCAGTAGTTGATTGATGTGCTTGGTTCTGCAGCATCAGTGGACAAATAAAAATAAGTTAGGACTAAGAAGTATGCAAATTCATATTTTTTTTTTCTGTTATGACCTGCATATTATATAAAATGTAAATTAATTATTTTGTTTAATATTATCCATTACATCAACATTTCCTGGAGTGACAGCGCTCCAATGAAAATGCACAAAATTTGTCTCTACTAAATCTCCTGTAAATTCAATGCCGAAAATTGTCAGCTGATGCAGAAATGGTACCCACAGGTGACAAGTTTGCTCTCCATCTATGACAACAAATATACAGGGTGATTATAAAGTCTCTATACATTTAAGTGATACCATTACAAAATACATTTCATTTGCATGTTATGTGAAGCAATGCTAACAGTAGAAGAAAGAACATCCGTTGTTTGTGCTCGTCTGCTTGGAATGACATATGAATAGGTGCGGATCAGTGCCAAAGCGTGACATTTTTACGTAGTCATCGCAAGATTTGCCAAATTTTTCAGGGTTGATCTTTTAAGGGAGAGGGGGATGAGGGCACAATATTTCTCTGGGATAACGCCAAGGTCACTGCCAATTCAATGTTAAAGCTCATACCACAGACCTTACGACTACAAAAGACATAATTCTATCCCATACAATGAGAATTATTAAATATGATTGAAACTGAAATGCAAACACCTCAGTTGTCACGTTTAAAGGTAAGAACCTTTATGGTCCTCCTCCAGTTGTTTTGATGAAGAAAAGCAGATTTCATATCGTTCAATATGTGGAAAGAAACAAACAAACAAATAAAAACATATTCATATTACTTCCATATGGCATGCAAAAGAACTTCGATTCATGACTTCTTTCACCTAGCATTTTGGATAATGGGCGACTTCTTTCACTCGCGTTACAATTGTCAGTAACTGAAATTGTTTCTAAGAATTTCAAAGCGTTATGGAGAAGAGAAACTCCATTTGTATGAAGGTAAGGTGTGAACAGGAGAAGAATTGCCATAAATTACATTTTTTTAAATTTGTTTAAGTAAGTTAAGATTGTTTTCTCAATCTCTAAGCATTTTTCTATTAAACCTCATCGAGCATTTATTTTTCCTGCATCAGTCAGGTCACGATTATTAAGCAAGTGATGATATTAGATTTTTCAATGTTAATTTTACACATAATCCTTTATTTTGTGTGAAAAATCACGTTTTTTTTTGCAGGAAAGTTTAATGCAGAATGAACTAAAGTACTTTAAAAACTTCTCTAATAGGCATTAATTAAATACAAAGATTCATGTAGGCAGCTACGCGTATCAATTTGGAACACTCTATGAGCCAAGTAAAAATCATTCGTTAAGCCTTAACTCTTTTCAGTTAAACTCATAATGTTATTAAAATTGTAAATTGTATCTTCAAAATCATTCGTTTGAATTACGCACAAAAACCAAAAAGTATTTCTTTACTATTGTCGGGGTTTATCATACTTTCTGTAATCATCTTTAAATGTTTAATGTATAGGGCATACGACATTGTATCGCATGAAAAAAAAACATGTTATTTCATTTTGGAAAGCACATCAGTTGTAGCAAATAAAGGCAGACAGTTGAAACTTTAGCAACTGTAAATGTTCAATTTTGGCATAACTTGTTCTCAGAATCTAAAACGCTAAAATTATATTACAAATGGTTTTGCTGATAGGTTGTTTCACTCCATGAAGCATTAGGCCTTGTTCCTCTCTAAGGGACGGCGGTAGTTTCACGCATACAAATTACTTCTTGTAGCCTTTTGGTGTCTCTTGTATTTGTAAAGAATCTGTTCCATATTTTTCATAATTGTCGCATAAATTAAGCAATATACTCCAGTGATCGGAACGCTACATTTTAAAAGTAGCTTCGCTACAGCTACAGCTACTCTTCCAAAATGTAGCTTCGCTACAGCTACAGCTACATTTACCAAAAAGTAGCTCGCTACGCTACTCCTGTTCGATACTCGCTACTTTGCTACTTTTTGCGCTACTTCTGCATAAAAAAAATGAAAACAACGATATGGGTATTAAAAAAATCCCCTACTAATGGTAAATAGATTCTGTTATTTATTATCATGATTCCAGTCATTCGATAATTTTGATAGCAATGTTACTTCAGTTACTTATTTTTACAATAGTTTTTGAGAATACCATACCTATGCAAGTGGCATATCAATTCAAATTTTGATATATGAATATTGCAATTAGGGTGTTACCCAAATTAATTATTACAACTATACACAAATAAAATTTGGTAGGATTACGTATTTATGTTCACATCAACATATTTTTCTTGAGAATAAATATTTCATTTTTTATAGACTGATATGAAGTCAGCATTTTGAATGAAAAGTACCTGGAGCCCTTTGACTACAATAGAGCCCCAGGTTCGATACCCAGCAGAGGCACATAGTGGTTAGGATCCAGTCTCGATAAGATTATTTATGCATAAAATGGACTCAAAACAAAAACTAGGAAAGACGCCAAGTTGCGAGGATGAGATCCTCCTGCTCCTCCATTCCCCACACTGCTCATTATTCATCATTCTTCCTCGTTCTCACAATTAGCCGAAAGTGGCAGAAAGCGACTATAGATAAGAGAATAATTAAATAAACCATTCATCCTCATTGTTATGATTGAGAGAAGTGGAAGAATACGAGGGCCACACTGAAAGTTTCGGGAAAATGACATAAAGAAGAAGAATGAAAGTACATCAATTTTTTATTGCTTTTCAAAATATTCACCCTTTACAGCAATGCATTGTTTCATGCGATGGAACCAATTGTTGAAACAGTTATGCCAGTCTGAAGTTGGTACCTGCGAGACATGCATTTCGTATGCTTCGATAGCCTCTTCGGGAGTGAAAAATCGCTTACCACACAACTTGTTCTTCATTGTTGGGACCAAAAAAAATCACATGGGGCTAAGTCAGGTGGATAAGCTGGATGAGTCATGAGTTCAACTTGTTCATGGTCCAGAAAGTTCCTTGTGTCAGATGATGTGTGCGAGCTGGCATTGCCGTGATGCAGAATGATTCGACGATTGGGGTTTGAAGTTCTGAGCACGTGGAGTACTTGTGGCAGGCAAATTGTGGTATACTATTCTGCATTGACTGTTCTACGATTCTCTAGTGCAACAGTCGAAATGTGACCTGATTTACCGAAAAAAGAGGCAACCATATTTTTCGACACACTGCGTGCACGAACAATTTTCGTTGGTTTAGGCTCATCCTGGAACACCCACACAGCAGATTGTCGCTTTGTTTCATGTTCATAAGAGTACATCCAGTGGCGCAGGAACGTTTTTCATTTGGGGGGGTACAAAATTCAGCCTCCCATATATATATATGTCCAATCAAGTGTCGCAATAATAATAATTAGGATAATTATATTTAATTAAATTAATATATTAATTAATTAAATATGTACATTAATTAATATTGTGTTGTTATTATTACATGAATAGGTAAAAGATAGTAAAAGAATAGAAATAGAACAGCAAGTATTCATTATCTAGCTTACGTGTAGTTAAGATCGCCAAGATTTGCACAAAAACAACTGTCCTGGCAAGGAATTTAATGTCAGATAGAAAAATAATTGAATATTTATTGAATAACAAAAAAGGAGTTAGATCCAATTAACGAAAAGTAAAGTTCCTGATTAATATTTTATGGATATTATCATTAGTAGTGTGCATAAATCTTTGGAATCCTTCAAAGCCGTATGAGTCAAATTCCTTGCCTTCCAATAAGTTCAGCGGATAAAACCATCGAGTATACAGGGTGCAGCAGAAATAACTCCCGGATTTCATTCGTGAATAACAAAGCAACGATAGATGTTATGCAAAATTTTATTTCACAGTTGGAAAGAACAAGGATTACCATTTTGTTTCCCATATGTACCGAGACAACTCCATGAACGCCCCTACTTTTTTGAGGAAGACGGCACGCAGTTAATGTAACGTCTGACCGTTATGTATGGATGTTACGCAACTTCCTGCAGCCGCAATCGAACGAACGTGGCAAATTGGCTGTGTGGTTCCAACAGGATGGTGCCACAGCACGCGTATCGATGAACGTGCTACGTGAAATGTTTCCAGGGCGTCTGATCTCACTTTTAAGTCACCTTCCATGGCCAACTCGTTCCCCCGAGCTCACACCCTGCGACTTCTTTCTGTGGGAGTACCTGCAGGCTAAAGTTTACCAAGGAAGGCCGAGGACAGCCAATGATCTGAAAGATGGTATCAGACAGGAAAGAGCAGCAATACCGACCAGAAATGACTAGGAGGGTAATGCAGAACTTCAGGGCGAGACTTCAGAAATGCGTACACCGTGCAGATCGGCATTTGGACGATATCATTTTAAAACGAAGTCAACTATGTCACCCAAAATGGTGACTTGTGGCAATTTTGTAAAAAATAATTGGAACATTTTGTTCTTTGCAAATGTGCAATAAATTTTTGCATAACATCTATCGTTGCTTTGTTATTCACAAATGAAATCCGGGAGATATTTATGCCGCACCCTAACTTTTAATTGTTATGCTGTTCAAGCATGGTATTGGCATTGATGAAAATTGAGTATAACAAATGCTAAACAATTATATTTTGATAAATTACTTTTACTACTTGGTAAGACTTTTGGGGGGAAGGGTTCCGGACCCCTGCACACACGAATGTCCTGTTATTTAATGCAAAATATCCATAAATATTTTTCATTGTTTTGTTAGAATTTAAGTTTAAAAAAAAACAAAAAAAAAACAGATTTTAAAATCAGATAACAATTCTGAAACATATAAGGCTAAGCTCTGGACCTCATTCTGGGATTATTTGAAATTCACGGAACAGAAAATCAGGAGTGAGGGGGATCTTGAGCCACCCCAACCAGGATATAGAAACTACATAATACAGGGTGTATCAAAAAGAATCATCGGATTTCAAAAGTCTATATTTAGGAAACTAATGAACATAGAACCTTGCAGTAAATTGTAAACTGCTTGTGAGAATATAAAGTTTTAGTTACATAATTTTTACAAATGCTCAATATACCCACCTCTGGATGCACGGCATACATCCACACGATAGTCAAATTCATACCCCATACTTGAGCGAACATGTCTGGTGTTGCTGCAATCTCTGCTGCTGTTATGCGGTTTCAAAGATCGTCCACAGTTCTTGGAAGGGGGCACTTACACGGAGTCTTTCACAAACCCCCACAAGAAATCGGAGACTGTGAGATCTGGCGATATCGCTTGGCAATGGTATCATGTCAAATCGGTAGACCCCCTACAGCCGATCCATTGTTGAGGAAGCTCATTGTTAAGAAGATGCCAGTGGGGTGGTGCTCAAAGTAAAACTTATTATAAGTAAAACTTTATATGCCAACATGTATTTTACAATTTACCGCAAGCTCCTATGTTTATTGGTTTCCTAAATATTGCCTTTTGAAATCGGATGATTCTTTTTGATACACGCTGTATAGAGTTCCACTTCAGTTCAGTTCATTCTAATTTTAAAGTCCCATAGCTACGCATAAAAATATCTTTAAACAATTTATGGCAGGTGTGTATCATATCCAATGCCTTTTAGAAGCCATGTATTTGGTATTTTCTCAGACATCTATAGGGTGTTGTATTAAAAAAGAAAAAAAATAGTTCAGATGGTTCCCAATCAACTCGTAAGAAGTCTAACTTTGAAATATTTGTGAAAAATACGACAAATCATTTATTTGTAATATAATTAGCTGTACCTAATGACGCTCTTCAAGTACTGAAAGTAATATCATTCGGTTCATTTACAAAACCGAAATCCTTCAGCTCTCAGAAGTAGCAAGGAAAGCCATACCCTCAAAAGTTTATTCTTTCTTTTCAATTTTTGGTGGACAATGTGAACAGCCGGCCAAGGTTTATTTTCGTATGTAGTGGTATTAAATGCAGATACATGCGTATGTTTTAGGATGACATGTCAATTTCTCGTTTATGTGAAAATGTAAACTTTAATGTAAGCAGAAGCATGTGCGCGTCACAGTTAAAGATTTTCGCATCTACAAAGAAAATCCAAAACACATTCCCACCTCGCCGTACTCCGTGGTGGAGGGGTTAGCATAGCGCGCTATGACGCCTGAGGTCCCAGGTTCGAATCCTGGCCTGGCCATGGGTGTTATTTTTGAGTGTCCATCAATTTCATCATATCATCATCACTCATCCTCATCTTCGCGATTAGCCAAAAGTGGCAGAAATGCGAAGTAAAATAAACCAAATCAATTAATCAAATATTCCCATCTTACTCCCAGAGACCTTGTAAATCCAATCCAAAATCTACCAATAGAACCTGCAGTGAGTCTCATTTATCTCGTGCATTCACCTGACTAATGTAATTTTCTTACAATTTGCCTTTAGAGTTTAACATAAAATGGCGTTGTGTTTGTGTTGCATTCGATATCACAATTAGATTTTAAGCAATTTATGTCCAATTATAAGTATACCTAATACATAGGTAAAAAATAGTCCCCCCTCTGATAAAATCGCAAATTGCACCCTGTTTAAATGTCTAGGAAAGATTTCATTTCACCTAGGAATGGTATCGCGATGCGATGAGTCGAGAATTGTCACAGCCTCATCTTGTATCGTGTGTGGTAAGGTCCTTCTCGTTCTTGTTTGTGCTTATTTTTCTTTCGGTTTCCACTCTGAAGTTATGAAAACTTATTCCAAATTTACCTCATTCTCAGATAGGCTAATCGGCACTATTTTTTTTAAAAAAATATATCTTAATATATAGGTTTAAGTATAGTTTTCCCAACACCATCTTACAAATTTATGAAAAATATGGGTGAGGTACAGGAGTGCATTGTAAACCCCCCCAGTTGGTCTGTCGTGTCTCGTCTTGTTCGTGTAAGTGTTCCGTTTCGGAAAATTCCATTATAAATATTCAAAAGAAAATGGGGTCAGTCATATACTCTTCTGATGAAGATTTGTATCTTATCTTCGAATCGACGCGACCACTTTTTTAGAAATGTGTACCCCCCCTTACGCAAAGCAGCAATCGTCTGTAGCGTAATTGTCTGAGAGTCAATCTGATTCCATCGTTCCACACACATTTTAAACAATTTTCATCTCCTTAAAGAGGTTTCCAAGAACTTAGGTCAATGAACTAACTAGTAGCAAGCACAATGTAGTATAATAAGTTTACAATTAAATATTTTTGAATTTCTGTGGTAAGGACTATAATGTTAAAATTTATAAACAATAATACATTTTTTATTGGGCGAATTGATAATAGGTAATTTTAACAGTAGCACCTTCCGTCTGCTGTCAAATTAGCAAGGGGGGTACAGGGGGTACAACTCGATTTACGGATTTAGGGGGTACAGTACCCCCCTTCAAAAATTTGCGGGGGTACAATGTACCCCTGTACCCCCCCGTTCCTGCGCCACTGAGTACATCCATGATTCATCGCCTGTGACGATGTTAAACACAAGATTTGATGATCCCGCCTTGAACCGTTTGATCATAGCCTTGCACCACTTCACACGGTCGTCTTTTTGTGCTTTTGTTAAATTGTGTGGCATCCAACGGGCACAAAGCTTTTTCACACCTAAATGATTGTGCAAAATTGTTTGTATTTGACTCATGCCAATACCTAAGGAACCCTGAATTTCGCGATAAGTCATGTGTCGATCACTGTTGATTAGTTCACGAACTGCATCAATGTTTTCTGGCACAATGGCTGTCGATGGGCGGCCTTCACGAATTTCATCACTAAGGCTAACCCGGCCACATCTGAATTCTTGAAACCAGCGATAAATTGTCGTCTTTGATGGGGCATCTTTCTGAAAAGTTTCGACCATTCGAGTAACACACTGTTGCTCTGATAAACCTTCCCGAAAATCATAATAAATCATGGCACGAAAGTTCTCTCTTGTTAATTCCATTTTTTTTACAAACACCTCACTTCAAACTTCTATCCTGAAACGAAAACGAATCCGTGTTACGTCAGTCCTTGTAATTACAGCCGACAAATATCACAGTTTATAAATATAACAAAATCTAACAGATTGCATAGTTGCCAGTACCTGATTCCTGAAACTTTCAGTGCGGCCCTCGTAGATGAGGTAAACAGAAGAGGACAAATCAATGGTGGTGGACTATATCAAAGTGTTCGAAGAATAATATGGAATAGGGATGTACCTATGAAATGCAAAAAGGTAATATGTAACATACTATGTGCCAATAATTACGTATGGAGCAGAGACTTGGACAATGACGTAGAGAGAGAAAGAAAAGATGCAGGCAGTGGAGATTAAATTTCTAGAGTCTTTTGAGGAAGACTAGAAGGTATAGAATAAGAAATGAGGAGATCCGACAGACGGTGGGTGTAGTGAAGCTTTAGGACAGAATAGATAGGGCACAGATGAGATGGTTCGGACACATGAAGAGGATGAATGCAGAAAGACTACCAGTAAGAGCTTACAATGCACAAGGAGTGGGATAAGGTCAAGGTGTCGGTGGAAAGAGCAGATAGTGGAGAGTGTTAGGAGACAAGATTGGAACACCTTGGAAAGAGAGGAGTTGTGAAAGACCAGGAAAAAATGGAGAGGCTTGACTTCTATGCCGACCCAGCCAGAGGCAGGAAACAGCGAAGGATGATGTCATGATTAGCAAAAGTTACAGAAAAGTGACGGAAAAGTAGGAGAAATACATAAATTTGAAAACTATGTATATTAACTAAAGAAAATTGTCGTATCTGCAGGAAAGTCAATAACTCGTACATACTTTTTGCAATATGATAAAATTATTGAGGAAACTGTCGTATAAACCTGAGTGTTCTAAACATATTGTAATTTTAAAATTTGTGAACAAATACTATCGCGAAAATAATTGTAATTCCAGAAACTCGATCATTCTTGCAACAATAATTTCTTGCTGGTGAGATCCTATATACTGACGATGGTCAATGCTGTTAACGTACTGAGACATTTATTGCTGGCACTATTCCCTTGTCAGTGCAGTGGATATTCCATTGCTCGTTTTTGCACTGCAAGTTGTGTCTTACACAGCAATTAATGACATTTTGGTGTCTCTTACACCATGAATATCCACAGGATTTGTTCCGGGGGTGACGCAAAGGAGGCACTTTTTTCCAGTGGTGCAGCAAACGAGGCAAAATAGCGATGCAGCTAATAAAACGTAGCTGTTAGCAGGAATATATTCATATATGTCAGTTAGTTATCTGGATATGTGAATTCTTCAGATACTAATTAAAGAAATTACGCAGATATCTATAATCTACAATCTAGATAATCTGTATCTCCATGTAATAGACTGTCTTTATCAGTAGCGTAGCGTCCTAATACGCCCATACGCCCGGCGTTCCCTGATTTAAAATTTTAAAAATGCGTAAATGCTATAAATATAAAGTAAAACGTGACTCATTATATACATGTT
This sequence comes from Lepisma saccharinum, assembly GCF_977018435.1. Lineage (NCBI taxonomy): Eukaryota > Metazoa > Arthropoda > Insecta > Zygentoma > Lepismatidae > Lepisma > Lepisma saccharinum. The sequence goes on from NC_139248.1 coordinate 53,373,996, forward strand.
TGAGCATAATGGATTATAAAAGCTATTTTTCGCTATCCGTCTACAACGCTCCACTAACAGCTCTCCTTGTAGCATTTCTCTAATGTCTTTGCTTGCCGGACGTCGGCTAGGTTTGGCGTACAGGACTCTGCCTGCCTGTAGGCAGAGAGAAGGAGGGAAAGCTTGTGGCTTGGATCTCTACAGCACGGGCGAAATGCTCTCGCCATACGCGGGCGTACGGAGACCTGATTGGTTCTAGGGGCCATGTGACCTTTCCTGCCTTCCGATTCAAGGCGCTGTACTTCCGATGCAGCCGACAGAAGTAGAATTCCTACCCGGTTTTTAGCGCTCGTGCCTCTGCTCATGCTGTGTGATGCTACAATAAGCAATATTGACTGACGTATCTTTCTTTAATGACCACTGCATCGTATAATTTATCGCAAGAACAGTGAAGTGCATTAAAAACTAAAAGAACAAAAAAGTTTTTGTCAAACAAGTTGATAAAGTCCTCATGGTAGAAGTTCAGCCTGTGGCTGCTCTATGTGGCTGCTCTACCACCTAACCCACAAAACTATTTATTTTAAAAAATATTTTTTCGTTAGTATCTAACTGCCTAATATTGTGCCAGTGGAAATGTTTAGTATTCGTTTCAAAACTCTTAACATTGTATGATCTCTTGACAAAATTATTTTAAAATGTTTATCGGCATTCTCAAGATACAATAAACAGTGGTCTGAAACTGAATTACTACTAATAGTCACTGTTACGTCAGTAGAGTGTACGATTGTTGGATCATCCCCCCCCCCTTCGTGTCAGTGTGTTTTGCACACGGCGAGAGGTTTCGGGTTCGAATCCCGACCCTACGCATGTTTGTTCTTTGTGAGTGTCTTCATCAATATCATCACTCATATTCATATTTGCGATTAGCCAAAAGTGATAGAAAGCGAAGTAAAATAAACTAAATCATTCAATAGTTGTATCATCCACAACAATGAAGTCTACTGTTGTTCTAAAGGCGCTTGTGATTGAGGTAGGTTTTCTAATTACTTGCGTCATGACGAAAGGTTTCCTTGATTATAAAATACTGTTTTGCTACACATGTGTTACGCGTGGAGCAAAATACTCCGAATGGTGTGCGGTGTTTCTGACTTGAGCAATCTAATTAAAAATGGTATAAAACACCAGTGCTCCAAGCATTTATTGCACACCGAGGCATCTTATTTTCTACATAAAACAAGCATGGATCATGTTTTATCGGAACCCGGCTGACTTATGTGATGAGATTGTGATTTTAAATAGACAATACATATGTCGGCTAATTCCATAAGTAAACTCTTAAGAAAAAAAAATGGCATACCCTTCCTTCTAACTTGGCGTTCCCATCCGAAATGCTCATGCTACGCCACTGGTCTTTATGAACCTTCTGCAAAATTAAGGGTTATTGTCGATTTTTTCTGACGCTGTTGCCACATTCAAAATTCACCTCAAAATGCCGAGGAAAAATGTAGCTGTAGCGAAATTTTCGCTACAACTACAGGAATTTTGTAGCTTCGCTACCGCTACAACTACAATTTTCAAAGTGTAGCGTCGCTACAAGTAGCTCGCTACTTCTGACCACTGATATACTCTAATCTGCCACCTAAATATAAACCTTTCTTCTACGTTACGCTCTGGTCTGTATTTTGCAGACTAACGAGGCTCTGGCGTCTGTACTCACATCCGGTATCTGTGGATATATTTTGTGATCTGCCCATGTGTGTTTGTGACTGTCCTTTCATCTATTTCATCTTATCACAATTCATCTTCATCTAAACGATTAGCCAAAAGTGGAAGAAAACCGAAGTCAAATTAAACAAATCAATTAATCTAATCTACTTCGAGCAGCTAAGTATAGTCTATGTTAAATTCCTTCTTAATTGAAAGGGATAAGACAAAATACCCGTATCGACTTACAAACCGAAGTACGCAGGCATGGGCAAGGAGATACAATGAAGGGAAGGGACACTTAAATGAGAGAAATAAGGAAGGTTATATCAATATTGACACAGGGACAGTGTTTGGAATTAACTAGTTACAAGTAACAGTTACTTTTTTTGAGAAAATGTAACTGTAACTAGTTACTTTTAAAAGTGAGTAACTGTAACTGTAACAGAGTTACTTTTTTACGATAGAAGTAACGTTTTAACAGTTACTTTGCGACATTTAAATTGCTATGTAAGTGTCGTAAATTATTGGTGATTTAGGACTTAAATTGAGCCGTAATTCATTTTCTGCTGCGATATAAAAGCCCATCCTTTGATACATTAATTCTTGCAAACAATAGATGAAGAGGAAAGAGAAAGTAGTTGTATTAAATTTGTCTCCTGTCGGTGGCAGTTGGTAGGCTCCAGCCAGGTGCCAGGACTTTCAAGGTTAATCGTATGTTTCATCTTTCGTTTGGTAGACCTGAATTCGAAAGCGATATACACACCTCAGAAAAGGGGTGGATTTCCCAGAAGCGGGAAGATAAACTTCTAGGAGGAGAATTCCTTCTTTTTGCTGATAGTTTGCCATTGTCATTTGTGTGCTGTGAAGTGTGTCTTGTTCCTCTGTGACCTTATAATTTCCCCCTTCTGTGTAGCGTCTGATAGTTATTTTCTTTGTTATAATATCGGATTAAACTGAAAAGGGACGTAGTGCAATATTTCAGTATTCTTAAGAAAGAACTCAACGATACTGGTAGTATGAACGAAACTGAAAAAGACGAGAGCTAGCAAATGCGCATATGAATGGGAAACAATGTAATTGTTTCCACGTGATTTCATTTATCTCAGTTCGACAATTTAAAAATGGAAGTTAGCACAACGCACTATATGTCAGGGGTCTGGAAATTGTACATTTTGATGAAACATTGTTCGTTAGCCCCAGAAACCATCCACGGGTAGCCCCACAAACCATTGACGTTAGCCCCAAAAAACATCCACAGGTAGCCCCACGAATCATTCACACGAGGTTAGGTTAGGTTCCATTAGCACTCATTTCACCCCTAAGTTCATCGAAAAAGTAGGGTTCGAATAGAATTTAACATCATAAATCATTTTCTTGTAAAACATCGGCGTGGTTGGAAACAATGACAGGAGATTAAATTTTTGTTCGTAAAACTACGCATATACACCTATTAAAAAAATCCAATCGGTTTTTTTTTCAAATTTCCAGACGTGACCCCCTTTTTTTTACAACAGATTCATGATTAGGAGGCCAAAATTAGTTAGCATACCGAAAATCAACAAAATTGGAGACTCTCTCTATATTGTCAATTCGCTCCGAAGATACACATCCATGGGCGTCCGGAAGTGGGGGAAAGGGGGGCCGTGGCCCCCCCCTGGAAAATGAAAGTCAACCAAAAAATATGTATTTTACACATATAATTTCATTTTAGCCACAATAATTTGTGTTAATTATTGCATGAGCACCATAAATTCAAATTTAAGCAATGTTTTTTAGGGAACAACACTATTTTGGGGGAAATTTTGCCTTCGTTTGCACCCCCTGGAAAAAATACCTTCCTTGCCCCTCCCTGGAAAAAATCCTGCGGACGTCCATGTACACATCATGGCTTATTCGAGCATTGCATTCTGTAAGCTTACAGCTAGTTATGAAAAGCTTGATGCAAGCATGCCTTGGCAAGCTTGCTGGTAGGTCGTTTTCACGTTCAGAAGACACAATGGGCTCTTATGGACAATGCTGTTCTTATGGGAATATACGAGCGCGCGAAGTAAGGGGACGTTGTCTGGCCATCTTGAGCTGACTCACCGCAGCATTCCGGCTAATCACCACCACGTTTTCGAGTTGTTATTTTATTTCCATTCAGTAAAAATATTAACTTCATGCAGTTTGTTATGATAGAATTGCAATTACTTTAATTTAATAATTGAAAATTATTTCCAACGCTGCTGTTGTGAGCAACATTAGTGCCGTCGCAAATACACTTCGTTTTTGTTTACATTACTGTCGACATTAATACTGAAATGAAGATCACCTTTCAGTTTCCAACGTACACATAAATTCATAGGCAATAATGAATTTATATATATATATATATATATATATGTAACACATTACCTTATCTCAATGTTATTCTATGAAATAATTACAGAAAAAGGCGAATGAATATTAAATGTGCCTGTATATTAAATTAAATCTAATGGGAAAATGACTGTAATTTTCACAGTATAATATTAATATTAATAATTACATATAATTATCATTATATATACAAAATATGTAACACCTTCATTGTGAAGGAAGCTCATCATTTCCCTGCGACATGAGGTAGCGCTGTATTGGCAACACTGTGCGGTTTCTCCATAAGCGCCGTTGTGTCTTCTGAACGTGAAAACGACAGCTGTTGTTGAGCATGTAACAGACCACAATTCACAATATGTTTCTTTTTAGATTTTCGCATAACCACTTTTTGTAGATGCAAAATTATCTAACAGTTATTTTTAGTGGTTTTTATTTTATCTGCGCCGTTTCGTTCTGGTTTCCCAGAACTTTTTCAAGCTTACCCTAGATGCACGTAGTACAACACACAACCTCACATGGGGCCCGTTCCGAAAGTCTCACGAGTTTAACGCGTTAAACGAGTTATGGCAACTGGCTGTCTCATAAGTGCTTCCGTGCGTTTCGTGAGTTTCATTATGCTGTCCCAAAAGTCGCATTCCGTGCGTTTCGTGCAAGAACGAGATTCACCAAACGCACTGGCCAGGAGGCTGGTTTGTTCCGTGAGAAACTTCTGCTCCTTGCAGACAAAGCGCGTGCTGATGGATTCAAACTGCACTAGTTCGGAAAATGTATTATAATTTTAACAGAGACCGATATGAAGCAACATGCACAAGATGACTATGCCTTGACCGTTCTTAGAATGTGATTAAAATGAGTAACAGTGTCCACAGTAGAGTTTATTTTTGCCATAAGGACATTCCTTCCGCTGACGCCATGCGGAAACTTTCTCTAAACAAAACGCTGGGCCTGCGCTTTCGCCTAGAGTGTCCCATGAGTCTGTAAAATAACTGGTTTCACCAGATTCACGAGCCCAGTTATTTTCGTTGAATGCGTTAAGACTTTCGGAACGCACGCAATGTAAACAAAGATTTATCCTACGAGTCATTCCATGCCAAATCAACACAGCCTTTGACCTGACCATCTCCGATTTTCATGGAATTTGGGGAGTTGAAACTATGCATGGAACTTAGTAAATATGAAAATTTTTAGTCTCATGCGTCTTGTAATTGTTAAATTATTCAAGGTCAAAGTTTGCATAAACTGCCCTTTTTGAGCCCGCTTAGCTATACTAAATGTGCTGTAACTCCGCCCCTATGTGACCTAGGAACCTCAAATAAAGTTTATTATACAGGGAATTAAACAAGCTTTCCAATGATATACTACAAGTCTACATTTGGGTAAAAATATAATTTTGTCACGTGACCTTGACCTTTGACCTTGAATATCTCAAAACATGTCATCACCAAAATTCGTGAAAAAATATATTTGGTCCCTCATGCCATACTCTAAAACATATCAAAAAATCATTCTGGGACTGCAATGGGATCAGAAGATACAAAATAATATGTGTAGCTATGTGACTGATAAAAGCCATATTTTGTTAATTTTTGTCAATCTGAGCAATGAATTGGTGTAATTTTGTTGTTAATTATATTGAAAGAGACGAAAATAATATCATTCCAATATATACTAAACAATGATGGTCGTAATTAAGGTCACTCAATGTGATCTTTAATAATATCCCATTGCTCTTATGGTCAATTCCAATAACTTATAAATTTTGACTACTCAAATAGCCAGGGACGTAGCTAGGTTGATCAGTTCGGGGGGGCCCAAAACTTAAGATTTTTTTTCTATCAAACCATTAAAAACTAACAAACTATTAATATACCATATAGGCCTACATAAGTATATGTACAGTATGTATGTATATATATATATATATATATATATATATATATATAAAATCTTGTTGGAAGAGAACATTATTTTCTCCTGTAGCCCCAAAAAATTTACGGATATAGACTCGCGAAATCCACGGCCATTATTCGGGAATCTAAATGCAGAATGAACTTATTAACTTAATGGCATCTAGACAGTCTTTAAAAATCCATGTATTTTCTCTTATGTTAGATTTTTGAGCCACCAAGAACAATGTCATTAGTCCTTACTCCTTAGATTTGTAAATTTGCTCGAAGAAAATTGAGAAGTAGAGAAAACTCTCTTCCGTGGGTTTAGATATAAAAGGGTGTTGGTATCAGGTGTACGTACAAGTATGACAACGGTGCGAAAATGAAATGTTTGTGTAATGAGTTCAAGATAGGCATCCCATGTATATTGTTTATGCCAGAATCGAATCCGGCGGCCTTTATTGAAAGGCGACACCCTTAAACACTATTCTATGGGACATGCACGAGTCTTTTGTGGCGTCGTACTGTACACATTGGAGAATGATGACGATATATATGAAATTTTATGCACACATCTAGTTTCTTAAAACAAACAAAATTCCCGCGCGCTCAAATTATTGCGCTCTAATCTTTCAAGGTTCGATCCCTGGTAGAAACTCTAAAATTTCTGTGATGGCCTAACATCGTGAGGATAATTGGGAAGCTAGTCGAAATCAATATGTAAGCGAATTCCACTCTCAAAACTAGATGGGACTCGATGTGATGACCACGCGTCACGGAATGGAAAAACACTTCGGAGGCATTGTCCTTCAAAATTAATTTTACTGAATAACTGTACTTTTCTTTAGAGGACCTTAACGTGGCTTTTTTGCACAGTACAATGTTGTTTTCTTTCACCCTACTTTTATACTTTTCATTCAAAGGATTCCACTCCCGAAGCATGAGCATGACGCACTACTAAACAAGAGGTCCAAGGTTCGGACCTTGGACAGGTGTGGTTGCATCATGTCTCACATCGATATTCCTTCGGATCATCATTCAGTCTCATCGTCGCATTTAACACAAGACGTAGAAAAGCGGCGTAAAATAACGAAATAGAAATTATTGATTGACTTGGTTCATTTTACTTTACTTTTCTGACACTTTTTGGCTAATCGTGAAGATGAGAATGAGTTAAGATTAACTTGATGAAAGGACCATCACAAAGAAGACAAATTCTCAGGCCGGGATTCGAACACGGGACATTCTGCTTCGCAAATAGAAATGTAAATTAGAAAATGCAGTCTTGAATTTGCAGGAACCGAGTTCACCACCAAGGGCAAAAGATTTTCGCTCCCACTAGGATAGGCAAATAACAGAAAATGCTTGATAAGTAATTTGGCTCTCCATATTTCATGATGTTATTATGTAAGTAACTATTATTCGCTATATAACTTTGGATTAATTTTATTTGTATGTCTAGTGAACTTTCCCGCCTAAGCAGCAGCCACAGAGTCTGCATTTGCGGGTGGAGGCCAGGGTTGTTAAAGGTCCAGGGATTTTAAATAAATTCAATTCCGGTCCAGGAGAGAAAATCAGCAAGCGTAAATGGGTTCTGGACCGTAATGAACCTTTTCATTTGTAACGGTCCAGGAACCTTATTTCCTGAAGAATTTAAATACGGTCAACGAACATTTTTTTTTCCGGATCAGTTTAAATAGGGTCAAAGTTCCGTATTGAAATGAAACAATTAGCAACTAGGTACGAATTTAGATTGTGCGAGAGAAAAGGTTCCGGTTATATAACGGAATCCTGTAGAACAAATTAGGATGTATGCGTTTCCTAATCTTTAACAATCAAAGGGTTGTTAATGGTCCAGGTATTGTAAATAAATTCATTTCCCATCCGGGAGAGAAAATCAGCAAGTGTAAATGGGTTCTAGGCCTCAATTCGGTCCAGGAACCTTTTTTCCGTATGAATTTAAATACGGTGCAGGAACTATTTCTTCGGTAAAATTTAAATACGGTCCAGGAACCTTGTTTTGCGGCTGAATTTAAACACTGTCCAAGAACCTTTTTTCCAGGATCAATTAAAATTCGGTGCAGGATTTTTTTCCGGATCAATTTAAATACGATCCAGTAACCTTTTTGTAATGGAACAATACACTACTAGGACCGAATTTAAATTGTGCGAGAAGAAAGTTTCCGGTCCTGCAACGGAACCCAATGAAACCCATAGAAGTTATGGGTAGATGGACCATTGACAACCCTGGTGGAGGCTAAATGAAGAAAAATCACAAAATATGCAGAATTTTGGAACGTATTATTTCTAGATCATGCACACTACTATAAAATGTTGACTACATACCTCGTTTCCTTCCTTAATTGAAATGTGACTTATTCTTCATCACATGTGAGATCAACCGCCCTTGGAGTCAAACCCGGTCTCCTGTGTGGTAGTCGGACACCAATTTAGAAAGTCAATGTGTTGGATATTTGGTCGATCAGTCGATCCCACTTCAACTTTTTCGAGAGGAAAACAAGCTGGCAGCTTCACACTCGAAATTTTACTTCGCCTACCCCCGTGGCGGAGTGGTTATCACATCGTGCTACGATGCCAGGTGTGCCGGGTTCGAATTCCGGACTGAGCATGGATGTTTGATGTGTCCATTGATCAATTTAATCATATCATCACTCATCTCCATCTTCGCAATTAGCCAAATGTGGCAGAAAAGCAAAGTAAAATGAACCAAATCGATCGAAATTTCACTCGGAATGCATGAAAATGAGATCTCATGCACTCCGTGATCCTACCGGAATCTTACGTTTACAGAAGCTAACTATGAAACCACTTCTTGGATCAAACTGTTCTTCGAACTAGTTGACAGTCATCAATTGTCGACCAATCAAAACAGTAGGGCAAAAAGAAGCAGATGTTTCTTGAAAATTAGTGGAAAGTTACCAAGGGAGAATATAAAGTTGGTACATTACAAAGGCTTATTATGGCCTTTCCCTTCATTGCAGGTTATGAGCACAAGGGTTGAGTGTGGGAACCTGAAGGAACCGCGACATCTTTGTCATTCATCTCGCGCCAGAAAAAGGACAAACAGTAGAATTTTGTCTCTTGCAATTTGAAAAGCCTATGTCCATGCTGAACCATAAAGTAATTAACCCAGAAAGTCCTAGCTACCTGCAGTGCGTTTCGGCGCGGCCGATAACCAGAGCCAGATGAAAAGAAGATTTTGTGGGAAGGGGTGACCTGGCACCCCTAGTAGTTTGTCTATGCCTAGCACCTGGCTTAGGCCCCCTGGTGTGCATGAAGCGAAAGCGTGTTTTCAAAAGGTCCCCGACTTCCCAGAAAGGGACGGCCCATAAAATCACTGCATTTCCTACCAATGCATCCGTTTGTGTTCAACCAAAGTGTATGTCACCGTAGGATCCGAGCGCTTCGAGTTCTGTCGGTTGCGGGACTTCTTGAGTCTTTTGTCAACATGGTGCCAATCAGAGTTTCTTTCTGATTCTGCCAAGGTCGTTCCACCTATAAATCGGCTCTTCAGCTTGAGTGGCAAAAGACATGTTGTACGGAGGAAAGTTGCACCGGAAAAATTACCATCTTAAATACGATGAAACCTGTAAAACATCCACAGATATTTTATTCGGGGTGGTCCCTTTGACAAAACATCAATATTTTCAAAATTCTTCGAACGGACTGTGTAAAACATTGCAATACTCCAAAAACTGAACCTGCTCTGCAACACAAGGAAAATGCCCCATTTAGCAATCAATGTGCCTTTGTTAAGTTGGTAAGTTCAGTATGGCACTACATTTTAAATAATGATGATGGAATAAATCAATAAAGTTTGTTAAATGACAACGACTCCTTACCACAAGAATATAATTATTCTTTACGGATATCCCCTATAACGGTTGGGGGTTCGACGTGCTGACCCCACGTCAACCCATTACTGGTTAAAGATCTCCACACCTCTAGGTAGGATTGTGGGAGGGACTGGCAGTCGGGAGATAGACCAAGGCCCTTGCAGGGCTGTCGAACCACGGGTTATTATATATTTATAGATGCTTAAATATATGTGCTTAATGTGTGAGGCAGATTCATACGAACCAAAAATACCCAAAATAATAACAATAATAATAATAATTTACTTCAAAATTACAAAAATGTATTTAGCTACTTGTTCTTGTTTAAATTTTCGATTCTTCGAAGTTTGTTAAGGAGTTGAGTTGAGTTGGTGTTTTTAAGTCCACTTTATGCACAGTAAGGCTAATCGGGACTGGACCTACAGTTTAAAGTAAGATCCGGACCACTGTGTACCTCCACCCATGTATCGAACCCGGGACCCCTCGATTACAAGGCAACAACGCTATCACTGCGCAATCGGGGAGGCATCGTTGTTAAGGAGGATTCTCAAAATCGGTCTTCACGATATCGAGAAAAATATGCGACTCGAGAAATCGTACAGTTTGTGAAGATAATTACTTTTAACACGTTGCGTGTTTTAGACTGTTTCAATAGTAGAATAGATATTTCGTTCGAATAATACTACTTACCCGGAGATATGAGGCATACTGTCACCATTATACTTATTTAGCGTGTATTGCGCTCTGATTCGGGACCAGTTGTAACTGTTTGCATATATGTGGTTTACCGCTGCACAAGCGGTCATTCTGCAATCTGGTCACAAACTACTCAAGCTCAAAACATTGTTTGGACGCAACGTCAACATTCAACGCCCAACCCTGCCTGTTGTTGACCTGCGACTGCTAGGGGTGGAAAGACAGCTCCCTCAAAATTTCGAGAAACGACGAAGTTCTAGGTTCCTACACTGACATCCACTATAGCTAGAACCAGGAAAACTAGAAAGAAATGTGGTTTTGGGTTCGTGCCACTCAAATTAAGAACAGTGTTTCTAACTGAAAGAGAAAATTGCTGAAAAACTATTTTACAATATTTGTCATGAAAGTAAAATTTTCTGCAAATGTAGAACAGTTTGCCGGGGCCACTTGAATGTTTCGGGGGGCTAGTGCCCCCCCTAACGACGTCCCTGCAAATAGCACACATTCCTATTTCGACTAATTACAGTAAGCTTGCCATGCCAACAAGACAATCACAGGCATTCTTATTTTGACCAATCGCAGCGAGCTAACAATGTCACTAAGCCAATCGCAGATATTCTTATTCTCAGCAATTACAAGAAAGCCAATCGCAGGAATTCCTAACTTATCACACATTACCTGTCAGTGAATAAGTAGTCACGGTTCCAGAAATAGTATTTTTAAGTTACACAGGACTCAGCAGTTAAACTGTTAGTGAGAAAACAAACCCAGAAGATGGATTTTGAGAAGCTGCTATACTGTTGTAATCCTTTCCGGGAAGATGGACACAAAAGATACAAGAAATATCTACGTAATGTGCAAGTGTGGATGGTTCGTATAGCCAATGGTATAAGTATGGAGCAAAAGATATGCGACAAATGCCGAAAGAAACTCTCACAGATGAAAGGGCCATTGTCATTTTCAAGTACATCCAAGGATGCAGGAAGCACAGAATTGCAGGACCCTTCTTGTCCACTGTCATCAGAGACATATGAGACTTATGTAGCCTCAAGTGTTACTTTAGATTCATTAAATGCAAGTCTTACATTTCTCGGTGAGTCGCCAGTAAAAAGGAAGAAATTGCAAGTAAAACAATATCCAAAGGAAAAGTTTAAGAGAGTTACTCAGGTACTGACAAATACGTACGTATCCAATGTGGAAAGAAATGAAAGTTGTGAAAGAAATGTGGAATCCGAAATCGTGAATCAATTGAAACAGAAATTCAATAGTAGTGTTACAAACAGTGAAAAGATTGAGATATTGACAGTTCTACCAAAAAGCTGGAGCATTCGACAGGTTGAAAACAAATTCAAAGCTTCAAGGTATTTAGTAAGGAAGGCGAAACAGTTAGTAAACGAATGTTGTATACTATCAACTCCTAATACTAGACCTGGACGAGTCCTAAGTGAAAATATTGTACTCGAGGTGACAGCATTATATAACAGTGATGACATAAGCCGATGTTTGCCTGGAAAGAAAGATTTTGTGTCCATGAAGGAAAATGGAACCAGGGTTCACAAGCAGAAGAGTTTGGTTTTAGGAAATCTGAAAGAAGTGTATCGAGCATTTAAAGATGAGAATCCGGAACTGAAAATAGGACTGTCTAAATTTTGTCAATTACGACCCAAGAACTGTGTTCTGGCTGGTGCAAGTGGTACCCATAGTGTATGTATTTGCACTATACACCAAAACGTGAAGCTAATGTTGCAGGATTCGAGAAAAAGAGAGTTGACACAGGATGCACACTGGCCACTAAACACGTATAAACACTGTCTTGCGCAAATAATATGTAATCCTGCACAGCCAAAATGCATTTATTAGACACATAGCTACACATATTATTTTGTATCTTCTGATCCCATTGCAGTCCCAGAATGATTTTTTGATATGTTTTAGAGTATGGCATGAGGGACCAAATATATTTTTTCACGAATTTTGGTGATGACATGTTTTGAGATATTCAAGGTCAAAGGTCAAGGTCACGTGACAAAATTATATTTTTATCGATAGGTGGGCTTGTTATATATCACTGGAAAGCTTGTTCAATTCCCTGTACAATACGCTTTATTTGAGCTTCCTAGGTGAAATAGTGGCGGAGGTACAGAACATTTAGTACAGCTAAGCGGGCTCAAAAAGGGCAATTTACGCGAACTTTGACCTTGAATAATTTAACAATTACAAGACGCACAAGACTAAAATTTTTCATAGCTACTAAGTTCCATGCATAGTTTCAACTCCCCAAATTTCATGAAAATCGGAGATGGTCAGGTTGGAAATTGCACATATCTGTGTTGATTTGGCATGGAATGACTTCTACATAGAGCGGCCATATTGGAAGCGACACTAGCGGGCCAGAATTTTTTGGGTCGGGAAGGGAAATGGTTTTAATCCTGACATTCGGGACGGGAAAAATTCGCAATTTCCCGACAAAGTTCAAAGTTTCCCGAAGCTCTGAAAATCTCGAATTCTACACGTCATATTCCCCTTAACTGATTGTTTTTGCATTTCTGGTACAAAAACTAACAATTTCCGATAAGTTCCAGACATTAACAATGCAGACAACATCTAGAATTAACGACTTTTTTAAAATGACCATTCGCTATTTCCAGACTGCTCGGGATCCCGTAAAGTCGGGAAGTCATTTCCCGAAATCGGGATCGGGAAGGGAAATTTTTTCCCTGATTCCGGTCCCGACTTTTAGGGATCCCGCACACCGAAATGTGCAAGACCGTACTTGAAGCGAGGATCCTCAGAGTATGGTCTTGGAGTTCGATCGTCAAGTCGTGGACTGGAAGTCTTGTCTTTCGAATAGCACTTCGACTGCAGCGCCAAATACGATCAGTAGATAAAACTGAGTACTCGTTGTTTTCCTCGCGTTTTAAACACTTATTTTTCACCATAGAAATCACATATCATTTTCAAATGTTCGTACATTTACATTACAACAACGTGATGGCCCATAACGTATATTTAACCTGTGTTGCTGACTTTCTACCTCCGCGATTTTAAACAAATGAACAACGAGTGCGGAAACCACGTGACCTAGACACCAACCATATGTACTGCAAGCAGTGCACTTGCGTACTTCTGTTCTTAGCGCTTTCGAACTGAACTAGGTTACGTCACTTCCGCCAAGACCATACTTCAAGTCTGTACTTTGTACCTTTCGGCCAGAGCCTCAGTAGCTTGTAAAAGTTCTGGGAAACCAGGATAAAACGTCGCAGATAAAATAAAAACCCCTAAAAATAACTGTGTTGGATTATTTTGCATCTCAAATATGTTTCTTTTAATACTAATATACGTGAAGGATAATTTAATAAAAACCTTTTGTACGTTAACATGTGGTGACGTCCCACTGCACCTACTTCACATGAAGAGCTGCCACTGCTTTGTTTATATCAGTCTACCTTTTGCTCAGGGACGGCGCCAGAAAATGTTGACCACCTGGGCAGGAGCCATATATTGATAAATTAGGGTGGACAGATATAAAATGTATGATTTTTCACAAACATGTATTCTCTCGCCCTATCCTGCATTCTTTTGTATTCCTTTCGCCTTTTCTCTTTGCTGTTGAATGTCTTATTTATCTTTTCCCACCTTTTTCCTCTCCTTGTATAACGCCCCCCTCGCTTTCTCTCTCTTCCTCTCGCGCTTTCACACACTTTTACAGTTACTTTCTGCTGAAAATTTTCTTGCAATCAAATTACACAAATCGATCATTAATTGTAATAAAATATTTTGTATTTTACTTATGTTACTGGTACATAATATAAGTATTCGTATATTTATATTTATTACAAAATAAAGTGCTCTCCTGTGCTTTGCTACGTCATGAAGGCGTATGGGGGTGTGGAGTTAGGGTCCCACAATTTCTTGATCACGGCCAAAGGTGGGGCTGATGTGATTAGCACCACGCCCCTGACCACCTTTACCCCCAGAGTTTCCTCCAGGTACCCAATTTGGAGTGGCCCACATAAAAATAGCCCGGCGTAGTAATACCGGATACTGGCCGATAGAAAGGTAGGACCTGCATGTTACATGAGATGCTGAAAGTGGCCTTGTTAACATCGAGACACTTTTGTGCACGTCGCGGCATATTGGCTGACACAGCATGTAGCTCTTCACAGGTGATGCTCCGGATGGTGTTGGTAATGTTTTGCTACAGTTCAGCCAGGGTATGGGTTATTTGCATACACCTTAAGCTTTAAGCATCCCCAGAGATAAAAATCACAGGAGGACAAATCCGGGGAACGAGGGAGCACAACCCCTTGCTTACTGTCCGCTCTTCTGTAAACAGTTCATGCACCAATGCCAGGGATTCGTTGGAAGTGTGGCATGTGGCTCCATCTTGTTGGAAGTAGGAGTATAGTCTTTCTTCTGGTGTCAGTTCGTCGTAAAACGTGACGTGACGTGGCAAGAAGCCACGATAAACTGCACTATTCACTGTTGATTCAAAGAACACTGGACCCACTATACGTGTTCCTGAAATTGCACACCAAACACCAATTTTTTTGTCATGGAGGGGTGTTTCGTGCAGGATATGTGGATTCTCAGCAGACCAATACCGCGTATTCTGCGCATTCACGTAACCCGATAAATGGAACCACGCTTCTTCGGACATCAAGTACAGCAGAGGGTCCAAACGTCCGTCCGCAATTATTGTCAGTAACCAATTACAGTACTCAACCCGTTTAGCTGTGTCCGGCTCCTTCAGTTCCTGGACACATGTTACTCGGTATGGCTTCAGTTTCAGAGACTTCAGCACACGCTGACACGTTGTTCGTGACACCGACCTGCTGGGATAGTTTTCGGGTAGACTTTCTCGGGCTTTGCGTTATCCGCTTCTGAATATCACGGATGCGTCAGAGAGTTACACACAATTATTAGTTCGTCTCTGGTATCACCCGGCCCGGCTACTTTTATGTGGGCCACCTGAACGCTGGGTGGGCGCCGGAGCAAATTCAACAGGTGGGGAAAATCCCGGTTCTCCCCCACCGAGGATCGAACCCGGGTCTCTCGCATGGTAGTCAGGCACACAAATGTTCTTTGTTTTCTGTATTCTCATTGGAACAACCACAAACATCCATGGGTCCGAACCGAGCTACAATACGGGACCCCTGACATATAGTGCGTTGTGCTAACTTCCATTTTTAAATTGTCAGGAACTGAGATAAATGAAATCACGTGGAAACAATTACATTGTTTCCCATTCATATGCGCATTTTTACCGGATGTGAGTACAGACGCCAGAGCCTCGTTAGTCTGCAAAATACAGCCCAGAGCGTAACGTAGAAGAAAGGTTTATAGTTTGGTGGCAGATTAGAGTATATTGCTTAATTTATGCGACAATTATGAAAAAAATGGAACAAATTCTTTACAAATGGAAGACACCAAAAGGTTACAAGAAGTAATTTGTATGCGTGAAACTACCGCCGTCCCTTGGAGAGGAACAAGGCCTAATGCTTCATGGAGTGAAGCAACCTAGCAGCAAAACCATTTGAAATATAATTTTAGCGTTTTAGATTCGGAGAGCAAGTTATGCCAAAATTAAACATTTACAGTTGCTAAAGTTTCAACTGTCCGCCTTTATTTTCTACAACTGACGTGCTTTCCGAAACGAAATAACATGTTTTTTTTTTCATGCGATACAATGTCGTATGCCCTATACATTAAACCACACATTAAACATTCAAGGATGATTACAGAAAGTATGATAAACCCCGACAATAGTAAAGAAATACTTTTTGGTTTTTGTGCGTAATTCAAACGAATGATTTTGAATATACAATTTTAATAACATTATGAGTTTAACTGAAAAGAGCAGTGCTTCTTCGTTGAGGCTTAACGAATGATTTTTACTTGGCTCATAGAGTGTTCCAAATTGATACGCGTAGCCGCCTACATGAATCTTTGTATTTAATTAATGCCTATTAGAGAAGTTTTTAAAGTACTTTAGTTCATTCTGCATTAAACTTCCCTCGCATAAGAACGTGATTTTTCACACAAAATAAAATTAAAAATTGCAAAAATAAAGGAATATGTGCAAAATTAACATCGAATAATCGTTACCTGTTTGATGCAGGGAAAAGAAATACTCCATGTGGTTCAATAAAAATATGCCTAGAGATTGAGAAAACAATCTTAAATTACTTAAACAAATTAAAAAAAATAAATTTGATCATTGTAGCTACCGTATATGGCAATTCTTCTCCTGTTCACACCTTCATACAAATGGAGTTTCTCTTCTTCATAACTCTTTGAAATTCTTAGAAACAGTTTCAGTTAGTACTGACAATTGCCACGCGAGCGAAAGAAGTAACCCTTTATTCAAAATGCTAGGTGAAAGAAGCCTAGTCATGAATCGAAGTTCTTTTGCATGCCATATGGAAGTAATGTGAATATGTTTTTATTTGTTTTTTTCTTTCTGTAGGTTTTGTACCTCTAGAAAAGTGCGCTTTGGCTGTAGATAGATATTGTAATGCATACTTGTAGTCACAGAAGTGTTAACTCGATCACAAGTCTTATGCTTCAAGTTTTAAATATGGAATATAATTAATTACAAATAATATGTATTATCCCTCGCCATATTTTTTACGATTCTCACTATCTTATTCGGTAAACTAATGTAAATCCAAAGGCAGCGAAACTTCGTACAGGATAATTTTGTGAGCTTTTCTCGTATCGACAATATTCGTAAGAAAAATTTGCACGGAGTCAAGACAAGAATACATTTTTATTGAAGCATTTGTATTTTGATAAATACTTATTAATACTTCTTGAATATTTTTGCCCACCCTCGCCCACCCGTCGCGCCGTCCCTGCCCCCCCACCTACTTTTCACAATTCCAGCCCTGTCCTTTCTTCCACCTTTGCACACCTGTGCAAGATTGATTGAGTGATTGATTTGGTGTTTTAAGTACACTTTTGCACAGTAAGGCTAATCGGGACTGGACCTACAGTTTAAAGTTGAATCCGAACCAGTAGAGGAGAAGTTCTAAATATGGGCGAAAGTTTAAATATGGGTTTTGGAGTTATCAGCGTTCCCGGCAGAGGCTATGGGAACTGGTTATCTGTCAAGGACAAAGGTTGCGACGCCAATTCGCAAGAGTAAGTGGTGGTTATATAGTTTCTGCTTTGGACGCTGTTATAGAATTGCGACATCCGAAAACTTTTTGCAGGTATGTTTTAACTCAGCGTTTTCTTAATTCTCATCTGCTTTGTATAGGTTATGATATTAGCGGTACATAAAACAAATGTGGGCATTTATAATGCCATGATTTGTTTGTGAAATATGTACCACAGAGAGCGAAAATAAATTGAAGAAGAAAAATAGCGTGATGGTCTAAATATGGGCTATGACATGAGGTCTATTGTTGATATCACATTTTCAACAAATATTTGGATGTTTTTCGTAATTTCGATTTTTCCCATTCCACGTGATTTTCAAAACAACAGATTGATTATTCATAAATATGAATTTTATAATGTTTTAGCGATAAATGACTGTTCTTTTAAATTTTAATGGTGTTTTGTGATATTGCCACTAGTAGCCCATATTTAGACAACAATTTTAAAATACATCATTGTACCATTTTTTGGAAATTGCTTTTTTATTTTAAAAAATGAAGACCTTCTATACTTTAGCATGCTATTACATTTAAGTACATACTTCATAGACATGCATTTTAAAGGCAGGTGCTTGACATATTAATTTTTTCCTCCGAAAATGACAACATAAAAAGGGGGGCCCATATTTAGACCTTTTCCTCTTGGTGCCTCCACCGGGTATCGGGCCCGGCACATCTTGATTACAAGGCGACGACGCTACCACTGCGCCATCGGGAAGGCCCACCTGTACAAGAGAAAAGGAAATTTCCATAAAGATGTTGGAAGCTTGAGTTCAAACTCCGCGTCAGAAATTGAAGTCAAAGTGTCTGAGAATTTTATTTCAACAAATAGTTTACTTTGCCTTTTATTTTACTCTCTCTCTCTCTCTCTCTCTCTCTCTCTCTCTACATATATGCCTTAAACACTTTCCCTCAATAAACAATGACTTTGTAGCTAGATTACCACATTCCCAGAAAATGCAGAAATCCGCCCCTTAGACGGCTCCACGAATATCCTTTCACCTTAGCATCCAGAGAAGATTCATATTTTGAAACAGAGTTGCCAAATTTAGTACGCGTTACATATTTTCAAGTTACCAATTTAAATGTCTCGAAGTAACTGTGAAAGTAACTGTTGATAACCCTACTTCTAAACGACCCTAGTATTTTCCTGTAGTGAACTGCTATTACGTGTTCGTTTTATAAGACAAGTCCGTTTTGTTCGATTAGTGGCAATTAGGCAGACGACCGATTTCTGAAATTTACCGACAATTTCGCATTGTGTACAAAAAAATAAAGTTTTTAGGGATTTTTTTCCTAAAACGTGGAGACGCAGGTGACATGTTGTCAAAGTGATATTTCATGATTATTTCCTGCAAATTCCATCCTATTTGGGTCGGTAGGGCTGACCCTACAACCGAATTTTCGGAACTTTGAATTAGAAAGTGTGTAACAATTCGCATGAGTTGTTTGTAGTGGCCTGCCCAAGAGTGGGGTCATAAGCACCAGCATTTCTTGAAAAAGAATGAACGTTAAATTCTAGAAAACATGGTAAATATAGGACTGACTTATGAAGAATAGGAGACATAACCCCATTCCAGTCATATCAGTGGCGACTCGGCTTTTTCGGAGTGTAGGAAGAATTTATGGTAAACCGAGGAAGGTTTGAAAACTGGGATCAATTACATTCACACGTCTTGCTTGTACTAGCCATTGCATTTAGAATGTTAGCTGCAGGCTCATGCTCAAGGTGTGGCAAGGGGCCCTTGCTCTTCACTTTGAACTACGAAATATTTAAATGTGAACCTATAAAAATAGACGACAGTAGCAATGACGATATTTCAGATTTTGCCAGAATTTATATTTTCTTCCCCCTCCCTGTCGTGTGGATTGACAATAATAAAAAGTGTTGCTAAAACTTCGAAATTATGCTAAATACTTCTAAATTGTGGTAGAATTTATTATTAATTTTTTTTTTCGGATAATTGTAATTCTGCATCTGTTTTTCTAGAGTTTTGAACTTGCGTTACTTATATTTAACAGTTATGTAATAGTGTAAATTTCCCTCCCCCCAAAAATGTTTAAAGTGTTGCAAGAAAATACATTGGTTCAACATCGAACTTAAAAAGGTTTGAGAAAATTGTTTACCCCCAACTCTACAGATTTCCTACCATTAATTCTCCTGACGAACTAAATCGGGCAGGATGAAGAAGAGACAGAGGATAGATCGTGGCATGGTTGTAAAAAAGCTTTCCGCTGGATCGGCATACTCCCTTTCGTTTGAAACATGTCCGCTGGTGAAGTAGACATAAGATTTGGACATAATTTTATTTCTATTTCCTGAAAACATATTCCTTTGAATTTGATTTCCCTCTCCAAGGGATTGGTGTTTGCAGATTATGCTAGAAACGGTGCTAAGTGCCAACAAAGATCAAATTGTGCTTGGTTTAGTAACATTTTGTTGGGGTTGGCATCGCTGGTTGAGGAAAGTCTTGCTGGTTCCTCGATCCTCACCGATCTTCGTAACCTTTCCCCACGTCCTTGCACTGCCCCTTCCACCCCCTTTCCCCCATCTGTCTGTAGGATGACCGCCGAGGATCCTCAGCGAGTGGCAGAGAAGCCCCTGTCCATCGTCTTTGCACTGCTATGGAGCGAGCCAGAGCAGTCAACTCATGACAGTAGCTAACCTAGCCAATTGTACTTACATTGCGCTCGTAATTTTATAACACGCATTAAACTCCTAAAAAGTAGAGAACTGGAAATAAGTAAAAATGAACTGTAGGAAGTTCCTCACTTCCTACATTGAGGAATCGCCCCTGGGTCATATTCCCCTCCTTTCAAAACTCCTAGGCACTCCACTGGTTCTAACCTTCTGTGTATAACTCATCCCATGCAGTTAGAGTTAGATAACCTTCACCAGAAGAGATAATGCGGGATCCGCGACAGGTGCAAGGTGTTTGTCAATGAGTGACGACACGACAGAACATCTGCCACAGATCTTCTGTCACACCCATTACATACGCAGAGGTGAGCATGCGAGGTGAGTCTTTTTTTAATACTGTACCTTTCTAAGTTTTACGTAGTTGAATAATTGCAAAGAGAATTTATGGAATTGGAAAGTGTCTTTAGGGACAACCAGCGGTGCTTAAGAAGGGGCTAACGGTAGGGATGATATCGTCAGGAGACGAGACAGAAATCTGGCATAGCCTCGGTATCTTGTCGATTTGTAAACATCGGTCTCAAAAGGCAGGTTTCGAAATATCAGCGTCCTGAAAGTTACTTTCTTAAAAGTAACTAGGTTACAATTTCATTTACTTCGTTCAAAAAGTTCGTTCATTTTAAAGTAACTGTTATAGTTAATTTTCCTTGGAAAGTAACTAAGTTACTTTTCCAGCTACTTTCTGGTGGACATTTTCTTGCAAACAAATTACCTCAATTAATGTTGCAATAAAATAAATATTTGAAGACTTACATGTCTTTTAGTTATGTCTCCAGTACATAATATGCCTTCATATATGAAAATTATCACAAAAAATGAGATTGAGTTCTCTTCAAGTGACGAATTGCAATAAGGTATAGTATTTAGATCATTCCACTTTCAAAAATGGCAGTAATAGCCATTTCAAGGGGAGAAATGAATTTGCCTCTGTTTTTTTTTTTTATTTGTTGATGTTCTCAAAATTTCGGAGAGTGATGTAGGGCCATCAGCACCCCATCTGCGGACGCCAGTGTCCTGCTTTTATGTTAACAAGAAAATTACTCCCTAATCAAGGTGCTTTCCATTTGAGTATTTCCATTTATATACAGTTTTATTTATTGTTTTTCAACTTAGAGACGAAAAACATCGTATGTAAAGAAACAAAGCGGTAATGAATGTGCTCTCAAGTCTCGACGTAGACGTGTGAAATGGAAGATATTAAAGCTAAAAGTAATAAGGCTGGTGATTGGCCAGAATAAAGTACAAATCCGATTGAAATTATTATTTATTATTACATAAAATGCCTTTGTTAACGGTTGGTTTAAAATCTATACAGGGGATAAAATATGCTCTGAGTAGTATACGTTGAGCCAATCACATCTACATCAAGGATTAGGTTACGTAGATCGGTTTCTGTTCTCAAGGTATATTCAACATAAATAGATGACGTCACGTGGAAAATCTTGATATTCCGAAGGATAATGTTATTACAATTGCAACCGTTAATTAAATTAATCTCCCAATATATACGTTACTTTAAAGCATTTTCTCAAATCCTTAATTCCATAAAGAAAAACACTCCAGAACAATTATTTTGCGTCAATTTGTGAACCCCTCCAACTTAGGTCACACGAAAATTCCCAAACCCACCAATGTCTGACAGGTCCACCTCTACGAGTTGAACCTTTCTTGCACTCATTTGATTTCGTTTACCTCCCAGGCAATTGACAGAAATTTGTCAACATCAAAGCATGTGGTGCTTATCAAATTGTTCGTGTCTGCAAGAATGGTGCAGCAGGTGTTCCACATGGTGTTCAGAACGATGGTACGAGAGATTGAAAACTACACCTTCCCACCAGCTCGTATCCCCGCAGGGACAAAACTATACGAGCTACCTGAGCCAACATAGAAGTGATATTAAACACGTCGAGAAATGCATACCACAGACTGCAGGGTACGTATTGTTAAAAATTATTAATAATTTCATTATTTGTACACTAAAACATTACATGTTAAGTATATGGGCACTACTAGTTTCGTGCATAAGCTTTAATCAGCTTCAAGGTTTTTAGGTTTAATACTTTTGATTTCAATATACAGAAATAAGCATATACAGTGTTAGGTCGCTATAATACGTATCCTATGTAACTTTGCTTATGACAACGTTAATGGCGATCATATCTATGTAATTTGGCCTGACACGATATCCACCAATGGAACTTCATTTTATTCTTGCACTTTTTATACTTTTTGTAGATGATATTTTTGATTCCCCAGTATAATCATTTTCATTAATTATTTTTCTTCGTCCTCATATACAGGGCGATTCAAAAGTGTAGAACCACACATATAATTTCTACAGATATTACAGGACATGGCTGGAACCATATGCAGTAGCTTGGAAACCAAGTACTGCATTGCCGACAAAGGTTACACACCCCGTCTGCAATCTTAGATCCAGAGTATTTTCTTTTTGCAAATGGGAATAACGGAAAGTGACATATCAGTCATGTGAAAGAATCGTTTAGCAGTTATTGCATGTTAAGAATAAAGAGTACCGTTGCAATATGCATGCTACTCTTACATTGTGTGAAGAAACAGATGTGTGTGTGTGATAATGGGAAAAAATGGTATCCCCAAAACAGCAACGCCGACTGACGGGGCGGAGTGCTTAGCACAGCGCACTACGACGCCAGAGTTCCAGGGTTCGAATCCCGGCCCGGGCATGGGTGTTCTTTGCGAGTGTCCCTTCCTCAATATTCATCATATCATCCCTCATCCTCATCTTCGCGATCAGCCAAAAGTAGCAGAAAAGCGAAGTACAGGGCTATCTAAATTATCTTCCCGATTTCAAAGTTTAATATCTCACGTTTATTTAATCACAATGACATGCAAATTATTTTAAATGAAAGAAAAACTCAAAAAGTTTTTTTTTTACATACATTCGTGTTATGTTTCACGTCACAGGTGCTCAATATGAGTTCCTTTTGTAATTCGGCACACATCAATCCGATAGTCAAATTCTTGCCACACTCTTCCCAACATCTCGGAGTCAATGGACGCAACTGCTTCTTGGATGCGTACTCGAAGTTCAGGTAAGTTGTTAGGTAGGGGAGGCTCATACACTTGGTTTTTACCATAACCCCACAAAAAAGTAACCCGTAGTGATATCTGGCGAATGGGATGGGGGGGGGGGGGCAAGGAAGCAGAACCTGATCCTCACGACTATCCATTGATTTGGTAACCTTCTGTTGAGTTCCCTCCTGACATCCCAGTGCCAATGTGGGGACAATGTTCAATTATCTGCTGGCACGAACAGTTGATTTTTTGGGGCTTCTGACGAAAGTCGCACGCACCCGATCAACTGTTTCATCACTAACTCCTGCCCGGATACACCCACTTTCTTTAAATTGTCTATACCACTTCCGAATTGAGTGACCGCTTTGTGGATCTAACCCGAACTTCGTCTTAAAACTTCGTTGGACACAAATAACTGACTGTTGTACATGAAATTCCAGGACACAAAATGCTCTCCTGTCTTCGTTTCCAGCCATCTTGATTTACTGTCGCCCTAGCGGCAGAACGCGTAACTAAACATCAGCTTTGCCAGACACTAAAACTTTTTGAGTTTTTCTTGTATTTCAAATAATTTGCATGTCATTGTGACTAAATAAATGTGAGATATTAAACTTTGAAATCGGGAAGATCATTTAGAATAGCCCTGTAATATAAACCAAACCAGCAACATATGAAGAAGCAGCAGTGAAAACATCGACGTAGAGCCGTCGACGTTTAGGACAAGAATGTGGCCACGGTCAAAGCTTCATCGTTCATGTCCTGTCACAACACAAGTGATATCCGTATAAATTACAAATGCTACATCACATGAGTGACTATGATCTAGATCGCTGGTTTACAGTTTTACGAGTGCACCCTGCAGCAACTTTAGATGACTAACCTTTACAGCAACAATTCTGTTCGGTGATGAAGTAAATTTATTTTGGAATCAATCCACATTAGATTAAATCAAATAGGTTGCAAGGTGCACCGAATATCATGTTCTGGTGTTGAGTATGGCATATATGGATAATCGGTCCAGACTTCGTCGATGGTATTTTTACTGGTGCAAGTCATTTTCGCATGTTGCAAGAGTCCATTATCACATGTATGAATGAAGCTTCTTCCAGCAGGATTGTGCGTCCCTTCATTACTCTGCATTCGTTTGTGTCTTTGTGAGCGTCTGGGCCAGCAGTTCCCTGGTCATTGGATTTGGTGGCGAGGACAGTTGAGTGGCCATCCTATTCACAGGGCTTAACCCTTTTAGACTTCTTTTTGGGGGGTTACGTAGAAAGACAGGTTTATGCAACTTCGGAAAGAAATGTGCGACAGTTCTTGTGTGTGACACTATTGCACCCAACATGTTCAACCGGATGCATATTTAGTAGAATGAAGTTTTGCGGATGTGTGTAGGTGAACAAGGACAACATATTGAACACGTTTCTGCGAAGTCCTGTTCGTAACATGTCAATGCAATAACTTGAAAACGATTCAAGATATCTCTAAAATTGATTTCAGCAATCCATTTTCCAGAAAATTTCCAAACTTTGATGTGTCTCTTTCACAAAGTAACATACCCAAGCTAAATCCAAGATGGCGGATCTAAGTTGAGGGACGGGGTGTGTAAGATCCGTTCGGTATCGGTGGTCTCCTAGATACTGCATATGGCTCAATTCGTGACCTGTAACATCTGTACAGGGTGGCTCAAAAAGTCACTTAACATCCTCGGTACAAGGCCACTGCAGCGCGCAACATGGAAATGGTGATGACCAATCGTTTTCAGGCTATGGGGGAACCACATTGACGCCACCCGCGCGGTCGGCGGCCATCTTGAATTCAACTTCAGAATTTGAAATGGGAAGGGGGTGATATGATATATCAAATCAGGCTAGAATTTCACGAGAAATGCAATGGTGAAGGTTTTTTCGACGTATCTTTAACCAGTAAAAAGTTATAACTGAATTCTTGTTCCAATTTGCTCCTTTTCGAGGTGTTAGAAAAATGCCTTCAAATTTGTTTAGCGCATCGGTGCATCGAGATCAAACTGATGTCTAGGGAGAGAAGTTCGCATGCCATTGCACACGATTTTAATCGGATACATCCACGAAGAGCTGCGCATTATGAATGGTTGTCGCGAACAATTACCAGTGTGACGCTTCCATTGAATTAGAAGTCCTTCACAGTTTCAAGGCTAATGTTTATGTTCATAAGGAAGTTCATAAACAGAATATGCGACCTTGTCATCTGATAACTAACTTTGGACAGAAATTGCTTAACAACGTTCCCATAATGTTTTGGTGTTCCTTCCTATTAAAAAAAAAACTGTAAAAAGTACCTTCTTCCATAAGCAAGGATGAAAAAACCTGTTTATTTAACAAATCCAAGTAGCCCTAAGCATTTAAGGTTCAGTTGATGGAAAATTGACTAACCAATCGTGCTCCACACAGCACGCCACACCATTAACTTACCAGCACTAACCATTCAGTTTTGATCTGTCAAAAATGGGTTATCAGATAAAAAACATCGAATATTCTGTTTATGAACTTCCTTATGAACATAAACATTAGCCTTGTCACTGTGAAGGACTTTTCATTTAATGGAAGCGTCACACTGGTAATTGTTCGCGACAACCATTCATAATGCGCAGCTCTTATGGATGTATCCAATTAAAATATTGTGCAATGGCATGCGAACTTCTCTCCCTAGATGTCACTTTGATCTCGATGCGTTACCGATGCGCTAAACAAATTTGAAGGCATTTTTCTAACACCTCGAAAAGGAGCAAATTGGTACAAGAATTCAGTCATACCATTTTACTGGTTAAAGATACGTCGAAAAAACCTTCACCATTGCATTTCTCGTGAAATTCTAGCTGATTTGATATATCATATCACACCCTTCCCATTTCAAATTCTGAAGTTGAATTCAAGATGGCCGCCGACCGCACGGGTGGCGTCAATGTGGTTCCCCCTTGGCCTGGCAACGATGGGTCATTATCATTTCCACGTTGCGCGCTGCAGTGGCCTTGTACCGAGGATGTTAAGTGACTTTTTGAGCCACCCTGTAGATATTTCTATAATACATTTTAATCAACCTGTCAACAGAAGGTGATTATATTCAACTGAAGAGGGTTCAAGCAGAAAACTACGAACCTGCTAAGTCAAGATATTCTGAAGAGTAATTTCAAATTCATTGGAATTAGACAATTTGATTAATGTATTACATAAAATTATGTGTGATATTATAATAATAACTATAGTGGAACCACGAGCAAAACAACCTGCGCAGACCCGCAAGTCCTGTGCACCAGTAGCGAAGCGTAGTCTTACGAAGGAGGCAAGCAATGTTTCAGTACAACAA
This sequence comes from Lepisma saccharinum, assembly GCF_977018435.1. Taxonomy (NCBI): domain Eukaryota; kingdom Metazoa; phylum Arthropoda; class Insecta; order Zygentoma; family Lepismatidae; genus Lepisma; species Lepisma saccharinum. Next base: position 53,400,742 of record NC_139248.1, read on the forward strand.
AACATGTAGTACAATGGCACGCCAAGAGGGGGATTAAAGGTTTATAGCCTCATTGGCCCGGTCGCTGGATTTGTCAAAATATCATAATAAAGTGACGGTTCTAAAAATAAACCATATGATCCTCAAACGTCACATTTACTTTCGAAATTCCAGGTAACGTTATTCGTATGGTAGTAAACGTCTTACATATGCGAACTTTCCGCATACGACTAAAGGGGTACGTATTTTCTTATTTATATATTAGTACTTTTATTTGTTCATAATTTTTTAATGTGGACAAACGGTGACCAAACGGATTTAGGTAAAATAACTCATTTATTTAATTTACACTGCGTGATTGTAATTTAGGATTTGTGGGCACCCTAAAAATCGCATTCGGAGTCAAACATTAAAATAAAAAGTTAAACACAAACTTTAAAAAATCCATTTCAAACAAAAGAAACACATGCATAGACGATGTACTCACCACAAAGAATTCCAAACTCCTTTGCATATATAGGAAATTTCCCGCTATCGAACAATTCAACAAATCTTAGGGCTTCAAGGTTCTTAAAACGTGAAGACACTCCCATGCTCTTTCCACAACTGGAAAGCATCCACGCAAGATCACTTTGGAAATCTCTGAAACGACCGAAAGTGATACCAACCTATTTCCTTCATTTTAACCCTCATGGGAAGGAAAGATATATCAGTATGGAGATAGAAATTAAGCGGTGGAATCAGAATCATTACAGCAGAAAGAGTATATACATAATATTTAAGTAATAAAGTGTCATACAGAGGCGGGGCCGGGGCCGGGGGAGGGTTGCCCCCCCCTTTGGCCCAGTATTCCTAAGAAAAGGAAAGTCAAAGGCAGGAAAAGATGACAAAATGAGGAGACTACTACAAAAAATCCTGGGAGCACCACTTGTGTCATAATAATAAAACTTAAAACATGTTCTTGTGTTCATAATGTGTACAATGTATACGATTTAATTGTGCTGTGTAAATATCAGTAGAGAGTTCTTTTTAGATAGCTTTATTTTCACCCCAAGTTTTATTCAAAAGCAGTCAATTTATTGAATGTGGTTGTAAAATTTGTGAAACAGCTCACTTGAATTACTGTGTAAATAACTTGGCAGTTGCAAACACTGGTGCGGTCAACACTTTTGACGTAATTTGAGCTGGACCGAGCTGGACCGAGCTGGACACAGGCTGCAGACCAAGGTTCGTCGAATCTTCCCTCCCTCCCTGGGGAAACTCTGGGGTGCAGACATCTCACTTCCTGGAAACACAAACCCCCGTCCTTTACCATCTCGCCCGAACTCCCAATATCCACTTTTTTACGCGTTTTACAATTCGCGAAATCTAAAATAAATTGTAATATAAAATGATATATATATATATATATATGGAATTTAGAACAATGATAATAACTTATTTTAGTTATTTTATGACTAAGAAATATTTTTATATTCGCGATCTTATTTACATGTTCATGAAGACAAATATTCTTTACTCCTAGTTTTTGGTGGCAATACTATATCCTTCTGCTTTCGGTTGAGCTCGGCTATTTTCGGGAATAACGCAAGCTCAGCAAGCAGAGCTTTTGGTATAAGCGTTGTGGACGGGTTCCACTCGAATTTCAAGCTTCGCCATGTGACTCCTTCGGGTGCGTTATTTTCCCGCAGAGCAGCCGCAAGCATTGAGGCTGGTGCTTGCTACAGAGCTGCTGAGGGAGTTTGCGGCCGTAATTTTTCGCTAAATCGAGTGCGATGGAAACGAAATAAGGCTAAAACATTAAGTACATTAAATGATATTCGAATAATGCAAGCAGTGCTTGCATTGCTTGTACTATATCTTCGCCTCTGCTGTGCACCATACCCCCGCGAGAAGGGGAGGGAGAGAGTGGACCATGCTTCCTTATGGCCCGAGGTGGAGGGAGAAAGGGAAAGCTGCGCGGGGACTTTTCGTCCCAAGGTTTTTTTTCCTCGTGGTCGATCTATAGGATCCGAGTCATTCGGCGTGAAGTAACGAAATACGCTGCACATACTCCGAAAATTAAATATATTGTACCAATGTCTTTGTGGTTAGTAGAAAATAATCATCGTTGCAAGCGTGGGATGACTGAAATTATAGGTGATAAACTGTAAATTTATTTATGAGTTTTAAACTCTCTCATTACTTTTGGCTTTATAGTTAAATATATACTAATTTTGACTGCAATTTCAAGGTAATACATTCTTTGTATTAAGGCCTAAAAGAGTGCCCCATATTTATTACTTTGAAGGTCATTAGTGTAATGACTGCCTACCGGTAGAAATAGGGAGCCACCACATCATGAAGGCAACAGTGCCTCCGGGAACCAGTTGGGCCACAAAACAAAACAAATCAAAAAATTAAATCCACGGCTAGCTACACATACAACCTCAACTGGCTCCTTGTAACACAACATATGTAGCTGAAACTTAACATGAGGAGGTAAATCGAGATGCAAACACAATCATTATTATTTCCATAATTTTAATTTCTATTAGTTTGGCTAACTATGCAAGGTGACCAAAACTGATCCAAGAATCAAGACCTATAAACACATTGATAAAATTTACACACACTGTCACAAACTAAATTAGCAATAAAGAGTTGAAATTATTTGGCCAATGACATAATGCATGCAGTACGCGTACTACACTACAGTTTGCACATTACCTTGTCTGCCGATGCACATTAGAAAGAAAAATATATATATATAAGCGCGCACTGAGTTCATCGTTGGGGCCCAGTCTTCTAATATGGTCCCGATGTAACGTTTGACGAGATATGGATGGGAGGGGGGTAATAGATGAAATGATGGCGGTTTTTCAGTAGAGCAGCTACAACCACTGGTGGGTTCCTTGGTCGTCTCCGGTTCAGTCCATTTCAGCACGCGTGATTACTGTATAAGCTGTTCTGCTGGCATCTTAACGGCGCTTCAACACTTTCCCGTTCACGTGTCCGGGCGTCAACAAATCAGCACTGCACACATACGTAGTTCGTACTTGGCGCTGCTTTAACACTTGCACGTTCACACGCCCGAGCGTCAACAGATCCGCACTGCTCTCATATGCGTACAAGGCAGAGAATCAAAGAACTTTTCGAGAGCGACCACTTTGCCTCCTTACTTCTTCACCGTTAAAACTTAGACTGTCTGTCCCAGGACTCTCCACACTCCTGGAAACACTATTTTGCACTATTGTGCTCCCCTGACCAATCAGGAGCTTGCACTTTCTTCTCCATTATGCACTACTGACAATGAACATGGAGGGTGTGTGACCTCGCAAGTTTACAGCGTTATATATAATTCACCCTTTTACTAAAGTGGACAGAAACATGCCTAGATTCGAAATTTATGAAGGTAAATAGTTCTCCATTGAGCTAAATTCTGAAATTTACACGCAAGGGATGCTTTCGAAATGGTGACAGGCTTGTAAATATTCGAGAGACAAATATATGGTCGCACAGATGGACGGAGAAAAGGCTTGACGTGAGAATGTCTGAAAATATGGTGCGAGTCGAATCGGAAGAGACCCCCCCTAGAATGGAGGGTGTGGAGCCATCTAGCATGGAAGAAAATCACTAGATTTAGAAAGTTGAAAGAGGAAAAGACAAAGTGATACCTTTACATACTTATGCCGGTGAAATTTTGATATGCCTGGCAACACTGACGTCCAGGCGCGCATTTCGTTGGGGAGAGCTAGCTCTATTGTTACATTTTTTTCAGCTTTCTAGACTGGCTGCTGCATTCTGTCCCTCGGCCGTGAAAGTCGCATGGTGGTAAATTCACGTAACTGTGACAGCACCATGCTGTGCGAAGAAGGTGGTCGAAAATAGGGGTGACGTCCATGAGAGTTCCCACGACCCACGCTAACTTTCGAAAATAAGTAAAAAAAAAAAAAATAAACCTTGGGGTGGACGCTGGGAAAAGTCCATCACAGAACCCCCCCTTCGGATTAATCACGATGAAAATCTGAATAATCTGAATATTCTACACAATAAATTATTTGGGGCATGTGCCTGTTCATCCCCTCACAGTACGCCGAAAAAAAAATACAAAAATTTACTGGGGAGAACTTACAAAATATAATCCTTATGAATAGACAATATACAGAAACAAAAATAAATTTATACATGTAACCATAAAAATAGAAGTACAAAAAGTTTAAATATTCACAAATACAAAGAATACACAAGTACATAAAAGAAAATAAAGATTCCCTTCTGGATCCGGAAGAGGTCTTTCCACTTTCTTTCCTTTCAAACTGTCCCTGGAAGGGTCGCAAACGACCTGTGGTCATTCATTCATTCGCCGGCGACCTTCAGCCAAGGATTCCTTCCTACAGCTGGTCGACCGTTTCCTTTTCTACAAAAGGACCCCTCTTGTTAGCCGCACAGTCATAAATACCTGACACTTCTTCCTTTTTCCAATAAGCCGAAAAAATGTATATGTTTATAATCTTCTTATCCTCTTCCCTTTTCTTTTCAGCAATTGCTGGCGAAACTTTTTCATTATTATTTACAATTGGCACTTTAAACATGATGCACATTACAATTACAAAAACACTAATGATGATGATAATAATAATAATAATAATAATGATGACAATTACTGTTAATAATAATAACGACAATAATAATAATACTAATAATACAATAGACAAAACACTAAAAACACTAAATTACACTTAAATTCCATCATCAGCCTCACTGTACTATTCCAGTGTTGCAGTGTACCGGCGTAGGTTGGTGGTGTTGTAAACACCAATCTCCTTGTTGCTTCGTGGGTTGGACAAGAGATATGCATTGGGCCCTACTTCCTTCACCACCACGAATGGGCCTTCAAAGAGATGCACGAATTTTCTGTAGATCCCTTTGTCTACATTTGAGGTTGCAAAGGACCTTTTTAGAACATAGTCTCCTTCGTTGAATGTTGTCAAGTGTCCTTTGTCGTGCTGTTTCTTTCTAGCAGCCGCAGCTTTTTCTAGATTTTCCCTGGCTCTCATTAGCTTTACCTCACGACTGGAATCGTCGTTTAGTCGAGGGATATTGAATATTCTCCTTATTTCCTCCTCTGGGTTTCTGTTGAGAAATAGCTCGTAGGGAGCGTATCCCGTCGAACTGTGCACGGCCAGATTCATGCACTTTGTGATGTCCGGAATGTGTTGCGGCCACTCACGGTGTTTGTCCTTTAAGCTAATGCGAAAAAGCCTCCCTATCTCCCTCATGGTTCTCTCCACAGGGTTAGCTCTAGGGTTCTTGGCACTAATGAATCGCACTTCGATTCCCCTATCATTCAATTCCTGCTTCCATCTCTTCCCCGTGAACTGAGTCCCTTTGTCTGTTAGGAACGTCTTTGCATTCGGACAAAGTACTAAAAAGTCATTCACAATCTTATTTAGGACTGCGTTTGTTGTGGCTTTCTTCAACGGATAAACCATCACAAACTTGGAGAAGACGCACAGAAGTACCAGGCAGTACTGGAGACCGTATCTCGCCTTCGGTAGTGGACCGTATAGATCAGCTGATATAATTTCGCCAACGTTATTTGCCACCACTGGGTGCATCGGTCCTTTCATCTCCTGGTTAGAATATTTCGTTCGCAGGCAGAGATCACATGCATTCACGTGCTTCTTGATGCTTGCTCTCATCTTCTTCCAAGTGAAGAATTCGGAGATTGCAACGTGAGTTTTCTGTTGTCCGTAGTGGCCTCTCTTGTGATAAAAATCCATTATGCCATCCGTTAGGCACTTCGGAATGCAAATCTTGAACACTCCGTTTTCCTTTTTGCACAAGATGTCATCTTTTATCACATAACGAGAATTTTCTTCTCTCTCCTCTTCTTGGTGTCCCTCTAGGGATCGAACTATTGGCCCTAGCACTTCGTCTTCTCGTTGCAGCTTCGGAAGGTCCTGCATCGACGATCTTGTCTCCTGCCCTTTTGCTTTCTTCTTGTAGGCTCTGGCAACACTGCGATTCTTTTCTCTGGCTTCTACAACTTGTGCCGCTGCGACCATCGTAGCCGGGGGGGTTGGTTGACAGCTGTCCCCCGTCACAACAAACGGATTCGCTACCTTGATGCGAAAACTGCATTCCGGCTCACGACATCCCTCTCCACATGGTTCCAATTGTTTCAATGGAAGGAGCGGTGCCATTACATCACCATCGCACCGACATATGGGTCCTTCGCACTCGTAGCCAACAGTAATGTGGTTTGCTTGTTCAATACTTTCGCACTCGGCGGAGACAAATTTTATTTCTGTGTATAGGCCACTGCATCTCAATCTCATCGTCTTGTTGTGGAAGTCCAGGTGGGCGTGGTTGTCCTCTAAAAAGTCGTTCCCCAGAATTAAAGGTTTAACCAGGTTCCTAACAACAAGGAAATTGACGTCTACCGTCACACCTCCAAACGATACAGGCAGATAAGTCTGCGTGACAATCTTTGAGGCCCTGGAACCGAAAGCTGAAATGATTTTCAAACATCCAACGCTTAATTGTGGCAGGTTGGCGTTTTCCTCCAATAGGGATAGCCATATCTCCTCGCTCAGGCAGCTGTGGCTGGCCCCGGAATCTAATAGCGCTTCACACATTTTTCTCTCTACGAGGACATTTACAAGGGGCAAGGGGCGGGGCTTGTTAAGAGCATCTTGATTATTTTCATCAAACACCTTATCAAATAACGTATTTACGTGTGCACTTTCTTCCACGAAACTCTTCACATGTGTTTCACACTCTCCTTCGTCACTGTAGTCACCTTGGTAATCAAAATTCCTGTTTTCGTTGCTTATGTCGTTTTCCCGGGGCCGGGGAGATGACATCATACTTTCACTCCTTTCTCCCCTTTCCCGTTCTGGCTGTCAATCGCTGCTTCGCCTTCGATCCACGTCGTCTTGCCTTGCTTCCATTATAGAATTGACGTTCATTTGTTGCCTTTCTTCCGCATCATCCCTGGTCGGTTCATCATTGTAAGAGTAATTATGATCTTGCTGCCGTCTGTCGCCTCTGTCCCGACGGGGGGCGTTGCCTCGAGGTGGCTGTCGGCCGTGTGGTTGAGGGTCGAACCTGAGTGACCGCGAAGGGTTGTCATCCGATCTGAATCCCCTGCTGCTTGCACCGGCGCGAGAGGACCGACCGCGAGTCTCAAAAGTATTTACTTGCCTGCGGTTGCGATTCTGCACAGAAGCCAAGTTTTGCGTCGGCGTGTAAGATGTTTCTTGCACCTCCCTAAGCACGTTAAGTAGCTCGTTACATGTTGTAATTTTGAGTCCTATAACTGCTCTCCTAACATATGCTGGGTACTGCTTCAGAGCCACTTGTACCAATGTTTGTTCAGAGAGAGGATCCGGCAACACCGCATTTCGCTGCACCAGGTCCATGAAATATTCTGCAAGGGTCTTCCCGTCTCCCGGCGCGTACCTGCTTGTGTAAAGTTCGGCCTTCATTTTTATGAGTTTCTCTTCACCCAAAAACTGTGCCATAAACCGCTCTTTGAAAACCTGAAAATCCGTGAAATTGCGCTTATCGATGTTGAACCACGCGAGCGCACTTCCTCGAAGGGACAACCCGACGACCTTGATCTTCTGGTTCTCCGGAATCTGCGCGAGATCCATATAAGTTTCCATCTCTTGGATGTAGGTGCAAGCTTTTAATTCATCCTGATTTTTGGCGTCGAACTTGGGTAGCAACAGGTCCCTCTGCAGATACACATTTGCCGCTGCTATCCCAGCACCACACACTGAAGCGGGGGAAGGGTTGTCGCGTCGGTCGCCGTTGCTTTCCAGCGTATCGACTCTGCGTGTCTCTGACGAGGCTGTGCTTGAGATCTGCGCTCTGAGAGCTTGAATCTCCTCATTGATGGTCTCCCGCACTCTGCTATCTCTTCGTTCGATGGTGGCTTCAAGATGTTGAGACAGGGTGTCTCGCAAGTTCTCGGATATTTCTTGCATCCGGGTCTCCTGGACCTGATCCATGGATTCCGCAAATTCAGCCCTGATATTATGCAGGCTCTCTTCAACAGTTTCCGTCCGCTGCTCTAATGATTCGGTTCTGTCTGACACTTCATCGATCGCCTTCCCTAGCACGGTTTTCACCCTTTTGAGGTCCCTCTGCATCTCTCGTTTTAGATCCTCGTTCGACCTCTGCATTTTGCGTTCAAGTTCTTCGAATCTCCGGTCCATTTTTTCATCCTGTCTTCTTTCCAGGTCTCGAATATCCGTCTGAAGGACATCCAGCTTCCCCATGATGGATTGTAGCATCGCAAACATCTGAGCGTTGCCGACCGTTGTCAACTCACCCGCGATGGTTGTCACATTAGCTTCGCTTCTTCCCTGCATCTCTGGAGTCTCAGTGACGTCCCCACGATCGGCGAGCTCTCGCCTTTCACCTTCCCGATCGCCCGACTCTTCAACAGAACCAATGAAGCTAGCCAGCCTAGTATGCTCGCGAAAATTATACCTCGAATTCATGGTCGGTTATGACAAAAACGTTCAATTGCTACAACAAAACAAACACTACTACTACTAAATATGGGAGGCCAATATGTGAAAGAGAACGAGGAAAAAAAAAATGAACGGCACAAGTATATCAAGATATAACACTTTGAGAGTGGGAGGGGAGAGAGTGGCGTATCAAAAAGATGTAAAAAAAAAGTTACTGCATGAAGCATAAAAGATAATGCAAAAGAATAAAATTGACGCTAGCAGATAACATAGCTTAATGGGCAGAAAGAGAAAAGAAATAACAGAGAAACGAGAAAAACGCTGCTAGCGGCTAGCCCTGTCACCATCTCAAAACCAATCTCACGTGCGCAATAATTTCCGTTTTCATAAAGATATTCTACGGGCATGTTTCAAGCCTTTGCATCTCGATTTCCTTTTATTGCTGATATTATTTCCATGATAATTTAACTAATTAGTTGAAAAAAAAGTGAATCAAGGATTACAATTATTAATTTATGACATGTCCAAAATTCAATAAACAGGGTTTCTTAGCTGATTTAACAGATATTGCCCATTAGTTGGGGGCCACGCTGTAATGACTGCCTACCGGTAGAAATAGGGAGCCACCACATCATGAAGGCAACAGTGCCTCCGGGAACCAGTTGGGCCACAAAACAAAACAAATCAAAAAATTAAATCCACGGCTAGCTACACATACAACCTCAACTGGCTCCTTGTAACACAACATATGTAGCTGAAACTTAACATGAGGAGGTAAATCGAGATGCAAACACAATCATTATTATTTCCATAATTTTAATTTCTATTAGTTTGGCTAACTATGCAAGGTGACCAAAACTGATCCAAGAATCAAGACCTATAAACACATTGATAAAATTTACACACACTGTCACAAACTAAATTAGCAATAAAGAGTTGAAATTATTTGGCCAATGACATAATGCATGCAGTACGCGTACTACACTACAGTTTGCACATTACCTTGTCTGCCGATGCACATTAGAAAGAAAAATATATATATATAAGCGCGCACTGAGTTCATCGTTGGGGCCCAGTCTTCTAATATGGTCCCGATGTAACGTTTGACGAGATATGGATGGGAGGGGGGTAATAGATGAAATGATGGCGGTTTTTCAGTAGAGCAGCTACAACCACTGGTGGGTTCCTTGGTCGTCTCCGGTTCAGTCCATTTCAGCACGCGTGATTACTGTATAAGCTGTTCTGCTGGCATCTTAACGGCGCTTCAACACTTTCCCGTTCACGTGTCCGGGCGTCAACAAATCAGCACTGCACACATACGTAGTTCGTACTTGGCGCTGCTTTAACACTTGCACGTTCACACGCCCGAGCGTCAACAGATCCGCACTGCTCTCATATGCGTACAAGGCAGAGAATCAAAGAACTTTTCGAGAGCGACCACTTTGCCTCCTTACTTCTTCACCGTTAAAACTTAGACTGTCTGTCCCAGGACTCTCCACACTCCTGGAAACACTATTTTGCACTATTGTGCTCCCCTGACCAATCAGGAGCTTGCACTTTCTTCTCCATTATGCACTACTGACAATGAACATGGAGGGTGTGTGACCTCGCAAGTTTACAGCGTTATATATAATTCACCCTTTTACTAAAGTGGACAGAAACATGCCTAGATTCGAAATTTATGAAGGTAAATAGTTCTCCATTGAGCTAAATTCTGAAATTTACACGCAAGGGATGCTTTCGAAATGGTGACAGGCTTGTAAATATTCGAGAGACAAATATATGGTCGCACAGATGGACGGAGAAAAGGCTTGACGTGAGAATGTCTGAAAATATGGTGCGAGTCGAATCGGAAGAGACCCCCCCTAGAATGGAGGGTGTGGAGCCATCTAGCATGGAAGAAAATCACTAGATTTAGAAAGTTGAAAGAGGAAAAGACAAAGTGATACCTTTACATACTTATGCCGGTGAAATTTTGATATGCCTGGCAACACTGACGTCCAGGCGCGCATTTCGTTGGGGAGAGCTAGCTCTATTGTTACATTTTTTTCAGCTTTCTAGACTGGCTGCTGCATTCTGTCCCTCGGCCGTGAAAGTCGCATGGTGGTAAATTCACGTAACTGTGACAGCACCATGCTGTGCGAAGAAGGTGGTCGAAAATAGGGGTGACGTCCATGAGAGTTCCCACGACCCACGCTAACTTTCGAAAATAAGTAAAAAAAAAAAAAATAAACCTTGGGGTGGACGCTGGGAAAAGTCCATCACATTAGTTTAAAATTAACTTAAAACCTTAGAAAGACATATAAATTGGTTGAACTAGTGGGATTCCATAAATTGATATAAAAATTGTTCTTTTAGATTTAGTGGCTTGTTATTAATAGTTGTAACGATTGATAAATTTTGGTAAATTTCTTTGCTATTTGAATTACATTTTGATAGCCTTCGTGTATGTACTTTTAAGTATTTTTATTTTTTAAGAAGGTATAAATATTTGTTAGTTAAATTGTAACGCAGTTTGCTTGGCGGTAAAGAACGCAGAGCAAGTTGAAGCTTGCATTCTTTTCTTTCTTATCAACAATGTGTTCTCTTTCGGTCAGCGCTGCGCGGTTTTGTAAGTAAATTTTGCTGCATTGTGTTTCTTGATATGCCTTTTTGGAAGGGGTAATTAATTAAAGCTAAAAATAACTTTCCATATGTCCAAATCCTTTGTTCAGGGAATAGAATTGCGCAATCCCGCAAGTATAAATAAAAGCCGTTTCGCTGGCAGAAAAATCAGTATATTCAGGAATCTTTAGGTGATTAAATCGCTTGTCGAGGTCCAGGGCTGGGAGAATACGGGCGTTGTGTGGGGAGTGGCTGGTCAGCTCTCCCTTCCACAATGTCCGAGGTTTTCCGTAAGCCACCTTTCAGGATTTGTGCTGGTCATCATGATCCTTAAAGGGATTTAGCGGGCATATAAATAATTTGATTCATATAAATATTTAATCTAAATAAATTAAAAATTGATATCATTCATAAATTTTAAATTCTGTTAGAGTTGTCACTGGTCAGTGTGGCTCCGATGTAAATTCAAGTTAAAATTAGGCTCATCAAAGATATACATCCTTCTCGTCAAGTTAATTTTTATTCTAAATCATTCGGAATTTTCCTGGTCAGGAGGTTCAATTAAATAAAAGTTTATTTCTTTATTTACTTTAATCCGAGAGCATACCTCTGGTCAGAGGGTGGCTTTTAAATCTCACAGCTTATATAGTTTTCATGTCCGTTTTAAAGTTTGAGTATCCGGAACGTTAAGGAAAGTTTATTGGTTTCTCTTATTTAGGTTTTATGTTAGATGTAATTTTGAAACAGCTATAATAGGTGATCGGTCGAGTATATGTTTTTCTAGAAATTAATTTAATGTAAAAGTCTATTGTTTTGCTTTTGTAATGTGAGTAGCCAACGGCGTTGAAAAGGGTAGACATAGATTCACCTATTATGTTAAGAAATTCCACGTGGACATTTGTAATTTGTGGCCGAGATATAGCATTGATATTGGGTAGAGAAAGGCTCCCCTTATATTTTAATTATGAATGTTTTTAGAGGTTGACCCTGAAGATGGTAGTTTACCTCATGAGTTCTAGAGAACATAATGTAGATGTGAAAAGATGACAAAAGCATGAATAGAAATTTACGGATAGATGTTATGTAAATTTTTCTTTGGTTTTGGTTACGAGTAATTTTGTCGACCATTAGAAAGTGAATAATTTGTCACCCGTTTATTGAAACCAAGGTACTGCTGTGTTAGATCTATGATGGGGTATGGACATGTAATATAAGAGAGTGATCTCTGGGTTTTATGTTTACTCAATAGAAAGTTTTGACTATGTTATACGGAAGTCGTATTGATCTAAATTTTATTTTTGGTATTGTAGTTTTTCTTTTGATCAGAAGTTTGTATATTTTTCTCTTAATTTAATAATGTTGGGAATTGTGAATACGTTGATTAAGGTTTAAACGGAGAACCTTCTCTCATGTTAATTTTTGGAATGTTAATTGGAAATTTGAGAAGCAAATAAATTCTGTAATCGTTAATGGGTATTTCCTTCAGAGTAAATTTGGTTTATAAGTAAAATTAACTGGCCTCCTTTTGGTTTGATGAGGTGTCCCGCCGTCCCTGGTCAGTGAGCGGGAGGCTTTATCAATCCATAAGTTATCAGTTTAGATTATGCTGATTTCGCTCGCGACTCGCATGCGTATCCTCACTGGTCAGTGGGATGCGGGTGCGATCACGATGGAGGTTTAAGCGTAAGGAAGGTTACCTACTTTAGAGTTAAGGTTTTTTGTTAAGTAAGCAAAAATTATTATTTTTTTATTATTATTATTCAAAAGCAGACCCTTACCCGAACCTTGAGATGCGGACTCTCATGACCCGCAGGAACTGAGAATTAGTCGTGGCATGTATTATAACAGAAAGAGAAATGGTAGGCAGCGTCGCCCGGTCTTGTCTTTCGAGGGGACCGAGCCGGTGCGTCGCGTGCCTGACGATGGGCGGTCGGCCCTGATCGTTACATAGTTCATATATTAGTTTTGTAATTTATTAAAATTGAGGTGAGGGAGGTCAACGTCAACATAAACTAAAATTTTGCTAGTCGAACATACAGGAATAATTAGAAGATATCATTTACAAGACAACTTACTACTAATTATGGGAGTATTATCCATGTATACATCAAGTTTATTATAATACAATAAAAAAAATGCTCGAGTTATGTATTCCTGTCTGGATCTTTGCATCCCTCTACTGGGGATCCAATGGTGTTTGTGTGTAAAATATACGATATCCCTTTAAAATGGTGATGTAGTTAATTTTACACCTTTTGCCATTTACCAATCAAATACGGGAGAAACTTCAAACACTTGAAGTTTTATAATGGTTTTTCTCTCGCTCTCTTTATAGACATTAACAACTTCAATTTATTGAAATGTTCATACCATTGCCATCTGGAAATTCTTCATTATTTTATATATCAACTTTAAAGTTGTATGTAGACGTTCTCAGAAAATTAAAGGGACTAAAACTCATTTTCCCAGCGAGGAGGGGGGTATTTTCAAGATAGCATTCTATGTGTATGTAGAGCTTTGATTTATATTTCCTTATCTTTGTCTTCGGGAAATGTCTTGAAATGTTGTTGATAATACACCGTCCTTGCATCCTTATGGTTAAAAGCATCAATTTTAACTCTGGTTTAAACGCAATGCAAACTTTACTTTGCAATTTTGATTCAAATGATGCATTTCTTTTATTTTCCAGCTCTTGCACCTGCTACTCAAAAAATGATCTTGTTTCGAATGTAAGAAGTGTGGGCCACTCCAATGAGAATAATGCTGTGGACTATGGTGAAGGATGGCAACCCGTGATACAGGAGCCATCCTCAACAAACTCGTGTAAAATAAAGTCAGGCAAGTTTATTGATTTGAAGTTCCATATCAAAAATATTGTTATTGATGATTTCCATTTAAAAAGAAAAAAGCCCGTGTTTGTTTTGAGTACACTTTTATGCCCCGAAAAGCTAAGTGGGAACAACAGTTTAAAGTGGATTCCGAAACACTATGCAATGCGTCTTTTCCGGGTATCGAACGCCGGAGTTTTTTTTATTGCAAGGTAACAGCAGCATTAGCCAATATGTGTTTACAGTCCCATTTCATGTCATGAACCTAGATTGATGTGTTTGTGTCGAGGGGAGCGGCAAATTTGGATATGTTTGGATATATATGTATTGATTATTTAATTTGGTTTATTTTACTTCACTTTTCTGGCAAATTTTGGTAATCGCGAAGATGAAGGGACACTCACAAAGAACACTCATGCCCACACCGGAATTCTAACCTTGGACCCCTACCATTGTAACGTGCTGTGCTGACCACTCCACCACGGAGATCAACAGGCGCGCGCTTGTGTATCTATTTATCTAATACATACAAGCCCCCCACGCACATAAATACATACATACATACATACACACACACACACACACACACACACACACACACACACACACACACACACACACACACATATATATATATATATATATATATATATATATAAAGTTCCCCATGCATGTAGCACTGTACCATGAAGGCATATCTAGGGGATGTGGAGGTAGGGCCCTACACATTCTCGATCTCGGTCATTCTGAAGGGGTGATGTGATCATTTGGAAAGGCTTTGTAATAGTGAAGTAAATTTTCATGTAAGCTACAGAAAATATGGGGGGCAGGTCTTTGTCTTTTCGGATTTCCAGTAAAAACATTTAACGCCTTTTAGCTGTCGATTTTGTTGGGTTTTGTCCGCTCTCTTTAAAGGACAATTGAATCGTTTATGAACGGCTGTAGACTTCGCGTTCAGTTGGTTCCAATGAAATTTTAATTTCAACCTCTCCGCCCCCTCTTCCTTATCTGATCGTAAAGAGTCAGTGAGTGGAAAACAGGCCACCTCGTATATCTCGACTTATAGATGCCACGGCTCCACGAAACTTCTGCCACCAGAAGGGAGTTTCGTTATCGCCCGGTAGATGGCAATCGCGTCGTAGGCTTGTGTGAAGCAGAGCGAGTAGAGTGTGAAGTGCAGACGTGGAGGGACTTGCCGTCCGGCATATCATGGAGGCCAGTAAGGAAGATCAGCGAGCAGTCACGAGTCCTGCTGGCGGAAGGCGCTAGTATGCGAGACATTCGCCATCGAATGACGACAGTGTATGGGGAACGTTGTTTTCTCTGTCGCGGTTAAAGGAGTGGAGTCGGAGGTTTCGTGAAGGAAGAACGTCACTGCAGGACGATCCACAATCTGGATCATCTGTCACTGTCGCAAATGATGACCTCATCAAACGTGTGAATGACATCGTTCATCAGGATCGACGGTGTACAGTGGAGCACGTTGCACAGACAACAGGGGCAAGTCAAGACACGGTGATTAACACCATGAAAGACCGTCCCCAGTATCGGAAGGTGTGCGCACAGTGGGTTCCCCACAATCTGACCGCAGAACAAAATCTGTTTCGATTGGGAATGGCACTAGAGATGCTCCTCCGATACAACCAGGAAGGCAGTGATTTCCTTTGTCGAATTGTCACGGGGGATGAATCTGAGTACGATCTGTATGAACCGGAAACCAAGTGGCAAAGTCAGCAGTGGAATCACCACCACTCGCCACCACCGAAGATATCGAAGGCTGTGCAGATTCCCGCTGCCACGTACTCCTCACATTGTTGTTCGGCCACAAGTGGCCCCTGCTTATCGAATTTTGTGAGAAATGTGCAACAGTTAGCGAAGTGCAGTATTTAGAAACTTTTACGTGCCTGCGTCAAGTCATCAAATCCATTACACCAGGTTTGCTGTCGTCCGGGGTGGTGGTGTTGCATGATAATGCACATCCGTATGCGGCCATGTTGTCCGGGACCTCTTACACAGATTTCGTGGAAACACTCCAGCACTCACCTTATATCCCGAACATGTCTCCGTGCGATTTTGACATTTTTGGTTAGTTGAAACGGGCACTGCCTGGTCGCCGATTCAACTCGGACGCTGAGGTGAAAGATGCAGTGAGTGATTGGTTGTTGCAGCAACCGCCCACCTTCTACTACATGGCTACCATTTTCCTACTGCCAGGACGGTGGGACAAATGCCTTCGGGGATTACGTTTAAGGTGAGCACATAGTTTCATAGTTATACAGGGTGGCCTGTCTTCCACTGACTGACCCTTATACATTTTCAAGTTTCTTTAAATCTACGTACGTTTCTTTAAGTCTACGTACTTTTTTTGTTGTTTGTTTTCAGAGTCATGCAGAAAGGAAAGCGAATCGAAAGTTATTATTTCCATCGAAACCCTTCACACAACTCGAAGCGATAAGAAGGAGATAAGCGTTGAACCTTCCCAGCAACTGCCTTCAGAGGGAATCTCGAAGAAGGAACTGAAGCAAACGGCGAAACCAGGCAGAAGAAAATCGCCCAAAGCGAATATCCTGCTGGACTTCCTCCACTACAACCCCGGAGCGCCATGTTTCTCGACCCGCAGGTTCAAGAGATCGGACACCGTGGGCAACGTGAGCACCATGTCTGACGTCACGGTGGTTCCCCAACACCGCGGAGGGTGGATGCGATCGCAAAGCATGCAGGAGATCTGCGCGACGGGAAACGTGAAGACTGCCGACGAGCTCGCCAGGGATTTTGGAATCAACCTGTCGCTGTATCAGACGCCCGATTTGGAAGTGTCTGCCATGGTGGACAAGTCTGCACATTTAGTGAAGTCCGCGCCGAATGCACCAGAGTCGTTCGAGATCAGGGAGCAGCTTAAGGACTTGCCATTTGGTACTATCCATTTCACAGCCTGCTACTACAAGAAAAGCAAGAAGTAAGTTACTCTTATGTATAAATATATTCTCTTGTGTTCGGTTTAATGTAGTTACTTATTATCTGCACCAGTTGAGCTTTTTAGGGGTGTGCGGGATCCCGAGAAGTCGGGACCGGGATCGGAAATGACTTCCCGACTTTTCGGGATCCCGAGCAGTCGGGAAATACCGAATGGTCATTTTCAAAAGTTGTTAATTCTCGACGTTTTCTGCATTGCAAGTGTCTTGAACTTATCGGAAATTGTTTGCTTTTATTCCAGAAATGAAAAAAACAATCACTTAAATTGAAAATGACGTGTAGAAATCGAGATTTTCAGAGCTTCGGGAAATTTCGAAATGGCGATTTTTTTCCCGTCCCGATCCCGCCCCGACCAAAAAAATTCTGTCCCGCACACCCCTCGAGATTTTTATAAAGGGATGTTCTTAGGTAAACAAACAAAAATCAATCAGACAATTCGATTATCGAAGGCCGGAAAAGAACTTTCGGTTTGACCAAGTTCCCAATATAAACAAGTTGAATATACATTGTCTTCAAGCTTATTTTGTTGCATAAGATCGGATGCAAAATGGATCACTTGAAATGTTTAAGTGATATAGAGAAACAAAGATACCTAGAAAGAACTGGCAAGTTCCCTGATCGTTTCGATGAAGATTTACGGAACAATAGTAATCATTTCCGAGACAATGTTGATTTTCCACCAGTGGTGTACTTAAACGCAACCCCCATAATTTTATGTCTTGGGAGAGCGTTTAGATCCCTTTAGGGGTGTGCTGGACAGATTCTTTTTCTTTTGTCGTGACGGAAAATGTTCAAAATTTCCCGACACTGTGGAAATTTCGAATTCTACGTCATTTCCATTGAGTGGTTTCTTTTTTGTATTTCTGAAATAAAAACTAACAATTTCCGAGAATTTTCAGACACAATGCGCAAAACATAAAAAAAAATACCACTTTTAAAGATGTCAATTTGGAATTTCCCGACTGTTAGAGTTTCGAAGTGGGGATCGGGACGAGAATTTTTTTTTCCCGATCCCGGTACCGACTTTTAGCAATGTCGTACACCTCTAGTTCTCTTCTCTCGCAGGCTGCTGGTGCATATTGCCAAGATAGAGAACTTGCCTCCAAGGGACGGAAGCTTCAGCTACAACGTGGTGGCCAAGCTGTCCCTGCTGCCTGCTGACAAAAAGGTGCAGTGGAGCGAGGTGCAGACAAGCAACCTGAGCCCGTCCGTCGAAGAGGACTTCAGTTTCCAGGTGAAGGAGACGTCTGGCAAGGTGCTCAGGATGTCTGTGTACGACGCCGACCTTCAAGGAAAGTACGACGCCATCGGCCACGCTTTGTTTTACTTGGAGGACATATCCGGAACACCTCGCAAATACAAGATGAAACTCTACCAGCAGTCTGAGGTAAATTGCTCGACTGTTTGCCTGTTGTTGGCAAGGGTCGCGACTGAAACTAAAGCCTGAATCACACGGAACTGGATATCCATACCCATTTGCTAGTTTTCGCCTAACACGGTACTTGTTACACCGTACTTGTCGATAGTCTTTCGTTCCCATAATGGCGGCCGCGCGAGATGTAAACAACGTATCACTTCACACTTTTAAAATACGATAACTATTCAACCGAGAGGAATATCGCTTCGTATTAAATGGTTTTAGGTAGAGAAGAATGGCGCTGATAAAATACATACTTTACAACGTTTACTATACACGTATGGAAGAATATTTTAGCTTTTTCAATTGTAAACATCGTGCACTCACCACACAGACGGTACTCGACATGCCTCTCGTGCTGTATGCACTCGGAAACCACAGACAAAAAATGCTACTTTGCAAACTCACAGATTATCTTCACATGGCCAAACTTTGCTCTGGTTGGCTGTTCCACAGAATCTAGTCGAAGAAAATTAGTAGCAATTAGAACATGTCCTATTCCACAAAACCAGTTAAGCAGTCAGCCAGGCAGCCATGATTTCTACCTAGAAAGTCAGTTCAGAGCCAACTAAGGCATTCCAACTAGAAATCCAGTTCCGTGTGATAGGGGCTTTATTTCAGTCAGAGTTCTAGTTCGAGACGAACTGAAACCAATTCCGTGTCAAACTACAATTCACGCTGAGCGTTTCTACTCTGGTTGAGACGAACTGAAACTCGCAGCTTCTGTGCAAGCCCTACTTCAGAAATTAGTCTTGTCTTGGGGGTAATGAGTTCGGTATAATAGTTCGGGATTTCATTCCAAACCACGAGGGAGGTGAATTATAGCTCGGAACATCGGTTCGAGTGCACTGTACCTCAGAGAATCAGTTCGACCTTCGAAAGACTAAAAGCGCGCGGTGTGGATAGAGCAGAGGATAGACGATGTAGAGTACTGCATGGAACCATTTTCGCTCGCTCGTACTCGTTAGGGTTTCCCACGTAGACAGTAATCGTAGACACATACATGCAAAATATCCATTATGGCAGTTTCAGCCCACAATCATCTGTTTCATTTTCATGTATCACTGTATTGGTAACATAGACTAAACTCTTCAAGTTGTTTGTCGAATGTTTTGTAGCATCCTTTGAGTAGTCTGCGGGATGCAAAGAATGCTGCATCGTCGGCGAAGATTGGTGGGAAGCACGCTGGTGCTATGTCTGATGTATACAGTGCATATAGTATCGGAGCCATATATCCTTTTTTCTTTGGTTTTGCTTTTATTCGAGCAATTTATATTCTGCCGTCGAACAACGTCAACCACACAGAAGGAGACCAGCAGTGAATTTTTATATTTAACTATCTAAGTATTTATACACCACAAAATACAGTATTAATATTTATTAAAGGCCCAGGCACCTGACGTCTGTGGTTTACAAACGATTCCGGAATACACAGATTAGTCAGCTTCCGGTGTGAATTTGTTGAGATATATTAGACCAAACTTAGTGGTTACTTCACCGAGTACTTACGTCTTCGATGTAACTGCTTAGGTGTTCAATTCACTTGGCGATAAACACGCTGAAAAACACTAACGTTGAACACTTAGTAGAGTTGGGGGGAAAGCACAAATCTTGCTGATACCGAGTTCGATGTCTTCAATCTTCTAATCCTCCTGTCATTGGTTCATAATAAACATGTAGCCTCTCTTCTTTAGTAACCTTTTCTCAGGTTCTGGTAAAGATACTGCACACGCCGATAGTTCACTCACAGTTTATTCTATAGACAATATTTCTCTTTCCGGCAGAGATCATGACCGTTAGTTCACTTGTGTTATTTAGACACTATCTCTCTTTCCGGCTGAGATCATGGCCATTAATTCACTTACAGTTTGTTCTTTGGCCCGCGAAACCAATAACCAACGTAACACGGATCCTAACCGTATCTTCTCTGCAACGCACATCAAACGTTCCCTAGAAAAGACGTTAACGTCTCTTGCCGCCCTTTTTCCCCCCAGCGAGGGCGGGTCAACTTTTATAAGGGGTGCGTTAAGATCGGTTACAGCCAGTGTGGAACCTTGTGGTACTCCTGCCTTGACGTTCCGTGCCAATTTTGAGGCTCCCTGGAAGGTCGCGATGAATGTTGTTTCTTCTAGGTAGCTGGCTATCAGGTGAAGAGCTGCTAGCCGAGATCTCGCCTTTATAAAGGTTCGGCAACGCTAGCGTAAACGAGTAGAGGACTCAAGAAATAAACAGTGTATCTAACTATAAATATTAACTATATACAAAAATCAAATTTCAATTACCTTAGATTTTTAGAAATCTATGAATATAGAGGTGGATCCCGTACAAAAGTTGACGAGTAGGGTTCGTTACAAGTTTCAATGTCACTGTGTCTTTCACTTCGCGATCCACATTTGAGAGCCCACTACCACAGACAAATTACGGTTATATATGTACTACTGGGCTTCGAGGGTATGCCGCTCGTGTAGAAGATCTAGATTGAGTACGATATCTATACTGCAGAAGGTTTAACCTGGCACAGTTCGCGCCAAACCGTAGATTTCCTTCTGCTAGCCGACTTTCCCGGGCGTCACGTGAGTGTTTTCGACCATTGGCATAAGCCTTGGAGACAGCACGTGCTTTGTCCTTTGCTTACCAGGGGTCACCGCTGCCTTCGCGTGTCCTATGTTGCCACGTTGTCAAGGACGTGAATGTTCTGGTGACGGAGACATCTGTGCTTGCACCCGCAAATGACCGCTCGCAGCCCGGCCTGCCGCCATGTTTGCTCGCTTGCGCCGAAATCAGTGGCAACAACGTCCTGCAGACGACGGAGAACGTTTTGGCGGGAGCCGTGCCAGGTTAAACCTTTTGCAGTATACGCTGGTCTAGTGAACGTCACTTCCGGCGCTGTTGCCATAGCAACAGTATACCTGGCAATATACAACGCGTTGTCCGTACTTTCCCCATGCAGTGAGTATTGGAAGCGGACCGCAAGGGATACCTTTTGTTCTTAGTGACAGGGTTTTTCAACGAAAATGGTAATATGTATCTTACACCATTGTAAAGATTAGATTCAGAAGAATATGTACATAAAATACAGGTTGCTTACAGGTGACAAGTTAAAGAAACAATGGAAGAACAAGAGCAGGCACGCTCCATGGAAGTGACCGGCAACTTACGATTTCTTCGGTTTCCGCTACACAGGCTTGCTGACGGGTAAATGAACGTAAGTCGCATGGTTCTTTGTCTGTGGTCAGATATGTCTTATTGCTATGCGTATGATTACAATCATTGTGCACATTAGGCATATTTCGTGCCTTTGAACTAATGGGTATTCAAAAACTACAATGTATTTTCTCGATCGGAAGAATACATATGTGTAATACATAGTCATACACGTCGAAAGAAATTCTTGTAGGGCTAGTCAGGCCATTGACATATTTTAATAGTAGTATTAGTAATATTGGGAGTGTCTAAAGTGATTTCAGTCAATAGCCGGAACAGCAAACTAATGAATAGGGACGAGTACTGCTACTACTAATATCAACAACAATAATAAATGCATATGAAGATAACAATGGTTTATTATTATTATTGATTGGTTGATTTGGTGTTTTAAGTCCAGTTTATGCACAGTAAGGCTAATCGGGACTGGACCTACAGTTTAAATTGTAATCCGAACCACTATGTGCCTCCACCGTATTATTATTATTATTATTGCATCCAAAATAAATGTGTAAACTCAAGGTGTATCACGTCTGTTATTTCAGAAAATTAGGTTCGCATTTACATCTTAAACGAATGGCACTTTCCAAAATATATTAATATTATGTTCTTGAATTTCCAGAAATTCTGAATAACCGTAACTCGTAAATAAGCGATTTCTAACCGAAAATATTTTACTCCAAATGAGGAATTGAGATAATACGAAAGAAATCTCTCCCCTAGAAGCTTATCTTCCCGCTTCTTGGAAATTCACGCATATTGCTGTGTGCATTAAGGACTATTGAACGAAAGATTGAACATGTGATAAATCCAGTGGCGTAAATAACACCCCCGCGGTGCGCGGGTGAGGCGCACGAGCTTCGGGGCGCAGTAAGAATGATAAACTAAGAAAGACGGATAGTTCACTTTCGGCGTTAAAATATATTTTCAACCGAACATATTATATTTTATGCCCCTAACTGCAAACTGAAAATGTTAATCACAAGTAGAAAGTGGATTACCAGATTAGAAAACAAAACTTCATTAGCTGAATGGTTTACGTAGAAGAAGGGTAGACGACAGGCAAGAGAACACACTTGCAAGGCCAATTTTCACCCTAATTACAATTTTTACCAAACGGAAAAGAGAAGTTTAAAAAAAATCTTCCTCGACGAAATGATTTTCCAAGTTAAAATTCATCAAATATTACTTGAGAAGCACAATGTCAGGAGTGAGAGTGATCGAGCTCGAAAACTAGCAAAATAATTAGCTTCCATGAAAAATGCAGAAGACTGCTAATGATCATTTGACAATATCGTAATTTTTGTAATAACAGTCTGTTTTCATATATAATTATAATATATAATTTTTTACAGCTTCTCTGTTGTCTTAACCTTTCGTATCAGTTTTTACATTGATTCAAATTACATGTATGCATTTTCATGTTTTTATATACATAATATAAATGTGGGCGTGAATTAATATTTTAGAAAAGAAATATATTTGTATATTTTTAGACGAGTATGGGCGCACAACCGAAAGTTGCGCGCGGGGGGTGCAGAGCATGTTAGTTACGCTACTGGATACATTCCTGGCGCCTGGAGCCCACTGATCGACCTGAAGGTGTTTTCAGCTTGGCAGCCCATTATTAATTACAACAAATTGTTTTCATTCTAATATTTTTGCATAAAAGAACATGATAAAGTGATAAGTTGAAATAATAACAAGATAATGATGGACAAAGGAAAGGGCACATGTTGTGTTCAACCCTTTTGTCCTCGTAATAGGCTCGTAACAAAGGAATAGAGGCTACATTGGTTATGTAAAATATTTCATCTGGTTCACGTAAATATAAAGAAAGCAGTGGCGGCGATTGGGTTCCAAAACCGGGGGGGGGGGGGGGGGCAAGGTGTCAAAACTGGGAGGCAAAGACAGTATATTTCTCTTTTTAGATAAGATTTAACATAGTGTGGGGGCAAAAGTGGGCGAAAAAGTGGGGGAATTGTTCCCTCGCCCCCCCTAATTGCCGCCACTGAAAGAAAGATAATAAACATCTCTTCGCACATACACAAAGCTAATTGCAAAATTTTCGAAGAACTGCTAGTCACAACACGTGCGACATACAAGTATCTCTTTCCTTAACATCATATTCTTTCCTTCATGCTTGCTTTCACCCTTACTTTGACGACGCCTTCTTATCTTGTGTATCTGAAATTACGAAAGTGGTTCTCCTTACATGCTAACCCTCCATCCATCCATTGTTTTCGGCTCATCTTTCCAAAACCTCAGCAACGCTTTATAGCCAACGCCATGTTACCGACCTTAGCAACGACCGTAGCAACCGGTTGTTTATTGCCAATATGGCCGCACCCATGCGCGGGACCAGCAGACGACTTGACCAGCGTATAGCGTCGTCCGTGCGAACTATTTGGCTCTCGAGCGAAATGTTCTTCCTGCAGCATTCTAATCCCAAGTATATTTGCAGACCACAAAAGACAAAGTCGCTTCATGCAAAACACTACTCTGGTTGATATGTAGTGATATGAGCTACTTTGAATATAGTCAGAACAGGAACGTAATTTGGAAATGCATGGTTGGCAAACATAACTTTTTAAATTTGTGAATGTAGAAGAATGAAAACTCATATACTAGTTATACGTGTTCTTTAAAATTACAAAAATGGCGTTTTGAAGGTCAGTGTTGCAGCCTTGAGGTCGTTTTGTAACTACCAGTTGAATCCTCATGTAAATTTGAACTGTGGGTCTCTCCTACGATTTTCGTCGAACTTTTAAGTTTTCCATTTGTCTCTCATATACTGTATTTTTGTTCGTCACGGTGCGTAAGTAATTTAACTACTCAAATGTACATCCTATCTCTTGCAGCCTGATGTGAAACCTGGGATTATCCATCTCTCCCTGACGTACAGAGAAGAAAGCAAGGAACTGTTTGTCCACGTGATCCAGGCACGTAGGCTGTTGCTTAGTTCGAGTGCGAGAAAGAAGCACACGAAATATCTGGGTAAATACAAATAAATCGTCCTTTTTCTTGACCCTATTTATTTCAGCGTTCAGACAGATTTCAAGAGAGTTTACTTGAGGTCAATGACGTCGGTACCAGTGGTGCCAACTTATGATAAACATAGGGTGAGCTGAACCCGGAGACATATTTTGTAATTTCATGCAACAATATTTGTCATTAGTAGGCAGAGGATTTGCCCTAAAATGCCTTTTTTGTTCCTTGGTCAGAAAATGCAGGTTTTTAAGTTTAAAAACAGTTTCAGGGCATTTCTGAGAGGAATGCATGGATTTAATAGTGGCTGTTTTGGCCTATTTTAGTCATAGGTCCTATCTCGTAGGTAACTGCTTCTTGGGTGCCTAACCCAGGAAAGTGGAAAATGTTGACTTATCAATGTTAGTGACTATTTTATATTTTTCGATTTTTTTTCGCCTGCGTATTTTGAGAGTGTTTTGTTCTATCCTGGTTATAAGCCCTTATCCTCCTTTTCTTTCCTAATAACTATGTGACCACTGATAGTCTAAACAATACAGGACACTGAAAAGTATCATTTTAGAGATGTAATAAATTATTGTGAAATATTTTGACACCACTCAGTTAGTAACTAAGTTGTGAGAATTCTTTAGGTGTATAATTATGAAACATTTTGTCTTCTTAAGCGCGGGGACTTTCTTTCTCAAATAAAGTACAATAACAGGCAAATTATTGGGTTGGCTCGATCCTCACAGGCCAACACAAGTTGGCATCACTTGCTGATACTGGTTAACTGTATCCTATGATTGCTATCCTCACTGGCACTGCATTTGAAGGAAAGTGACAAAATACTCTTTAGAAATAGTATCAATCCCTAAGATTATATGTTTATTTTATTAAGTCTCTCTGAATGCTTCACGTTGACCAGGGCATTCACTTGTTTTTCTCAGTTGTCTCAGCCTCTGAGGCATGTTAACAATGCACTGTGTTGTGCTATGCAAACCTCCTGAGCATTCAGGAAACAGGTAGTTTCTTCTGCCTATGGAGTCGGCGGTTTGCATAGTGGCAATTAAAAACACGATTCGGCATGGAGGAAGGGCTCGATGGCCTAGTGATATAGAGGTGAGACAAGCTGAGAGGGGACTGACTTTGGATTGGAGTTGAGAAGGAAGAAGAGATTAGGAGAGCAGTAGGGCAGAAGTGAGACTACGCTCTGACCATTGTCTTTTCTGCAGTTTAGTTCCTTGATTTATTTTGTACCTTTCGCATTGCCAAGCGTTAACTCGTCATGCCAATGACGAGTGCTCTCATCAGAGGATGAATGATGAGTAACTTACATCACCCACAATTAATTGCACAATGACTGGTTCAGATCCCATCATTCTTTAGAATGATACGTGGTGGAGGTGCGGGGCATATCACGAAATATTAGTGATCTAAAGAATATTATTCCTTTAGTCCACTCTTTTCAACTACTTGCCTATTACATTACAATTTTCAGTTTCGTATCTACTTGGAAATGTGAGGCAAGGAAACACATGGAAGCTTATTTGACCAACCTCTTTTAATGTTCAGCATCGAAATTTGGAAAATTAAAAAAAGCTCCTCTCATCGAATGGATGTCTACCGGATATTCCTGGATATCTGTTCGATATTCAGAACTTAAACCCCGTTCCAGCTAACTGTAGACCAGGCGAACGAGAACAAGTTTCTGCGCAAGTAGTGACGCGAGACGGCTCCACCAATGAACAGTGAGAGGAACGGGATTGCGTAATGGGTGACTGGAGTTACCCGCTTTCCCTGCTTAAGTTGCGAACTTTTGAAAACTATGAAACTGTATGCACATGGAAAACTAACCATATTTTTTTCTCCAGTACGCTTGGTTTAAGAATGTCTTAGAGAAATATTTACCTCCCTTTACACGCACATATATACAGGCACACTCACACACACGCACCTGTTTTTCAAGGTTGATTATATATTTTAGCATTAAATTAATGGCTTGTATAGCATTAGGCCTATATGCTAGTTAATCTCGAAGGAAGCATGATACGCATATAGTAAAAAAATGAGGCCTCCTCGATGGCGCAGTGGTAGCGTCGTCGCCTTGTAATCAAGGGGTCCCGGTTCGATACCCGGTGGAGGCACATAGTGGTTCGGATTCCACTTTAAACTGTAGGCCCACTCCCGATTAGCCATACTGTGCATAAAGTGGACTTAAAACACTAAATCAGCCAACCAACCAATCAAAAATGATGACAAACTGCATCCTAATAACGTAACAGACTATTTTAGATGGGAAGAATGGAAGTTGAGATCACCAAATGTCCTCGAATCGGGTAATTTGTGGTTGTAATCACTTGACTTAAAATTTCTAATTTGCCACGTACTGTCCTTACATAATGAATGGGGCACGTCTGCAAACAATCGTATCTGAACAAATATAAAAAATTACAATAAATTAGCACTCAGAGTGAAATGGTAAATATACCTGTACGGTGTCTTGTCTGCCAAGAAAAAGTAAACTGTCCTTGCGCCCCCAGTTTTGGCACCAAACATAGCCGCTGCTGCCTCTGTAAACAACAGCACAGAAGGAAAAAGATCGACTTACCAAACATAGCAAACAAAGCTGATGCAGTTCTCTTGATTTGTAGAGGTAACGTCGTCGCCTTGTAATCAAGTGGTCCTGGTTTCGATACCTGTCCCACTTTAAACTGTAGGCCCAATCTGATTAGCCTTTCTATGCATAAAGTGAACTTAAAACAACAAATTAAAGTTTATGAATTTGCAGTCACTGTCGATGCACTGAGTAACAAGCATACACCAATTCATGGTCGATGTAGAAAGGAGGTTCCTGTTCTTCAATTTTATCAGATTTGTTTTACTGAAAACACGTTCACAGCCAACATTTCAATGTAGGAAGAATACAACAACAAGTGCACATTTTGACAAGCCGTTAATTTAGCGTACGAACCAAGGCCTAGACCGTACTTCCGTATATGCCATGCAATTTCCGTGCGGTTGGCAATGCTGCTCTTTGCCGACTCGATTTCCCTTCTCCTTCTCTGTCGTTATGCGCGGCTCTGCTCCACAGTTAGCTGGCACAGTGTATAGGCACGAATATCGGAAAGACATCCACTAGATAGATGTTCCTTGAACATTGTCTGCTATATGGGTTGACCTGCATCTCCGTCTTGCGGTAACCGGTAAACTGTTTACATTTTATTTACGATCGATTGATTTCTGATTAAATTCTTTCTTCTTTTCAATCTTTGTCTGGACAGGGAAGTACAACACCTACGTGAAAGCGAGTTTCTTCTGTCAAGGCCAGAAGATGAAGACCAAGAAATCACCCACCGTCCAGAACAGCAGAGACCCTATCTACAACCACACCTTCAGGTTCCAGCGGCCGTCGCTCACCCTTGGGGACAGCTACATCGTAGTCAGTGTTCTGATGAAGGACTGCTTCAAAGGGACTCCCATAGGACGCTTCATACTCGGACCCTTCTTCCACACCAGCGAGAAAGAGCTCACCCCTTGGGGAGAGGCGATTCTTGAAAACAAATTGTCTACCCATTGGTGTAGGCTGTATTTATGATAGGATATTACTTTGCATTGTTTTATTTTTTGTATTTATGATGACATGAAAAATACACATTATCTTCATGCATCCTAAGTTCCTTGTTGTTTCAAAATATATTTTTCTATTTCGGCATTAAAACGCAGTGTTTGGGGCGTTTCTTTTTAAATTACCTCTGTAGCGTCCAGAGGCGTACGAGCAATTTTTAAGGGGACTTTTTAAAGCTGTTGAATAAGGTTTCCAAATAATACAGGGTGTACAAATAGTCCGGTAACACTTCCAAAAATTTATTGTAAAGATACTATTAGCCAGTGCTCGAAAAATTTTCTTCAAAGTTAGGCGCCAGCTCTGAAAATCAGGCGCCAGGAAACTACCTACTAGCAATTGTGCATACTACAGAGTGTTTCAAAAGTCGCACAACCCAAACCTTGAAAATGTATATCATGAAAACCGTAAGAGGTATTTACACCAGGTTTTCTGCACTAAATTAATCATGTACGCTATCACTGGGTTAATACATTTATGTTAGCATGAATCGAAATAAAAGCAATTACATTATTTTAAAAATATTGTTAATTTGCTGAAAACATCTGAGAATTGATTTTTAACAATATGACAACAAAGTAGAAATTTTCAGCGAAAAATGCAGGTTCGACGAGGACTTTTTTTTAAAAAAGGAAATACCCCCTACACGAAGGTATCCCCCACCATTCACACTTTTACACTTTTCAATTGTTACAGTTTCTCAGTTTCTTACCATTTAGACAAACACAAATACCCATGCCTTACCCGGGACCCGAACCCGAAACCTCTGGCGTAGAAGCACGCTCTGCTAACCACTCCGCCACGGAGGTCGACCCCAGGACTCGAACACGGATCTCTGGTATACCGTGCCATTGCTATAACCACTGAGCTACTGAGCCGGCCTGGCCTCGCCTGATTTTTCGCTGTCGCTGTTTTACCTTGGTAAAGTTGCCTTTGAAACACAGTAGACTTCGACGTTGCCTGGTTCCTCCCAGCGTAGAGATGTTAATTAGTGAAGATCAGCCACACACAGGAAATGTACTACGTAGAAATTTTCAGCGAAAAATGCATTAACATCTCTACGCTCTGGGAGGAAACAGGCAATGTCGAAGTCTACTGTGTTTCAAAGGCAACTGATCCCGTTGCGGTAGCACTGGCAGAGACGATTCCACAAAGGTAAAACAGCGACAGCGAGAAATCAGGCGAGGCCAGGCCGGCTCAGTAGCTCAGTTGTTAGAGAAATCGTACGGTATGCCAGACACTCAGGTTCGAGTCCTGGTCGAGCCTGCTTTTTTTCGCTGAAAATTTCTACGTAATACATCTTCTGTGTGTGCCTAATCTTCAATAATAATACCAACTCTTAACAATTTGTGGGATCATTTGTTGATGATTGAATAGTCGTAAAACAGTTGCTTTGTGAGGTACAGCAGAAGCAGGGGATTTTTCTTGGCAAACCTCTTTGCACATGAGTGTAAGAATGAGTAGTAAAATACTCTTCAGCAATGCACACACGCTGCTCCAAAGAATACGCCATTCTGAATCAATTAAAAGAACAGGCATAGTAGCGTCAAAAGTGAGCGAAGAGAATACAGTGTAACCAGATGCTGACTAGGATTCTCTCGAGAATTTCGGCACAAAATCTTTGTTTATGATTTTTCACGTAAAGTTAATACTTAGGCACATGTGGCGTGCGTCTGTTGACAATATTTCGACCTGTTAGCATTGCCATATATGTCCCCAAAATGGCACTCTTTCACTCAACCAATAAAATAGTCAATAAAAAACCCCATCAAATGTTCTACATCAGTGGTTTCCAACTTCAAAAGGTCCGAGGGCCAAAATTATATCCAGCAGTTGATTGGCGGGCCGCATTTTTTTTTTGGGGGGGGGGGGGGTGTTAAAAATTACAAAAATTGTAAGTACTGAACTGAAAATGTAGTACTTTCGAATGACCTAAATTTCTAAAATGAGGCAATAAAAACAATGGAATCACAAAATCAAAATGGTATAATTACAATTTATTTCACAAAAACCCGATACCTATGGATGAATTGAAAGAAATGAAAAACACACCTTACAAATAAGAGTCCTTCATAGTAAGTGTTCAATGTGAGAATTGAGGCCGATCTGCTTCTTTTATTAAAGTTGGAATGTCCACTTCAATTTCTGTATTTGAAAGTCTCAGAAGGTGAAGCAGTGAAGAATCTGCCAGTCGGCTTCTGTAGCGGTTCTTGATGAACTTCATTGAAGAAAAAACACTTTCACACGTGTAAGTGCTGCCGAACATCGATGTCATTCTTTGCCCAAAACTACGAAGGTTTGGAAAGCGTTCCTTTGAAAGGTATTTGAAAAACTCTGGCTCCTTTTCTTGCCTAGTTTGAAGGAACACATCGCCCTGCAAATCACACAATTCAAGTTGGAGAGAAGCTTCTTGTTCTTCGATGTTAACGCCAAGAGGATTGCTAAATAGCTGGATGCTGCTTTTAAGTTCTTCAAAATCTTTAAATCTGGTGTCAAACTCATCCATTATTTCTTTAATATTTGCACTGAATTCAGAAAAGTCCAGTGTTTCTTCATCTTCTGCTAGCCGCCGACAGCTTGGAAAATGGACCAGGTTATTCCTCTCCAAAGTAACGTTGAAAATCTTCAGTTTATTACGAAACCCATTTATGTTTCCCATTAAATCTGACACCAGCTGGTTTCTTCCCTGCAGTTTCAAGTTCAGTTCGTTCAGATGGCCTGTGATATCTGTTAGAAACGCCAGTTGTTTAAGGAAGTCCATACTCTGAAACTGTTCCAGTTGTTTTGCGTCCGATGAGGCAAACTGTTCAAGGAACGCAAGGATTTCATTTCTTATTGCAAAAAATCTCTGAAGGCACTTTCCTGCACTCAACCACCTCACATGGTTAAAAAGAAGTAAGTCGTCATATTCTGCCTCCTTATCCTCCAAAAACTCTCGTAACTTTCTATGTAGAAGGGCTCTGTTCCCCCCTCGAATCTTGTTTATTATTTGTATAACTGTTTTAAATACTTCATTTAGTTTCACTGATTTCCCACACAGAGCCATTTGGTGAAGGATGCAATGAAACGCTGGACAATTTACTCCACTTTCCTTAAGCATTCCTACAAATCCAGATTTATCTCCTGTCATCGATTTTGCTCCATCTGTTACAATGCATGAACACTTATCAAAACCTCCGATCTTATCTACCGACATTTTTCCCTTTAGTGGTTCCGTGAAGAGAGCAGAGGTCAAATAATTCTTCGTTTGTTGAAAAATCGTCTTGCGTTATACGTATAAATATCAAGAGCTGACTCACATCTGTCTGATCTGTACTTTCATCCAGACACAACGAAAAATAGGAACTACTTTTAACCATGTTATACATTTTTTCTGTTACTTGTTCTCCCATATCCATAACCCGTCTTTGTACAGTCTGGTTAGAAAGTGAAACTGATTCAAATTTGCTAGCAACGCTAGAGTCCCCGAGAGCCTTTGCCATTTCAATTGCGCACCTTTTCACTATGTTTCCATCAGAAAAAGGTTTCTTTGCCTTAGCAAGTTCAAGTGAAACTGCATAAGAAGCATGCAGAGCTGACGTCTGCCCCTTTGTAAAACTGCTAAACATACCTGTCTGCTGTTTGACTTTCTTCTTCAGGTCCACAATTAACAAATCCCTAGACTCTTCTTCATATTTTCCGTATCTTTCTTCATGCTTAGTTGTATAATGTCTCTTCACGTTATATTCCTTGAGCACTGATATAATTTGCAAACACACCAAACACTGCAGCTTTCCATTGTTGTTCGTAACGAGGTAGTCCTTTTCCCAACGTTCTTGGTAGGTTCTATTTTCATTTTCAATCTTACGTTTTTTGGAGATATTGCTCATTTCGATATTTGCACAAACTTTAACAATTAGTTACAGTACAATCCGAATTGGAACACTCGAACTCACTTCGTACTTCGTGCGTAGTAAAACAGATCTCTTTAGCGCCGCTCTGCAGTTTGTTTCTAAACACACAGAGTGAAGCCTTCGCGGAAGCGGACGAGTTCATTCCGCATAGCGAAGGGGTGAAATGCATGATGTGAAGAGAAAGTTACGTCACTTTAGATTCTTCTGATGATCATTATTGACTGCAAAATAAATTATATCTGTGATATTGTCTTTCTTCACAGAGCTTCCGTTCCTTCAGTAAAAATACAACGTATTTTAATAAAATGACATAAAATTAATGTATTTTGCAAACTGACTTCGCGGGCCGCAAAAAAGGGCACCGCGGGCCGCATGCGGCCCGCGGGCCGCCAGTTGGAAACCCCTGTTCTACATGACCAATATTGGTCGCAAATGACAGATTGACATGGCATCAGACATCTAATTATGACCCTTCGAATAATTTCTTACTTATTTTTGTCATTCAAAAGTGCATTTCTGGAAAAATTTTAATGCTGCCTTCCGCCAGTTATTAATTTATCTACATT
Source organism: Lepisma saccharinum (assembly GCF_977018435.1). Classification (NCBI taxonomy): domain Eukaryota; kingdom Metazoa; phylum Arthropoda; class Insecta; order Zygentoma; family Lepismatidae; genus Lepisma; species Lepisma saccharinum. The sequence goes on from NC_139248.1 coordinate 53,433,269, forward strand.
TTCTTTATGGAGAAAACTGATAATTTTAAGCATTGAAAAATATCTCAATGGATGAGACTTTATAATGCAGAAAACCCGGTGTAAATATCTCTTACGGTTTTCATGATATACATTTTCAAAGTTTGGGTTGTGTAACATTTGAAACACCCTGTATAAGAATCTGAGCATCACAGTATTCAAAACATCGCTAAATCATTCGAGAAAACAGGGAATAGGGTGTTTGGGGACAAAGAGTAAGAAATTATTATTGACACTCTGGAATGTTCACAACGTTGATTTTTTAAAAAAAATCATTTGCTAACTTACGCTGTACTGCAATTTGAACTTAGAATCATCAAAATTTCGTACATATTACAGCATAAGATCACAGTCGCCAGGCTGAAATTTTTAGTCGCCATGGCGACCTGGCGCCCGGGATTTTTTGAGCCCTGCTATTAGCATTACTAAGTGACAGAGCACATTAGTTGAACGAGTAAAGTCGCAAGTTTTTTTTTGTATTTCAGTTGTTCCCTGTAGTTCCATTTCTCCATTATAACATTGCGATACGTGATGGAAGCTGCTTTGGGCTCTTCATCCATTTTTCGCAAATCCGATGAGAAAATATAGCGTTACGTGAAGTACTGAGATTTTCATCTATTTCATCTCGAAATATGATGAAAATAATATAACCTTTTAGCTTTTAAAATTACGTACGCGGGATGGCGCCGGAATTTTCATTTGTTAGCTGTTCACGTTGTGCTAATTACAATTGAAGACTAAAATTGGTAAACGCTGTAAGTGCCACAATAATTCAAACACCGTTTTCCACGTTAAACTGTGAAATGCGCCATGCTTTATAATGTGGTAAACGTGAAATGTGGCTGTTAGCTCTCTTAAGTAGTTCAAAGGGCGTGTAAAGAGGCACTAGTATGAACGTTCTTACGGGTTGATGTGCTGAACGATGTGATTTCCCAACACTTTCGCTTTTGGCACTTACAACATTTACCACTTTTAGTCCTCAATTCGTTACCAAAATATAAGAAAACAAAAGGTAGGCCTAGCAATATGCTACACGGTAAGGCACCAATAAATAAGATTAAGTTAAGGTTTCAACTAGGTTATTTGGTGATTGATTTGTGGAATAATGAGAATTAACATTAGGATGTTGCATAAAGGTTGGTTAACTACTTCAAAGATGTGTTCGGCACTTTCGTCAATCTGTTATGCGATTGTGGAATCTAACTTATCAAATTTCCGGAAGAGTAAAACAATTGTTAATAATGTCCTGTCAAAGCCACAGAGGACGAGAAGTGAAAATAAGCACCTTAGTACTAAATTTAAGCTAATCCATCATCTTCCCTGCGGGTAAGCTAATCATAGAATCATGGCGCAATCTAGATTTATCCACTCCGACATTCTCGAAACTATCCAGTTTCAAGGTAACATTCACGAGGATGTATTAAAATTCATTGATAAATTTCAAAGTTTAGCGTTCTTAATGAGTGGAATGACTCTAATAAAAGGCAGATGCTACCGGCATTTTTTTGTGGTTCAGCATTGGGATAACACAATACTTGGAGTCGAACCCAGGAAGCACAGGGTATAGATTTTGTAACTTTAAAAAGTAAAATTGTAGAAGAATTTACGGAACCAAAGACACTTTTCAACTAGAAGAACAAATCCGATTACTTTTCCATCAGGAGAATGAACCTGTTTAAAAATATGTGAGAAAAACAGTTATTGTTATTAAAGTTAGATCCTGCCATGGAAATTAGTGAAAAAATTAAGCAAATAAGCCGGGGTTTAGAACTTAACTTTATGAAATAAGTTTATAACAGGGAATATGATTCAGTGCATGATATCTTACGAAATCTGAAAAAAGTTGAAGAATTAAAATGTCTTATGCAAAAACGCAAAATTCAAGAACTTGAATGTGAGACAATGAAAGCTCTGTCATGTTCTGAACCGAGTCGAACATACATGCCGACTCAGCAAGCTATCACATTGCAACGCAAGGTCAATGGCAATGTTGACATAACATATTCTCAGGCTAATCGGGAGATCGAGGAAAGATCACAGACAATGCAACAGGAACTCGTTCATTTATTGCCTATAACAAATGCAAAGTCGAACACGGGACTCCAGTCTCATGAGTCAGATTTAGGAAAACAAATTCAGAACCTTCCTACTAAAATAAATGAACTTGTAGAACATCAGAAAAAACATTCATCCACTGAGTCATCATTCTCAAATACACTTAGAGAACATGATCCTAGAGATAGAAACAATAAGAGAACCTATTAAAGTAATAGTACTAATTGAGATTACACACAGTGTCAGAATAGAAATACTTGGCATAACAAACACAATAATAACTTTAACACACAGTCGCAACGCTTGCATAGGGGGCGATGGCGCAATGGCGGTAACCCTGGATCTCAGTGTTCGCACTTCTCATCTTCAACTCCGCGAACATTTTTTGAGCAGGAACAGGGGCGCGAAGATCCAAATAACCACAACAATCAGGTTGTTAATGCAAATGACTCTACTTCTTGTAAGACCAGAAGGAATTTAAAGGAGTCAGACCTGTGTGCAGGGCCTTCGGAGAAAACTTTAACGGTCTCCACTTTTCCTTCTGAAGATCTGATTTACATCAATGTGAAAGTAGATGGGGAAAACCGACAGTTCATCCTGGATAGTGGAAGTCAAATCTCCGTAACGGGAGATAACAACATACCAGTCAATGCCAAGCGATTTTATATAAATACTGCAATTAGAGGGGTCACTAATAGTCAACTGACGGTTAAGGAAATTGTGTGACTACCATTTTCTTTATTTGGGCGTACATTTGTTCATCCATTTAGAATTGTTCAGAATTTTAGTCAAGGTACCATATTAGGAAATGATTTCTTGAAGAGAGGGAAGGCAAAGTTAGATTTTGAGGAAAATAAGCTTACGCTGCATAGATTTAGCACACCTTCTAGAAACCAAATTAAAACTGAGAATAGGAAAGCCTTTGATGTGTCAATTGAAGTTGTCCATTTATTACACCATGTTTTGCAACCAGAATTTGTAGCTGCTAAAAAGATAAAAGTGAAACCCAGGACACATTTGTGCATTCCACTGAAATTGGCTAATTCATATGACAAAGATGGTGGAAAGGACGGTGATATCCCTGAAATAATACGGGACCGAGAAGGTGAATATCACTTTTCATCAGTAGGATACACATTCTTGAAGATCATAACAGAATTGAAACAAAAGATTACTTCTTGAGTGCTTGCAAGCTAAGGAAAGGTTAGAGCAGCATCAAAACTTGAGAGATAAGTGAAAGGACTTCAATGATCCTTTTTTGCCCAAAAATCTTGCAATCCCTTTATTATGCTTTGTAGGTTCACGTAAACTGCAGAACACTCTTGTAACCGGCCCTACAGTTTCAAGAAAAAACGGGATTGATGATTGCCAGAGCAATTATTAACCCGGATTCGAATCTTATTTGGATCACAAATTCTTTAAATTATAATGCTACAATTAAGAAAGGCACTATAATCGGGAAAGCTGAAGCGTGGGATAGGCCAATCATGAGTAACAATAATGATGATGATAAGGATGAAATTGTTGAACAGGCGCATGTTTTCGCGACGGAAGAGTCAGGGGAACGTCAGTGACGCACGGGCGGACCCTAGCCGTTTTGATGTGAATCCCAATTTGGAATCCCAGCAAAAGGAGCAACTTGTGGCTGTTTTAATGAAATATCCACATGCTTTTGCGTGGTCAAAGGATGATATAGGTAGATCCATGAATTATAAACATAGAATTCAACTAAAATATGACACAGAATTTCATTTAAAATCCTACCCGATTCCAATTCACTTTCGTGATTAAATTAAAGATCAGATTGATACTTTATTAAGGCAAGGGGTTATTTCTCCTACACAATCACCCTTCAACTCTCCAGTTATCCTTGTAAAGAAAGGAATGGGGGGTTATAGATATGCCAAGATTATCGCACATTGAATGTATCGTCTGTGTTTTACGTTCTGGGTGTGAACAATATCAATGAAATATTATACAATATGGGGGGCAAGAAATATTATTGTACTACAGATCTCAAAAGTGGATTCTTTAATATCCCTCTCACCGACGACTCTAAGAAATATACAGCATTTACAATACCAGGAATGTCACAGTACCAAATGAACGTAGTACCACAGGGCCACGTCAGTTCACCAAGTGCAATGACCCGTTGTGTCCAGCTAGTGTTCGGCTATGGACCCTAACCACTTTGCTCACTATGTAGATGATTTATTTTGTTTTGGAAACATCTTTGAAGAAATGCTCATTACTCTGTAGAAAATGTTACAATGATTACAGGTCGCAGGATAGAAACTTGCAATAGAGAAATGCCACCTGGCTACACTGAAATGATTGCTTTAGGCCACAAAATTGGACGTTTTGGCTATCGTATTAATAACAAAATCATAGATTCCATCAAGAAATATAAGACACCAACAACTGTGAAACTAGTTCGCACATTTTTTGGATTAACAGAAAAAAATTAAAATCGTACTCCGAGATAGCACTTCCTTTGCAAAAATTGATCGGTAAAAATAAAAAAAATCGTCTGGAATGAAGAATAGCAAACGGCGTTTGAGAAGTTGAAAGAAGCTTTACTTACAGCTTCTGTATTGATGACATATGACCCATCCAAAGAAGTAAGAGTTTTTACTGATGCAAGCAGTAAGGCTATTGGAGCGGTGATTTTAGAACCGAATGCGAACGGTGATATTCAGCCTATTTTTTATTGCAGTAGAGTATTATAAGACCATGAAACTCGACTTTCAACCATATGCGCATTTAAGTCATTCAGATTATTTTTACTAGGCCTACATTTTGAATTATTCACTGACAACTAAGCAACCACATTCATTCGGTCATCAACGCGACTTTCAAATAAATTACTTAGATGGTCCACGTTGATGGTCGAGTTTGATTTTACGCCAATTCACTGTAAAACCATACAAAATATGGCGGATGCTTTAAGCAGAGAGACAGAACAAGATCCACAGGATGAGAACGAGAAGCTTACAGAGCCACGTACATTGTTATTTTTAGATGAGACGATTGATGTTGCTGTACACCAATGAGAGAATTCTTTTTTTTTTTTTGGAAACATCATTAATATTTTGGAAGGAAAAAAAACTGAAGAGGGCAACAACGTACCCAACCCATCCCTACAGTGACAAGCTTGTTTTTATGTTATGAAAAATGGACTTCTTTATAGACAACATAAAATGGGAGCTACCACTAAGAAATAGTTATGCATACCGAAGTCACTTCGTAACACTGTTATTGAAACATTGCATAGTTTACCAGCTGGAGGAGCGCATTATGGCTTCACTAAAACATACAAAATGCACTAGATAGGATTTACTTTCTATTCATGAAAAAACATATTCAGAAAATGGTCAAGGAATGTATGATCTGTCAACAGAATAAGCGCATAAAAGGGGCGCCATATGAGGAACTTTTAACTTTCAGTTCACAGAAACCATTTGATAGAATCGCCTTAGATTTCAGCGGACCGTATCCACCAAGTGATTTGCTTCGCCATAGATATGTAATAAGTGAAATCGACCATGGTACCCGATTTTTAATTGCTTCAAGTGAGACAGCAGCTAACTTCCTTTTCGAAAATGTAATTTTGCGATATGGTTGTCCGTCTCATATAGATACGAATCGTGGAACTTCATTTACAGCTATTTAGAGAATTATCGGAGAAATGTGGAATCAGTCTGAAATTTGCTCCAGCAGTTAATTATAATTTAATTGGTTTCATGGAAAGATCACATGGTATTTTAGAGGCACTTATGAAAAACTTTGTGAATTCAAAACACACAGGCTGGCTTTTATATCTACAATCTGCTGTGTGGTCGCATAATGTTAATTACCAGGAGAATTTGGAAAACAGTCCATTTTATCTTCTTCATGGATTTACGCCTAAATTGGCAGTGAGAATGTAAACAACGAGACAAGATTCAAGATTCTCGACAAAGCACGGGAAGAAACTTATCAGACTCTACAGAAACGTCACCAACAAGCAAAGAAGTACTACGATAAGTGACACCAGTCCATTGAATTTACGCCAGGAGAATTGGTTCTAATTTTGGATGAAAATCATCGCGTAGGTACAGCCAAATGTTTTTCCGGGATATACAAAGGACCTGCTAAAATCATAGCAAAGGAAAAAACCAATCTTTACAAGGAGGAATTTATGACAAGACGGGGGAAGACAATCGTGGATTCTATCTCGGTCAAGAGATTGCAAGAATACTACGCTTCGGAACACGGTAGCGGTGAGGAGAATGTAAATTCTGATAATGGGAATGAAGAACAGGAACAGGCAGGAGTGAATTAGTGAGAACATACCTTTTACCTTCTACATAACTCATTTTCACTACTCTAATGCATTAAATAAATGTTACATCTTGCAAATATTTTTTAAAATGATAAAACATTAAATGTATGTGAAATATTATTGTTTAGCCCTTAATAATTACACGGCAGTGTAAAACTAGTTATTACCACACTAAAATCATTAGTTAAAACTCGTAGTCATCGAGGTTTCATATTTATGAGCAACAAGTATAGTAACGCGCGAATAATAATAATAATAATGATAATTATGTATTCACGAATAGTGAACAAAGGGAATGGTGATGAATGTAAACAGCGCGCAAGAAAATTTTCCTCAGGTTTCTGAAAGCCTACAGAGAACTGATGGAAATAATATTTTGTGAACTACAAAAGATAAATAGTGCACGTCAGTAACAGACTTTAGTATTTTTATGAATAAAATGTGTTAAACACATTCGGTAAGGAAAATGAGTAGTATAAGATACTATAGGATGAGGACAAAAATCATACAAATGAAGAGCTCATATGATTAAACAGACTGATTTGGCTATACTTAAAACAATGTCAAGATGTCTATATGAGTCAATTGCCCAAGTGTGCTACACAGTTAAATCCAAAGAATCTTGAGCCCTAGTGTACAAATGAAGAATTACAGTGTACAAATGAAGAAGCCTCAACAGACTGATTTGGCCATGTGTACAAAAGCTGAATCTGACAGTCTGTTGTCTGTAAGCCTGCTAAAAATATAGTCTTCTTGATATTGTTATGGCTACACTTAAAACTAAGCCAAAAATGCTTATGTAGGTGCCTCTAACAACTTACAGATCTAATACAATACAGGATTACCTTGGACAAAGGCAGGCTGCAAATTGAACTGTTACCTGCTTGCTTACTAATTGCACTAATTACTTAGCTCAGAAATACTTCAGTCTGTCGCCTAGACAGTTTCGATCGGGGAGATCGATGCATTGCTTGGCCTGGAAATAAATTATGCAGGCTTGGGACTTCCATATTCCACTTTGCTGGCACGCATGCGAAGGGGATGAAACTTTAATTGATATTTCTGTGTAATTCTAGGGAAAATTCTTACTAAAAGGACATTACCCCTTTGCATGTCTCATGCAGACCTGACACACGCTACTGACTCCAATTCGCTGGAAGGGCATGCAACTTTAATTGATATTTCTGTATAATTCTAGAGAAAATTCTTACTAAAAGGACATTACCAATGCAGACCTGACACGCGCTACTGACTCCAATTCCAGAAGTCTATGCTCTGAAATAATATCCCCACACGTGAGACTTCGAGAATATTCACTGCAGATCCAAACTCCAACTTTGACTGTATTAGCTGATATCCAGCTGATGGCTCGAAGTCTCACGTGTGGGGATATTATTTCAGAGCATAGACTTCTGGAATTGGAGTCAGTAGCGCGTGTCAGGTCTGCATTGGTAATGTCCTTTTAGTAAGAATTTTCTCTAGAATTATACAGAAATATCAATTAAAGTTGCATGCCCTTCCAGCGAATTGGAGTCAGTAGCGTGTGTCAGGTCTGCATGAGACATGCAAAGGGGTAATGTCCTTTTAGTAAGAATTTTCCCTAGAATTACACAGAAATATCAATTAAAGTTTCATCCCCTTCGCATGCGTGCCAGCAAAGTGGAATATGGAAGTCCCAAGCCTGCATAATTTATTTCCAGGCCAAGCAATGCATCGATCTCCCCGATCGAAACTGTCTAGGCGACAGACTGAAGTATTTCTGAGCTAAGTAATTAGTGCAATTAGTAAGCAAGCAGATAACAGTTCAACAGCAAGACTAACACTTCACCATCTGGGAGGCCTCAAACCCGGGAGCCTCTTGATTACAAGGCATATAAGCCATCGGGACTAAGCCCACACACTCCACCGAGTATCAAACCCGGGAGCCTCTTGATTACAAGGCATATAAGCCATGGGGCTAGGTCCACACACTCTACCGAGTATCAAACAATTGTAACAATTGTGTTAATTCTATTTGGTATAATATAATTATATCCAACTAATTTCAAGTGTGTTATACAACAGCATAATAGAGCTAAACTACTCTACATTGGGGATCACCAGAGCCTAGTTACTGCTGTTGTCTGGGTATAAGAGCACCCGCTCAGCCACTAACTGCTGTTATAATTGTTTTGGCATACTATCCATAGTTCTCTTTTTTTGGACCAAGAAATTTTATATAAATAAACAATAAAAATGCCAAACTTGAAATATTGCAATCAGTGTAATAAAAATATATCTAGTTCTAATTGGGCTAGGCACCGGCATAATTGTGATCCTAAGAAATGCAGAAAGACTACTAAAATGTGCTCAAAATGCCATAAAATATTTAGCAAAGCATATTACAATAGGCATAAGTGTACTTGTTATGTACAGCCTTCTACTTCACAGCCATCTACATCTTCATCTGGTCTAAAAAGAAAACTTGAAACACCCGATAATCATACACCAGCAAAGCAGCCGGGCAATGCACTCATCCATAGCAGTTTTGCTGGTCAACTTAGTGATTACTGTTTTGTATCAGAGCCAAAATGTGACATTAAGAATTTTTTGAACAGTATAAATTCTGATGTGCAGGCTATTCTAAATAAACAAAATGGCTCTTATAAGCTGTCCCTCAAATTGTATACACAATATAAGAAATCAAATGGCACAAAATTTACACAGCCCCACATAACAGAAACTGTACCTGTATACTCAAATATAAACTCAGACAAAATACTAAGCAGATTGAAAGAGCAATTGCTTATCAATGAATCGGGTTGGAGCCTATGTGGATCTCCACACAAGTTTTATATTAATATTTCTGAATTCAGCCCACTACAAGGTTCTACATATCAGCCATTACCTGACAATATCAGACACAAAAAAGCTGTGGTCAACATAGAAAATACCGACCAGAAATGCTTCTTGCTTAACCCTTATGGACACGCGTGAATATTTGTGACACAACCACACGCATGGGGTGTTTTCCACCCCACAATTTATATTGCAGTTTTTTACAAATGTATGAGTAAAAAAGGTTTTCTGTTGCTTTTTGTTAACAATTAGTCTTTTCCATAATAGTTAAACATATTTTAGCTATATAAAACAACTGTATAGTGGTTTGAATAATTGTTGATTAGACAGTTACATTTTTCTTCTGTATTTTAAAGTATCGTTAAAAAAGAAGTAAAAATGTTAACTGTACCCAAAAAAAAATAGTTTTTTACTTGCATGTGGTTACAAGACAGGGCAATGAAACAACTGAAGGTATTTTAGTCATAGGTTTATTATACAAATTTATTAGTAAATCACCATCGAGTATTGGTCAATTTAGCCAGCTGTTTATAATATCATAAAAACTTTTTCCCAAACCAACAAAATTTTTAGAGTGCTTTTTTTAATTTTTGATAAAATCTAAACAAGAGTATTATTTAAAGAGATACATTTATAAAAAATTATAAAATTTAAATCAAATTTACAACATGTTACTTAGCTACTGACAAAGGTTTTTGTGAGTGAATATTCAAATTTATTCTGGGCAGCATTCTTCGCAGTAGATGAAGGTGTGCTCTTTACAATGCTGTCTATTATGCTTTTGTCTATCATACACAACCACTCATCAAGTGGGGTTTTTGGCTTCTTTAGCAGCGGTTTTTACAGTAGGATGATGTGTACTTACAATATTATGAGCTCTTGTCCTTGCGTTTTGTGGTGGTGTTTGTTTCTTCCATACAGTCGTTTAATCTTTCCCTATATAAGTGTTAAGTCTGTTAGCCAATGGTAGTTTGCTGTCACTGTCACTTTCTTCACTTTTACCACTGTCACAGTCTTGTTCAGTTTCTGTATCATGTTCACTTTCGTGTAAACTGTCTTGTTCTGCATCACTATCTTCGCCGACAATTGATTCATTATCACTTCCACACTCATCCAACATGGACAGAATCCTCGCTTGTTTGCTACCCAAATTATCCTATTTTGGAGTTTTTTTTAAATATGAAACTTAAAACACCATCTAGACTACAGTTCATAAAAAAACGTAACAATTAGTTAAAACAAATAACAGAAACTAAAAAAGCAGCATTTTGGAAATGTGTAACGTAAGCACACGCGTGGGGTGTAAAGCACCCCTGGCCAAGTTTGACGATGTTCACTGAGTGACAGCTGCGCGCAAACTGATTGACCTTGAGTCAATGACTAGAGGGGCAAACAACGGAAAGGTACCTGGAAGGCCACCAACAGAAACAAAACACTTTTAAACGTAGTAAAGAAGAGAGACTGTCTGGGGTGGATTACACCCCAGCGCGTGTGCATAAGGGTTAATATTTCCGAATTCAAACCACTTCAAGGTTCTACATATCTGCCATTACCTGCCAATATCAAAAACAAAAAAGCTGTGGTCAACCTAGAAAATAATGATGAAAAATGCTTTTTGTGGAGTATATTGGCAGCTTTGTTTCCAGTTTTAGATCATCCACAGCGAATAAGTAATTATAAACAGCATGAAGATGATTTTGATGATGCTATGGAGGGCTTAGAATATCGAATGTCTGTTCAGAATATTGATAAATTTGAAAAAAAGGCCAGAGATATCAATGGTAGGCCATTATCTATTAATGTATTTATTAATTCTACTGGTCGTGGCAATTGCTTGATAGAACCTCTCAGAATCAGTACACTTGATGATGATTCTGCTGTCCCGATTGATCTGCTTTTAATTGAAGAGGATGGCACATACCATTATGCTCTGATACACAGTCTTGAAGCTTTAGTCAGAAAACAACTAGGTTTAATGTTAAATATGTACAATGTTTTACCTGTTTTATCATCAACATCTGTAAGTATGCTGTTCAGATGAATAATTAACAAAGCACTTAGTTTAGATATTATATCAGGAGAGGGTGCTGGTGTTGGCAGGTCCATAATAGCCTGTTTTTTGAACCCAAATAAGTTCATAGGCATGTTTATTTATTTCAAATCATGTTCTGTAATTGGGCATTGATTGCCATTTTTCAAATCACAATGACCCCATGGTAGAGTATGTATGCCACATGATAAAATGCATCTCTTATCATCATGTGGGTCCAGAGCCACTTTTCTTACAACATTTGTAGTCAACAAGTGATCCACACTCTGAATTCTATTTTCTGATGTTCTGATTGAACTCTGTGATTTGATACAATCTTCATAATCTTCAAATTGGAGCTCTTTGTCAACAGTTACTCTGCCGATGCCCTTGGCCTTTTTGACAACAGCACCACCACATGTTTCAAAACTGTACATCTTGGCCCTTAACCCAGCAAATGGCACAATAACATCACGAAGTGTCTCATCTTTTAACTTGCCAGGCACCTTTTTGTTGTGGGGTTGAATCTTTGTATGTTCACTGGTATCAAAATATTTAAGCAATGCAGGCTCTGATATATCTTGATAAACATCTTCTGTTTGAATATCAAGAATAAAACTATCTGTGTCCATGTACATCAGTTTTACACGATCCTTATATCAGTTTTACACGATCCTGGCATTGTAGACGCCCTTGTCAGTGTCCAGCAACAGATCACAAAACTTGAAAACCTCAACACTGAATCTGAGCTATCTCATTTTCATCACTTGATCTTGATATCCAAACAAAGCTTGAAATTTTACAACAATCTACACCCACTCAGGCAGACATAACCCTGCTCCAAGATGCTATGCGTAGTGTGGCTGATGCTTCTGAATTAAATAATGTAAAATTGGCACTTGAATCTTTGCAGAATACTGTATCAAATCTGCCTACATCACAGGAACTTAAAAATATAAAGAGAGCAGTGAATCGCATATTGAAATCAGAAGATATCAAGAATATCCAGACAGAGATCAAACAACTTACTCAGACAGTGGCCACTCTACCAACTAATCAACATATTAATGAACTGCATGCCCTGTTTGAGGATATCAGAAGACAAGTCCATGATCTTACTGCTCAAAATTCAAAATTAGCAGTTGTTGAAAATTTACAGCAAATTGTAGCTAATATCAAGCAACAGCTAGGAAGCATGGAATCCAACCAAGCAAATGCTCTGTCTGTTTTTGCCACCCAGCTACAAGAGATTGTACACCAATACAAGAAATTTGTTGTGGACATAAAGATCAAGCCAGGCCATGATGATGTTGTTAGGACTATCAATGAGCACCTTGAATCTGTAACAAGTAGATTGCTTACAGCAGAAAAAGAAATAACAGGCCTAATCGAGAATCCAAAACATACAGTAATTCTTGAATTGTACAGTATCCCCAACAAAGAATATGATTCACCATTTACACCAGGTGGCAAAATATATATGCTGTCCCCTGCACAATTTTATTACCAGTTTTTTGTTGGGAGCACACCAATCAAGATAAAATATTGGCTACAGCCACAGGCACACCACTACCCTACCTTATCAATAACAAATGCTGACAACAAACCAAAAATCACCAGTGTAGAGTTGGAGGATTTTACAGACCCCAATACATTAGAGACATCCTATGCTGAAGATGATGGCTCTCTGGAATTTAATATACAAATAGGAGACAAACTGTATTTAGAAAATCCTGTAGTATCAGCTGCTGAACATCCCATAGTTGCAATATTCTTGTTTACATACTATGTCTAGACAAATTATTGTTGATGAATTACACAGACAAGCCAGACATAATTATAAGAGACTGCCAGTAGTTACAAAAGGCATAGATGATTTATGGCAGTGTGACTTGGTGGAGATGGCAAGTGGACAGCTGAAAAACTTAGACAAGATCAACAAGGGCTACAAGTATCTACTCACTGTCATAGATACATTTTCAAAATTTGCCTGGGCTGTGCCACTCAAATCCAAGACTGGAAAATGTGTTACAGAAGCCTTCAGGACAATCATCAATCAGAGTGGAAGATCACCGCGATATTTGCAAACAGATAATGGCAAAGAATTCTATAATTCTGTGTTCCAACAATTTATTAAAAGCCAGTCAATACAACATTATTCAAGTTACAGTGATCTCAAGGCCTCAATTGTGGAAAGATTCAACAGAACCCTAAAAAATCATATGTATAAACAATTTACCCTGCAAGGTAATTATAAATGGCTTAATATTCTTCCAGAACTTCTACATAAATATAACAACTCGGTCCATTCCACAATCAACATGAAACCCTCTGAGGTAACTTCATCTGATGAGCAAAAATTGATCAGGACTGTTTATTATCCTAGATACCAGCCAACAACAAGAAAAGCCAAATACAAGGTGGATGATCAAGTAAGAATCAGCAAATATAAGCACTTATTCAAAAGAGGCTTTACCAGAAACTGGAGCACTGAATTATTTACAGTGGTTCAAGTTAAACCTGGGACCCGATACACATATATAATAAAAGACCATCGAGGAGAAATTATCAAAGGCAAGTCCTATGAAGAAGAACTCAACAAAACTAAACAGCCCGACACATATCTCATAGAAAAAATCATCCGCAGAAAAGGCAACAAGATACTGGTGAAATGGCTAGGACTCCCAGAACACAGCTGCATCGAGGCAAACAAAGTGATACTATGAGTACCTGGGATGTTATAAAAAGGCTGCCAGAACCTGAACAGCAGAATAAGAAAAATGGAATGCTGCTGCCTGATAATATTAGATGTCTTATTGTTGGGCCATCGGCTTGTGGTAAAACTACACTAATGATTGATAATTTTTTTTTGGCACCCAACTGGTTAGACTGGAAAAACAGGCACTTGTATGTCTTCTCTAAGAGCTTGGAACAATTAAAATATCAGCAGCTGATGAAGCTATATGATGGACTGGATATAGCCACTTTTGAATCAGATGTTAAGCCACTCCATGAATGTCTCGATAATTCTGTTGTTGTGTTTGATGACATTATACTGGATAATCAAAACAAGGTTAGAAATTTTTTTACACAGGGGCGACACAAAAACATAGATTGCTTCTACCTGGCACAGACTTTTTCTAAAATTCCAAAGCAGCTGATCCGAGACAACAGCAATTTTATATGTGTGTTTCATCAAGATCATACCAACCTCAAACACATACATGATGAATATGTAGGTGGGGACTTGAGCTACAATGATTTTTCCAAGTTTTACAGTAGGTGCTGGAATCAGGACAGCTATGGGTTTGTCACAATTGATATGACAAGGAAACCCAATACTGGTAAATATAGAAATAAAATTAACAATTTTCTAGACATTGAAACATATATAAATAACCATGAAAAGGCCAATCATTGATGATCTTAAATTAAGAGATTATCTTGTAAAAAGATTTAAGGGATAGAAATCAGGGAACCGACGAATCTATGAAAAACACAAGCAAACAGAACAGCCTATTATTGATGCTATTAGTGAATTAGGTAAAAATATCAAAACCGTTACAGAGCAAAATCAAAATTTGATCACAGAGCTTGTACCTGAAGCTGCTAGGAACATATTAGATTATCCAATCACCCCACTTTCTAGTATTAATACACCTAGTCCTGTTGCTCCTCGAAGAATTGAAGCTACTCAGGATCCTATTGAATTGGGTCTTCTTGCTCAAAAATATTTAAGCACACCTAAAGACAACAAAGATGAGGTCTTTGGCTTATATGCTGACACAGAGCTTGATGGTAGCATCATACATAGAATTGGCAATTTTAGGGTAACATTTATGGGAGATGATCTGATTGTATATTCAGAATCTCATCTTGGAGAAAGAGGTGTTTTTTTTTAAATATCCTGGCACACCTGGATTGTGGGAACTGATGACTAGGAAAAGGCCTGGCAGCTATACAGTTCAAGATTATGAGCATTACAAAGAAATATTAATAAAATCAGATGCTCTATACCAGAACAATGATCCCACACAAAAAAGAGTCAAGTCTAGCAGTGGAGCAAAATACAACAACTTAATCAAGCCCATATGGTCACAGATCAAGACAGGTAGTGGAATCAAACAATACAACACCCTGCCTAAAGAATTTGTGTGGGTTGATGATGTCAGGAAACTTGTAGATAGGTTGCTGGTCATAGCTGGGGAGGAAAATGCTGGCAACCACAATTTTTACAATGAAAAGGTTGGAATTATGGACATGATAAGCACCAAATTGTCTTATTTTATAGTGAATGACACTAAGGGGATTGGCTATCTTATAAAAATTATTAAAACTCTACCACCTAAATTTTGGAATATCTCTGAGGGTCGGGGGCTGGTTAATGACATCATAAACAAGCTGCCATTTGAACTACACATTCCAGGCTATCAGTATTGTGGTCCAGGAACAAAACTAGATCATAGATTAAAGAGAGGGGACCCTGGTGTTAATCCCCTAGATGCTGCTTGTAGAGACCATGACATAGCATACAAGACACATACTGATCTTGATAGGCGACATGTTGCAGACAAGAAATTAGAAGAGGCTGCATTTGGTAGTTTTTAAGCAAAGATGCTTCTTTAAGTGAGAGAATAGCAGCATCGGGGACCACCATAGCTATGAACACCAAACAAAAACTGGGGTGGGGGTTGTGAATATATATATATAATAAACCTAGGATGAAGGCCAAGGGTGTTATGTATCAGATACCTTATGCAGGTCTTAAATCTCTTAAAACTATTGATAGTCTTTTAACCAAAAAGCAGCGCAAGAAAAAAATTCTTGTCTTGCCAAGGGCCATGGTATGAAATTATTACTTAGTACCCCCAATTAAAAAAATTACAGCAATCTAGAAAAAAATCACATGTGGGTGGTTTCATATTTACTATCCCGGCCATCTTAGCAGCACTTGGGGCTGTGGGGAGCTTGGCTGGGGGATCAGCTGCTATAGCAAAAACAGTAATAGATGCCAAAAAGAATAAGGCAGAATTAGATGAAATGAAGCGCCATAACCTGGATATAAAGAACCAAGGCAAAGGTGTTAAGAGAGCCATGAATAAGTTTAAAAAAAACAAGAGCCGCTTACAAACCAAGATATTGAGGCTTTAATCAAGCCACTGGGCATCAAAAATTTTAGAGGTGTGTACATGTCTGATTCTTTACCAGAACAACCACTCAACAAAGAGTGTGGCATTGTTAATTTGGATAAGTACAAAAATCAGGGCACTCACTGGATCTGTTATCTTAAATATTTAAAAGATGAGGCATTTGTGTTTGATTCATTTGGAGGTATTCCACCTGAAAATTTAGTAAAATATCTAAAATCAACTAATCTTTATTACAATAATGCCCGTGTTCAAAATTTCAAAGATATTAATTGTGGACATCTGTGTTTATCTGTTCTTAGATATATGTCTCAAATAAATAAACCATCAATTGAAGATTTTCAAAAAGCCTTGTGGTATTTGAAACATCATGGGGATATTCCATCTTACCAGCCAAAATTCAATATTGAAACTTAGATTACATGATGATATAGTGTATCCCAAAACAATAGCTATCAGAGCATTTTATGGCATGTACTTGATCCCTAATATTACACACCACAACAACACAATTGCAGTTGGTAATCAAAAAATTGTCATCACTCCAGGGCAATATAATCTATCTACTCTAAATGCTCAATTACCCAGAGGTATAGTGTTAACTCAAAATTCTGTCACTCACAGAGTATAGATTGTATCTGCTACAGAAACAGTGGATCTGGGTACTATAGGAGAGCTGTTAGGATTTCAGAACAACACAAAACTTGAACCAGCCATCAAACACACTGCTATTAATATACCTAAATTCTTAGCCATAGAGACTCTGAATATTCACTGTAATGTGGCTGAGGGTATGATCACCAAATCAAATGGCATAGGCACTCACAAACAAACTGGCATCATTGCAACATTCAAACCTAACTCTGAATTTATGGAACCGATCATCTACACTCCATCACCAACATTATATTTTTTTGTGTGCCATAATAGAATAGATTATATTGAGTTGATGGTTACTAATGAAAAAGAAGAATTAGTTGATTTTGCTGGAGCCACAACAACTGCAATCATAGAGATTAATATTTAAATAAAAATACATACAAAAAAAATTGAAAATATTGAGAGTTATGAGCTACAATCATTCCCCCCAAACAGGAGGACCTTTGCAAATTTAAATCAACCCAACACAGAGATTGAGGTTGATCTTGATGTAGGGGATGGCTTTATACACCCTCACAGAGCAGATCTATACATCAAATTTGATGTTGTAAAGCTCGATGGTACAGATTATCCGGCAAATTCAAATATAAGATTGGTAGACAATTTTGTGCCACATCTGTTCTCTGAAATTGAGATCAGAAAACATGGTGTTGTTATAAACAGAGTAGATTACCCCGGCATTACCTCTACAGCTTTGGCCACACTAAAATTATCCAAAACCGAGGCATCATACTACAAAATAGGTGGATTTGAGGCTGGTGATAAAATTATATCTAAAAGCCACACAGTGTTGTTCCCCATGCGCCTGTTGCCAGGATTCTTCTCAGATTACAAAGATATTATGTGGAAGGGTGGTTTAAGAATCACATTTAGAAGAGCTGCCAATGATAATAATGCTTTGATGAGGTACAGTACATTAAACTCTACAGGGGAAGCTCTGCCTAATACCTGATGAGGGCAAATGCATTATTCAGACTATGGAGCTAAGAATCCCGGTTGTTGAATATGAAGCCAGTTATGCTCTTAAATACAAAGCAGATACCCTAAATAATCGACAGGTGCCTTTACAATTTTATACATATCAATGTGTACAGAAGCCTGCCACTGGTAGCTATTATGAGTTTGATGCTACAAATTCATTCTCCAGTATACAATATGACATGCCAGATTTTGTGGTGGTACTGTTTCAGACTGGAAGACACAATAACCAAGAAAAAAATTCAAGAAAATTTGATAGCTGCAACATCAAGAACATATATCTTAAAAATGGCAGAAATGAGGTGTTCCCCAGTTAAAATTATAATTTAAACATGTCCAAGGATGATTTTCTGAAATTATATGAGGCATTTACAGCATACAAAAGGGTCACTACTGGCAATACTGACATGTATTACACACCAGATGAATTCAAAGCACAGAGACCCATGTTTGTCATCAACACTTCAAAAAGGAAACAAGTTGTGGTTAATGACAGGACAAACATTAAAATTATCTGTGAATTCCACGATACACTCCCTGATGACACCATATGTAGTGTTATTCTTATAGGTGAAAAATCATATGTTTATGATGTAAGAAATGAGAGTCACAGAGCAATTCTAGAAGGCCTCTGCATATTGCAGAAGTTGAGCCTGGTGCCCAATTGAACTTAAACCGGAAGTAAATATGTGTGGGTGTGGGTGGGTGTGGGTGTATGTGGGTGGGTGTATTTTGGCTTAGTTTTAGGTGTAGCCAAAAAAATATCAAGAGGGCCATATTTTTAACAAGCTTATGGACAACAATCTCACAGATGTAGATTTTGTAAGTGTAGGCAAATCAATCTGAGGGGGCTCATACTTTCACGGGAAATTCCCGAGGGCATTTTTACAAAAATCTTGGATTAGACAGAGTACCACACTTGAGCAATAAGCTCATATGCACATCTTGAGCTAGTTTTAAGTGTAGCCAAATCTGCCTGAGAGGGGCTCATACTTTCTCGAGTTTATAATATTGTATTTTACACTACTAAGCGCGAGCGGCAACTCACCTTCAAAATAAAGATATTCGAAACCCGTCCTTCACGTACAAAAATGTAATTCCACCTCTTCCTGTGTCGTACTTCCCCCACAGTGACGCAGGAGTTTACGGGCACCAAGTGCAGGAAGCACGAGACAAAAAGGGGAGGAAGGTGACCTGAAAAAAAAAGCAAAGAAACTCACGTATAGCACGCGCCGTGCTTTCAAGGTTTCAAAAAAAAGGCCCGACAGCGAATAGCAACGTTAACCTTCTCCGCTGTATCAAAAATAAAAACAAAGGTATAGTGTTTTTCCAACGTAACCACCTTTCTCACTTCTCTGCAATTTAAATTACGTGAAAAGCTTGAACACGTGTACACTCTCCTCCTTTTTTTTTGTTAAGCTCATTTTCTGATTCTACGCCACGTTTCTAACGGGCAACTCTTATTGACCAAACGTTTCACCAGTAATTAAGACACTTCTCAATTCAGTCAACAAATATAATTGCATTCAAGATTGTTCTCCTTTTTACATTATTTGAATACTACAACAAATCTCCCATGTATTTGCACTGGGTACGATTTCAATAACTTATTCACTGATTAACACGTCGAGCGACCAGCGCTCTATTCTTTAGCGTTACATAAACTCATATTCAATTTTAACAAACCAGCAAAAACACGAAGCAAACAACTTCCACTTAACAATCTTGTCGTTTTATCAATTAATCCTACGTAATACTTTTACTTGCCCAAAAGGTTTCATCTCTCTCGCATTGCGTACATTGCATATCAAAAATTAAGAACGTGACGTTCTTCCTTTGCCCAATCCCGCAAAAGACCTAAACGGACCCAATCTTTAACATAACTTGTGCGTACTTACGCATACGTTATTACATCGCTTGTCCCCAATTCTTTACGCATCATCTAGTGCTACCTTTACTTATACAGGATCGCTATTAGGACAAAGGGAAAAAAGGGGGAGATTGCAATTAGTGCAAGTCCTTTTTGTTTCATTTAATTCTGGTGCGAACACGCACGCCTTTGTCGTAGCACGAACAAGGTAGTGCTTCTTACAACCACGAGTTCCGCAGTAAAGCTTCAAATTTCTATTTTTGCCCAATTGTAGATTACCAAGAGATTATAAGCAATTCCCCACACTTCTTCTTGCGTTTATTTTACAAAAGCCAAATTCAACCGAAATGATCGGTTCGTGAAGTTATGCCACACTAACACAAAACGTACGCGATTTGCGTCGTTACAAAATGTTCGCCGTGCTACAACAGGGTAGCGAGATAGTAAATCACAGGTCCAACACGTAAAAGCAGAAACGTATATACATTAGTTTTCTCGCAATTTCACTTATTCAATTGGGTTATGTGAAAGTTACGGGGTTCCCAACACTTATGCGACGAACGGCAAGGAATTAACCTTGTTCCCACTTTCTCACGGTCTAGTTAAAGTTTGTACGTACCTCACCACGATTGTAAACGTCCCATGGAACTGCAACGCCTTCCTTTCACAAGAGTCCAAGTGATCACTCCATTTGCCTTCTTCCCATTTAGCTGTCAGCGCAGCAGATGTGGTTCGGCAGGTCGTGGTTCAGGTACTCTCTAGCCGGTTGGGACTGGATGACGAATCACCTGGCTGGTGCTTGCCGTTCGAAGCGAGCGAGAAAGACCGAGGTCGGAGGACGAACTGAACTGCAATCGCAGCAGGATTTACCAGCGGGCGTAAGCCGCAAAAATATGCCACCAGGAGGCAGCAGCAGAGAGCGATCGTGAGGCGAAACGCCCTCGATGGCGAAAAATTGAACTTGCAATTTTTTTTTGTTTTAACAATGTAAGGATTGTAAACCGCAAGGGACAAACGTTTCACCCGCCAGCTGACATTCGATCAGAAGTGGACACGCAGGACGGTCTGTGAACAGCTTCTGAATCGGTTTCGAGCAGAAGGTGATGAATTGTTGCAATCCATCATTACGTGTGATGAAACATGGTTGCACAATTCAACCCCAGAGACCAAAAGACGCAGCATGGAGTGGCGGCATAAAGGTTCCCCGCCCCCCCAAGAAAAGCAAAACGCAGCCGTCCGCTGGAAAGATCATGGCAAGTGTCTTCTGGGACATGAAGGGCGTTATCCATGTGGATTTTCTGGACAAAGGGAGCACGATTAATGCCCAGTATTACTCCACATTGTTGAGTGGTGCTGTACGAAAGTCCATTCGCAAGAAAAGACCTGGGATGTTGTCTGGAAATGTCATTCTTCTCCATGAAAATGCCCGCCCTCACACGGCCAATGTGACAACAACAACTCTGGCCGACATGCGCTGGGAAGTTCTGCCCCATCCCCCCTACAGTCCGGATTTAGCCCCCAGTGATTATCATTTGTTAGCACCCCTTAAAGACCATCTGGGAGAGAAGAAATTCACGAAAGACGAAGCACTGCGGAGCGATGTCCTCCAGTGGCTACGACAACAACCAAGTTCTTTCTACGCCAAAGGAATTCGGGAGCTGCCAGAACGATGGCAACGGTACCTCGGCGCGCACGGAGAATACTTTGAAAAACTGACATAACGTTAGTTTGGCGTTTCTTCTGCTACCTATTTCCTCTGCAGAAATAAAAGTTCCGGTCAACCTTGAACGACCCTTGTAATTTTTCATCACAAGAGATGCTCTAACATTAGTAATGTCCTAGATTCAGAAATTGCTCTAGATTTAGTAACCGCAGCTGGAGACGAGCCAAGTCGCATGAATTAATATTTCTTCATATAGTGTCGCTATTCTACCGCTTTTCGTTAATCGTGACGATGAGGATGAATGATGATGAAACCAAGGAACCCATGCCTAGGTCAGGACTCAAAAGTGGAACCTTTGAGTAAGAGGGATAGCGTTCTGGCAAAAGATCTACTTGGTTAGTCTCTGTGTGTGAGACCTTGGGAAAAGTGAAAGCAGACAGGTTGAACCAACGCGTTCAATTCAATGAAATTCTAAAAGTGGTGAAACAACGATACTAAGAAGAAGACATCGACCAAAAATATTATATTTGACTAGTTGATTGCCCGGCATTGCATTATCACAATCTTCTATTAGACAGGAATATAATGAATTCTAACTATAGTGTAAAATGAACTTGGAGTTGAACGGCATTGGGAGTGTCACTATTCATCTCAGCGGCCCTGGAAAGTATGGATTCCACACTAATATCGGCGTTTTACATGTCACCCCCTTCCCATCCCCTTCCTAGGGGTGCCAGGAGTGTCTTGGAGCTGAACAGACAGGGACCTCCCGAAGGGTAGTGGGTAACACGATCGCCTCGAAATAAAAGGTGCTAGGTTCGATTCTGAGTAGTGGAAAATACCATATTATAAAGCCGAGAAAGTACGAGGTCTTGCCTGTACTAAAATTAGGCTAAGATGCCTATAAAAGCTTATTGCTTAAGTGTCCTCCTCTATCAAATTTAAGATTTTTGTACAAGAAAAGTTTTTGAGAAAGTACGACCCCTCTTCTTAGATTGATTTGGCTATACCTGTATCTGTCAGATTGTTATTCATAAGCTTGTTAAAAATATGTCTCTCTCGACACTGTTTTGGCTTCACTTAAAACTAAACCAATAAGCTCATAAGAGCTTTTTGATTACACAGTAGTACACTGTAATATAATCTTAAATACTTGTTCAAAATATTTTTGTACTAGTATGTTAATATGTTGACCTGGAATGTTCTGAATATTTTAATTTAGGACCGGGCTCAACTGATATATCTAATACTAAGACAATGCATTGTGCAGAGGTCTTTTAGAATTGCTCTATGACTCTCTCATTTCTTACATCATAAACATATGATTTTTCACCTATAAGAATAACACTACATATGGTGTCATCAGGGAGTGTATCATGGAATTCACAGATAATTTTAATGTTTGTCCTGTCATTAACCACAACCTGTTTCCTTTTTGAGGTGTTGATGACAAACATGGGTCTCTGTGTTTTGAATTCATCTGGTGAGTAATACATATCAGTATTCCCAATTGTGACTCTTTTGTATGCTGTAAATGCCTCATATAATTTCAGGAAATCATCCTTGGACATGTTTAAATTATAATTTTCTCTGGGGAACACCTCATTTCTGCCATTTTTAAGATATATGTTCTTGATATTGCAGCTATCAAACTTACTTTAATTTTTTTCTTGGTTATTGTGTCTTCCAGTCTGAAACAGTACCACCACAAAATCTGGCATGTCATATTGTATACTGGAGAATGAGTTTGTAGCATCAAATTCATAATAGCTACCAGTGGCAGGCTTCTGGAAACATTGATATGTATAAAATTGTAAAGGCACCTGTGGATTTTTTAGTATATCTGCTTTGTATTTAAGAGCATAACTGGCTTCATATTCAACTACTGGAATTCTTAGCTCCATAGTCTGAATAATGCATTTGCCCTCATAAGGTAGAGTATAAGGCAGAGCTGCCCCAGTAGAATTTAATGAACTGTACCTCATCAAAGCATTATTATCATTGGCAGCTCTTCTAAATGTAATTCTTAAACCACCCTTCCACATAATGATATTGTAATCTGAGAAGAATCCTGGCAACAATCGCATAGGAAACAGTACAGTGTGGCTCGTAGATATTATTTTATCACCAGCCTCAAATCCACCTATTTTGTAGTAAGAAGCCTCGGTCTTGGATAATTTTAGTGTGGCCAAAGCTGTAGAGGTAATACCAGGGTAGTCTACTCTGTTTATAACAACACCATGTTTTCTGATCTCAATTTCAGAGAACAGATGTGGCACAAAATTGTCTACTAGTCTTATATTTGAGTTAGCCGGATAATCGGTACCATCGAGCTTTACAACATCAAACTTGATGTATAGGTCTGCTCTGTGAGGGTGTATAAAGCCATCTCCTACATCAAGGTCAACCTCAATCTCTGTGTTGGCTTGATTTAAATTTGCAAATGTCCTCCGGTTTGGGGGGAATGATTGTAGCTCATAACTCTCAATATTTTCCATTTTTTTGTATGTATTTTTATTTAAATATTAATCTCTATGATTGCAGTTGTTGTAGCTCCACCAAAATCAACTAATTCTTCTTTTTCATTAGTAACCATCAACTCAATATAATCTATTCTATTATGGCACACAGGAAAATATAATGTTGGTGATGGAGTGTAGATGATCGGTTCCATAAATTCAGAGTTTGGTTTGAATGTTGCAATGATGCCAGTTTGTTTGTGAGTGCCTATGCCATTTGATTTGGTGATCATACCCTCGGCCACATTACAGTGAATATTCAGAGTTTCTATGGCTAAGAGTTTAGGTATATTAATAGCAGTGTGTTTGATGGCTGGTTCAAGTTTTGTGTTGTTCTCGAAGTCTAATAGCTCTCCTATAGTACCCAGATCCACTGTCTCTGTAGCAGACACAATCTCTACTCTGTGAGTGACAGAATTTTGAGTTAACACTATACCGCTAGGTAACTGAGCATTTAGAGTAGACAGATTATACTGCTCTGGAGTAATGACAATGTTTTGGTCACCAACTGCAATTCTGTTGTTGTGGTGTATAATATTGGGGATCAAGTACATGCCATAGAATGCTCTAAGAGCTATTGTTTTGGGATATACTATATCATCATGTAGTCTGAGCTTCAATATTGAATTTTGGCTGGTAAGATGGAATACTCCCATGATGCTTCAGATACCACAAGGCTTTTTGAAAATTTTCAATTGATGGTTTATTTATTTGAGACAGATATCTAAGAACAGATAAACACAGATGTCCACAATTAACATCTTTGAAGTTTTGAACACGGGCATTATTGTAATAGAGATTAGTTGATTTTAGATATTTTACTAAATTCTCAGGTGGAACACCTCCAAATGAATCAAACACAAATGCCTCATTGTTTAAATATTTAAGATAACAGATCCAGTGAGTGCCCTGATTTTTGTACTTATCCAAATTGACTATGCCACACTCTTTTTTAAGTGGTTGTTCTGGTAAAGAATCAGACATGTATACACCTCTAAAATGTTTGATGCCCAGTGGCTTAATTAAAGCTTCAATATCTTGGTTGGTAAGCGGCTCTTGTTTTTTTTAACTTATTCATAACTCTCTTAAGACCTTTGCCTTGTTTTTCCATTGCCAGATTATGGCGCTTTTGTTCATCTAATTCAGCCTTATTCTTCTTGGCATCTATTACTGTTTTTGCTATAGCAGCCGATCCCCCAGCTAAGCTGCCAACAGCACCGAGTGCTGCTAAAATAGCTGGGATACTAAATATGAAGCCACCAATATGTGATTTTTTTCTAGATTGCTGTAATTTTTTTAATTGGGGGGTACTAAGTAATAATTTCATACCATGGCCCTTGGCAAGACAAGAACTTTTCTTCTTGCGCTGCTTTTTGGTTAGAAGACTATCAATAGTCTTAAGTGATTTAAGACCTGCATAAGGTATCTGATACATAACACCCTTGGCCTTCATTCCTGGTTTATTATGTACATATTCTGGGATTAACTAGTTCAATTAAGTTGTAGCCAATTTATTTATTCTATTACAACCCCCACCCCAGTTTTTGTTTGGTGTTCATAGCTATGGTGGTCCCCAATGCTGCTATTCTTTCACCCAAAGAAGCATTTTTGCTTACAAATCTACCAAATGCAGCCTCTTCTAATTTTTTGTCTGCCACATGTCGCTTGTCAAGATCGTTATGTGTGTTGTATGCTATGTCATGGTCTCTACAAACAGCATCTAGGGGATTAACACCAGGGTCACCTCTGTTTAGTCTATGATCTAGTTTGGTGCCTGGACCACAATACTGATAGCCTGGTATGTGTAGTTCAAATGGCAGCTTGTTTATAATATCATTAACCAGCCTTTGACCCTCAGAGATATTCCAAAATTTAGGTGGTAGAGTATTAATAATTTTTATAAGATATCCAATGCCCGTAGTGTCATTCACTATAAAATTAGACAATTTGGTGCTTATCATGTCCATAATTCCAAACTTTTCATTGTAAAAATTGTGGTTACCGGCATTTTCTTCACCAGCTATGACCAGCAACCTATCTACAAGTTTTCTGACATCATCAACCCAGACAAATTCTTTAGGCAATGTGTTGTACTGTTTGATCCCACTACCTGTCTTGATCTGTGACCACATGGGCTTGATTAAGTTGTTGTATTTTGCTCCACTGCTAGACTTGACTCTTCTTTGTGTGGGATCATTGTTCTGGTATAGAGCATCTGATTTTATTAATATTTCTTTGTAGTGCTCATAGTCTTGATCTGTATAGCTGCCAGGTCTCTTACGAGTCATCAGTTCCCACAATCCAGGTGTGCCAGGATACTTAACAAAAGCACCTCTTTCTCCAAGATGAGATTCTGAATATACTATCAGATCATCTCTCTTAAATGTTACTCTGAAATTGCCAATTCTATGTATGATGCTACCATCAAGCTCTGTGTCAGCATATAAACCAAAAACCTCATCTTTGTTGTCTTTAGGTGTGCTTAAATATTTTTGAGCAAGAAGACCCAATTCAATAGGATCCTGAGTAGCCTCAATTCTTCGAGGAGCAACAGGACTAGGTGTATGAATACTAGAAAGTGGGGTGATTCGATAATCTAATATGTTCCTTGCAGCTACAGGTACAAGCTCTGTGATCAAATTTTGATTCTGCTCTGTAACAGTTCTGATATTTTTATCCAGTTCACTAATAGCATCAATAATAGGCTGTTCAGTGCGCTTGTGCTGTTCATAGATACCTCGGTTTTCTAATTTCCATCCCTTAAATCTTTTTACAAGATAGTCTCTTAATTTAAGATTATCAATAATTGGTCTTTTCATGGTTATTTATATATGTTTCAATGTCTAGAAAATTGTTAATTTTATTTGTATATTTACCACTATTAGCTTTCCTTGTCATATCAATTGTGACATACCCATAACTGTCCGGGTTCCAGCACCTACTGCAAAACTTAGAAAAATCATTGTAGCTCAAGTCACCACATACATATTCGTGTTTGGGGTTAGTATGGTCTTGATGAAACACACATATAAAATTGCTGTTGTCTCTTATCAGCTGTTTTGGTATTTTAGAAAAAGTCTGTGCCAGGTAGAAGCAATCTATGTTTTTGTGTCGCCCCTGTGTAAAAAAATTTCTAACCTTGTTTTGGTTTTCCAATATAATATCATCAAACACAACAACAGAGTTATCGAGACATTCATTAAGTGGCTTAACATCTGATTCAAAAGTGGCTATATCCAGTCCATCATATAGCTTCATCAGCTGCTGATATTTTAATTGTTCCAAGCTCTTAGAGAAGACATACAAGTGCCTGTTTTTCCAGTCTAACCAGTTGGGTTCCAATAAAAAATTATCAATCATTAGTGTAGTTTTACCACAAGCCGATGGCCCAACAATAAGACATCTAATATTATCAGGCAGCAGCATTCCATTTCTCTTATTCTGCTGTTCAAATTCTGGCAGCCTTTTTATAACATCCCAGGTGCTCATAGTATCACTTTGTTTGCCTCGATGCAGCTGTGTTCTGGGAGTCCTAGCCATTTCACCAGTATCTTGTTGCCTTTTCTGCGGATGATTTTTTCTATGAGATATGTGTCGGGCTGTTTAGTTTTGTTGAGTTCTTCTTCATAGAACTTGCCTTTGAGAATTTCTCCTCGATGGTCTTTTATTATATATGTGTATCGGGTCCCAGGTTTAACTTGAACCACTGTAAGTAATTCAGTGCTCCAGTTTCTGGTAAAACCTTTTTCGAATATGTGTTTATATTTACTGATCCTTACTTGATCACCGACCTTGTATTTAGCTTTTCTGGTTGTTGGTTGATATTTAGGATAGTAAACAGTGTTGATCAATTGCTGTTCGTCAGATGTGGTTACATCAGAGGGCTTCATGTTGATCGTTCCATGGACCGAATTGTTATATTGATCTAGAAGTTCTGGTAGCATAGTAAGCCATTTCTAATTACCTTGAAGCGTAAATTGTTTATACATATGACTTTTTAGGGTTCTGTTCAATCTCTCTACAACAGAGGCTTTGAGATCGCTGTAACTTGAGTAATGTCGTATTGACTGGCTCTTAACAAATTGTTGGAACATCAAATTATAGAATTCTTTGCCGTTATCTGTTTGTAGATAGCGTGGTGATCTTCCACTGATTAATAATTGTCCTGAAGGCTTCTGTAACACATCTTCCAGTCTTAGATTTTAGCGGCAAAGCCCAGGCATATTTTGAAAATGTATCTATAACAGTAAGTATATACCTGTAGCCTTTGTTGATCTTGTCTGTGGCCGCGGTGGCTCAGTCGGTAACGCGTCTGACTACCATGCTCAAGGTCCCGGGTTCGATCCCCGGCCGGTTCAAATCCGGGAACTTTTCTAACGGTGGAAGCGACCCCGGCGCCTACCCAGCGTCGAATAACATGGGTACCTGGGGGAAACCCTGGGGGGTAAAGGCGGTCAGGGGCGTGACGCTGATCACATCACCCCCACTCACGACCGGATCAAGAAAGTGTGGGGCGTTACCCCCACACCCCCTATACGCCTTCATGGCGTTGTGCTATGCACAGGGGAACACTTTACTTTACTTTACTTTGTTGATCTTGTCTAAGTTTTTCAGCTGTCCCCCATTAGGGGCCATCTCAACCAAGTCACACTGCCATAAATCATCTATGCCTTTTGTATCCACTGGCAGTCGCTTATAGTTATGTCTGGCTGGTCTGTGTAATGCATCAACAATAATTTGTCTAGACATAGTATGTAAACAAGAATATTGCAACTATGGGGTGTTCAGCAGCTGATACTACAGGATTTTCTAAATGTAATTTGTCTCCTATTTGTATATTAAATTCAAGAGAACCATCATCTTCAGCATAAGCTGTCTCTAATGTATTGGGGTCTGTAAAATCCTCTAACTCTACACTGGTGACCTTTGGTTTGTTGTCAGCATTTGTTATTGATAAGGTAGGGTAGTGGTGAGCCTGTGATTGTAGCCAGTATTTGATCTTGATTGGTCTGAGTGTGCCCCCAACAAAAAACTGGTAATAAAATTGTGCCGGGGACAGCATATATATTTTGCCACCTGGTGTAAATGGTGAATCATATTCTTTTTTGGGGATACTGTACAATTCAAGGATTACTGTATGCTTAGGATTCTCGATTAGGCCAGTTATTTCTTTTTCTGCTGTAAGCAATCTGCTCATTACAGATTCAAGATGCTCATTGATAGTCCTAACAATCTCATCGTGTCCTGGTTTGATTCTTGTCTACAGCAAGTTTTTTGTATTGTTGCACAATCTCTTGAAGCTGTGTGGCAAAAACAGACAGAGCATTTGCTTGGTTGGATTCCATGGTCCCTAGCTGTTGCTTGATGTTGGCTACAATTTGCTGTAGATTTTCAACAACAGCCAATTTTGAATTTTGGGTTGTAAGATCATGGACTTGTCTTCTGATATCCTCAAACAGAGCATAAAGTTCATTAATATGTTGATTAGTTGGTAGAGTGGCTGTTTGATCTCTGTCTGGATATTCTTGATATCTTCTGATTTTAGTATGCGATTCACAGCTCTTTTAATATTTTTAGGTTCCTGAGATGTAGGCAGATTGGCTACAGTATTCTGCAAAGACTCAAGGGCCAATTTCACAGCATTTAATTCAGAAGCATTAGCCACACTACGCATAGCATCTTGGAGCAGGGCGATGTCTGCCTGAGTAGGTGTTGATTGTTGTAAAATTTTAAGCTTTGTTTGGATATCATCAATCAAGTGATGAAAATGAGATAGCTCAGATTCAGTGTTGAGGTTTTCAAGTTTAGTGATCTGTTGCTGAACACTGACAAGAGTGTCTACAATACCAGGTTACCTCTTCTAGTTGTTGTTTTAATTGCTCAGAATTGATAGCCTGAGTCTTTAATTTGGCTTGAAGAGCTGCTACAGCCTCCTCTAAACTTTGAAAATTATCCAATGTTGCCAAGTCAGTATATTTTTGAAGCAATAATTTAAGTTCTGAATCAATTTTAAGAAGAGGGTCCATACATTGTGATTGTAAATTAGTAATTTCTAGTTGAAGACTGGCATTGAGTGTGGTTTGTAAAGCTTGTAAATCATTTCTTAATTTTTTGACTCTGACATCAAGCATCAGAATTTCATCACTGTGATCTTCATGCCTTGTATGGCCAAATATATCATTAGGCATTTTTGTTTTAGTGGTTATTTATTATAAAATATCTAATTCTTAATTCTATAAAAAAAGGTATAAGCTTGTCATAATATCCCGGGACCTCAATATATAAACAGTCACCGGCAGAGACAGTATATACAGTGCCGGAAATCATGTTTGAGTGCTTAATTCTATAAATATTTCTCCCTACTGAAACCTTAACATCGCCCTCGGGAGTTGTAATAAATTGTAATTGACCACCTATAGGTAATTGGTAATGGTTTAAATTATTGTTAAATATGTATAATGTTTTACCTGTTTTATCATCAACTTCTGTAAGTATGCTATTTAGATGAATAATTAACAAACCACTTAGTTTAGATATCATAGATTGTATATTAGAAGAAGGTGCTGGTGTTGGCAAGTCCATACTAGCTTGTTTCTTGAATCCAAATAAGTTCATTGGCATGTTTATTTATTTCAAATCATGCTTTGTGATTGGGCATTGTTTGCCACTTATCAAGTCACAATGCCCCCATGGTAGAGTATGTACACCACATGATAAAATGCATCTCTTATCGTCATGTGTGTCTAGAGCCACTTTTCTTAGAACATTTGCGGTCAACAAATGATCTTTACTCTGGATTCTGCGTTCTGATATTCTGATTAAACTCTGTGACTTGAGACAATTTTTGTAATCTTCAAATCCAAGCTCTTTGTCTACAATTTCTCTGCCAATACCCTTGGCTTTTTTAGTAACAGCACCTTTACATGTTTCAAAACTATACATCTTACCCCTGAACCAGCAAATCCTACAATAACATCGCCAAGGGTCTCATCTTTTAACTTGCCAGGTACCTTTTTGTTGTGGGGTTGAATTTTTGTATGTTCACTAGTATTAAAATATTTAAACAATTCAGGCTGTGATATATCTTTATAAACATCTTCTGTTTGAATATCAAGAATAAAACTATCTGTGTCCATGTACATTAATTTTATACTATTACTATAAAAAGGTTTCAACACATCATAATAGAGTTTTAACATATGTAATTTAGCCAATTCTAATATCACAGCCCCTACATAAATAGGTTTATCAAACTTAATTTTTGTTTTTTCATATTAAAAAGTGTCATATTTTCATCATAAATTCTTCTGTAATTGAAATTAGGCTTTGCCAGTAATTTTTTGCTCCGGCTAGGGTCGGTAACTAATTTAACATCACTATGTTTTCTAACATTTTCTATAGTTTTGCCATACACTGAATTGACCATTAATTTAAACAAAGTTTTATCAAATTGGCTTACTGCAGATGTTCGAAGCTCGGTGTTCGTATTAATATATGGCTTCAACCATCTTGAGTGCCTGAACCTCAAGACTTTGCCAACATTGGTTACTTTAACACCGTGATGCATCAGGAACTGAAGGTTCTTGTAATATATTACATAACCCTGTTTTGGCTCCAGAGTCATCATTAGCTTCTTTTGTTTAGAGCCGGGTGAACACTTAACCTCAGAAATTGGGGGCAGATCAGAAAACTTGTTGTGTAAATTATCAGGAATTGTCAAATCAACCTCTAAGAACAGGCCATAGTTAGTGTCATCAAAATCCTGAAGATTTTCAATACTAAAATTTTCAACCCACTCAAGCCCTGCATATGGCAGTTTAACCATCATGGCATGACCATACAAGCTGTTTGCATCCACATAAAGTATATAATTTGATGGCAGTAATGGATTATAATCAGGAATATACTTGTTATTAGCTCTGGCATATCTTTGAGAACATTGCACCATGCCTCCTCTTATACATTGTTCCATAAACAGATACATATCTTGATCTTGGATCAGATTCAATTGCGTTTTAGTATTCAAAAACATTGCAGACCATGCTAGGCCTGGAGCACTGTAGAAATAAATTGGATCCAGCTTATATCGGCTAAGAGAGTTACATCAAGTTTTAAATATGCCTTATGATAATCACCAAGTGTCTGGCATTTTAAATTGGTCCACATCAACTGAGCATGGTGATAATCTTCATCAGTGATTCCGGATGCCCTGATTTTACTGTAGAACTCTTGTTTTGGTGGCAGAGCACACTCATTAAATTTAGAAAAATCAGTAACATAGTCATATGGGTATACACCTTTTCGGCTAATTAATTTCAAGTCCTGATTTGGAAACGTGTCACAAGTATTTTTAAATTGATCATCAGATAATTGACTGGCCAGAGTAGCCAAGCTAGCCGACAAAATTCTGTATGAATCAAGAAATCTTAAGTGAATAGGAACACCATTAACTTTAATTATCTTGCTAATAGCTATATATTTCTCATCATTTTCTGCTAAAATATTTAAATTCTGCTTGTCAAACCCCTCGTACCTGATCAGATGATGAAAATCATAATTGGATGCACCATGGCAAAATATTGGGATAAATTTTGGTCTCTGGATCTTAATATTACAGTTATTACACAGAGCCATTAAGAATTTACCATTTGTATGGGAATGGTGTTTCACCTTGATATTTATATCTGAAAATTTAAAATCACATACCGGACATTTTCCTGTATTGTTGAAATTTTGAATCTGGTTTTTTGTTAAAGGCATCATAGGTTTTGATTTTATAAGATATTAGATGCTATGTCATGGCACTCATTTTCTATTCTATGTGCAAATTCTTTGATAGTATCTGGTCCCATATATAAGTGTGGTTCACTAGCAACACCATCCCGTATAACTATATAACAAAAACTAGAAGGTTCATGTAATTGGTATGATGTACTTGAAGGTTCATCAGGATCTGGGCTGCAGAATGCAAGGGGTTTGAGGTTTGATTCAAAATCACAAACTATATATGCGGGGTGTTCCAACAAGGCTTCAAATTTTTTGAATTCGGCATTTTCATTTGGATTAGGCATAATCATATGAACAGGTTTATGATTCCCACAATATTTTAAATGTTCAACTAACTTGTTTTTAGCAATTTCTGTGTTACGTTCACGAACCCCATTTACTATTTTTTGACCATCAAATATAGTTAAACATCTTCGGCACAACTTAAATATTGTATTAGATTTGTCTAGTTGTTTTCTGACTAAAACTTCAAGACTGTGTATTAGAGTGTAATGATATGTGCCATCTCTTTCAATTAAAAGCAAATCAATCGGAACAGCAAAATCATCATCAAGTGTACTAATTCTGAGAGGTTCTATCAAGCAATTCCCAGCACCAGTAGAACAAATAAATACATTAATAGATAATGGTTTACCATTGATGTCTCTGGCCTTTTTTTCAAATTTATCAATATTCTGAACAGACATTGGATATTCTAAGCCCTCCATAGCGTCATCAAAATCATTTTCATGTTGTTTATAATAACTTATTATCTTTGGATGATTTAAAACTGGAAACAAAGCACCTAAAATACACCACAAAAAGCATTTCTCATCATTATTTTCTAGGTTAAGCACAGCTTCTTTGTTTTTAATATTGAATATATGTAGAACCTCGTAATGGGTTAAATTTAGAAATACTAATATATAACTTGTGTGGAGTTCCACATAAACTCCATCCTGATTCTTTAGCAGCAACCTCAGAATGTTTAATATTCAATTGCTCTATCAACCTGCTTATTATTTTGTCTAAATTTGTATTTGAATATATAACTACAGTTTCTGTTATGTGGGGCTGTGTAAATTTTGTGCCATTTAATTTCTTATATTGCGTAAATAATTTGAAAGATAATTTATAAGAGCTATTTTGTTTATTTAGAATAGCTTGCATATCAGGATTTATGTTGTTCAAAAAATTCTTAATATCACATCTTGGCTCTGATATAAAACGGTAATCCTTTAGTTGGTTATTGAAACTGCTTTGAATAGCTGCATTGCGAGGCTGCTTTGCTGGTTTATGATTAACAGGTGTTTCAAGTTTTCTTTTTAGACCAGATGAAGATGTAGATGGTTGTGATAAAATAGAAGACTGTGCAGAACAAGTATTTTTATGTTTATATAAGAAATATTCCATGTTATATTTTCTATGGCATTTTGGGCATATTTTTGTAAGTGTTCTGCATTTTTCTGGATCACAATTCTTTTGGTGCCTAGCCCAATTAGAGCTAGATATATTTTTATTGCATTGATTACAATATTTTTGATTTGGCATTTTTATTATTAATTTATTATATAAGATTTCTTGAGGTTTAAATTAAAACTTTATACTTAATATAAAATATTAATTGTATTTAATAATATGCTTTGTATGCTTAATATATTAATATTTTTTTATTATTAGTTTATTATATCAAATTTCTTGGGGTTTAAATTAAAACTCTATATTTAATATAAAATATCAATTAGCTTTAGCAATGTTTTGTATACTTAGTGTATATATTTAGTGTGTGGGTATTTTTATTTTGTTGAGTATCTCTGTTTGGTTTCGCGTAGGTATTTTTATTTTGTTGAGTTTCTCTGTTTGGTTTCGCGTAGGTATTTTTAATTTGTTGACTTTCTCAGTTTGGTAGATACAGCACGTGGGTATTATTATTTTGTTGAGTTTCTCTGTTTGGTAGATACAGCGCGTAGGTATTTTTATTTTGTTGAGTTTTCTCTGTTTGATTTCGCGTGGGTATTTTTATTTTGTTGAGTTTCTCTGTTTGGTAGATACAGCGCGTAGGTATTTTTATTTTGTTGAGTTTCTCTTTGGTTTCGCGTGGGTATTTTTATTTTGTTGAGTTTCTCTGTTTGGTAGATACAGCGATATACAAGATCGATACATAACACACGCTATCAGGTCATTGCCTTTCTATGCCTGTGCAGACATGCAATTGTACCAGGTCAGTGATTCTGTAGGTCACTGCTTCTGTGGATCAATACTTATTCTATCTTTGTGCGTGTGGGCTATTAGTTTTTACAACCTGTAATTTATTAAATATAGAATTTTGATTTGAACCAACCCCAAGAAATTATATATAATAAACCTAGGACAAAAAAATACCTACGCGAAACCAAACAGAGCAATTCTAAAAGACCTCTGCACAATGCATTGTCTTAGTATTAGATATATCAGTTGAGCCCGGTCCTAAATTAAAATATTCAGAACATTCCAGGTCAACATATTAACATAATAGTACAAAAATATTTTGAACAAGTATTTAAGATTATATTACAGTGTACTACTGTGTAATCAAAAAGCTCTTATGAGCTTATTGGTTTAGTTTTAAGTGAAGCCAAAACAGTGTCGAGAGAGACATATTTTTAACAAGCTTATGAATAACAATCTGACAGATTCAGGTATAGCCAAATCAATCTAAGAAGAGGGGTCGTACTTTCTCAAAAACTTTTCTTGTAAAAAAATCTTAAATTTGATAGAGGAGGACACTTAAGCAATAAGCTTTTATAGGCATCTTAGCCTAATTTTAGTACAGGCAAGACCTCGTACTTTCTCGGCTTTATAATATGGTATTTTACACTACTATTCTGGTATAAGCTATATACATGCTATGCCCAGCAGAGGATTTATTGGAGTTAAATTCCCATATTACAGATCCATCGCCGCATTTGGAACCCTAGAATGGAAGTGCCACGGTGAAAGAAAGAGGAAGGGAAGTCTGTAGTTCCGTTGTTTCAGTTATCTTGGCGCTAGTACACACCGCTCAAGGCTTATGTCGGCATCCATGTTACATTAAGAAAACTGAAATAACAGACAACATCCATTTCTAGTAAAATTCTACTCTCAAAACCAACATGGTTATTAATATTGTTACTTATTGCTTGCTTATCTTATTGTTAAACACACACAGACGTGCGCTTGTGGTAAACCACTAATATTATTTAAAATAAAGAGTGGTGTTTACCGAGGGCGCTCAAGGGCCAACCTCTCTTCCACGTAGTACACCGTAGACTGCATTGTTGCAGATTAATGAGGCTCCGGTATGTGGACCCACAGCCAGTGTAATCCTATGACGGGTTCTGTTTTGTCTTGTCCATGTTCCTTCGTGTTTGTCCTTTCATCTTATTACCATTCATCCTCAACGCCGCGATTAAAGCCAGAGTTTTTGAGAACTAGATACAATTACTACTACTACTACTTTATAGTACCCTTCAGCACGTAAAAACATAGATCAGCGATACCATGAAGGACAGTATTAAGTGGTCGCTGACTGATTGATACGAGGGGGTGCTGGTAATTTCTTAGCCTTTGCAAGAAACAAATGAGACAGAGATGGGAATCAATTTTTTTTATTCAACATAATCCCCTCTGAGGTGAACACACTTCCTAAGTCTTTTCTCCAGTTGTTGTAACCCCCCAAAA
This sequence comes from Lepisma saccharinum, assembly GCF_977018435.1. Lineage (NCBI taxonomy): Eukaryota > Metazoa > Arthropoda > Insecta > Zygentoma > Lepismatidae > Lepisma > Lepisma saccharinum. Next base: position 53,469,835 of record NC_139248.1, read on the forward strand.
AAATTATTTTGGTTGGTCCGCAAACCACGTACGTACAGCATCCTGTGCCTCAAAAAGTGAACCAAATCTGACCCCCTTCAGAAATTTCTTGAGATTTGGAAATAGGAAGTAGTCAGAGGGGGCCAGATCTGGTGAATAAGCTGGGTGTTCCAAAACTGTGAACTTCAAATCCTTTAATTTTTGCTGGGTAATGCCTGCAGTGTGTGGAGAGGCATTGTCGTGCAAATACAAAATTCCATTTGTCAATTTTCCATGTCGTTTGGACTTAATTGTCTGTTTCAAATTATCAAGAAGTGATGAATAATATGCCCCTGTAATAGTTACACCCTTTTCCAAAAAGTCAATTAGCAGTACACCGTCTTTGTCCCAAAAATTACTGGCCATCACCTTGGCTGCCGTCTTTTGCACACGGGCCTTCTTTGGGCGTGGTGACTCAGAGTGGGTCCATGCCTTTGACTGTTCTTTTGTTTCAGGATCATAGAGGTAGATCCAGGTCTCATCCTCAGTCACCAATCGAGACAAAAATGTGGACGCATCCTTTTGAAAATAATCAAGAATCACTTTGGATGTCCTCACACTGTCACGGTGCTGATCAGCATTCAAAAGTTTCGGGATCCACTTTGCTGAAACCTTACTCATATCTAGATGGTCGTGGATAATAACACCAACTCTTTCACGGGAGATGTTTAGAGACTCAGCAATGATTTTAGTGGAAATTCGCCGATCTTGAAGAATTAGATCATGCACAGCATCGATTACTTCCGGAACAACCACACATGCTGGCCTTCCTGTGTGTGGCTTATAATCTGTGCTGAAATGGCCGGTTTTAAATTTAGCTACCCAGTTCTTAACAGTGGCATATGCAGGGGCATGGTCCCCCAAAGTCGGTACCAACTTGTCATGTATCTCCTTGCTTGACTTTCTCTGCAGGAATAAAAATTTTATCACCACTCTATGGTCTTTCACTGTAAATGTTGCTTCAGGTGCTGCCATCTTTCAGTCACATCTGAAATAAAGAAAAACCATTAGACGTACAAATATAATTTTCTCTAACAACAATATACAGACATTAAGCTGCAATTTAAGACCAAATTCATGAAAATACGACAACATGAAGGGGGTAAGGCTAAGTAATTACCAGCACCCCCTCGTATCTGTGCATTGTGAAAAAGTACAAAAATACAAAACTGTTCGTCAACAAAGTGATAATGTTTATTGGAAGGCAGCAAGGCGGATCCAGTTTCTATCTAAATAGTAGACTCGCAGCTGAGCTTGTATATAAGGCCAAAGTATTCTCAATTCAATTTATTATTTGTAAAGTAATAATAATAATAATAACAAAAATAATAGCAATAATAATAAAATAATATAATAATAATAAAAGATTCTGTGATTCTGCCCCCCTAAGAAAAATCCTGCCCACCACATACACACACAAATCATTTTATCCCGGCCAAAAGAAAATTATTTTAAACCCTGTCAGGGATGTTTTTAACACACACCCCCAAAGAAAATTTGAAAGGATAGAGTATACCATTTCTTAACTATGTAGCAAAGACAACTTATAAATCATTTGTGTCCATTAATGGTCCAGTCATTAAAGATTTCCCTGCCAAAAAGTATGTAGAATTGCTCATTACAGGACATAATTCTGCAACTGAACAACTCACCGACCATGTGTTAAAGCATTCACAAGAAACTTGTAGGGAAGTTAAATGGACGTTATCTGTGCCGGATCTACAAATCTTGCCCCCCCCCGCAAAATATTACCAAAGGCCCCCCTCTACTTACATCCCTTCACACACACACACATTATATATATATGTGTGTGGGGGGGGTGCAGGTCCTGATCTCATGACGACAGTCACATACAAGGGCCCACAGGGAAATTCAAAAGTCTCTTAACACCCCCTATAAAAAGTAAAGAAATTAGGCTGGGTACAATAGGTCACAATAGAAACAGGTTAGGCTTAGGGGAGACCACATTGGTGTGTTAAAAGTGGACGTTCGCCATATTGCTTTATTTTACTTCGCTTTTTGTGCAACTTTTGGCTAATTTGCGAAGATAGGAATGAGAGATGACATGATTAAATTGATGAATGGGCAATCAGAAAGATCCATGGCCAGGCCGGGATTCGAACCTGGGACCCCTGACGTCGTAGCGCGATGTATTAACTGCTCCGCCACGGGGGCCGGCAAGTTATCCTTTGGAAAATTGTAATTACAATAACTAGCTTTTACAACAAAATATATATATCAGGTTACTTCGAACTTTATTAGCTGGACAAAAAATTCACTGTACTAATGTGATTATGTAATTATACAACATAATACTTTACATGTACTTTTGACTGAGAATTTGATTATCACATTCGGTTTATAATACTTATTCCTATAATCCTTTATAGGAGTTTAATATCTTCACACATATTTAGGTCAAAAAGGAAGGCCCAAGATTAAAATTTTCATCCAGGCGAAGTCTGTTTTTTTGCACCTCATCTGTCCACCTTGTCACACCCCGCCTCAACTTTCTATGTTGATCCCACTACTTTCCACCCTGTTGTATATTTACGGTTTTAACGACGATAAATAATAGTCTTGTTTTTTTCAATGCCTTAATGTCAAAGAACGTGTATACTGTAGATTGATATCAAAATAACAGTAGTCTCTTAGTTTAAATAATACATGATTTTGCAATATACATTTGTTATTGAGAAGTAACATCAATTCATTTTTCTCTACACAAATCCAACTCTTTACAAAACAAATATCCTCATTTATGAAATCAGAAATAAGAGTTTGGCTCTACTAAATCGGGACCCCCCCCCCACTGGTCTGGCGCCTTGAACATTGGTTAAGCATTGGTATAAATATGTAACACTACAACTTTCAGCCACATCAATGTAGTATGAAGTAGCACACACATGTTTACAGGTACAGGTGCTTCTTGCCTCATCCTCTCTCTCTCTCTTGCTAAATAGGTGCTTCTCTGAAGGCGTGTTTCCTCAGATGTTCAAGAAAGCCAACGTTGTACCCATTCACAAATCTGGAGACAAAATAGTGCTACATCATACAGACCAATATCACTCCTGTCACCTCTGTCTATAATCTGTGAAAAAATCATTAAGGACAGATTATTTAGATTTACATCTCCGCATATAAGTACTGCCCAACACGGGTTTCTTCCAGGTAGCTCTTGCTTGACTAATCTTTCAGTTCTTCTTTCACATGCCACTAGGGCTATTTCCAAAAATTCCCAGCTAGATGTGATATACTTGGATATTTCAAAAGCCTTTGACAAAATAAACCATGCTCTTCTTATTCACAAATTACGAACTAGATTTAACATACATGGCAAATTTCTCTCCTTAATCCAGGATTATCTACACTCACGGACACAGCGTGTCACCCTTTCAGGCGCCTCTTCTGATTTTCTACATGTCTTGTCTGGGGTGCCACAAGGGAGCATCTTGGGCCCTCTCTTGTTCATCCTATACATGGACGATCTTCCTCAAATACTTTCCTCACTTCCTGTCAATATACTCATGTTTGCTGACGGCTGTAAACTTTTCAAAGAAATCTCAACCACACAAGATGCTGTGATTCTCCAGAATGCTCCTTCCGAACTTGTCACATGGTGTAAGCAGTGGAATCTACAACTTAACCCGCAGAAATGTTCCTCCCCCACAGTCTCTTTAAAAAAGAACAAAATACATTCTCATTATGTTCTTGAAAACAATTATATTACCACACTTGCAACCCAAAAAGATCTAGGTGTTATCATAGGTGAAAAACTGAACTTTAAGGAACACATCGCAGCTACAACTAAAAGTGCAATGCGCCTCTTAGGCCTCCTCTACAGATTCACTGAAATTGATATTCCAACTTCTCTTAGCCTGTTTTTCATGTCATTCATTTCTCCGATTCTCGAATACTGTTCTCCAGTCTGGACCATGGCTTCCAATACAAATCTTTCTAGCATGGATTCCGTCCTCAGCTTCTTTACCGCCATTGTTCGTCATAGAATTCCTTCTCTGCGGCATCTTCAGAAACTTGACATCCTGACTACTTTGAACATCCAGTTACTGCAGACCCGACGCGATATTGCCGATATGAAATTTTTCTATAAAATCATCAATGGAAAAGTAAGATCTGAATTTCTACTTACAGAATTCAACTTCAGAGTTCCCTCTCGAACGACCCGAAACACTCAATTGTTCCATAACTCTACCGCTAGGCTTTCCCTTATACAGCGCTCTATGATCCACAGGCTGCCACAGTTCTACAATAAACTAGCTACAAACATCGACATTTTTGCCCCTGAAAGTATTTTCCGATCTTCTCTAAGAACGAATATGTAAATATCTTGTTTGTTTTCTTGTTTATGTCTTATGTTTATATGTATCCTTTTTTGTTTTTACCTAAAACCATCTTGACTTGATCTTGTTGATTTATTAGAATTTTCAGTGTAAAATGGCCTTACAAGTGCTGTATCTGAAATTTGAATAAATCAATTAAATAAATATTGATAACAGAATATTTTCAACTTCCGCTTGACTTTTCCGAAGGGAAACAAAGGTGCCCATTTTGCAATGGGCTGGCGCATCCAAGAACATGAAGACTACAGTATTCCCACGCTTCGTGCTCTATTCTCGCTAGTGTTGCCCACGGGACGAGACGGGACAGGCTTTTAAAAATTCGAGACGAGACGAGATTGATCATGTGTCCCGAGACAAACGAATATTTTCGAGACGAGACAGCATTTCCACGAGACGAGACAGGCCAAAGTCTCGTCTCGTGGGCAACACTTTTCGCACATATTCATTTATAATATACCATGCGTTTTCCTTAATTCATTGTCGGTTTGAAAAAAGAAATACTGAAATAGTAAAGTTTCTGTGTGCAAAAGTTATGTAATATGTTGAAAATTATACATTGGGCCCCCTATAGGTGGGGACCAAACGAGAACTGGAGGTGTCCTGGCCCCCCCGCCCCCCACTGGCCCCTCCGGTTTCGGCACCCGTGCAAATGTGATATATATATATGACATTGTTTTCTCACACCTGGAAAATGATACGTTTGTTACAATCACGCAGTCATAACATTTTCCTGATAAAAGAAAGGTTGATGGGGCCTCATCGATGGCGCAGTGGTAGCGTCGTTGCCTTGTAATCAAGGGGTGCCGGGTTCGATACCCGGTGGAGGCACATAGTGGATCGGATCCCACTTTAAACTGTAGGTCCAGTCCCGATTAGCCTTTCTGTGCATAAAGTGGACTTAAAGCAATCAATCAAAGGTGGTAGTTTTTCTTGTATGTACGCATTGCTTGCATTATAGAATTATTTTCCTGTAGTTTACGCTTATTACAAGCATAACAAAACAGTTTTTCGTTGTGACGTTTCAGGAGAACACGCGCTCCCTTCATCAGACATTTATTTTGATTTTGACTAAAGATACAGTTATAACAATGGTTAGCAATTTTTTTAAACAAAAATAATCCGTTATATAATGGATGTTGTCAATGTTACATTGTTGTAATATAGCAACTGTGAAAAGAAGCAGTCTGTTTTACTTTTATTTCAGATTTTTTTTTAAATTTATGAATCCCAAATATCATCAGGTAATTCAAATTCATCATTGTTTTCACAAAGTCTCTTGATGTTTTCTGTTACATTAAATTTTAAAGATGGTGGCTTACTCCATTTGTGAAAAAGAAAACTCCATACTGGATCTATGTTACCATTTTCAAAATGAAAATAAATGTCTGATGAAAGCAGCGGCGTATACTCTGGGTCATCTAGGTAATCGCAGATGACCCGGCTGTATTTCTTTCTTTTTTTTAAAAAAAAAAATATATATACATTTCTTCGCAATATTCTTCCAAACCAATTTCGATGCATACATTTCTTTGCTTCCAGCGCGCCGCGAATGCTTCCAACCGTTTGCCGCTGAATGTCCGGGAACCTTTCTCCAGCCGGTGGAATGACGTTAGGGAATCTCACCCTGACGTCATTCCACCCGCTTCCTTTACAACCCTTGGCGAGAAGGGAATTGAAAGAAAAGAGGGGGGAGGAAACTCTGCTTCTCAGGCGCGGCGATTCCGTGGCCAGGGTAAGCTCCTTCTGGTGAGAGTCCACCGGTCTCAACCCCTAGAGTTTGCCTTTCCCTCCGCTGGCGACCATTGACCTCCTACAACCCTCCTCCACAATTCTCTCCCGAAGGCTATGTCGCCGCTAAACATAGAAACTGTGTTTTTTATGGCAGGGACATTTCTCAGGAACGGGTATTTTGGGTTCACAAATTGCCTTCTGTAAGGGAAATAGGGAAAACATACCCGGTAAAGTGCGAAGAACAGGAAAATATGAATAACATAGGCAAACCAATTCTACGCTAATTTTCACTATACATTTACTTCTGTCTTGCTGATGTCTGTTACATAGAAATTTATCAAAAGGAAAAAGCTTAAATATTGAAGATGAAGCAAACTAAATTAAAATTCAAAACTTAAGCAATTAATGCACCTATAAGCTGACTCCCCCCCATTCTTGTATTTGCAAAAATAGTGATTGTTTCTTCTCTCTAATCTTCAAAAGCAGCGAGAGTACTTCCTTCACGGAACTGAATATTTTTTAAAGGAAAAGATATAAATAAATTACATATATTTTAGTTTATTTAAGTTACTATTCTACCTTTTTAGATTAATAGTGATGAAGATGAACGACTAAAACATATAAGGAACAAACACATCAGGCACGTAGCCAGGTGGAGGACTCGGGGAACTGAAATCCCCTCCCCGAAATCATTCATATATCTAATTTAAAAAGTGTATAGTGGTAATTAATTTTACTTCATTTGCAGATTAAACACCTTGCATAATACGTTGTAATTATCTGAGATTTATCTTCAGAACTTCTACCCCCACTTTTTCAACTTTATGTGGCGGCTGCTAATAAGGGATGAGTACCCTCCTCTCCACCCCCACCCCGAAATAAATTTCTGGCTCAGGCCTGCACTGATTCGAACTTTTAAAACCTGTCATCGCAGGGAATTTGGAGCTCGGAAAGGGAATTTTTTTTATCATTCATAGGGAATTTCATTCTGAGTCCTGGAGTAAGTTGAATTTTGCACTTAAATTAATAATGAGGGTTTCTATTTCACTAGTGCATGTCTTTCATTTTATATTTCACAGTTTTTTTTATTTTGCTTTATAATACTGTCTTGTTTTATTATTTGAAATTCTGCACGTATATTAAACTGCAATAATGAGAATTAATTGATTGTGGTCGTAGCAATAAGACAAACATTCCGACACAATATTCCTAAATCCAATATGGATCCTGGCATAAATTGCACGGAAACTTTTGGAGTTTGATGATCAAGGGTCGGAGATTACCCACTCGTTAGAACCAGCATACGCCACTGGATGAAAGGAGCGTGTGTTCTACTGAAACGTCACAAAGAAAAACTGTTTTGTTATGCTTGTAATAACCGTAAACTACAGGAAAATAATCAAAGATAGGTCGATGAAACCTTCACCACTGCATTTCTCGTGAAAATCTAGCCTGATTTGATTCTACGCTGACTGCCACGTGGGAAACCAGGGGTGCGTTATCTAAGGTCGGAATTTTTTCGGCTTTGTCCCCGCATAAAGCGGCTCCAGGGTCCACCCAGCCTCAAATAAAATGATTCCCAGGGGGTGCGGGGGGGGGGGGAGAATGCGGACGGAGCGTGGTGCTAATCACATCACCTCCAAGACGTCAGACATCGAAAATATGTTGGTCCCTACACTCATATACCCTACATGTGTCTTAATGGCACAGGGAACTTTACCTTTACCTGTATGTATTGTATTATTTTCTGTATCCCTGAGTAACTACGTTTATTTATTACATATGCGAATCTTCTACTATGTCAATGGCTGAGGGTCCCCTAAAGGCTTATTTGTCCCCTGCCCCCCCCCCGCACTGCGGGATTTAGCGGTTTGTAGATCCGGCACTGGACGTTATGTTTGAACTTGGTTAAGTTTTCGGTGCTACTAGTTCGATACTTCTTTTTGTTTATGAGTTAGGATGTTCTTAGAATGCAAATACAATAAATGTTTCTAGATTACGTGTAAATATTATCATAAGATTTGATAACCTAGATTAGAACCAATGTTGTTAATTCGCACAGTGATTGCATATTTCACACTCAGCCTATAATTTCATTTCAGTCACAGTAATGTATGTTAATTATTATATCATCGTTTGTGCCTTTCCCAGAACAAAATTTAAAATTTCCAAACATTAGGTTGGTGTTCGGAAATCAAGCAAAGTGATAATATTCTCATTTCATTGGCATATCTCACATGCCTCCATAAAAGTGCTTTATATTTAACTTAGTCGCTAAAATATACATGCAGGTTTCTTGATTTCTTTATTTTCAAAATCGCACCCCCTCAGTACCCCTAGTTGATCACGCCGCCGCTGATCTTCACCGGAAACTCACTTCTTCAGAAACTCGGGTTTCAGCTTCAGGATGAACATTCTCTGCCACGGAAGTAGAATCTCCATTCTCCTCTCGAGTAGGCTGCTGACGGAGTTCAAGGTGTTCCAGCTCTCTGGTGCGGAATTTTCCTCAAATAGAAATAAGGCAAGAATTAGAAATCTGCGTACAGTGGCGTACCCAGGATTTTGGACAAGGCGGGGGGTTACGTATACTTTTTTTTTAGTACTTACTCATTGTGACAAGTTTCCTGCCTTAGACGTTTATTTTAGGAATACTGGACCAAATTGGGGGTTATGACCCTCACCAACCCCCTCTGGGCACGCCACTATATCATGCATCAATGTCGATAATGAATATACATATATTACCCTTGCTAGTACAATACATAGATTTTTAAAAACTCAGTCTTTAAAATTACATTAATTGTGGTAAGTATATAATGACCGTTAATATGTACTTTAAAAATGTTCATGACTAGACCTGGGATTTTTAGGTTCTAAAAAGTGTGCTTTTAGGTTCCAAAAAAATCATAAAATAGGTTCGAAAAATCTTAAGTTAGGCTCGAAAAATCCTGAAGTAGGTTAAAAAAATTAAAATAGTTCAAAATTACTGAAAAATGCTGATTCGGTATAGTCACTGGCAATGAAAATGGGACACCTATATCCTGAAATATGCACTATCTTGCATAACGCTATGTGTGTTGCCTAACCCTACGGCGATGGAAAAACTTACCAGTTTAAAATCCACTCTTCGTGTATAGTTCAAAACACGTTCGTCATCGAATCTTTCGTGACCAAACAAAGCAAATGTCTCTGTGTGACATAAAAATCCTGTAAAACCTTTTAAAATATATATGCAAACCTAATAAAAGGCTTCATTTAGGCGCATAAACTTAAAATATGTTCTAACAAGCAAAATAGTTTTCTTTTAGCACAATAAAACTTCATCAGTTGTTGCGTTTTGTAACGAAACGCTGACATAACTTATTCTTTCTTACATACCTGTAAAGGAAAAAAATAGATTAAAAACTAAAATCTGAGGTCTAGTCAATGACCACTGCGGAAATTGACGGTTTTAGACCGATATGATAAACCTTATCTACCAAGGGAAAATAAAGTCTTTGCCTCCCCCATTTCAACTCATTTTCTTAAGTTTTTACCTTACAAGTCTACGTGTTAAATTTTCTAATATTTAGATTAGTACATAGCTACAATGTATTTCACAAAAAAAACTGAAAAGAAAAAAACCGGGTTTTTTTTGTCCAGAATAACGAGGCTTTCAAGTAATATAAATTTTGTCAACAGATGGGGTACAAACATTTTTAATAAATAATGTTGTAATTTTTTTAAAGAGAAAGGTTATTTACAATATTGCAAAACGATTTTTACAATATTTACTGCAATTAAATTCATGAAGTAAACATAAAAAACAGTTTATGAGTTTTTCTAGCATAGTTTTTGAGACATTTAAAATTACCGGACGTTCTTACAACACGTTGGTGGAATTTCTCCTTGAAATAAGAGCTCGGGGTTATGATTTGTGGTTGATTTAATTCTCTATGTCTCGATATCTTTATCTTGTGATATTTTTGGGAGGCGGTAAATCGGTCCTGCGCAGACATGATTTTCTGCCTAATCAGGAAAATAAAAACATGTTTGTTCTTAACTCCAGTTTGTTTGCTGTAGAAATCTTACAAGATACGTGTGACATTTAAGACTGGGTAAGCGTTGATGTAGTTTCATGTACATACTAAGAGTTATTTGAATAAAAGCAGCCTCAGTAGGAATTTCCACTTCCAACACTGGTTGAATGAAAAATACAGTATTAAAGAATTCAACTACCGAATTATCTAAATGTGTATCATCATTTCTGAGGAAATTCGGTAAAACTAAGAAGCAGAACGTGCAACTGTTATTGTAAAGCTCTGAACGGAATGGAAACATCTGCTAACTAAACCTTACCAAAGAATCTCCATAATTCCCTTTTCAGATAGCAAGTATCTTCCATAAATATTTAAATATACATTAATAAAATTCATTGAAAAGTATAAAGTACATGATCGTGTATGGTATTGTATTCACAATACAGCGTGTACATTATAAAACCGGCCCCAAGCACAAATATGAGAAATGTTACAATATAGTGATCTGCGCATTTTGTACCTTACAACAAATGTTGTAAATGACGTTCTTCTTGCAGAATACACATGTCCAGACGCCTCGCCATATTCCTAGCAACCTTATGGAGTACTTGCTAGGAATATGGCAAGGCGTGTATTGTAACATTTCCCATATTTGTGCTCGGGGCCGGTTTTAAAATGTACGCACTGTAGTAGGCTACCAGAGCACCTAAAGAGGTAGGTTTGGATGTTAGCAAAGAGAAAACAAAATACAGGCCAAAACCAAGTATTGGGTAATAATAATCAAAACGTAATTATTGATATCAACTCGCTTGAACCATTTTCTAAATTCAATGAACAAATAAAATGATATGAAAGAGGGAATGAAAAGCAGGCTTAATTCAGGAAATTCGTGTCATCTATGAAACTAAAAGTTATAATATACAAAACAGCAATTTTGCCTGTAGTATTATATTATATTACATTAAAAGAGGAACATAAATTAAGATTATTTGAAAATGAAATCCTTAGAAAAAATATTTGAACCTAAAAGGGATGAGGAGACAGGTGAGTGGAGAAGGCTAGACAATTTAGAACTACAAAATTTATATTAATCTCCAGATATTATCAGAATGCTGAAATCAAGAGGACTTAAATGGGCAGGCCATATGGCACGAATGGGAGAGGATAGAAGAGTTTACAGGATTCTTGTTGGGAAACCTGATGGTAAGAGACCAGTAGGAAAGCCAAGACGAGATGGAGAGATATCGTTGAGATGGACCTATGGAAATATGTAGGGATGGAAAAGTGTGGATAGATTGTGTTCATGATAGGGACAAATAGAAGACTTGTATTGCTGCAGCCATAAACCTTCGGGTTTAGTATCAGAGACTGTTTCTTTCGAAGAACACCATAGTGATATTCGAAAGAAAGAGGACAAAACAAACATGCCATTACGCCCTGACTAGGCAGTGATTAGATAATTTAACAGCAGAATGCCTCCATTGTTTCTTCCTCTTCTTTTCTTCTGTCGGTGCTCTTCTGTTGTGACGTATGCTGGAACACTGTTGTGAGCGGTATCTTTACGAGACGAGCCTTGTCGCAGTCTCGTCTCGTCTCGTGAATGAGGATGGTCATCTCGTCTCGTCTCGAGTTGTATCTCGAAACAACCGTTTCCCTTCAAATTAACGTTAAACAATGAACCGGATTCATGTAGTACTGGATTGAAAAGATTCCATTCAAACTCAGCTTGTCCTGGCCCTTCTTTCACAGACGTCCATCTCGGCCTCGTCTAACAAGCTTCGAAGGGTCTTGTCTCTATTTTCGCCGACCTTCGTGACGGAGTGGTTAGCACAACGCACTACGACGACATTGGTCCCAGTTTCGAATCCCGGCATGGGCAATCCTGAGCCAATTTCATCCTCATCTTCGCGATCAGCCAAAATGTGAGAAGAACGAAGTCAAATAAGCCAATCAATGAATCGTCTAGATTTTCAAACTCAGTCTCGGTCCCTTCTCTAATTTTGAGAAGAAATGGAGACTTCTTTCGTCTCAATATAAGCTCCTCATGATCTTATTTCAAGGAGAAATGAAAATTTAGGGGGGATTATTTTGGTAACATGTGTGACTGTTGTGCATTGGCAGCTTGGGAGCGAGTCATATCTCCAGAAACACCCAATCAACGAGCGAGCTGCTGACGTCATCTCAGTCCAGACCCTATCGATAACGCTCTTGCTCACGCCAAACCCTGTTAGGCTGACTAACTAGAGTAGGGCACTCCACTGACCACAATGTGGACAAAAGAAGCCAATGTAGAAGTTTTAATTCAGGAATTCTGGAATGGTACTGCATGACGGAGAAAAAGCAAACTGAGTGAGCTATTAATATTACATCGAAAGCCTCATTATTAGGACTCGGAACCCGAAGTTGATGACAAATCATATATTTTTTTTAGTTCGTTGAGAATAATGCTAAACCTGATATCAGTCCGCTTCCCTTCAGTTAGACAAAAAAACATTCCTTTTGCATTTTTTTCATCCTTTGGAGTTTTTTGGCTTTCAGGCCATTTTTCAGTATTTTTTGCCGCTTTTATTGCATTTTTCTTCATTCTTGAGGCTTTTCCATCCTCACTTGTTGTTTCGTGAATTTTAAAAGTATTTGCTAGCATAACTTACATATTTATGTTTCCTGACCCATAATTAAATTACCACAGACAAAAACTTTCCCTTGGTAAACTCACAGATTATCTTCACATGGCCAAACTTCGCTGTGATTGGCTGTTCCACAGAATCCAGTCGAAGAAAGCCAGTTGCAATCAGAACATGGCCTAGTCGGCAGAACCAGTGAAGCAGCCATCCCATCCGGGCACCAGTAGCGTACGCAGGATATCATCAAGTTGGGGGGGGGTTATTTCTAAAGCTTTATCCAAATTCACATTACCATTGTTTTATTATACTTTAATTAAATAATAATAATAATTAATTAATAATACTTATAATTTATTAATTAGAATTTCTGCTAATAATACTACTAATACCACTACTACTATTAAGTAGTAGAGATCTACATAAATATAGTATTTATGAAAGGAATAGACCGAAATTAGTTTCTAGTCATTCGATTTTCACAAATTATAGGAGCATTTTTTTTGTTTCTTTGATACGAAATAATTGTCCAGTCAACGAAGTGAGACATTTTAAGTGTGAAGAAAATCCATAAAAACAAGAAAATATATTAAAATAAATTGAAATACGTAATCAAAGTGTGGAACTCATCCAAGGAGCTGCGGTGGTCTGGTCGGTAGAGCGTCTGACAACCACGCGGGAGATCAGGGTTCGATTCCCGGAATTGGTTGGAATTTTTCAGCTCTTGTCCCCGCATAAATGTCCCAGATAATTCACATCTGTAATGTCTCGCTGTTCTTACCAACAAAACAATTTACAATAGTTAATGTTATTGTCGTTTGATGTCAGAAATCTAAACGTGCCAGTGTAAACAATGGGAAGGTGGACTGGTGGCTGTGTATTCTTGTCCGCCTGCCTAGCTATACATTACCCGCTTACAACGAACTAAGAACTATCTATAGTTAATTCTCATTGTTCACACACACACAAAGAAATACATGTTTATTGAACATTGATGCAGCTGAGATACAAAACAAGTTTTTTTCTCTTTTAAATCAAAGGTGTCCTCATATTTTGTATTCAAGAATTCGTGTTTATTTTCAAGGCATTCACTCTGAAAGACGCGTGTGTTTGGAATGCTGTGCTTTTCTCCATGCTGCATGGGAATAACAATTCAAATTATTATTATTATTATTATTATTATTATTATTATTATTATTATTATTATTATTAGTAGTAGTAGTAATTGTAGTAGTAGTATAGTCGCAGACCTTTGACTGTGATAAATTGGCCATTTTTAATTTTCTTCACAGCATTTTTCACAATATTTCAAAAGCTCAAGGGGGTGTAAAACCCCGTAACACCCCTTGCGTACGCCACTTCCGGGCAGGTAGTCATTTCAGCGCCAAATAGGGCATTTCTATTGGAATTCCAGTTCCGTGTGATTCGGCCTTTAGCTAACAACTGCTGATAAAAAAATAAAAAAACATTGTGATGGATGTTGGCTTACATTGAAATCTTCGTCGCTGTACCTAGGTAGAGGATATTAGGCTGAACACCTTCCGGAACTTTCTTGAACTGAATGCCGCTGAGAGACAACAGCTGTTCATAGTAAAATTGCAAGAAAAACTACAAACCCAATGTATGTGTGGCTAGTGCATCTGCTTTTTGTACTTACATATGTAGATGCTGGTGACAGTTCATTTCCACAAGTCCCTGGCGCCATTGTAGCTTTCTATAACACTTCAAAATTATTCCAAAAAACTAAATGTTTATTTTTTAATGTACAAAAAAGAGCAACACTGATGCCGTATATTACACAAAGTTGAAACATGCAGAATTAACAAATCAAGCAATTGTTTCGAAAATGGTGTTTAATTTTACACGTATACATAATTGCTGCTTAGATTGTTGCTAATATATGTAGTATTTGGAGCATGGATTTTTAACAATTCAGATGCACATATTTTCACAACACATATTTCGTTGTCATTCTCTTCAACCAAGAAGGGACTAATCGCCCACAAGTACTGGAAATTTGCTACAAAAGGCAAAATATTCAAGATCTCTCTCTCTGTTTTTCTCGCTCGCTCTCTCCTTCTCTCTCTCTCTCTCTCACTCTCTCTTTCTCTTTCCCCTCCCTCTATTTTTCTCTCTCTCCTTATATATATCTCTCTCTCTCTCGTTCTCTATTTCCCTATCTCTCTATCTTTCTCTCTCACACCAATCCCTATTTGAGGTCACCACATATCGCTGTCAGGCCTTCACAGCATGGGAGCAACTTTCTCGAATGAAGTGTTTTCTCGTTGGGGATCTGGTTATCCTCCATGTATGGAACCACACATTTCAGGGTTGCCAATGGCATATTTTGCTGTCGAGGTCATAATTTGTTTGACGTACACTTCATTCTCAGATAGGCTAATCGCAACTGAACCTACGGGTTAGAGTGTTAGATTGGAATCCAAGTCGCTGTGCAATGAGCCTCCACAGGGAATCGAACCAGAGTCCCCTTGCTTACAGGACACAGCGTTACCACTACGACATCGAGGAGGCTCTGTATTTCTATGTCACAAAACATATTAACGTGCTATGTAACACTACCATGCTAACACATACGACAGGCTGCATATTCAGTTCAGAATATGAATTGATCATAGCTACACGTGTCACTTACCGCATATATGCTTCTGCATTGAAGGTCGTCAGTGTTGCCAAAGAAAGATGTTCGCGTTCCTGCGTGTGCATTCATTCCTCTCGGCTGCCTAGACAGGGGCCCAACTTTTGGTGAAAGAAAAAACAGTGTTAATGGAAAAATAATACTGAAATAGCAATTTGCAATGTACCTGTCACTATGTACGTACATTAATTGTGAGTACTTTATTCCCCGCTTCGTTGGCAACCTCATTACTCGAAGAGCTAATATCTTAAATATATCCGCTCGTGGATAATCTCTCTCTGCTAGGAGATGTAAACTGTGATTATCTCACCCCAAAGAAACGAGAAACGCAGGATTTGAGATTAATTTTTGATTCGTTTGGACTTACCCAAATAATTTCAAAACCAACTCCAATCACAGAAAAGAATAAAACACTACGTGACATAATAGCCGTTCACAACATCGAATTACTGCTCAAAACTGATGTTACTGTTCCGATTGGTAAATCAGATCACTACTTTACGTAGGCTGATTTCCTGTTATAGAAACCGGCACCTCACACTAGCTATATATAGCTACTGTAGGAAATTTAGCACTTTCAACGAAGACATGTTCGCAAAAGCTATAAGTGATGTTGATCGGTTGGAGTTGCATTTGCTCGATGATGTTAATGAAAAAGCAGAGTTTTTGACCTCAAATATACAAAATCTGTTCGACACACACGCACCTCTAATAATGATAAAACAAAGTAAGAAAAACACACCGTGGATCACCTGTAATGTCAAATTGCTGATGCGAATCATCAGAGATAACGCGCTACGAACGTTCAAACGTTCGAACAATCCAAGCGACTGGCAGCATTTTTAAAGAACTCCGAAACTTTACCACGTCCGTCGTAAGGCAAGAAAAGAACGCCTATCTTACATTCAAATTTGGCGGGAAAAATTAAAACCGTTGAAACTACTGGGTATGGTTAAGAATAAAAAAAGTCTCACAATAATACATCCTCGTTCATTAATACTATTGAAGATATAGATGTCGTTAATGTTCATTTTTCTAAAAGTTGCAATGAATGTGAAATTCCTCTTCCACTCAAGGCTCAGGAAATAAAGTATTTACAAAAGAAAACCTGTTTCGCAGGGAAACAATATTTTAACTTCACTGAAGTAATTGAAGATGATGTATACAAAACTATGTATAGCATGCGCTCAAATAGCTCCGGATCAGATGGTATCAGCACTAAAATGCTCAAACTTTCTTTGCCTTATGTATTATCTCCGCTAACGCATGTCAATAATTTTTCTCTTTCCAATGGCGTCTTTCCTGAAATGTGGAATGAAGCACGAATTCTACCACTTCAGAAGAAACAGATCGCTACAATGACTTTAGGCCTATCAGTCTATCTAAAGTTCTCAGAAAAAAAAAGTGCACTCACAAATATATTAACACAAATAATTTACTGCCCCCGCTGCAATCTGGATTCCATGAGAAACACAGCACAGCCACTGCACTTGTTCAAGTAGTGGATGATATTATTTATGCCACCGACAAACAGCAAGTCACTATTTTTGTACTCCTGGATTTCAGTAAGGCTTTTGACACTGTGCAGCATGATTTATTAGCAAAACTTAAATATTATTGTACAAGTTTTCTGCTTCAACGTTAAACTGGTTTTGATCATATCTGTTTAACAGGAGTCAAAGCGTCATATTGCATAAATCGCCGTCTCACGTATCTCAGCCTATAATGGTAAAAGCAGGCGTGTCACAGGGATCGATCGATACTAGGCCCCCTGCTGTTTACCCTTTATACTGCAGATTTACAGCTAGCCATAAAATTCTCCGTATTTTTACGCAGATGATACCCATTATACTTTTTAGGTCATCACGCTTCATTGGAACATAACCTGCAGTCACTGAACTCAGACTTAACATAGTCGATAACTGGTGTGAATCTAACGGTCTTAAAACCAATCCGGAAAAATTCACTTTCATGATCATTGGATCTAATTATTCAAGGCCGTTCATGAAAAACATTAACATGAGTCGCAAAATAAACAATTTGCCTATTATCGGGAATAACACTGACAAAAATATTATTGTCTTTGACGAAACAATGGACTGGTCAGAACATGTAAAGACGCACTGTATGAAAGCATTTGGAAAACTCGGTGACTACCTCCCTGTTGAATGCAAGCAAAGACTCATCCAAGCATTAACCTACCCATTCTTTGACTTTTGTGATAATGTTTACAGTCCTGAACTCTCGCAAATGCTCAGAAAAAAAATACAAATGGTGCAAAATGCCTGCATCAGATACAATTTTCAACTAAAAAGATCCGATCATATTCTTCGGAATTTAAATTTATAATCTAAATTTGAGTTCTGTGTTAATATGCAGATCAATATAATGCATCACTGAAATTAAGGAAGTCCTACCTTTTTTATCCGATGACAGCGTTTGAAGTTATGTAAATCCTCTTTCCAAATTGAAGACGTTTAGCCATATTTCTGGCAGAAGAAACACAGATAAAACTTTTATGTCTAATAAAAATGTTCCTCTGAGCTGATATAATATTTTCGTTGCTTTATTGCTATGAATACTATTGTTAAAAATTACTTTGGTTTATCATTATTGCTTTTGCTTGGTTTAATTGTTGTTAACACCACAATTGCCGTCGTTAGGAACTTATTGAAAACACGATTAAATTCTTACTACTTATACCTTATCTCGAAAATCAACCTTGCTTCATTGTCTTGTATTTATTATTATTATTATTATTTATCTGGCCTGTCCGACATAGGAATTTTGGGATGTGTTTTAATGATTCCATAACAAACAAATAATCCTCCTTATTTTATTTTCAAAAACAAGATCCTACGTGCTTTACAAAGCTGGAAATAGCAACACTCGAAAGAATTTGCATCTTGGTGACGTGACCAGACGTAGAAAAACTTAGAATAACTCAGGCGCTGGTCCCTTCTCCTCAGGAGACAGTTTTCTTCTTTGTTCTTGTTTTTCAAATGCGGTCTAGAAAGCCATGGATCCAACAAACATGAAGCTATACCCTGTCTCAGTTATCTCTGGGGCAAGGCCGCGCATAGCGTCAGAGAAGGGGAGGAACTCGAGTTGGCAGATCGAAGCAGTACATGCTTCTGCGAATGCTGATAACTGCAGTCGCTTTTCCCCTTCACGCAGTCCCGTTCCCTCTCATGTGCTCATTGGTGGAGCCGTCTCGCGCAGACACTAGTTTTCGTTCGCTTGCTCCAGAAATAGATGGGACAGAGTATACACACTTTGAAATATGATCTTACAACATTTAATTCATACATTAACATAAGATTGGCCGTGCGGTCTAAGGCGTAACGCTTTGGACTCCGTCTACGGGACGCGCGCAAATTCGAGTCTTCCCTCCTGGGATTTGGGCCAGTGTATGGGACCGGTGGCTACCCAACATCGAGAGGAAATTGGGGAGCTACGAATGAGTATCGTAACCCGGTCATGGAAACCTACAACGACAGGTGGTTCGTCGTTCTGACCACACGTCACCTCGTAACCGATTGGGTGATCTGCCATCTTGGGTGAGTGATTGAGTAGGATGAGGTAGGAGTGAGGCCGACAGTCGGTAGGTAGGCCCGACCTCTCAATGGGCAGTTGCGCCATGGGTTTAATATAAGATTGGATTAAAGGTATTAATTCTTGCACCGAGGGGAGAGGGGGCTGACCTTCCCAAAGCTCTACCTGTAACAGCATAAAAAACGATATGTCCGACTCTACCATATCGCTGAAGATTTTAAAATTCGGCTAGCAACGGAGCATGTTGGCATTTTGGCATGTTTATTATTCTGATTAATGATACATGTGATTCAGAAAACACACAAACAATAAAAACCACATATTGTACTCATTATTTAAAAGAAAAAGGTGATGGAAGTTTCCATAAGAAACCTTGAAATATTAGAAAAGTAGACTTATGTAGGGAAAGAATTTTAAGGTGCAAAATTGTGGTCGGGAAACGGTAAAAAAGGTTCTGAAAATGTTTTCAAAAAGTTGCGAAAGAAGGTGCTGATAAAATGCCTTTATTCAATGTTCTGGATAATAAACCTTTTCCTGCTCCCACAAAAATAGGCTGGAGAGTTCAATGAACTACCCGATCTCTAACTACGCACTGGTAATGATCAGGCTGGAAAGTTCATACGAACTAACCGATCACTGATCGTAGACTTATTGAATGCTCTCTTTTTTTTCACCTTCTGTATATACTGCGCGCGGACCGCGTAGAGAACTGTGGTTCTGCCGAATAGGTTTTGTTGAAGTTTGTTTCCTCTCGCGGGTTTTGCTACATTATCTTGGGAACTATTGAGGCTGCAATGATTATATTATGGAATTTTATAGCTCTCGTTCTGCTCTACAAAATGAGACTATAGGATTTTATGCAGCTGCTTAAGAAGAGTGAAAATCATTTATTTTTCTGCCAACATTTTAACAAGACATGATAGAAAAGGAAGAAAAAAGGTGATGAAGCATCAAGGATGGGGTAAAAAGTGGATAAATGTGCTAATCTCACGAAAGGTGCAAACAGGTGCAACAAAGTGTGTTCGTTTTACTTGATTTCATCTTGTAAAATACATATCTCAAACGATCGGCATGAAAACAGGAAGGTGATTCGCCATAAAGTCCGTTCCCTATCTTATATGTATTTTTTAGAACTGAATTTGAAATCTCAGGCGAGAATTTTCAGCGCTATGGCGACGGGGGCCTCTGTATTTTTTCACCCCTGTTGGTGACGCCAGAATTTCGTTACAGGGTTCCGTCATTACGTAATTTTTCAACACCACATCTCCTGTCCTTTCTAAACTTACAGACTCCCTATCAGCGCCGTTTACTGAATGATTTTAGGTCTTTTCATAATGTTAATTGCAAAATCCGTTGCAACACGCTCTTCCAGGAATTCCACTTTCGAGTGCCTATGCGCACTACACGCAACACAAATCTATTTTACACAAAAAAAACCTAGACTGGAAATTAAAAAAGATCGCTCTTGCACAGACTTCCCACTCGATATAACGACCTCCCATCAAGTCCTGATGTATTTTCCACAGAGTATGCCTTTCGATCAACCTTCAGAACATATGTTGCTAAATAATATTTAGAATTGTACTACATTTTTCGGTGTTCGAAATGAACAAGCCAATGAAAATCAGCACTTACCAAATTAACTTAATGATAATGACCAGTGGAAACTATAAGATTCCATTAGATTCAGTAGTTATCAACTAATATAAACCTAATTTTATATTTGACAACAGGCCTACACATAACCCAACTAATACTCTCTATGATTATGCCAAAATTTATTTATTAACAATACATTTCAAAGGTACATATTAATTAATTAATATATGAAGTTAAATAAGAGTAGAAAGCTATTTACGAGCAAAATTATTGGGATCGGGGCATCAACATTTAAAAGACTAATTTACCGGACTGTGGGCTCACAAAGGTTGAGAAACACAGCTCTGGAGTATCAATATACACCTCCCCGAGATACAAGAACTATTAGAAACCAAATGGGCAGATTAAAAGAATCAAATTTGATGTGTTTCCCCTCTTCAAAATACCTGGAAATTAACATTACACACTTCTTCACTGATAGAAAAGGAGAACAATTACAGAGGCGTGGTATGCATGTAACCGGTGTTACCGCAGGTAACAGAAAAATGTAAAGAAATTAAAAAGTTTTTTTCCCAATAAAATAACAACATTGTTAAGTAAGTTAACCTACAGCGTTGCAGTTGAGTGTATATTGCAGAGGACATTTTTCTGCAGCCAACAAAAGCGAAGAGACAGGCCGTTCCGCTACCCTCAAGAGGCAACAAGAGGAAAGGGAGCCCGGCAATGAAAGGGAACAGCGGGGAAAGATTTAGAGGCAAGTGTGCTAGGGGGTTGTTCATATGCCTGTTTAGGGGCCCTGTTGTCGCTGCGGCCTACCGGATCAGCAAGTATTGTCACATTGGATTTCCAGAAAAGAGCTAAATCCCGCCTAAAACGGGGATACTATTTCTCTGAAGCAACAAGAGCTAGACTGCAAAGCCAAAGCTGGATTTAACTACAACTGAGACCGTTTAGTAATAGACGAAAAGATAAGTACTTGATGCGATTCGTGACTTGGACAAACCTTGCTCCAAAAAACTAAGTTGGCAACAGTAGTACGTACATCTGGACTTCCCTTCCACAGCTGGAGGAGGGGAATTCTGTGGTCTGCTCAACGCAGAAACCTCAAACTGACCCGAATGTGTGGTTCTTCTTCCCCTTTCCACCTCTTTGCAAAGAAACAGAGATGGTTGGCAAGGCTCGTTTACTATTCACTGGATTTTCGCGGTAACTCTCTCATGAGTGGTAGTTCTTTCTAGGAGTGATTGTGGCTAAATAAATAATTGAGCTGATTGAAAAAAGAAAATCCAGATCAAAGGCATGTTTATTTTTTTGGGGAGGCGGTAGGGTGGAGATGATAACGTCTGATGGCCGGTAACACTTTTGAAAAAGTCACACCACGCCACTGGCTCTGGAGCAGTGGCGTCTCGTCCCTTGGGGCTTTCGGGGCTTAGCCCCTAAAGAAAAACGGACGTATTGACGTAATTTTCAATCACCATAATACATAACTATCACACAATCTTTTAAAAGGCGATTTTTACCGACGTAAGTTCATCGTCAGCAGCAATGGATAGGACAGTGTTCCTATCGGCATTCATGTCCGTTATCATCTCGGGGCTCGTCGCAGAGGAAGGCGTGGTCTACGCTACACGCTACAGTGAAGGTCACGTGGTAGCAGAGAGAGCGAAGGGAGGGGTGCAATGGGTTTGGATGTTGATTCGGGGCTACTTCCGTGGCGTCGCGTTCGTTCGATCCCGCGTGTTGTAGTGTAGCGTTGTGGTGGCTTTTATTCGCTATGAAAAAAGTGGATTTCTTGTTGGCAACACCATTTCGGACATTGAGTGACCAAGAAAAACTTGTTGTTAAACAATTAGGTTTAGAGGGCTTCAATGAAAAAATAATTACAAAATTAATAAAAAAAAATAATTACAAAATTTGCTGAGCAGAAGAACAGGAGAGCACAGTTCTTGTTTAAATGAGAACCAACGTCGGTAGAAAGGTACGTTTCACAGCAATACCTGTTTCTTTTGTAATTCATGTTAATGGTCATTATATTTTTAATTCTTTAAAAAAATAAGTCCAATTTTGTAGTTTAGAAGAAGATAAATATCTGTTTTTTGTAATTCATATGAATTGTTATTACCTTTTAAATACTTTTTTTTAAAAAAATAAGTCCAGAAGAAAAACGGACGTATTGACGACGTAAGAAGAAGAAAAATACCTATTTTTTGTAATTCATTTGAATTGTCATTATATTTTAAATTCTTAAAAAAATAAGCCCCGGCCAAATTTGAGGCCACGAGACGCCACTGCTCTGGAGTATCAATAT
The DNA here is from genome assembly GCF_977018435.1 of Lepisma saccharinum. Taxonomy (NCBI): domain Eukaryota; kingdom Metazoa; phylum Arthropoda; class Insecta; order Zygentoma; family Lepismatidae; genus Lepisma; species Lepisma saccharinum. The sequence goes on from NC_139248.1 coordinate 53,492,703, forward strand.
ACACCTCCCCGAGATACAAAAACTATTAGAAAACAAATGGGCAGATTAAAAGATCAAATTTGATGTGTTTCCCCTCTTCAAAATACCTGGAAATTAACATTACACACTTCTTCATTGATAGAAAAGAAGAACAATTTTTTCCCTCCTTGATTAGGATCGAATCTGTGGCTCGTTGATGAAAGCTCTGTATGCTAGCCAACACACTACCATTACATTCCGACCTTCCAGTCAGTATGACATTCGTTAATAAATCCCAATCCCTGAAGAACAAATGTCTCTTAATTTCTCATGTTAATGTTTCATTATCTATGTAAAAAATAAATGCATTCTTAGTGTAAAAAAAATCAATGTTTTACATATGTTTCCAATTAATGTGTTTGGGACATTTCTTTGAAAATTAAAACTTACTTTACATTTATTTCTGTGTGCATATGTGTTAGAAGAGTGATGGATGTTGTTGAGTATTACTTTCCTCCAACACATTAAAATTATTGTAAAATATAGAGTTTGTACCAATACACAGATTAAAAATATAAAGAAAATTCCCAAGCAGCACTGTGCCATGTCAAGAACATGAGACATTACGTCTGACAAGATTTATCTCCTATTTCTCCTTCTTGTTCACTGCTTATTCTAATGAGATTGATATCCATGAATCATAGAGCATAATTTCTCAACCTATGAGGCACGACCCACTGTGGGTCCTGAGAAGGCATTTGGTGGATTGTGAAGTCGGGCTTGAAAATTTATTTACTGTGTCTTAAAAACTTAAAAGTAAAATCAAGAGAACAACTGTGTGTGTCAGCTGTGATTCTGCCATTAACACTAAATTTTTAGATTCGGACATAACGAAGTTTTGGATATGTTTAAGAGGTGAGTAACCTGAATCGGATGAGGCATTAAATTGCTCATGCAATTCTCCACCTCGTATTTGTGAGAAAGGGGATTTTTATCTCTGATTCAAGTGAAAAGCAAGTACACAAATAGACTTGATGCGCACTCAGATTCATGACTGAACCATCATTGAACTCAACATACCCAAGCTTCTGCAAAAAGGCAGCCCCAACCCTCACATTAGTTTTGCAAGTAAAAAAATAATGTTTTTAATTTCAGCATGTGTGCATAGTTAGATGTTAGACTACAGTAAATTAGTCTTTTAAATGTAAGATTTACTTTTCTAGAATGAAGTATGTGTAATTTGTTTAAGCAAGCGTAAAAGAGGGCTTCTTAAAGTACTCGATGTTACCAAAAATATGATTATAACCTAGGTGCACACCCCTACAAGTAATTCTGCCGGTGCCCATGCTTATGGGTCCCTTGAAGTGTAATATCCTTTAAGGTGGGTCGCGGACTGAAAAAGGTTGAGAACCACTGATATAGAGGCTGCAGAATTGCAGTGTTGTTTCAGATGTCTGTACTCAAGAAGCTTGGAGGTCAGGCATCGAGGGCTGACTTCAATGTTCTTTCAATATGGTTGTTACAACCCAAGTGTGTCTAAGTGTGTACAAGGTTTACATTTAATACAGTTCCACTTATCAAAGGAGCAGTGAAATGTTTGTACCTTTATTTTTGTGGCGCAAACTATTCAAACAAAATATAATATTAAAGTTGAAGTCCTAATTCGAACGCCAGTATCTCGGACATAGCTCGAGAGGAAGCCGACCAGTCGCGTATTTGGTTTAGAGCCAGCACCGTTTTTTTTTCTTTCTGAAATCGACTGTTGTCACATTTACCTTCAGTGTTTATACATCCATTCATTCACTGCGATGTTATACTTCCAAGGTCTCACCATTGCACGCCACAATAACACAACTTAGCAACTGCAACCTCATGTTAAGAAATCTCTAAAGAACCTGAATTGGCTACATCTCATTTACTCCATGTGGACTTGACAAAGAACTGTTAGTTAGTTCCTAAAACAGATGGTGGTGTTGGTGGGAAAGGTTTGAGAGGAGGATTTACAGGGCTCCACGCTGTTGTGACGGATGGTTGTTTACTCCTGTGACAGAGGAAACTAATCTTTCGGAATTTTCTTTGAAGCACAGTGGCGTTCAAACCAGGACTTCAACTTTAACTGACATTACATTATTACTGAGAGATATCAGAACAGACATGGACTGCAGTCCCTAATAGAAGGGAATCTGACAAGGGTACTGAGGTGCCCCTGTAAGTGAAAATTGCACTAATCCCCTTCTGTATGGGGGTATCTACTGCTTACACCATCCCTATACACTATGTAGCCAAAAGTCAGTAGACACCCATTGCTGTTGCTTCAGAAGGCAAAAGTCAACATGATAGGATGTCAGTTTAAACATTCATGTGTGGGTTGTAAATTTAAAAGTGGCAACACTGTCAGGAAGAGGTGATAACACCGTGCATGTGCTATCAGACGGTTGAGAATTGCCAGTTGGGGCCCATGTCAAGGTGTGGAGTGCCAGAAGTGGTCGGTGCAGCGAGTGCTGTTGTGTATGTACAACAAGGTTGAAATGAACAGTTTTGTTCACTGCCCTAAAACATATTTGCCAAGTTAAGACAGCGATTTTGGATCAAAATCGACGTGGCCTATGGAAAAAATGCACAAGAATATCATCAATACTTGCAAGAAGCCTGTAGCAACAATACCTAGCTGTATCTGATGGTTGCACAATGGGTAAGTGCATTTCTTGAGTAGGTTGGGATGTGTCAGTGAGACAATGAAGAAAATTGCATCTTGCTGGGTTCCAGTAGCATATGCTGGGTTCAAAACCTGGGTTATCTCTTCATATCATAATGTTGAAATGGGAGGCTTTTCTTTCGTTCAATTTCTTGGACTTTGAAGTAATGCGACATTGTGATTAAAAATACATACATTACAATTTACAAATAATTACAAAAATGTCACTGTTTCATTAGAGAAACAGTAAACAAAGGATTTCAAATATTTCATGGTTGTTTATAAAATATAGAGGCTCATGTGCGAGAATAAAATATATAACAAACTTCTTACATTGAATATTTAATTTGAACAGGAACTCCATTCTTCTCTTGGCGACCTCTGTGGTAAAATGGTTATTAGGACGGCTTACTATGATGCCAGAGGTCCCGGGTTCAAATCCAGGCTAGACATGGGTGTTCTGTGTGATTGTCCCTTCATCAATTTCATCATATTATCATTCATCCTCATCATCGCGATTAGCTAAAGTGGAGAAAAGCAACGCTTATTAACAAATCAAATCCATTCTTCTCTTCTTTGGGATGCCAGATGTCTGCATAACTTCGATATTTGAAGCTTATCCTCAAGCAAAAGCCAAGTAAATTGTACAATAGCCGTCAAGAGTTCGTTAATTATGTCACTCATTTTCGTTCACTACACGACGCAGCACAGATAATTCAAAACATTCAATATATAACCAGAATTTTCCAGTAAAAACTTCTGTGATAGGTCCGAATCACAAAACTTCATGCTTGTTCTAGGAAGTACCCTTGTATTAACCGCGGAAACCTGTAGCACGTGTCGCAAAATCCCTGCGTTAACTGCGGAACTGAAATTAATCGACAAATGACTGTAATTTACGGTGATAAGTGTTTGGCTAAACGCCAAGTGTACGAGTGGGTGAATAAGTTCAAAAGCAGTGTGACAAGTATGGAAGACAAACCACGTGTTGGCCGATCAGTCACGGTTACGACTGAAGGCGTGCAGAATGCCATTGAAGCAGTTATTCGTGAAGATCACCGCATCACCGTAGCTTAGATAGCAAGAGCAATGGAGATTAGTGTTGGATCAGTACACAAGATCATCCACGACAGGCTTGGATTCAGAAAAGTAACCGCAAGATGGGTCCACGTCATCTGACGAAAGATTTGAAAAACAGACGTTGCCTGTCAACACCTTCTGGAAAGCTATAGAGCTGAGGGGGACGACTTCATTGGTCGGATAGTTACTGCGGATGAGTCTTGGATTCATTTCTTTCGCCCTGACAGCAAGAGAGCCAGCATGGAATACTGCCATCCATCCTCTCCTAGACCCAAGAAAGCGAGATCACAGCCGTCTGCTGGGAAAGTTATGTTGACTGTTTTTTGGGACAGGAATGGTGTCATTCTTGAAGATTACCTTACCAAAGGTACGGCAGTGAACAGTGACTCATATAGCGTTTTACTACGGGGTCGTTTGAAGCCAGCAATAATATGAAACGTCCTGGACTTGTCTCGAAAGGAATCTGCTTGCAACACGACAACGCCCGTCCACATACTGCTGCTTCGACTGTTCAAACCATTGAGGACTTACGTATGGAAGTTATAGCACATCCCCCTTATTCACCGGACTTACCACCCAGCGATTATTGGCTCTTTGGACCTCTCAAGGAGGCTCTTTCCGGGAAACACTTTGCATCTGATCAATAAGTTCAAAGGGCGACACAGTCCTGGTTGACAGGTCAACCAAAATATTTTTTTACAAGGGCATTTACTCGCTGGTGGCCCGTTGGCAGAAGTGTATCGATAGAGAAAATAACATGAATAGCAACTCTGGTTATATATTGAATGCATCTTGTATATACGTAATTCACTCACCCAATACACTAAATAAAATCTATGCAGTAAGAAATCTAACTTTCTTAAACTTCCTTCAATGCGATTTCCACTCGTCAAATGCCCTTTGTCCTCCCTGGCCAGTCAGTCTACCCCAGTCATAAGTAAAGCAGCAGAGGGGTTGAAAACATCATCACCATTGTAAAGCGTGGTTGGTTGAAGGTCAGCAGCCTGTTGCTTTTGCATGTGTTCGATGGGACAGTGTTGTTTTGGCCTAGAGGACAAATTACCTATCACAAGCCAGTCACTCTTTTTCCATTTCCTGTAGTAGTAGTTTAATTTCAAAATATCCCTTTCCTGGGAAAAATCCCATGCTGTTTAGTGAGTTTTGGCATCACTGTGAGGTTCTACCACGATGGTCTAGTCTGTAGGGCATCTAACAACTGCGCAGGATATCCTGGTTCGATTCCCGGAATTGGTTGGAATTTTTCAGCCCTTGTCCCCGCATAAAGTGGCTTCAGGGCTCACCCAGCCTCATATCAATGGGTACCTGAAAGCAACCCTGGGGGTGAAGGCTGTCAGAGCATGGTGCTGATCACATTGCCTCCAAAATGACCGAGATAAAGAACGTGTTGGGCCCCACCTCTATATGGCCTTCATGGCACGGTGCTATATGCACGGGAAAATTTGCATTACCTTTACGTGTAGGGACATGACGATGATGAGGCAGGGTGTAGAATACATGTTGCCAAATTCTACTGAATCTGTTTTTGCGTTCAAAACTAAGCTTAAAGACATTGCGACACATTTATCACTTCTAGGTGATTCACAAAGCACTTCTTCAACATTATTTAATTATGTGGTTTTAGATTCAGCATCACTCCTCCGTGGCCGTGCGGTCTAAGTCACCAAGCTTTGGACTGCGGCTGCATGACGGCATGGGTTCAATCCCGGGAATTTTCGGCCTGTGTATAGGGCAGGTGGCAACCCACCATCGTGAGGAAATTGGGGAGCTACGAGTGAGTAGCGTAACCCGGTCTCGGAAATCTCCTACAACGACTGGGGGGTTCAACGTGCTAACCACACGTCATCCCATTACCGGTTCAAGAACTCCACATCTCTAGCTACGATTGTGGGAGGCAGTCGGGAGATAGGCCCAGGCCCTTTCGAGGGCTGTCGAACCTTGGGTTATTCTATCACTTGGGAGTTCACAAGGGGATGCGGTACAGGGAAGACGTTCACAATAACGTCGACACACTGTGACGAAGCAAGGAATTTTCACAATTCGCGCGAGTGTCATTGCATGACTTTTTGCAAAAAAATTGAACTTTGCACTTTCTTAGATTGTTTAATATCGAAGGATCCCAAACGACACTGTAAAGATTATTGAGGAACGTGCTAATGCTGCTCTCAAAATCTACCATGCAAATGCAAGATAATTCACTTCCGGATAGTCTCACTGTTCTTACCAACTGTGACAGTCAGATTTACCGTCGACCTGCCTCATCGTTATTATTATTATTATTCTAATCCATAGCGGTGAAAAAATGTGTTTAATCAAGGTATTGAGTGTTTTTATTTGTATGTATGTATATTTGATCTGCCAAGCCAACGGGAGGAAGGAGAAAGTCGCGAGTCTGACGGGCGAGCACCAGAAAGGTCACGTTATGCGTCTAAAACTTAGGAAATTCGACCTTAACGACAGCCATACGAATATCTAGGATTCCAGCTACCGGATTTATGTGAAACTTTTACCAGCGCAGCAACATGTGTGCAAGGACGGATGTGTGGAGTTTCGTCGCGATCAAGCAAGAATTACGGATGCCAGATCGAATTGGTTATAATCGATCGGTTTATGGGCACAGATTGCAGTTGAGCTCTGGGCGCCAACGAGACTGTAGCTTAATCCGTAGGAACCAAACCTCAAGCACGACCCTGTCCAGGCTGGGAGACAATGGAGCGAAGTGGAATGACCTCTCCGGAAGCGTCCCTTCAACGACCGCCGAGCGTCCTTTTTCGGAATCCGGATAAAACGAAGGACATGCTTTTTCGACACACAGTTTTACCGCGATTCTTGTAGCGAGAGCACCTCCGTGCCACCTCTCCGTATACCGTGGACTTTGTTTTGTTTCACGGACATCAGTGTGTGATAGGTAGTAAGTCGATACGAGTGCGCTTACCTCAACCGCTGGAGGAAGTCGAAGCGAGACTGTGTTTCCGTTATAATCTTACTCCGTTTATAGTTTTTGTGAGACAAGGAACATCAAAAATCATGGCGGGCTATCTGAATTGAGAAGAGGAGAGGGGTTACCCTCGATTCGCCCGATGCCAGACGAGACACCGACCATTGCCTACAACATGCCAAGAAACCCGAGCTACGCCGCCTGATGCCTACCAGCCGCCACAGAGAGAGAGAGAGAGAGAGAGAGAGATATGTCGAACGCTGCCATGTTGACGTCCCGACGCTTGAGATCGTCCGACGGTGATGGAGAAGACGCCGACGATGTTCACCGACCCCGAGAGGAAGAGACGCCGAGTCCATTGACGTTCCCGAGCGACGCCGACGACCCATCGTCACTGATCCGCCGAGGAACCAGATGCATGAACGCTCTTCGCATTTTCGTCGTCGCGACAGAGGAAGAATAGGAAATACGTTCGTGTGCATACTAAGTGATTTCAATCGCCCATGAAGACGCCAGGATGCGCCGTGGAACCTGAGAGATGGTAATGTATTCATCTGTATGAATGTCAACACGTACCGGCTCGAATGATATTTAGAGAACGCCCTAGAAATTCGTCAACATTTTGAAAACACCCACAACTCGAAACTTCATACCAAACTCCCGTTGCGCTTCTTATACGTAATTTAATTGTCTCAGGTCAATTTTTCTTATTTCTTGTGATTTTTTAATGATCTTAAATTCGCTGTTGTTTGTGCTCCTTTTGTATTTGTTTAAAGTGCGTACTACTAGAGTAAAGCGCCGCCCGCCTAATTGTTTAATCTATTTGAGGTTTGTTCATTTATATGTGTCAGCGCTGTGTCGCTGCTATCTACGTCAGGTCGCGTATGTGATTACTTTTTAAGTATTTGCCTGGTAATATAAATTGCTAGTCGCGGCGAAGTGTTGAAGTCCCGCCTGCTAGAGAGTATATGTTTGCGTCACTCAACGGAGGTTATTGTTATGTTTGGAACCACGTGAGGTCATGTAAAAGGAAAACGTCCGCCCACGTGAGCGTAATTGCTGTTGAGACGATTTTGTTTATGCTGGACAAATAATGTACTGTCACCGCACCGACCTAATTGTTTTTAAAGGTGAACTTAAGTAAGGGCTGGCTAGTGAGTTGAAGTAGCACTGGAGCAAAATTCACAAATGACCTGATTAGACAAAAGTCAAGGTAGAAGTAAATGCGAATGCAATAATTAGGGCTTGTGGTCAAAAACCTATGCATTTTATGTATCATTTTGTGTTGATGACCCCGTAGAGAGAATCTGTGAGAGAATGTGTGTTGAATGCAAGAGTGGGGACCTGTACCAAATTGATTCTTGTTTCGTTATGAATAGAATATACTTTTTATTTTTCATGTTAATTTTGGGCAATATCATTTCGTACGCATGTCGCTACCCGTGATTTTCAGGTAGGCAGCTAGCCGCTTCCCGGCTACAGGTAAAGAGGTGGTAATTGAAAGTATATGTTTTTTTTTGTTTGATATGGCTAATCGCTATGCACTCTTGGTCACCGTCCCTATACACGAACTCAACCCGGACCGTTACGCTATTTCACTTGTCCGAGGGAGATTTTGCCGCCCCTTTCTAGGTAGTGGTACCTTTTGTTTTCCCGGGCAAGGGAGGGCGTTTCGCACACAACAAAACATTTTACAATAGTTAAGCTTATTGTTATTCAAAATCAGACATTCAAATATGCTGAGTTAACAATGGGAAGGCGAGCTGGTGACTGTGTATTCTCGTCAGCCTAGTCTTTGTCTACATTAGACAAACTAAGAATTTTCTTTAGTTAATTCTCATTGTTCTCAGAAATAAAATCAAAATACATGTTTATTGAATTTTGTTGCAGCTGAGATACAAAACAACCTTTTTTCCCTTTTAAATCATAGTTGCCCTCACATTTTATTTTCAATAATTTGTGTTTACTTTCAAGGCATTCATTATAAAGTCGAATATGTTTGGAATGCTGTATTTTCCTCCATGCTGCATGGGAATAATAATTCAAATTATTACTATTATTAGTAGTAGTAGTAGCAGTATTGGCGCAGATCTTTGACTGATTAATTGGTCATTTTAATTTTTTTCACAGCATTTTTCATATTTCAAATTCTCAAGCGGGGGGGGGTTAAACCCCGTAACCCACCCCTTGCATACGCCACTGTGGCTAGGTATTGTTACTACAGGCTTCTTGCAATTATTGATGATATTCTTGTGCATATTTCTACAGGCCACCTGGATTTTGATGCAAAATCGCTGTCTTAAATTGGCAAACATGTTTTAGGGCAGTGAACAAAATGGTGTTCACTTCAACATTGTACATACACAATAGCACTCATTGCTAGGGTGACCAGACACTTACATTCAAAAAAGAGGACAGAGTATGTCGAAAAAGGAGGACACAGACATAAAAAAGAGAACATCGCAAAAAATTGCAGCACATTTGCCATTACCATTAATTTCATAAATATATAAAATGTGCTTCTTCCAACATATAACAACAATCAATTCCAGCCCTGGATCCCTATTCTTGCAATTCAATATTGTTCCTGTTTATAGTACATCTTCCGCTTTGTATAGACTAAAGCAAGTGTAGGATGGAATTGATTTTCTGTGGGGTGAGGTACCCAACTGAAATTCGCCCCTACCGACTGTAACTTCTGGATCCGCGACTGTTTCCCAGTTCCGGGATTCGAACCAGGAGCCTTTTGCATCATAGTACTGTGTGCTAACCACTCAGCCACGGAGGCTGGCACTTTGGTATTTCATAAATGTAAATATTACTTAATAATCAAAATTCTCATTATGCGTTTCTATGTCGCGTATGTATGACTCGAAAAGGAACTGGAGTCTGGGACGCGTTGAAGGCTCATTTGGACAAAATGATAGTGCTTGAGCCCTTAGGTGCTCAATGAGCATTGCTAGAATACTTATCGCGCCTCAAATGATATGCTTTACATGTAAAATAACACCTGGTTGATCGTTATGGATGGAAGCATTTTTTCCAAAAAAGAGGATATTTACCGATTCTTAAAAACTCCTTCCGGACGCCGGACAGACACCTAAAAAGGAGGACATGTTCGGATAAAAGAGGACGTCTGGTCACCCTACTCATTGCACTTCTGGTACTACACACCTTGACATGGGTCCTAACTGACAACTCACCTCTTCCTGACAGTGTTGCCACTTTTAAATTTACCACCCACGTAATAAGTAAGTTCTGGAGTTAGTCTGTATTAAAGTAATACCGTGATTCGATTTCTTAAGCAGGTTACTGGATCAAGAGGCCAGCATCTGAAGTATCAAGAACAGAGGCCATTGCAAAACATGGCAGCCTGTCCCCTCTGGACTACAGAACAGAGCGTTACAGGATCAGGGATCAACAATTGACGGAAGCAACAATTCACAAGAAGACTCTAAGATCATAGCGATGGAATAAGTTCAATGAAGGTGTAAAATGGAATCTCCTTGTGCTCAAGACAAAACAAAAACTCCATTGTCATGCGTGCGCAGCAACTGATCTGTTCCAATGTTCAGGTAAACAAACATACGTGTTGATTTGTGGCCGCGGTGGCTCAGTCGGTAACGCGTCTGACTACCATGCTAAAAGGTCCCGGGTTCGATCCCCGGCCGGTTCAAATCCGGGAACTTTTCTTACGATGGAAGCGGCTCCGGCACCCACCCAGCGTCGAATAACATGGGTACCTGGGGGAAACCCTGGGGGGTAAAGGCGGTCAGGGGCGTGATGCTGATCACATCACCCCCACTCACGGCCGGATCAAGAAAGTGTGGGGCGTTACCCCCACACCCCCTATACGCCTTCATGGCGTGGTGCTATGCACAGGGGAACACTTTTTTTTAACGTGTTGATTTGCAGGCAATTTGACTATTATTCAATTACTGGATATTCATGACAAAGGTGAGATGTGAATGTGCAAAAAAAAAAAAAACTATTCTGGCAAGTGTGAAATGCCAATATAAAGGACACAAATTAATGACTGCCGACAGTGAATATTTGCATAAATTATTGAGAATAACTATTGTAAGACTGTTACGATATCATGCAATATTTATTACTGCATTTCATTTATTCATCTTGAGTGTTTTTACAGCTACATTCTTTATTTTTGTATCGAGGAATCAATAAAAGTATCAGTAATGAGTAAAAAAATAATGTAATGATGAGAAATTATAATACGAGTCACCGTTTCATTGAATTTTCTTCACATATAATGTAACACATTCTTCAAGTTTTACCAGTGTCATTTTTAGTACATTTAATCTGGCTGGGCCTAATGTATATTTTAATGTTCTGTACTAACTTTGTAATATTTTGCTTGTATGTGGAATTTCTTACAGTAAAAAGAACTTAGTAAAATTTAAGTATTTTCTGATCACATTGTATGCTCATGACAGTCTCGTGTTTTTTTTCTTTGCTTCTGGCCCAAGGTGGGATTGGGGTTTGTGTAGAAGCATGCCCAGAAAAAAATTCAGGATTGGTTCTGACATGCTCATAACTTTCATTAAACACCATATACAGGGTGGCACGGAGCTGACTGATCAAGGTTGCTATGATTTTTTGATTATGAAATTCCCTGACATTTCCAAGTTTTCCAGTCCAAAAATCTTTTTTTTTTCAGACATGTTTATCATAGTGAATTTTGCTTTAGAAATCTTATGATTTTCAATTAAATACGAGGACTATTTTTTTTTATCAAGGTCCGATCGGTCGCGAAATAAAAACCACATTGAAATCAAAAATGTTTTTATTTGCAACATTTAGCTACACCTTCCAGCTACTTCTCTACATAGTCGCCGCCCAGATTTAGACATTTCTCGTAGCGTGGTACCAACTTTCCAATACCCTCGTCATAGAAGGCAGCCGCCTCTGCTTTCAGCCAATTCTCTACGCTGTGCCATAATGCTGTCCTCCTAGCCAGCGTTTCATGTGCGTAGAGAGATGAAAATCTGAGGGAACCAAGTCCGGGCTGTAAGGTGGGTGATCAAACACCTCCCATCGAAAACGCCGCAGGAGCGTCTGTGTTTCAGCTGCAGTGTGCGGCCGAGCATTGTCATGAAGAAGGAGAATGCTTGATGACAACATTCCTCTTCGCTTGTTCTGAATTGCCCTTCGTAGACGTTGAAGCGTCACGCTGCATGAGACTGCAGTGATGGTCGTGTCACGTTCCATGAATTCCACCATCAACACTCCTTTTCTGTCCCAGAACACAGTAGCCATACACTTTCTGATGGAGAATGTTCACTTCCACTTCTTTGGTTTATTCGGGGAATGGGAATGCATCCACTGTTTGGATTGTTCTTTTGTTTCTTCATTTTCGAAATGGACCCATGTCTCGTCCCCTGTGACAATTTTGTTCAAAAAATCCTCTCCCTCATCATGGTAGCGCTGAAGAAACGTTAAGGCGGCGCCCATTCGCTGTCTTCTGTGCTGGTCGGACAACATCTTGGGAATTCATCTCGCACAGAGTGTGCGGTACAGAAGTATCTCACTCACGATGGTATAGAGAGCTGACCTTGAAATTTCGGGAAACGACTCACTCAACACAGAAATTGTGAACCGACGATTTTCTCGAATCTCCTGATCCACTCGCTGCACAAGATCATCGGTTGACACTCGCTTCCTTCCCTGACCGCCTGCATCATGAACGTCTGTACGTCCTGCGTCAAGGTTCCTGCAACATTGGCGCACTTTGCTGTCCCTCATGAAAGTTTCACAGTACACTGCACTCATTCGTCGATGAATTTCGGCTGCATTGCACCCCTCAGCATGAAGAAATCGAATGACTGCACGCACTTCCCACTTGGCGTGCGACTCTAAGGCCGTGTCCGAAAGGTGCAAGACCGTACTTGAAGCGAGCATCCTCCGAGTATGATCTTGGAGTGCGGTCTTCAAGTCATGGACTGGAAGTACACGTCTTTCGAATTGCACTTCGACTGCAGCGCCAAATACGATCAGTAGATAAAACTGAGTACTCGTTGTTCTCCTTGCGTTTTAAACACTTATTTTTCACCATAGATATCACATAGCACTTTGAAATGTTCGTACATATACATTTCCACACATTAGAAGAACTATAACCAACAACTTGCTGGCCCATAACGTATATCTACCTGTGTCGCTGGCTTTCTACCTCCGTGATTTTAAACAAATGAACAACGAGTGCGGAAAACACGTGACCTAGTCACCAACCATCTGCACTGCGAGCTGTGCACTTGCGAACTTAGGTTCTTGGCGCTTTCCAACTGTACTAGGTGACGTCACTTCCGCCAAGACCATACTTCAAGTCTGTACTTTGTACCTTTCGGACAGAGCCTAATGTTCTAGGCATGTTTCCGTGCTCACTGCGCGCTCCGAACTGACACGTGCAACGTGACGCTATCAACGGGCATACTAGAGACACTGCGCAACACATCCGCGCACAGCTTCATCGATTTTCAATGTGGTTTTTTGAGTTTATTGAGTTTATTTGACCATGATAAAAAAAAATAGACCTCGTAATAGAATGTATTTCCTTCTATTTGTCCTTCCCTTTTCCTTGTACGTATTTACAAGTTCGCCGTGCAGATCCAATCTTAAATATTAAAGATAATAAAAGGACAACAGACAAACTACCATCTCTGCTCTACAAATTCACGATCTCGGTTCCTGAGGGGGGTAGTGTGATCAGCAATACGCTCCAGCCGTCTTTTCCCAACAGGGTTGCCCCATTTTACGAATCTGGGTAAATCATAGGGCTGTCTTACGTAGGGACATGGTCTGAAAATTTACAAACTTCAGCAGGAATCGAACCGGGTCTTCGCCTTACAGGCACACGCCCTACCCAGTGGATCACCGCGGCTCATCAAATCACAAAATTTCATTTATAAAGAAGAAACTCATTATCAACACAAGAGAGTTTATTTGACAAAGTGTGTGAAGGGCACAAGAGTGGGAAACATATTTGAACAAAAGTGATAAACTCTGTTTAAACGCAATTGTCAAATAAGTACTCAAATGGATATGCTGTGTTGAAAATCACAGACGATAAAACTTCTCAGAACTTCATATTTTCTGTTTCCGCAGCGCTGTTGGAATTCGACCCGTGATGGTAAAGTGAGTTGAATTTTTCCGATTTCTCTGTTGACACCACTTGAACCGAGGCATCAACGTAAGATCCTGCAGAGAAGAAAAGAAGACACGAGTACCCAACCTACAACACAAATATCAACTAATGAACAATACATCAAAGTTACAAACTTTATGTGAATAGCAATGATAGAACCATTATAATCCTAACATTTCTTTCTGGTTGCCAGTCAAAGGGTTTCGTAATCAATACCCTGTGGGTTCACATTTCCATGTCTCGGATAACTCTTCAGACTTCAGATCCAGTTCTGATTTCTGTAAATACCCATAATGCGCACGCAATGTGACGTTTATGGCTGGGAACCTTTTAAATATTTTTGCAGTGTATTTCTCTCAGTATGGCCATAGCCTGCCTATTTTCTACACTGTGTTTCTTAACAATATTCACGGAGGCTGTAATTAAAATAAATTGACGCCAATTATTTATAATTACAATTTCATTAATTAACAATAACGAAATTCAATAATCACATATACTTTCATTAGGCTGAAGTTCAATTTTGCTCACAAGATGGTGCTCATTACGTTCTATATTACTTATAATGCCTTGTGAGTAAATTTAAGAAGATTTTAATTTATTAGAAAATATCTTTGGGGGAGAAATGTACTTGCCTTTCTACTTAAACTTCTCTCAAATCCCATGACACAGTTTGTAATTGCTCTTTGTTTCTTAGAGCCTTTCGTTGTTTAAATATTGATGTCCTATATTAAAAAATGTGCAATATTCACAAATGCACGCCTGTACTATCTTAATGTTTCTATTTTTGAAGGGGTAATTAATACTACCAATACTACCAATAGCAGAAGAAGCTACAGAAATCGTTTTTGAAAAGCTTTTTTCCTGACGCTGTGACCCAACTGGTGGACTGGTTCAAAATTGGAGAACAAAGAAATGAACTTAACTACACCTAAAAACCCACAAGCCAGAGTTGTTAAAGATCCAGGAATTTTAAATATATTCAATTCCGATCCAGGAGAGAAAATCAGCAAGAGTAAGCGGGTTCTGGTCCGTAAAGAACCTTTCCATTTGTAAATTATTTGAATTCGGCCCAGGAACCTTTTTTCCAGATACATTTAAATACGGTCCAGGAACATTTTTCTTCAAATGAATTAAAATTCGGTCATGGAACCTTTTTTTTCGGATCAATTTAAATACGGTTCAGGAACCTTGTTTCGGATCAGTTTAATTAGAGTCCAAGTTCCGTATTGAATTGAAATACCTAATACGCAATGTCCCGTCACAGGAGAAAGTCTAACGTTAGTCGTTTCCTAGAGTCCGAAATTGTTCTAGTAGTTCTAGCAACCGAAGCTAGGGAAGAACCAAGTGGCTTCCGTCGCTATTCTACCGCTTTTAGCAATCGTAACGATGATGAGATGAAGGTAATCAAGGACTCTTATAAAGGAACACAAATGCTCAGACCAGGACTCGAAAAACGATTCTTTGTTGAAGTGGTATAACGTTCTGCCAGAAGAGCTACTTGGGTAGTCCTTATGTATAGAACCCATGCAAGTGTGCGCGCGCACAAGTTGAACCCAAACGTTCGATTCACTGACAATCAAAATGATGTACACCAGTGACGTGATTACGTAAGTCTATTAAACCATTGAGAATATCTAGACAACAGTGAAAGAGAACTACACGAAAATTTACGTCAATGCTCTAGAATCAATTCTAAGCGTATGTAATTTTTCATATCTTGAAATATGCAAGAGGTTTTTCGAATGGAGAGGAAAATTTGAAAAAAAAAAAATCGCCCATTCGAATCCCAAAGGTCCAGCCGAGCCTTTTAAGGGTGTTACACCGTCAAAATTCCAGCGTTCAACCTTTCGTAAAAGGAGCGTTGGGAACGCAGCCAACTCCCTCGCTCTTTCAAGGAGCAAACCAATTCCCTGTACGAGGTACTATCCCAATATGTACCACCAACCAGATCAGAGCATGCAAGCACAGTGGTCAATATTCTTATTATTCCATATTTGATATGTAACTAACTCTCTAGCCTACTTAAACCCGAAGGTTTATGGCTGCAGCAACACAAGTCTTCCATCGGCCCCTATCCTGGGCAAGATCAATCCTTACCGATTCCCTTTAGGTCCATCTCAACGTTATCCCATGTTAGCATGTTGAACTCGAAATTGCCTTGGGTGTAAGATAAGGTTATTCCATATTCATATTATCTCAACCAGAGGCACCTTGATGACAAGGCGACGACCTTACCACTTCGCCATCCGGAGATCCTCCTCTCATGCAAGTCATAATTTTAAAAATAATATATCAAATGCGAATATTTTGAGTAGAATGACGTATACGTCTGCTTTAAGAATCCACAGGTCTCATGGTTCAAGTATTTTGTGGTAGCTGATTTCGTAGCCTTGAAGCTGGTGTTTCTAGTTAGGCAGCACACTAAAAATTACAGTCGCATTTTGAACTTTGCGACCGATAGTTCCAAACAGTGATTTGCACACCAACATAAATTTGATTGGAATATTTATACCATTTATCAGTTTGAAAAAAATATATAAAAAAGAGTGTGGCATAACTAAACCTTATGTGTACCAATGTATTGGATCATGTTAAGCCTTATATTATTGGACGTTCGACTGCTATTCGGAAGTTAATATAACATATACGAAGATAAAATTTTCTATTATCTAGTATAGGAGCAGTAAGTTTGAAATCCAGTCCATTCATACATAGCATGTATGTGCGTGAATGTATGTGTGGGTGTCTTGATTTAAGGACTAATATCATTAACAACACATCTGCAAAACTATCCATCAAAGAAATGACACAGTACTGGTCACAGACTGGACATATAATGTTTTTTGTGTGTTTTGTTTTAGTGTCACTTTCTATTGCATTCTATTCGTTAAAATTTCTAAATGGTTTTCCATAAAAGAGTAGGCCTAGACATTTCTTCGGGAACTGCTACCTACTTTTGGGATGGGCGATATATATACCATTATCTTTTTCATTTCTGTAACTAAGTCATTAACTATGATTCTAAGGTTTTAGAAAATCATTCGAAATTCTTGGAACTTTTTGTACTCACTCCGTTATAACCAGTTCTCCTAACCTTAGAACACTTTCTACATTAAACGATCAGCACAACGTTAGGACCCAACGATAACTATAACATTTTCAACAATTGATTTTTCCCATTTTCATTGTTGGGATGCAAGTTGTTTAAGATTTTGATATTTTTGTGTAAAGTTGGCTTGCAGAGATTATTTTAAGGTGGGCTTCTCCCCTCCCCTTCTATCTGTCTCTGCTGCATCTACTATATTTCTCTCTCTCTCTCTCTCTCTCTCTCTCTCTCTCTCTCTCTCTGTGTGTGTGTGTGTGTGTGTCTCTCTCCCTCTCTCACTCTCTCTGTTTATTTGTGTACAAAAGAGAGATGATACTATTGTCTAGTAATAACCTTAAATGAGAATTAGAAATACTCCTGGCATAAAATCACGCATAAAGTCTTAAACGCTCAATTCCTTCTCCATTTCTTCATTTCCTTCTCACTTCCTCTCTCTCTCTCTTTCATTTTTTTTTCAATTTCTTGCTCTAGAGTCGTTTTCACGTTCAGAAGAGACAACGGCGCTTATGGAGAAACCGCACAGTGTTGCCAATACAGCGCTAGCTCATGTCGCCGGGAAATGATGACCTTCCTTCACAATGAAGGTGTTACGTATTTTGTATATATAATGATAATTATATGTAAATATTAACATTAATATTATACTGTGAACGTTACAGTTACCCTTTTTACTATGATCCACGCGAGTGTAATGCACGAATATGACACTTCAGAAATCACTTAAAAAAGTAAAAATCACTGAGCGCTCACACAACTGAAAACACTTTTTCGGGAGAGGGAAAAAGTCTAAACAGACCAAAGCAGATCTCTCACTCAAGTAAGGAGACCCTGGCACATGGGTTAGATTCAAGTTGCAACCCAAACAAACAAATGAGTTATGGCCCACGTGAACTGATAAGACGTGAATGACTCAAGCAAGGCATGTCATATTTCTATCTTGAAGCCCCATATTTTGTCACGTGTTGGAAAGCCTTTCAAAGGTTAATATGGTGTCTATGAATTTATGTGTACGTTGGAAGCTGAAAGGTGATCATCATTTCAGCATTAATGTCGACAGTAATGTAAACGAAAACAACGTGTATTTGCGACAGCACTAATGTTGCTCACAACAGCAGCATTGGACATAATTGTCAATTATTAAATTTAAGTAATTTCAATTCTATTATTACAAACTGCATGAATGGAAATAAAATAACAACTGGAAAACTTGGTGGTGATTAGCCGGAATGCTGCGGTGAGTCAGCTCAAGATGGCCAGACAACATCTCCTTACTTCGCGCGCGGTTCGGGTTAAAAAGAAACTCCAAATGCATGGAAGTAATATTTCTGGGAACCTTTGAGTGGTTATAAAAAATAATTTCATTATTTTCTCCACAACTTTGTCGCTGGAAGTTTTTACTTGGAATTACAGAACAAAAAATGGCCCGCGACGACATTTTCTACTGCACGAATATAAAAAATCTCCACATACTTTATTTGAATATTTTTTAATGCAAATATGCTTTAAAGTATTGATAAATTCTGAGTATCACCGTCACCTATGACAATTAAAAAACAGTGTCAATTTTTTTCATAATGAAAGCTTCAATTTTACGGCATGTTTCAACGTTAGGAATGAAAAGAATGTAAAAATTGTGTTTTCACAGAAAATTTGCGTTTTTAATTTATCTAAAATTATGTAAGCAAGTTACCAGTTTTTTGGGTTTACCATCGTATTCTCTACAAAATTTCCTGCAAAACTGCAGGTACCGATTTTACTTAAGCTAAATTTGTAAATCCAGAAATTTGACAACAGCGCGCTCGTATTTCCCATAAGAATGCATTTGATGCATTCGATGTTATTTGGCGGTATCCAATCTTCACTGTTGTGTCCGATTTAAATCGTTGTCTTCCTTCAAGGCAGGTCCTCTTGTACGTCGAATCCCGGCGCGTTGTTGACTTTCTTTATTTCAAGTATTACTGTTTACATGTTTTATGATTATCTACATGAGTATAGAGATTTACAGAATTACAGATCATCTAAACATTTACCAAAATATTGAGTCATTGAAATTTTGCGATTGTTTCCACCTAGATCGTTTGTACATGGTATATAGCGTAATGTTTGGGTCAAACTTTTTACTGTACTATATGTAATATATTGTGTGGGCTATTAACCATACAACAGCGTTATTTTTTTTACAGTGAAAACATTGCGGCGACAAACTACATATTTTAGCAAGACACATAATAAGAAAGCCCAAATTTCCGGAATACCATTACATGTGGTGATTCGGTGTTCGTTTGTGTTAACTTCTCCACATTTTCTACACTCATTCGTTTGTAACCTTTTGATGAAATGTAGTTTGACATTTGTTGTCACTATATCATGTACCACTGTGTACCACAAACTACGTATATCTGTGTCAAGAAAAACTTATTAATATTGAGCCACACATTATTGATTGATTTGTTGTTTTAAGTCCACTTTATGCACAGTAAGGCTAATCGGGACTGGATCTACAGTTTAAAGTGGGATCCGAACCACTTGTGCCTCCACCGGGTATCGAACCCTGGACCCATTGATTACAAGGCGACGACTGCGCCATCGGGAAGGCCCCACACCACACCTTAGACCAAGTAACACTGGTAAAATTATATTATCTATTCTACTCGTCTTTAAAGAGACTTGTCGTTGGAATAGTACATGCAAATATTTTGACACAGTATTTCCCTTCCAATCTACAGGGAACTCAACATAACTCCATTCTTGAACAAATACTCGTAAATACAGTATGCGGCAAAACAAACAGTACCGAAAGTCACGGACAGAGTGCGCGCATGTGCAAAGTGGTTTCAGCCAGCAGCGGTGTCGGCGTGTCCAGTTGGGTGTGGACTAGCGTTGTGTGCAGTTCGCGCGAGGAGAATGGGACTCACAAGAGAGGAGAAGGTGTTTATTGTCGAGCACTACTTCCGCTCATACGATTCAACAAGGCGGCTCCAAGCAACACAATAATCTTGTCCGTCATCGAGAAGTTCCGTCGTACTGGATCAGTGTTGTGTGCACCTTGATGGGTACATCAACTGACAAACAACTCGTTTTCTCTGGTTTGAACGGCCAGATGTAATCATTGAGAAATCATTGCATAGTGCGCGGGTTACGATTTGGTGTGCAGTATCGGGACATGGAATGGCCCTTATTTCGTGGAGGATGAACACGTGAATCCACAAACTGTGAACCAGGCACGATACAGACACTTGATTATTGAGCCATTCTTGCGTGATTTGCGCGCTTTTTGCCGCGCAAGAAATCTGCCGCTACAACAACAATGAATGCAACAAGACGGGAGCTAATGCGCACACTGGGGGACCTCAATTGCCCTTCTGCGACAAGAGTTTAGAAATCGCCTCATTTCCCGTGGAACGGACTTCCCCTATCCTTCCCACTGCCCTGATCTCACGGCTCCCGATGCCTACATATGGGGTATGCTGAAAGAGGACTTTTTCCGATCACATGACCCCCCCCCCCCCCCCGTCCACTATACCAGAGTTGCGAGAGAAGATTCGGTCATTGTTTGTGTCGTTGCAGCAACCCATGTTCACTAACATGTTCCTCAATCTACAAGCACGCTATGAGGAATGTGTGCGCAGTGGCGGGGGACATTTCGAACACATTATGTACAGACGTAAATCTCTAACTCTCATTGTATTTCATTTCACATTTCACATCATTTTTTATGTCTCATTATGTTGTACAATAAACCATTGTCAATGATGTGATTTCAGTACTGTTTGTTTTGCCGCATACTGTACATAGGACCATATTTAGTCTAGATAAGTTGGGTGGATTTTGTGGTGGAAACTCGTAGGTAAATATATCCAATCACATTAACGTAATAATCCCTTCAAATAAATACAATTTGTAGTTTCTAGCTAAAAATAGCGACATGCATTTGTTTTCAATCTTCCATATTTCTAGGCCGCCTGTCATTTGTGTTTGACACAGGATCGGAAAGGGTACACGAAAAAAATGGCCATACCACATAAACCAACCCACAGCAGAGTTTATCGGTCTGAGATACTGCTGTGAGATTGGCAACACTTGAGCGACATAATTTAATTTACTAAAAATAAAAGTTTGTAGGGTATTTATTTTTTTAAGTAGGCTTAATATTCTCTGACAATTTTGCTAAATTTAGGTTTTTAATTTTCTATCAGTATAAAATTTTGTATTAATTCATTGTATTCCACTGAATGTTCACATTGTAATACCGGTAATTTTTTGTAAATAATATGAATATTAAAGCTGATTTTTCTTTTTTTAAAAAAAAAAGAAAATTTGAAGTATCGCGATTATTTTTAAAATTTTCTTTAGATGGACGAAATTATGAACACCTTCTTTGGCTTTATCGAAAGTAGGTACTGTTGTACAGGCGATTCGGCTTGGTTTCCAGGTAAAATATAGTTAACGAAGGTAAAGTCAAATTTTGGAGTTTTGCACGAGAAAGTGACTAGGAAATGAAATTTGGGCCCCTTTCCTTAGGTATATGAAGGGTACAGGAAAAAAACAATCAAATTTCACTTTTTGGTGATAAATGAGATTTTTAAACTATTCTATTTAGGGATGGAGTGCTACATTCCAATGTGCCAAATCTCAGGAAAACAGTCGCAGTTCCGCAGAAATCAGCTTCCAAAAATGCATACAGGAAAAACAAAGTCCACCGTGCAATGGAAAAATAAAATCCAAATATACAGGGTGCACATCGTTACAACCCAGAAGTCTCCATGAAGAACCTTTTATCCATAAATGGATAAAACTTCATAAATGCAACTGATGCTGATTCCCAACCCAAGGCGTCGTCACCTTGTAACGAAGAGGTCGTAGGTTCGATATCCGTTGGAGGCACATGGTGGTTTGGATTCCACTTTAAACTGTAGGTCAAGTCCCGATTAGTCTATCTGTCTGTAAAGTGTGCTCAAACAACTCAACCTCAAAACTCAATCCGCAGACAGCCTCTATACTAGGGCAGTTGCAGTTTGCGGCGCAAACCCTCCCCTTTCACCTAACCTGTTACGTCATTGGGGGAAATAGGCAACGTGGTTGTCACTTTCAGGTTGCTTTACCTATTCGTCAAGCAGGCACTCGAAACAGCCAATCAGACGGAGGTATTCTTGGAATCTTCCCGCTTTCTTACGCTGTTGGAGTACGAGGATAATGCCGGCCGTGTTTTAACAACTGAATGATTTTGTAGCCAGGATTCCGTCTCAAAACAGCCTGCATATTTGCTTCGTATGTTACACCTACAATCCCTTAAATTTCCTGGAAAGTACAGCGTTTAACAACGGAGAACGCCTCACCCAGTCAGTCGCTCCAAATTTCTCTAATTTCTTGATGCAAGCTGGAAGATGGCAAAACTTTGCACAGATGTTTGCACCTTGCTGTTGCATTGCTTCTTTTGTCACTCGGATTCATTCAAGGTTTAAGGGTCTCACACCTTGTGGTGAAAATTAAGTGTCGTTCTTAATAAAAGTTATTTTCCAAGTAAAGCGAATGGTTTAAAAGGCGTTTTTCAAGTCAAATAGGGTGTTTAGGCACTTGTAGGAATTTAGCCATTTATAGGAATTTATAGTTCATTTAGGCATTTTTAGGTCCCATAGTATTTCATTGGGAGGTGCTGTGTACATGAAATGCAAAGATCTAAAACATCATACGTCTAGGACGTAGCAAAAAAAAAATAATTAAAAAATAGGTATGGACCTAGAAATCCGTTAACTAGTAATAACCTATCTAACGATAGATTTCAAATATTTTATTTCATCTTGGCATTGATTGAATAATATAACCAGATGTCGAGCATACCCTATACTGCCCACTGACACGACTAATGTTTACAGTACAGCTTGTAATAATAAATATAATAATAATAATAATAAACATGCTTTATCAGGAATATGTCATAATTAACCCTAATAATAGTCTGGAATACATTAAGATACGTAACGTCTTATCGGTTGTTTTCTTGCATTTGATAAACACCCACACAAACCACAAACCATCGATTCACATCGAGAAGTATTGTAATGCGTAATGAGGTATGAAATGTTGAATATGGCGCAAGTAGCAACCACCAATAATTTGAGTTTATGTCGGTACAGGAGTGTTTACTATGTCCCCTGTCAACGTAAAGAACCCTTTGGAAGGTCGCACGAAGCGTTTCCCGGGATGATGCTCACTGTGCATCAGATTTCAGCACCATTTTCCACCTGGTGGTTAAAATTTGAACCATTTTTTCCGTCACTTATCGCTTCCCCATTGTCTCCATTACCTCTATATAAAGCTTCAGCACAATACCGTGCTTCGAACGGTTTCTAGAGATCTCTGAGTAGGGCAGCTTTAATTGTGGCCACCCAGTAGATGACCGGCTCAGTTTCACCTGTGGAAGACCGACCCTTCTGCCACAATTGTCAGATTATCAGCAATGCAGGAAGCAAGGTACCTTGGGGTAACACTGCAAGATAATCTATAATTCACCTTGCACGTTGAAAACGTGACCACCAAAGCTGAAGGCCTCAAATTGCAACAATCGGCACAACCTCATTCAAACTACCCTTCACACACATTAAATTATATATTTCTATCTACAAAGCAATAGTGTCATATGGCGCTCCATCATGGGAAAGAAGTTTAAAGAAGAAATGCATTAAAACAAAACTCCGATCCTCACAAGGAAAGGCCATACTACGCTTCACAGGTACTTTCCACACCACTTTAACCCAACCACTCCTGGTCATTACTGGTCTTTGGCCTATCGATAATTGATTGATTGATTGATTTAGTTTATTTAACTTCGCGTTTTGTGCCTCTTGGCTAATTTGCGATGGGGATGAGTGATGAAATGATGAAATTGATGAATGGACATTCACAAACAACCAAGCCCGGGCGGGATTCGAACCCGGGACCATTGGCGTTGCAGCGCGATGTGCTAACCACTCGGCCACATGGTCCGGCGCCCTATCGATAAGATCATCTCTTTAAGGACGGTGAAGTACTAGTTCAAAAAAGGAGACGAACAGAAAGTCGCAGAGATACTCGAGAGATTTGCCCCCACCATCAAGGACATTCACACATTTATCATTCAGTACTGGCAAGCAGAATGGGATGCCACCACAGTAGGCAGGAGACTTTACACATTTCTACCAAATATCGAGGAGCGCCTCTCCATGCGACACTTTCAACCAACGCGAGGAGTTATTCATTTTTTAACAGGGAATGGTCCTTACGGTGAAATCATTGCAAGATTCAACCTCAGGCCGCATGGGTTCTGCCCCACTTGTCCACACATCCCTGACACTCCCGAACATAAACTTTACATATGTCCCTACACGGATGGCCGTATAACTAATATGAGAGATTCCCTTCCAAATTTTAACACATACAAATTAATCCGTTCCGCTCATTTCGACAAACTGAACGGCCTCGCAGACTTGGTATCTAATGCCGAACTCTCTGCATACAAAGCAAATCTCCATCAACTTCGTCACTACGTATCAACCCCCGCAACCAGTTGAACATCCTATCCCAGTACGAAGAAGCACGAGACTCAGACATCTCCAGCCGCCATCCCCACAGACGCCACAGAAACAAACTCAGGAGGGAACCTCGCCCCAGGAACCAGAACAGTTGTGATTATACAATAAAGAGAAAAAGAAAAACGGAGGAATCCGTAAATGTTCGCGGAAAAGACGCCCAGGGTTTATTTTAAGGTATACCTCCGAATGTATTGAATGTATATTATTATTAATAAAAGTTGTCCATTCAATGCACGTACTGTAGTTGTTGAAATGGTATAAGAGTTTAGTAAAAATCAGTATATTCCTTAACAGGAGACAACTAAATACGTACGAAAGCAAAGTATGGACCGGAACATGAATTCATTTAATCAATTTTAATATTAGTTTAACTCAATTTATCTAAAAGTGATTCATTAAGTAGTCGTAATGTAAGAATCGAGGCAGTATCATCTGCGAAGAGGCGAGGCAAGCATTCATGGGCGTCCGGAAGGGGGGCAAGGGGGGGGCCGTGGCCCCCCCCTGGAAAATGAAAGTCAACCAAAAATGATGTATTTCACACATATAATTTCATTTTAGCCACAATAATATGTGTTAATTATTGCATGAACATCATAAATTCAAATTTAAGCAATGTTTTTTTTAGAGAACAACACTTTTTGGAGAAAATGTGCCTTGTTTGGCCCCCCCTGGAAAAAAATACCTTCTTTGCCCCTCCCTGGAAAAAATCCTGCGGACGTCCATGCAAGCATTTGAATGTTCTTGAACACTAATCGACTTCTCGCACCACACTTCCATTAATTAACTTCCACAAACGTACTTTCTAATGAATTTATTGGCATAACAGCATGTGAACATTTCTGCTTAGACGTTTCCTCACGCTTGGTTGTGACTCAAATTTTAATATTACATCAGATATAAAACGTGCAAAGATATTCATGCTATTACTTCAGTATACAATTCGATATTAAGAATGTTACATTGATTTCGTTGAGAACGTTCAGAATAAGTTCATAAGATATCTATATTATAAAAAATTAAAAATGTGTTCATATGTAGAGAGGATACCCTATGACACTATTTTATCTGAATTTGGGTTCTCTTCATTAAAATCAAGAAGAGAACTAGCCAAACATATTTTACTTTACAAATTTATAAATAACTCAATTGATGCTCAAGATTGTCTTCTGTTGATAAGATTCACAATTAAACCTATATAGAAACCTATTTTATAGAACGCTTCGCTCATATTTGCCATTTTCTTTGGTTAATTCTAAAAATATTGTACTGTACATCTGAATTCAGTAATGGTTAAAATATGTAAAGTTCATAATGTACTAATACAAAATAATGTTAAAATCAATTTTGTTATGTCTTATAAAAATTATGTATTTGTTATTAAACAATTTATTTTTAATTAGTTTTTTGTCTAAAAAATTGTACTTTTTTACCTTTATATTTTAAGTTGTTTTATTAATGCTAAATATAATTTTTGTATGTATCATACAACTGAAAATAGGCATTGATATCATTTAATTATTTCTGTATATGTAATTGGTTTATGTGTTTGTATATGTTCATATTTATGTTTATGTATACGAATTTTATGTCCTATGTAAACTTATTTTCTTGTAAACCCCCGTTGTAAGTGGAGCAATAGCTCTGTTATGGGGAGTATGTATAAATAAATAAATAAATAAATAATATCGAAGTGTCTACAGCTTATTACAAGTTTGTTAATCAGTTGTACTTCTCGTGTGATCCTTTTTCACACAATACCGAAAATATTTCCGACCTTGCATCACGAAGACCTTGTGGTGGTCTTGGAAATAATGGAGTTGAATAAAAGTTATTTTTTAAAAAGTATCTTCTTGTTCTGTGTACTGTGCTGGTACTTCTAGAAGTAAAGGAATTGCTCGATCCTAGGATTACACCCTTTTGTGGACTTACTATATTTGAAGCAAATTTGTTCCCATGAGGTTATAAGGCATCCAGAATTCTGCCTTATTTCATACGTTTTTACATCTAATGTAAAATTCCGCATATGAGATCATGAAATTTCAAGGCTTAGAGTAGTGATCGTGGAATTGAAAAATAAATTGAATTATAAATAACATACTATTGTAAATTGAAGACTAAAATTGGTAAACGCTGTAAGTGCCACAATAATTCAAACACCGTTTTCCACGTTAAATTGTGAAATGTGTCATGCTTTATAATGTGGTGAACGTGAAATGTGGCTGGTAGCCCTCTAAGTAGTTCAAAGGGCGTGTAAAGAGGTCACTAGTGTGCACGTTCTTACGGGCTGATGTGCGGAACGATGCGATTTCCCAACACTTTCGCTTTTGGCACTTACAACGTTTACCACTTTTAGTCCTCAATTGTACTCATCTGATGTATGTTAAAATAGCTCTGATCCCAGGTAAGGTTTTATTTAAAATGTTTTAATGGTTCCTTACTGTAAAAGATCTTCACAATATCTTGGAATTCAGACACCATTATCACAGACCTTTGTTATTTGAAGCCGACAACAACAACAAACAATGGTAAAAGTCCTATTAGTCTCCTATGTCTGATGGATATTATACAGCGTAATATGCACAAAAATGAGTAAGAACATAACTAATACACATTGTGTCAAAATAAACTACACCAATATCACATATACCGGGTGCGTCAAAAAAATGTATACACATTTTGAAGTGTCATAGAAAGTTTAATTTCCAACCTACAAGGTTAAATTTCTGGAAAAGGAACGGCTACAGTCCAATTTAAAAAATAAGTGTACTTTCTGGTCAAACTGAATGTTCCAAATGGTGGTTAAAGTAAGTGTTCAAAATGTTGGTTTTCAGCTTCGATACATTTCTGAGTACGAGTCACGACTGATTCTGTACTTCGCACCAAATTGTCCAATGGGAATTCTGCACACACCGCTTTGAGCTCATCCCAAAGTGTATCCAGGTTACGTGGTTTACGACGTTACACCTCATCTTTTACTGTGCCCCATAAGAAAAAATCGAGTGGCGTAAAGTCTGGAGAGCGTGCAGAAAACTCGATTGGTCCCCTACGTTCCATCCACTGGCCTGGTACATTTTGATCCAGGTATGCTCGCACATCCCTATGATAGTGCACCGGGCCGCCATCTTGTTGGTAATAAAACCTGTCATTACCGTACATTGCACGAATGACAAGGAAAATAGAATCAGCAAGCATTGTTAGGTACTTTTTCTCCAGTTACAGTACCTTCAAAACGGAAAGAACCAATGAGTCCCCTAGGAGACAAACCACACCACACATTTACACCAGGCAAATTCACAGGCTTTTCAACAGTAATGTGGGGATTATCTTCAGCCCATACACACAATTATGCCTATTGACAGTTCCATTAAGTTTGAATTGTGCTTCATCCGACCAAACAATGCTACCCATAAATCCTGAACCCATTCACAAAATTGTACCCTGCGATCTGGGTCGTCGTCACTTAGCTGTTGCACCAGCCTTGGAATGTACACGCAACTTGCCTTTCTTCAGAATGCGTAGCACACTACTAGCACTTACACCACTCTCACGTGACCCTTGCTCAGAAATGTATCGAAGCTGAAGGCCAACATTTTGAACATTTACTTTAACCACCATTTGGAACATTCAGTTTAACCAGAAAGTACACTTATTTTTCAAATTGGACTGTAGCCTTTCTTTTCCCAGAAATTTAACCTTGTAGGTTGGAAAATAAATTTTCTATGACAGTTCAAAGTGTGTATACATTTTTTCGACGCACCCGGTATTTCTAACAACCTTCAATATTACTTCATGATATTACTGCACAATAATAACAAAATATTCACGTTAAAGGTGGAATACATAGAGTTGGGTCGTCGGACGTTTCGTGCATGGAAACAGTTCATAAGTGCACTTAACTACGGTTTTAGAGTTCCTTTTTTCAATTAAGGTTTTCCAAAATCAATTCAACGCAAGTTAATTGTAGAAATTCATTGCACGAAATTCAAATTATATTATTGTTTTCAGATACCTAATTACCTTCACGTGACGTCATCTCACCGTATTAGTTGAATATTACGGATGGTCCCACCTCTTTATATTCCACTTTGATTAACG
The DNA here is from genome assembly GCF_977018435.1 of Lepisma saccharinum. Lineage (NCBI taxonomy): Eukaryota > Metazoa > Arthropoda > Insecta > Zygentoma > Lepismatidae > Lepisma > Lepisma saccharinum. Next base: position 53,521,326 of record NC_139248.1, read on the forward strand.
AAATACTAATGAATAGATATCCGAAAATAGACCAACCAGTATTACCCAAGATTATTAGAAGTATTACTAATCTGTGTTAGTATTACTACAATCTGCTTGTAACCTGCTTTAATATGTGATCAAAGCATGTGGAATTATTGTTTATAATTTTAACTTGTGGGGCAAAGTGTGTTTAAGCTTCACAATTGCAAATACGAGTTCAAAATTTGTTATCTGAGGAAGCTGAACAGTTTTTCGGTGAAGTGAGACTTACTGACCTGTTAAAGTCACATTTTCACACTTCAGTGTTGCTGTATGAAGAATAGAATAGAATAGGTACGTACGTGTAGCATTTGAAACACATCATGACGGATTAGGGTTTGCAACTTGACACTTGTTGACCCGTTGAAAACTGAACCCAGGAAGAGAACTAAAAGTCATCGTGTCCCTTTATATCCATGGTTGAGCAGCACAAGTTTGGTAGATTAGGTGTAAGAAGAAATTATCTCTGAGGTTAGAGTTAACTTTCCTCCATATAGAACGTTGTATGTTTGTCCAGGATGGATGTGTGAAGTGTGATATGCAAACAAGAAAAGTTTAGAATTGTACATTTCTAAGTTCATTAAATGCATTGTTAGTTTTTGTTGTGAAAAACGAATCATAAGAATTTAAATCATTTGGAGTAAAATTGGAATGTGTAGGTCTAAATCACTAAATAACTATCAGAATTTTAGTTTCTATCTCTGCATCCTTAGGAGATTATTATTTCTCCTAACAGACTGCCGATTCTTACCTCATTGATTGATACTCTGCAAGCACACACGCCTCGGCTAACGTTTCCTCTGGAAATGAGCAGGTCAGGTCAGGACATTCGGCATAAGGTCATCCTAAAGTTGAAAGATGCTTTATCCGTAAGAGTTACGATGTTTGTGATGGAGAAGGATGGATTTGTGATGTCATCTTAGTACCCAGTATCTAGTGTTTGCTGACAACTTTAAGTAGATTCGTTCCGATGAGGGTTGTCATCCAGAGTTCTGCCTTCTTGCCTGTTGATGTGTGGGTTTGCGACTTCTCGTAGACGGGCATCTAGTGTCTTCCAGTACGTCAGTTGCGTTGTCGCACATGTGTATCAGTTGATACCAGGTATGTTAGCTGATTCTTCGACTTAAATGGCATGTATTTCCAATATGTTGAAACGCCGTTGCTATGCTAAGCGTCATGCAGATGCAGGTAGGAATTCTCGGAAAATATGTCTGTTGATTTATCGCTATTTCTGGATCTGCAGGTTCAGGCTTAGGTCGACCAGTAATCGTATTCATAGTTCTTGTGCTGGATGATACATCCTATGATATCTGTTTCCGGATGGAGACTGTCGTAATGTGCGGTCTTTGGATGAAGTTGATGCATCTTGAAGGGAAGCTGGACCATTAATAGGCTACTACACTAGGAATCCACAGTTCATAGAGTGACGTGGTAGCCGTCTCTGTCATTAAACGTTTTCGTTATATAATTCTCCCAGAGTAATGAGCACGTTGGAAATACTTCATCAATTAGTTTCTAAGGATTTTGAGGACATGGCGTAATTTTTGCTGGAATGTCTTCCTTACGTGTCCAACACCTTCTGTAATCAACTGCTGTGTTGTTTTAAAGCATGTGAATAAACAAATGCATTGGCATGCCCAGGATAGTGTAGATCCAAATTGTGAAAGTTACAGAGAAATGAAGATAGTAGAAGAAGACAGTGGAAATGAAGTAATAGAATAAAGTGAGAAGTGACAACTATCTTCTGTAAACAGAAAGGAAGCAAACAAACAGAAAGGAGAAGACGGAAAGTATGAATTGAGCAGATATATAACGCGTGGGGGAGAAATGTCTTCGAAAATGGAAAAAGAACTTGGCCACTCTAATCGCAGAATTGAACACAGAAGTATGCATCCCTAGGCCAGTCTTGTCGATTCGATACTTGTTAACTTAACTGCTTTATGGGAATAATTAAGTTGAAATTACACATTAAAATGAAAAATAACTCTTTACCGTTAATCGTAAAATTATTCGTACATACATTGATATTGTTCGGACAGATAACCTCCATGTTGAAGAAGAGTTCATTCCAAGGCTGCCTTGTGTTCTTTTTACCATTCTTGTGTTCCCTTCACCTTCCCCAAATTATGCGAAAACGAGAAAGAAATTCAGAGATTTGCACTTAATGAAATGCTTCTAAATTTTTTGTTCGGACAGTGCTCATCTGTTAATCTTCTGAAGAGTCTTTTTTATTTGTCTAGTATAAATTTAGAAAGGGTGTGGACACTGCCATAAAGTCTACGAGTGATTGCAGCTTTTTACGAGCTATTTTGTGAAACACTTACACTTAAGTTTTCACGTTTCCGTGTAGCCTTCAATGAAATTAATCCACTGATGCAGCCATTTAGGTAAAAGTTGATGTTTTCTGTCTTCGTAACCTTGCAAGAGCTTGAATAAGTAGCCTGTAAGAGCTGATTTCCAAGAGCTTTGAAGGAGCCATCTTCAACCTTAGTCATCACTGCCTCTGCCGATCCTTCGGACTGCGTACCACCCAATGGTGAGTGTGATATATAAATATCAGCTTCCAGCAGATATGCACAGGAGAGCACTTTACTTTTTACTTTTTTACTTTAGTAAATATTATAATTAGCACAAATGTACACAGCAGTAATCAGGATAGTATTCACTAATAATAGTATTATAAATATAATAAAGAAAATGTAGTAACTGAATGATTGAATATTGTGGAATATTTTCTTCCATGATATAAAACAACTAAAGCAGAGTCTTCCTTTGTACAAGCTCCAAGTTCAGCAATTACAACAGGTAACAGATATGAGGTGCTGGCCACTCTAAGAGATGAGGAATCAGGGACATCAAGAAACTTATATTCGTGGAAATCTTCTCAACCTCATCTTTACAACATGAACAATAGTTATGCTGATCGAAGACTTGGGAAGATATTTAAAAGTAAAGAAGTTATGAAAACCTGTAAAACCTGTTGCCATTACTTTTAATCCAATTTATGTATAATGTCTGTTGCAGTGATTGACTCATTGAACTACTGAATTTCAGTTGATGTAACAGAAGATAAATTCCTAAATTTGTTCACAAGTTTCTAACTCAAGCCCGATACTTCACCATTATGCACATTATTGTAGATATTTGTCTTGTGTAGTATCGGTGGTGTGTATGTATGTGTCTTGTGTTGTAGTTGTGCTGTCTAGTATGTTTGCGTAGTAGTTGTGCTGTCTAGTAGGTTTGTGTTTGTCTTGTGTAGTAGTTGTGGTGTGTTTGTGTTTATATTGTGTTATAGTTGTGAAGTGTTTGTGTGTGTCTTGTGTAGTAGTTGTGCTGTCTAATGTGTTTGTGTTTGTCTTGTGTAGTAGTTCCTCCATTCATATTGGGGGTTAGGCGTAGAGCTGACAACTCTGCACTGTAAAAAGCCATGTCAAGAATCAGCAATATAAGGCCATGGATGTTCCCAAGGTAAAATATTCCGGAGGTAAAATAGTCCCCCGTTCGGATCTCCGGGTGGGGACTACTTTGGGAGGTCCCTGGACTAAGGATAAGATCTACGTTAGGAATAAGAAAAATATTAAATTAGGCACCTGGAATGTTCTGAGCCTTTACCGGCCTGGGGCATTTCAGTGTACAGTTAATGAGATAGTCAAGTATAAATTAGATGTAGTAGCTGTCCAGGAAGTTAGGTGGCCAGGAGAAGGGAATTGTAAAACTAAAAATTATACTTTTTTCTATGGTGGTACTGAAAATCATAATTTTGGAACAGGCTTTTTCATAAATAATAGAATTATCTCGGCTCTTAAAACAATAGAATTTATTAATGATAGGATATCATATGCAGTTTTACAGGGTAGGTGGTGTAAAATTATTTTAATAAACATACATGCACCAACGGAAGATAAAGATGATAATACTAAAGATGATTTTTATACAGAGTTAGAACAGGTCTTTGATAAATTTTCTCAGTATGATATGAAAATTCTGTTAGGTGACTGTAATGCACAGATTGGGAAAGAAGAGACATTTAAACCCACGATTGGTAAAGAAAGTCTTCATGAATTAAGTAATGATAATGGTATAAGATTGATTACTTTTGCAACCTCAAAGAATTTAATTGTGAAAAGTACCACTTTTAAACATAAAGATATCCATAAATATACCTGGTCTTCTCCAGATGGTAAAACTCATAATCAGATAGATCATATTCTCATTGATAAGAGAAGGCATACTAGTATAATTGACGTTCGTACACATAGAGGTGCTGACTGTGCCAGTGACCATTATTTAGTAATTGCTAAATTAAGAGAAAGACTCTCAGTGATAAATCATAAGCAACAAAATCTAAAAGTTCTAAAATTTGATACAGGAAAGTTTACTGATGAAAGAATTAAGAAAGATTACCAAATTAAACTGTCAAATAGATTTGATGTTTTGCAGGATTTAAATGATGATGAAAATATAAATGAAACAGACGTAAATAAGAATTGGGAGCACATACGTAATGCAATAGAATCAGCAGCTAAAGAAAGTATAGGATACCATAAACCGAGAAAAAGTAAGCCATGGTTTGATAATGAATGTCATAATCTAATAGAAATAAGAAATCAGGCTAGACTTAGGTGGTTAAATAACTCTGATGATACAAATCTAAACAATTATAATAGACTAAAGCGAGAAGTTAACCGCACGTTTAGAAGTAAAAAAAGAGATTACTTGAAAACCAAAATTAACGAAATTGAAACAAACAGCAAAAATAAAAATATCAGAGATTTATATAAAGGTGTAAATGAGTTTAGAAAGGGGTGGCAACCTAAAGTAAACTTGATAAAAGATAAAGACGGTGATTTTCTAGCTGACCCAAGCGATATTCTAAATAGATGGAAGAACTACTTTAATGACCTTTTAAATGTCCATGTAGGAGATAAATCAGAAGTGAATGAAGTACACACAGCAGAACCTTTAGTCCCAGAACCTAACTTGACTGAAGTTAAAGATGCTATTAAAAGGCTAAAGAATAACAAAGCACCTGGCATTGATTTAATACCAGCTGAGTTAATTAAATATGGTGGAAATTCATTAATTTGTCAAATTCATAAATTAATTTGTTTAATATGGAATAAAGAAGAAATCCCTCAACAGTGGAAAGAATCCATAATTGTTCCTGTGTTTAAAAAAGGTGATAAAATGAACTGCAATAATTACCGTGGAATTTCTCTACTCTCAACAACATATAAAATATTATCTAACATTCTTTTAACAAGACTAACCCCATATGCTAATGAAATTATAGGTGATTATCAATGTGGATTTAAACGCAACAGATCAACTACAGATCAAATTTTTCACATCAGACAGACACTTGAAAAAAAGTGGGAATATAATCAAAATGTCCATCAGCTATTCATTGATTTCAAAAAAGCATATGATTCGGTCAAAAGAGATAAATTATATAATATATTAGTAGAGTTTGGAATACCTAAGAAGCTTGTTAGTATGATAAAAATATGCACCAGTGAAACAGAAAGTAAAATTCGTGTGGGTATTAATATGTCTGACAAATTTACAATTCATGATGGGTTAAAACAAGGAGATGCATTATCTCCATTGCTCTTTAATTTTGCCTTAGAATATGCTGTTAGGAAGGTAAACAAAACTAAAGAAGGACTAAAATTAAATGGTGTGACTCAGTTGTTAGCATATGCAGATGATGTAGACTTACTGGGGGATGATGTGAATACAATTAAGAATAATGCTAAAATATTTTTCCAAACTGCTAAAGAGATAGGTTTGGAAGTTAACAAAGAGAAAACTAAATATATGCTTACAGGCCGAAACCAAGTGTTAGGTAATAATCAAAATCCAATTATTGATAACAACTCGTTTGAAACAGTTTCCAAATTCAAATACTTAGGAGTAATATTAACAAATGAAAATTATATTAAAGAGGAAATAAAAAGTAGGCTTAATTCAGGAAATGCATGTTACTTCTCTCTTCATAAACTTTTGTCTTCTCGTTTAATATCTAAGAATCTAAAAGTTAAAATATACAAAACCGTAATTTTGCCTGTAGTATTATATGGGTGCGAAACTTGGTCCCTTACATTGAAAGAGGAACATAAATTGAGAGTATTTGAAAATAGGATCCTTAGGAAAATATTTGGACCTAAAAGGGATGAGGAGACAGGTGAGTGGAGAAGGTTACATAATTTAGAACTGCATAATTTGTATTCATGTCCAGACATTATTAGAATAATTAAATCAAGAAGACTTAGGTGGGCAGGCCATGTGGCACGAATGGGAGAGGAAAGAGGAGTTTTCAGGATTCTTGTTGGGAAACCTGATGGTAAGAGACCAGTAGGAAGGCCAAGACGAAGATGGAGGGACAACGTCGAGATGGACCTAAGGGAAATCGGTAGGGATGGAAAAGAGTATATAGATCTTGCTCAAGATAGGGACAGATGGAAGGCCTGTGTTGCTGCAGCCATGAACCTTCGGGTTTAAGAAGGCTAGAGAGTTAGTTAGTTAGTTCCAGCAGATTAGATACTTGTAACACATAGTCTCTTGAAAATTGAACACATCCCTATATAATTCGACGTTATTCACAGAGGAGCAAGACCGTCTGAGTTTTTAGTCTGATATGGTACGAAAAAGCAGTGCCAATCAGTATACATGACACGATTTTCCGCAACATGCCCAGCCAAAGTAATTCTCGGTCTGTCTTGATGAACTGCGAATTGCATCGACTGAAATGGATGGATAATATTTCCAAGAAACTTGTATAATCACAAGTAATCTGCATTTTGCTGAAAAGTCACACACGACTGGGGTTACGCAGTGTCAAGACTGCACACCACACTCCTTTGGCGAACAGTTTTCAATTTCTTAGCCAATTCCTGATAAAAGAGCAAGTATTCGCCAAATAATATCCAGCTATTGACGTACTATGCTTCTCATCACTTAACGAGACCATCTACGTTATTCTATCTGATACATTACGAAGAATTTCCCGAGAAAAAGTGGCAGGTGTTAGCCAGCTTTCATAAGGAACTTCTTTGTAGTGGAATCAGCTAGAATCAATTGGATGGCCGTGTGTGATGAGATATTGCATAGATTAAAATTGCTGCATTATATTAGCGAAATGCTTGCTTACGAGGTATTGACGAGAGAAAGAAACCATTCGATGGAGTGCTACCCATTGCCGCGTGATTTTCAGGCGTATCACAGACAAGCAACCAAGTCTCTCTAAAGATCAGTCTAGCCATGTTTAGAAGCATTCTATTCGTTACCAAATAAGACCTTCCTAACCTTTTGCGGCTGAACATCTTGCAAAGATATCTTGTCCAGTAGACTAACCGTGTTGGTCAAACCACTTCACAAATTCTTCACAGAATGCACAGCTACAAAATCCGAGAAGGCCATGCTGGATGACGAAAACTATGCATTGAAAAACGTGGCTAGATTGTAATTTAGGGAGAACATATATGGTCGCTGGTGAAGTGAAAATGCGAAAGATCAGACGGTAACAGGTTATGTACAGTCTTAGGAATCGGCCAATGAAGACAGTGACAAGAGAGAAAAGGTCTGGAAAGGGTGGCTGAAAGCTCTGACAATACAGCTCGTGACCGACTGTTGCCCTGAAGCAGGCAACAGCCGCGTCATAAGGCCACAAGAATTAAGGCCCTGCAATGCAACGGGAGACCAAGATGATCAACTCTTAGATGGCCGATACAGCAAGATCAGTTTCATCGAGGGATGCATGATAGCATGAAAGCCTGTACAAGTGATCACAGTTCGTAAAAGTTTGTAATGGTCGTTATGAAAGAGGAACGAATACAATTCATCTAATAATATTCAAGTTTGACTTATGAAAGTATTATGGCTCTTCAAGAGCATTGCACAAGAAAGTAAAGTTCATTCATCCAAAAGAAAGATTCGTTTACAAATTTCAGAAACATCCGATTTCGCTGCGTTTTCAAAAGATTTGGAATGGCAAAGCGTCACAAAACATCCTTAGGATGAACTCTGATACCATGAGAAATTGATTGCTCATGGTAGAACAAGATTACTACGTATTCTGTTTTAAATGGGCAAGTTGCAGGCATAGCATTGAGTTTACAATGTTTATCTGGGCAAATAATATGACATACATGATTGCAGTGGCATTGATGCTAGATGTGGCCATGTAGTGCATAGTAATATCAATAAGGTCATTAATGAACATGGAAGAGTCTAACTATACTTAAAGGCCAAGAAAAGGAGCAAAGAATTAAGTAGAGCATCCTGAATCGTCTCGTTACAGGTCTTGCCTCTAAAATGTTTGTCTCATACTTGTCTCTGTCCTGAAGGAACACTCTCAACACGATTTGGGTCTCGTCTCGTCACCAAAGCAGTAAATAATCGTTTATTAAATTTCATGCAACAATTTGGTAAATCATACAGTAAAGAAATTTAATGTTGGCAATAGTATTATATGCTAAATATTCTAACTTACTACTATGAAACAATAAGAGGCTCTTGAATTGTAAGTCTCCGTCTTGTATCGATTCTCCAGAGTCTGTTTTCTTCCACGTCTAGTCTCGACAAGTCTCAAAGCGTCTGGCCTTATTCTCGTTTGGCTTTAAAGATAGTATGTCTCTTTATCGTCTCGGTACCATTTGTTGAAGGGATTCTAGTGCAGCAACCTTATCATCTACACACACTGAAGGAGGCGGAAGCAATCGAGTCAAACATCTTCGAGCAGGTTGAACTGTCTATCCGTTGAATCTTCCGATAGGTCTCAATACCTTTCTAGAGACAGAGATATCTATGGTGCAACAGAACGTTGGGTTTTGAACAATTTGCAAATGCTGGGACGAAATCTGATCTAGAGACATCTTCGTTGAGGTGTAGCTTCTTTCGTTGTACTTCCCAAACAATATCTTCCCCTAATATGTCCACAAATGTATCTGTCGATACCTCGTATGAATTGATGATTTGTTGCATGAGTTGAAGATGTGTGCGCTGGTTCACCGTTTATGTTCCACTTCGAGCTACAAGGAACAGACAATGTCGTTTTGTGATATTTTGACAAAATACTTATTATCCACAGCTGAATATTAACAATGGTGTATAATATCCATCAGACGTAGAAGCTGCATAATTTCCCGCATTGGTTTATAACGATAGTGTTAAAGAATACGGAAGCCTCGGATGGCAATTAGAATGAATAACGGCTTCCCACATTGTGAAAATGATCATATCTTCACTTATATATCAATCATTTACATCATTTTGTTGTCTTCATCCTCGAAACAATTAATTTAAATTTCGACATACGTATCTTGATTGGGATGGTCATTCATCGAAAACCAACGGAGTACTGATTACTACGTATACGTATGATTTTAAATAATATATAAATTATGCTTACAATATCGGCTTTTGTTAATGTCATAGTGAACCGTAAAATTATTAAAGCTAGATAATTTGACGTGTCCTGCGGTAAACCTATTCTACAAACATTCACCTTGAACGTCAAAGGAAAAACGTCGAAAGAACCAACAACCCGAATGTATCAGTCTTTTCAAGCCACAATATGTAATATACACATTAACACACACACAAAACAACAATAATAAAGTGATCAATTTCCTAATTTTGCATATGCTTACAGTTTTTGAACATGCATGCGACAATTACGTTCCATTACGGATCTTCCGTGTTTATTCTTCTTCACTTCCAATGTGATGTGTGGAGCATTCCGAGAATTCGTTAAACGAAATTTTTGCTAAACTAACATATTATTGAACGACGTGTTCTTTCGTTTCACCAAGTACCAGGTGTATAAGATTAAATCAGCTGTTTTGTAGTCAGAAAAACACATGGTTTGTTCATAGAAAGCAACAAGAAATTTATTCAAAGTACTTGCCCTCACGAGCTACATGTTTTGCCCACCTCTCGGGCAATTTGTGGATACCACGCCAAAAAAAGTCCTTCTCTTTCGAGGCAAACCACTCATCAAGCCATTTTCGGACGTCTGCATACGAATCGAAGTGCTGCTCAGCGAGGGCGTGGCCCATCGATGAAAACAGATGGTAGTCAGAAGGGGCCAGGCCTGGTGAATAGGCGGGATCGGGTAGCACCTCTCAGTTGCGTGGCTCCAAGTACTTTTGGACCAGTCTTGACGTGTGCGATGGGGCGTTGTCGTGGAGGAAAATCAGCTTGTCATGTCTTTGTTGATAATCCGGCCTTTTGTCACACAGAGTACAGTGCAATTTGATCAGTTGTTGGTGGTAGCGGTGGACAGTGACAGTTTCACCAGGTTTCAACAGCTCAAAGTAGACGATACCCTGTTGATCCCACCAAACACACAGCATCATCTTCCGGCCGAAGCGATTTGGTCTCGAGGAAGATGTTGATGGTTGGCCGGGATCAACCCACGATTTCTTGCGTTTAGAATTCTCGAAATATATCCACTTTTCATCGCCAGTCACAATCCGATGCAGGAAAGACTTTCTTTTTTGTCTGGCAAGCAAGATTTCGCATGTGTTTTGGCGTCTCTCCAGCTGCCGATTGGTCAAATCATGCGGCACCCATTTTCCGATCTTTTGAACCTTTCTCGTGGCATGTAGATGCATGGAAATGGCTGCTTGAGTAACACCCAATTGCTCAGCAAGCATCTTTTGCGTTTCGGTATCGTCCTCGTCCAAAAGACCCTGCAATTGATTGTCCTCAACCTTCCTGGGCCGATTTTCACGCTTCTTGTCGCTCAGGTCAAAATTGCAGTCTTTGAACCGACGAAACCAATCCTTGCACGTTGTTTCCGATACAGCACTGTCACCATAAGCCTCCACAAGCATTCGATGCGATTCGGCAGCCAATTTTTTCAAATGGAAGCAGAAAAGCAGAGCTTCCCGCATTTGCTCTTTTTCTGGCACAAAACTAGACATGCTTACCACAGGAACACTGTCTGTTGTTGTCTGCACGTGCTGACGATGTGCACTGATTCGTGTTGGCAGATGTCCAGCTCATACAAACACCAGGTATGGCATGCCCATGGTAGCTTCATACGCTCACTAATGCCATCTATGAGCAAACAGCAGATTTAAGCTTATACACCTGGTATTTGAATTACTCTTATTTAATATTCTTAGCGAACGCAAATTTTGTAGTCCCATGGGTATATATAATTTTGGATTCTGCTCGTCACACACAAAGAAAATTTAAAAATTGAACACCTACATTGCAAAAATTGAACAAATTAAAATTAATAACGGCTTACCTTAACGCCATTGTTGTCCTGGAGATCTTGATTTGAAACCTGGTCAGTTAAATTATTAAAATAATTATCCAAACAGCATACAATACTACAGAAGAAATGTGAAAACACGATTGTAGTACATGGTTCTGTCTATATTGCAATTGACAACAAAGTTGTCAGTGAAACAGAACAAAAGTTCAGAGAGTTCAAGTACACGTACAAAAGTACAAGTGTTAGAAATTCCATGATTTTTTCTTTCTACAACAACAAAAAAAAATGGATTATATTCAACTTGACGTCTTCTCTGGGAAGAAATTAGGCAAACAGATTCGCATCTGTTAAGGATACCGCATGGGAAGCCTTCTTACAGCGAGAAAATTTGCATTTCAGCACTTCACACGCTTTTTACGGTTCCTGAAGGGTTTAGGGGGAAAAAATCATATTATCACGATATTCATACCTTGAAACACATCGTCAAGGACCAATGCTTACCCGGCATGTTTCAACGCAGGATCTGATGTGTTTGTCGGAAATATGGTACAATGAATTGTGGGGTAAGCTGTTGTCATTTACCTTTGCACCATTCAGAATTGTACAATTCTGTTCTTGTGCATTACCGATAACACTGGGGAACAGTGAAATTGCGGCACAGTGTTTGAGAGCTAATTTAGGGCGATTTCATGCTGCTGAATAATGATATAATAATATATTTCCTGAATTGGCTCTAATTTATGAAATAAATGCAACTAAACCAAAATGGCGGAAACATAAGACATACATAGCTATAAATGAACTTCCAACAACAATTTAATATTTCTTTTTGTGATTACAATCATTATTATAAAAATAAATTTATATAGGCCTATGATCATAAAAATTACGAAAATATGTACACAATGAAGTAACAAACTATGTGAAACGTTTTCTATACGATTTCCTGCTGTATTGCTTTTTAGGACAATCCATCTGTAAGCTCCAACAGTAGTCGGCCACCGTCCCTGGTATCATTCTTCCATTATCCTTATACTCTAATGGAACCTTTCTCTCTGTCTTCACTAAAATCACCAAGGTTCTCAGGGAATCTGTCAATGTGGCTATGTAGAAAATGTATCATCACACTCATATTACCTCCCAATTTCTCAAAATTTTTCAACATATTACCAACTATATCGCGGTAGTTTTCTCCTCTGTGATTCCCCAAAAAGTTTTTGACGACGGACACAAATCTCAGCCAGGCCTCAGATTCGATGTAAGACATGTAAGTTGTAAAATTGGCATCATTTATAAGTGTACGAATATGTGGTCCGTCAAAGATTCCTGCCTTCAATTTTTCAATACTTAGTCCTGGAAAAGTGTGGCATATACATTTTAAACAATCACCACTTGTATCTAACTCCTTGACAAACTGTTTTATCAACCGAAGTTTAATATGCAGTGGCGGAAGGATGATTTTGTCCCTATCTATCAGCGGTTCATGAATGATATTAGCTTTTCCCACTGTAATATTTTCCCTTGGGAGCCAAACTTCTATCGTCCACTTTTATCACTTTCGTTTTTATTGTCACTAGCACTTTCATCTGATATCTCAACGTCATCGTCGATATTTTGCGAAAAGGTACATACTGGTAAAGGTAAATTTTCACTGTGCTGTATTGGCGGCTTTGCTGACTCTACATTAGTGTACATCCAATTACGCTTTTTGAATCTATTCATGCCTTTAACATTCACAGCACAAAAATAGCAATCATTAACATGTTTTTTGGTTCACTCCATGTCATGGGCACTCCAAATTTGAGTCCCTTTCGTCCGCCTTGGCCCCAATAACGAAGTGATTCCAAACAAGTTTTGCAAACTATATGTGGGACCCATTTTATATTTTGTTTTCCCAGATTTTTGGCAAAATAAGCCTGATACAAATATCTCACTATGTCCGTGATATTTCTTCTCTGTGATGGTAGACAATATATTCCACATATATAGCAAAAAAACATTTGGGTTATTGAAACACTTACTACGTGAGGAACTCATATTTCCAATGTATTCACATTAAACGCATTTCGCTTAGTTATACTACAAAATTCAACATCAAGAGATATATTGCCTAGTAATGATTCATAAGTTGCCTAGCAACAATTTACAAATAAATAAATAAGTTTCTTAATGGGAATTTCATCCCATTATCAAATTTTGATATTACCGAGAAAAGCGTGGAGTAATTTTACCTCCTACATTTTCCATAGTGTGTTTATTTTTATAACTGGAGTCAATTCAACTGAAGCAATCATACAATTGGCAATCACAGCTGTTTTGTGTGCTGAAACTGTTATTAAACTTTATGCCACAAAATAAAATCTTTTTTTTGTTCCCCAGTGTAATTTATCTGGCTGCTGAATGCAATCTTACTGTGTAGCGAAGTTTTCAACCCATGGCAAGAGAAATACCAAATTCCCTTACAATAAGTTCCTTATACATCAGATTACATTATCATTTGATTTTTTAAAAATAATAATGTACTGTAACACTTCCCTCTATATTATTACGATTCATATAATTTCAAAGAATCTTAAATTGATCTATTTCTGTACAGTGGCTCAAATGTAGTATTTTCTATTTCATAATATTTTTGTGCCTGTAGATTTTGTTATCCCTGCAATTAGTATTATCTCATTATAAGTATGTCCTCCTTGCAGGAAATATGATGAAATATAGAGCTCAATACCAAAATAGAAGAGAGAAATAGAATAGAAGATACCCTCCCCCTTCCGAAAATCACAGACTGCTAAATGTTAGATGTTTAATGAGTTCTTTCAATACTTGTAAGTCATTGTATAGAACTAAGCCTACCTCGATCAACTCAAAATATTTGACGAAATATCACTATTGCTTCAATGTTGCTTCATTCCCAGCGTATATCTTATTAGCACTATGAAGTAAAAATTTTCTTCTTTCATGCGCAGGATTTGATTGGCAACTATCTAGTACAAGACGATTTCTATGGCAAGCAATGCACAAATGCTACATTGTTCTCAACAATGGAGATGTTCTTTTGTTGTACTTCTCAGATTCATGATGGGCTTGATTGATTTAAATTTGAAGAGTTAAAAACAAAATTCAAATTCAACAAGATTGGGAGATATGGGTCAAACAAAAATTTACATATATGGGTCATTCATATAAAAATGTACTAAATTTAAACAATAAGACTCCGTGGTTTTATACATTTAATATACCCAGAAAGTTTTTAGTTTTAATACTAAGATTGAGATCAGGTCACATACGTTTAAATCACCATTTATATAAAATTAATTTAGTAAATTCACCTATGTGCAAGTGCAATCTAGATCAGGAAGATGCTCATCATGTTATATTTCAATGTCCACTTTATACCACTCAAAGGGAGATGTTATTCAAGAATCTAATAAAGAAAGGAATACCTCTTCCAACTTCTTTATCCTGTTTAATATCGTCACCAGATGTAACAATTGTATTTATCATTTGTAGATTTTTTCATGATATTAATATAGACATATGAAAATTGTAAATATTCAAAATGTGTAACTTGATATAGTCACCAGATATAACAATTGTATTTATTATCAATTTTAAATTTGTATGATAATGATGTAGATAAATTATGTATAAGAAAACTGTATATATTCAAACATTGTAATTTGTGTAACAGTGTCATGCATGACATATTTTTAGGACACTTGGTGTAGAGCTGGTATAACAGCTAAAACCAATAAAGTATGAATGAATGAATGATTTAAATTTGTTTCAGTGCTTCGGGTACATATGGCTATTTTACACCTTTCAGTGTATACGGGGGAAAATTCTCTTATCTAAAACCCTTTTCTTATCTTACCCCGAGGGTAAAGAAGGCAGCCGGAGCATGGTGCTGATCATATCACCTCCAAAATGTCCTAGATCGATCGATTGATTGATTGATTGGGTTGGTGTTTTAGTCCACTGTATGCACAGTAAGGATAATCGGGACTGGACCGAAAGTTTAAATTGGGATCTGAACCACTATGTACCTCCACCGGGTATCGAACCCGGGACCGCTTGATTACAAGGATCCTACGCAAGGAAATTAGCGTTCACCTACATCATGTAATAATCCTCATAAAGCGTAACTATTTTATAACCAAAATCACTTTTTTTGGTTTTACACTTTAATTGATCTGACTTCTCCCGAAATTCTTCATTCCCTTCACCTAACGGACTAAATAAGGTGCACCTGGTAGTAAAAGTGTCTTAAAACCAGCCAAAGTAAATGAATTACTAAGGATATACATTCTAATTTACCCCCCCCCCCCCACCTAATTGCACATATTGCAGCATGGTGCCAATGTGTAAATTTTTTTACACCTTACAATATTACATAGGCTACATTTAAGAAAAATGTATACATGTGGGTTTTCTATTACTTTAACAAAAAGTTACATCCAAATATTTTGATTATGCGGTCCGCGCCGTTATCAGTCCCCTCTGTGTGCCCATGTCAATCCCATAATCGAAATCAAATTTTGACGCCACATAAGTTTCTGTCAATGATCTGCCAAGGGAGGAGAGCCCATTGTGCTATTTGAACATTTTCCAATATGAAGAATTTCAGTTAATTGATCCTGAAGCATCGCAACATAATAAAAATTAGAACATACGTTTACTCCCCTAAGAGCAAAACATTATATTAACCACATCACAGGGCAAGTCTTTCGACCTCTACTGTCCTCTGAAGCGGGCAGGAATCAGGTCAACTTTGATCACAGGGGGGTGGAGAAACCAGAGGGGCAATTCACCCTCATCGGCTCTTTTTTGGTTCCTTGGCATACTGGAAAATCCACGAAATCTGCAAAAGCCCAGCCCCTTCTCTGGATTTCAAGGAAGTAGAAATAAAAGTATCTCCAAATCTTTATTTCCCTTAAGCTGCGGATCCGTTTCACACAAAAGGCAAAATGCCGACTGAGACAAGTCTCCCTGCCACGGTCTATCCTCTTCTTGACATCTGTTCTCAATTTATCTAAATCGTAAATTCCTCATCCTCAAGCTTGGGACCTGGGCGCTCGGTTTCAACGGGAAGAATCACAACGATGCCTGCACTCTATCGAACAATAGAGTTTATGACAGGGAATCGGTAGAAAGTTGGGACCACAAACAAGAAACTCGGCTGTGTTAGTGCTGAAATTCTCTTCTCACAGCAGGTCCCCGTTTTAGATTTCGGTTTCCTTTTCTAAAGTGATTGTAAATGAAACTGTATTGCTAATGTAGGCGTCTTTTCTTTTATTTTATGTGATCATTTTTTTTACGATAAATTATTTTTTTAAAAAAAGAGGCCCCTAAAAGTGCGAGGCCCTGTGCGTTGGTACGCGTCGCACACCCCTAACGGCGGCCCTGACCACTGCGCCCAAATATGTAGTTTGTTGGAACAATTTGAGCTCCTGTCTCCCTGTTTTCCTTCTGTTTACATTCCATAAAATGCACCCGGTGCGAAACTTCCTACATTAAAATGCAAAAAAATCAAGTCTATCAAAATTTATGCCACTACGGGAGTACATTCAAGTTTCATGGTTAGTATTTACAGCAGCAGCTTCAACAATGAAGCACAAAAACAAATAAAGAAAAGAAGAACGAGAAGATCGCTGAATGAAGGGAGACGGGGCACAGAGGGAAAGGGAGGGTCAGGTTCATTTGCAGAATTTAGGGGTAGTTGGAGGTGGTCGGTGAGAAGGAAGTTTTGTTTTCTTCTTGGCGGGTTATCGTCAAGCTGACGAGAAGAGTTCTGGCGGAAGAGCACCTCCCCCACGCGAAGGAGTGGAGTCGCCTGGCAGTACGTCACACCTCTTCTGCCAGCGCTCTTCTCGTCGGCTGCCAGCTGTACTGCCTTTCGCTTATTTCATGTCGATTTTTGCCTCGTTAGGATAATGAATAGCATGAGGATCAGTGGCGGCGATTGGGTTCCAAAACTGGGGGGGAAGGTGCCAGAACTGGGGGGGGGCAAGAACAGTTTACTTGACACATAAGGTTTAGCATAGTGTGGGAGCAAAAGTGGCAAAAAGTGGGGTGGAGCAACTGCCCCCCCGCCGCCACTGATGAGGATCAATGAAGAATAGATGAAATTGAAAAGGCCAGATCTTTCTGTGACAAGATCGTGAGTCGACCACACAACTCACCGAGGCCTCTGGAAAATGGTATTATTGACGTGGTTCATAAGTATAACAGGAAAGTGGAGTGCCATTCGGACCATTTTATTCCCTTCCTATGTTTCCCCTTTCCCCCACTCCATCCTCAGGTACCTCGCATTTTAATTGTTCTTATTTGGAGGGAAGTCCACATTTAACGCACTGAAAATATGGGAGTCCAAGTTATTTAGGATTATTTATTATTTTTATTGGTCCATTGTACCAAGCTCGGCAGGAAAATGCTGAATGTGGTATAAACAGCTCAGCCACGGGGAAAGTAAGATGTCCATGGTGCATTTAGGCTTGGACATAAACATGCTTAAAACTTGCACAATTCGATCAAGAGAACACCTGAAATTTCCGTTCTGAACGTTTAGTCTGAAATTGTAATTTCAGTCCTTCAATTAGTGTAAACTCAAGTAGTTGTATTTACGGTGGGATAAACTCGAGAAAGGAAGAGCTCCCCTCCAGCAGATTTGCTATACTTAAAACAAGCTCAACATGGCCATATGAGCTTTTTGCTCTAGTGTGGCACTCTGCATAATTCAAGATTTTTGTAAAAAATGCCCTCGGGAATTTTTCAGAAAGGAAGAGCTCTTCTCATGCAGATTTGCTATACTTAAAACTTGCTCAACATGTTCATATGAGTTTTTTGTTCAAGTGTAGCACCTGCCTAACCCAAGAGTTTTGTAATCGGAAAGTATCAACCCCCCCCCCATCAAGCAGATTTGCTAATATTTACAAGAATTGCATCAGCCAGATTTTTGTCCATAAACTTGTATCCATACCCACCTATACATATTTACTTCAGGTTTAAGTTCAATTGGAAACCAGGTTCAATTTGCTTATCGAATATTAAAACAATGCAATATGCAGAGCCCTCTAGAATTGCCCCGTGTTTGCATGTTTCCCCTCTGTGTCAGTGTGTACAATTCCCGAGACGGTAGTATTGATTTTTGGTTTGCATGTTCTCCTCAGCGCCAGTACTTACAGAAATTCCCGAGTATTGCATCAGCCAGTATTGTAAGCGTGGCTGATGAGAGCAGATGTGTTTTTACAGTGCTTCTCATACTTACTGGTTTAAATATTCATATTGAACAATATAAAATCTGATATTTGTTGTAATCCACTCACATTTAGAGTCAAGCTGTCCCATGTCCTGCATGTTTGTACAGGTATTTGCGCTGGGTCAGTGTGAATGAATATTTATTCTCTTTTTCCACTTGTGGGCTATTGGCTTTACAACCTGTCATAAGATTAATATTAATAATATTAATCCATAGAGATTAGATTTGAATCCCAGGAAATTTTATATAAATACCAAAGCCAAAAATATTAAGTGTATACATACCTATACACATACACACACACACAAATCACACAGCTGAACTTAACTGATATTTTTTATTCAGTATAAAGTTTTGAATTGAAACCCAGGAAATTGTATATAATAAACAACAGCAAAAATGCCGAATCAAAAATATTGTAATCAATGCAATAAAAATATATTTAGCTCTAATTGGGCCAGACACCAAAAAATTTGTAACCCAGACAAATACAGAACTCCCACAATAATTTGCCCCAAATGCAATAGAAAATATAACATGGAATATTTTACATATAAACATAAAGATACTTGCTCTGCACAATCATCAACACAACCATCAACATCTGGTCTGAAAAGGAAGCATGAAGCACCTCTTAATGCCAGAGCAGCAAAGCAGCCACGCTATGAACCCATCCGTAGCAGTTTTAACGGCCAATTAAGAGATCACCGGTTTGTATCAGAGCCAAGATGTGGAATTAAGAATTTTTTGAACAGTAAAAATTCTGATCTCCAGGCAATTCTTAATGCACAAAATGGTTCTTATAAGCTGACCCTTAAATTGTTTGCACAATATAAGAAGCCAAATGGCACAAAATTTACACAGCCCCACATAACAGAAACTGTACCGGTATATTCAAATGCAAATTTGGACAGAATAATAAGCAGGTTGATAGATCAACTGAATATTAAACACTCTGAATTTGCGGCAAAAGAGTCCGGATGGAGCCTATGTGGCTCTCCACACAAGTTATATGTTTATATTTCTGAATTCAGCCCATTAAAAGGTTCTACATATCTGCCATTACCTGCTAATATCAAAAACAAAAGAGCCGTGGTTAATATAAAAAATAATGACGCGAAATGCTTTTTGTGGTGTATATTAGCTGCTTTGTATCCAGTTTCAAGAAATCCTGAGAGAATAACTTATTACAAGCAACATGAACATGATTTTGACGATGCAATGGAGGGTTTAGAATATCCAATGTCTGTTCAGAATATTGATAAATTTGAAAAAAAGGCCAGGCACATCAATGGCAAGCAATTATCTATTAATGTATTTATTTGTTCTACTGGCAATTGCCCGATAGCACCTCTCAGAATCAGTACAATTGATGATGAATCTGCTATTCCGATTGATCTGCTCTTAATTGAAGGGGATAGCACATATCATTATACTCTGATACATAATCTTGAAGCTTTAGTGAGAACACAACTAGACAAATATAAAAAAATATTTAAGTTGTGCAGAAGATGCTTAACTGAATTTGATGGTCAAAAAATGGTGAAAGGGGTTCGGGAAGAGAGTGCAGAAATTGCCAAAAACAAGTTAATTGAGCATCTGAAATACTGTGGCAACCATAAACCTGTTCATATGGTGATGCCCAATCCAAGTGAAAATTGCAAATTCAAAAAGTCTGAAGCCTTGTTGGAACACCCAGCATATATTGTCTGTGATTTCGAATCGAACGTCAAACCTATTGCATTCTGCAATCCAGATCCCGAAGAATCTTCAAGTACACCATACCAACAACATGAACCTTCCAGCTTTTGTTATACAGTTATACGGGATGGTGTAGCTAGTGAGCCGTGCTTATACATGGGACCAGATGCCATCAAAATATTTGCACATAGAATAGAAAATGAGTGCCGTGACATAGCATCTAACATCTTATTAAAATCAAAGCCCATGTTGCCTTTAACAGAGGAAGAGATTGAAGATTTCAACAATGCAGAAAAATGCCCGGTATGTGATTCTGAATTTTCAGATACAAATATCAAGGTTCATCACCATTCTCATACAGATGGTCGATATAAACAGGCCCTGTGTAAAAGCTGTAATATTAAGATCAAGAGACCAAGATTTATCCCCATATTTTGCCATGGAGCATCCAATTATGATTTCCATCATTTGATCAGATACGAGGGGTTTGACAAGCAGAATTTAAATATTTTAGCTGAAAATGATGAGAAATATATATCTATTAGCAAGATAATTAAAGTTAATGGTGTTCCTATTCACATAAGATTTCTTGATTCTTACAGATTTTTATCTGCTAGCCTGGCTACACTGGCAAATCAATTATCTGATGATCAATTCAAAATCACACGTACAATGTTTCCAAATCAGGACCTGAAATTAATTAGGCGGAAGGGTGTATATCCATATGATTATGTTACAGATTTTTCTAAATTTGATGAGTGTTCCCTGCCACCACAAGAAGAGTTTTACAGCAAAATCAGAGGATCTGGAATCACTGATGATGATTATCACCATGCCCAGTTGATGTGGAACAATTTAAAATGCAAGACATTTGGTGATTATCACATGGCATATTTGAAACTTGATGTCACCCTCTTAGCTGATATATTGCAAGCATTCAGAAAATCTTCCATGCAAAATTATAAACTGGACCCAGTGTATTTTTACAGTGCCCCGGGTCTAGCATGGGCCGCAACGTTTTTGAACACCAAAAAGCAATTGGATCTGATCCACGATCAAGATATGTATCTGTTTATGGAGAAATGTATAAGAGGGGGGATGGTGCAATGTTCCCAGAGATATGCCAGAGCAAATAACAAGCATATTATGCTGCCTGATTATGATCCAGCACGGCCATCAAATTTTATACTGTATGTAGATGCAAACAGCCTCTATGGTCATGCCATGATGCAAAAACTGCCATATGCAGGGCTTGAATGGGTCGAAGATTTCAATATTGAGGATCTTCAGGACTTTGATGACAGTGACTATGGCCTCTTCTTAGAGGTTGATCTGGCCATTCCTGATGATTTGCACAATAAATTTTCTGATCTGCCCCCAATTCCCGAGGTTCAGTGCTCACCTGGCTCTAAACAGAAGAAGCTCATGATGACACTGGAGCCAAAACAAGGCTATGTCATATATTACAAAAACCTCCAGTTCCTGATGCATCATGGTGTTCAAGTGAGCAAAGTTGGCAAAGTTTTAAGGTTCAGGCACTCAGAATGGTTGAAACCATACATTGATACAAATACAGAGCTTCGAACATCTGCAAAGAGCCAATTTGATAAGGGCTTGTTTAAATTGATGGTGAATTCAGTGTATGGCAAAACAATTGAAAATGTCAGAAAACATACCGATGTTAAAATAATTACTGACCCCAGCCTGAGCAAAAAATTGGTTGCAAAGCCCAACTTCAATTATAGAAGAATTTATGATGAGCACATGGCACTTTTCAACATGAAGAAAACAAAGATTAAGTTTGATAAACCTATTTATGTAGGGGCTGTGATATTGGAATTGTCCAAATTACATATGTTAATATTATATTATGATGTGCTGAAACCTTTTTATGGTGATCGTGTAAAATTATTGTACATGGACACGGATAGTTTTATTCTTGATATTCAAACAGAAGATGTTTATCAAGATATGTCACAGCCTGAATTGTTTCAATATTTTGATACCAGTGAACATACAAGAATTCAACCCCACAACAAAAAGGTGCCTGGCAAGTTAAAAGATGAGACACTTGGTGATGTTATTGTGGAATTTGCTGGGTTAAGTGCCAAGGTGTATACTTTTAAAACATGTAGTGGTGTTGCTGCCAAAAAGGCTAAGGGCGTTGGCAAAGTAACTGTTGACAAAGATCTTGAATTTGAAGATTATAAAAATTGCATCAAATCCCAGAATTCAATCAGAACATCAGAAAATAGAATTCAGAGTGAGGATCACTTGTTGACTTCAAATATTGTAACAAAAGTGGCCCTGGACCCACATGATGATAAGAGATGCATTTTATCATGTGACATACATACTTTACCTTGGGGGCATTGTGATTTGAAAAGTGGCAAACAATGCCCAATTACAGAGCATGATTTGAAATAAATAAACATGCCTATGAACTTATTTGGGTTCAAAAAACAGGCTATTATGGAGCTGCCGACACCACAACCCTCTTCTGATATGCTGTCTAAACTGAGTGGCTTGTTAATTATTCATCTGAACAGCATACTTACAGATGTTGATGAAGAAACAGGTAAAACATTGTACATATTTAACAATAATTTAAATCATTACCAATTACCTGTAGGTGGGCAATTGCAATTTATTACAACCCATGAGGGTGATGTCAAGATTTCAGTAGGGAGAAATATTTATAGAATTAAGCACTCAAACATGATTTCTGGCACTGTATATACTGTTTCTGCTGGTGACTGCTTATATATTGAGGTCCCTGGATCTTATGACAAGCTTATACCCTTTTTTATAGAATTAAGAATCAGATATTCAATAATAAATAACCATTAAAACAAAAATGCCTAATGATATATTTGGCCATACAAGACATGAAGATCACAGTGATGAGATTCTGATGCTTGATGTCAGAGTCAAGAAATTAAGAAGTGATTTACAAGCTTTACAAACCACACTCAATGCCAGTCTTCAATTAGAAATTACAAATTTACAATCACAATGCATGGACCCTCTTCTTAAAATTGATTCCGAACTCAAAGTGCTGCTTCAGAAATATACTGATCTGGCCACATTAGATAATTTTCAAAGTTTGGAAGAAGCTGTAGCAGCTCTTCAAGCCAAATTTAAGACCCAGGCCACCAATTCCGAGCAATTGAAACAACAATTGGAAGAGCAGATAAATAATGTCCAGACACAGCTCCAAACAATTGTCAAAAGCATAAAATCACAAGAAGATTTTGATCTAGTCATTTCCACTCTAAAAGAACAGATTCAATCACTCCAGATACCTAATCTGGATCCTCTGCACAATGCCATAGCCGAGGTTAAAGAAAAAATTGAGACGCTTGAAAATTTTATGAACAATTTGCCATCTTCTGATGCTTTGAATGCAATAACTCGGAGTGTAGCAAATATTAAGCTGCAACTTGA
Source organism: Lepisma saccharinum (assembly GCF_977018435.1). NCBI lineage: Eukaryota > Metazoa > Arthropoda > Insecta > Zygentoma > Lepismatidae > Lepisma > Lepisma saccharinum. The sequence goes on from NC_139248.1 coordinate 53,544,986, forward strand.
AACATATGAAGATTTTGGAAAAATTCAAAGTACCATAATCCATCTTGAAGGTACAATAGCAGCAGTGCAAAGTGATTTGACAAATGTACAAGAATCTCGCCTGCCCGGTATTGTAGACACCCTTGCCAGTGTCCAGCACCAAATCACAAAACTTGAAAACCTCAACACTGAATCTGAACTATCTCATTTTCATCATTTGATTGATGATATCCAAACAAAACTTGAAATTTTACAACAATCCACACCCACTCAGGCAGATATAGCCCTGCTCCAAAATGCTATGCAAAATGTGGCTGATGCTTCTGAATTAAACAATGTAAAATTGGCACTTGAATCTTTGCAAAATACAGTATCAAATCTTCCTACATCACAGGAACTTAAAAACATTAAGAGGGCAGTGAATAGGATATTGAAATCAGAAGATATCAAGAATATCCAAGCAGAGATCAAACATCTCACTCAGACAGTGGCCACTCTTCCAACCAATCAACATATTAATGAACTGCATGCCCTGTTTGAGGATATCAGAAGACAGGTCCATGATCTTACTGCTCAAAATTCAAAATTGGCAGTTGTTGAAAATTTGCAACAAATTGTAGCTAATATCAAGCAACAGCTAGGGACCATGGAATCCAATCAAGCAAATGCTCTGTCTGTTTTTGCCACCCAGCTTCAAGAAATTGTGCAACAATACAAGAAACTTGTTGTGGACATAAAAATCAAGCCAGGCCATGATGATGTTGTTAGGACCATCAATGAGCACCTTGAATCTGTAACAAGTAGATTGCTTACAGCAGAAAAAGAAATAACAGGCATAATCGAGAATCCAAAACATACAGTAATTCTTGAATTGTACAGCATCCCCAACAAAGAATATGATTCACCATTTACACCAGGTGGCAAAATATATATGCTGTCCCCTGCACAATTTTATTACCAGTTTTTTGTTGGGGGCACATTGAGACCAATCAAGATCAAATATTGGCTTCAACCACAGGCACACCACTACCCCACCTTATCAATAACAAATGCTGATAACAAAGTAAAAATCACCAGTGTAGAGTTAGAGGATTTTACAGACCCCAATACATTAGAAACAGCCTATACTGAAGATGATGGCACTTTGGAATTTAAAATACAAATAGGGGACAAATTATATTTAGAAAATCCTGCAGTATCAGCTGCTGAACACCCCATAGTTGCAATATTCTTGTTTACATATTATGTCTAGTTGTTGATGAATTACACAGACAGGCCCGACATAATTTTAAGAGACTGCCAGTAGTCACAAAGGGCATAGATGATTTATGGCAAAGCGACTTGATTGAGTTGGCAAGTGGACAGCTGAAAAACTTAGACAAAGTCAACAAGGGCTACAAGTATCTACTCACTGTCATAGACACATTTTCAAAATTTGCCTGGGCTGTGCCACTCAAATCCAAGACTGGAAAATGTGTTACAGAAGCCATCAAAACAATCATCAATCAGAGTGGAAGATCACCGCGCTATTTGCAAACAGATAATGGCAAAGAATTTTATAATTCAGTGTTTCAACAATTTATTAAAAGCCAGGCAATAAAACATTACTCGAGTTACAGTGATCTCAAAGCCTCAATTGTAGAGAGATTCAACAAAACCCTAAAAAATCTTATGTATAAACAATTTACACTTCAAGGTAATTATAAATGGATTAATATTCTTCCAGAACTTCTACATAAATATAACAACTCTGTCCATTCCACAATCAACATGAAACCCTCTGAAGTAACTTCATCTGATGAGCAAAATTTGATCAGGACTGTTTATTATCCTAGATACCAGCCAACAACAAGAAGGGCCAAATACAGGGTGGGTGATCAAGTAAGAATCAGCAAATATAAGCACTTATTCAAAAGAGGCTTTACAAGAAACTGGAGTACTGAATTATTTACAGTAGTTCAAGTTAAACCCGGGACCCTTAACACATATATAATAAAAGATCACCGAGGAGAAATTCTCAAAGGCAGATTCTATGAACAAGAGCTCAGCAAAACTAAACAGCCTGACACATATCTCATAGAAAAAATCATCCGCAGAAAAGGCAACAAGTTATTTGTCAAATGGCTGGGTCATCCGGAAAACAGCTGGATCGATGCAGACAAAGTGATAATATGAGCACCTGGGATGTTATAAAAAGGCTGCCAGAACCTGAACAGCAGAATAAGAGAAATGGCAACTTGCTGCCTGATAATATTAGGTGTCTTATTGTTGGGCCATCTGCTTGTGGTAAAACTACACTAATGGTTGATAATTTTTTATTGGCACCCAACTGGTTAGACTGGAAAAACAGGCACTTGTATGTCTTCTCTAAGAGCTTGGAACAATTAAAATATCAGCAGCTGATGAAGCTATATGATGGATTGGATATAGCCACTTTTGAATCAGATGTTAAGCCACTTCATGAATGTCTCGATAATTCTGTTGTTGTGTTTGATGACATTATACTGGATAATCAAAACAAGGTTAGAAATTTCTTTACACAGGGCCGACACAAAAACATTGATTGCTTCTACCTGGCACAGACTTTTTCTAAAATACCGAAGCAGCTGATCCGGGACAACAGCAATTTTATATGTGTGTTTCATCAAGATCATACCAACCTCAAACACATACATGATGAATATGTAGGTGGGGACTTGAGCTACAATGATTTTTCCAAGTTTTGCAGTAGGTGCTGGAACCAGGACAGTTATGGGTTTGTCACAATTGATATGACAAGAACACCCAGTAGCGGCAAATACAGAAGTAAAATCAACGATTTTCTAGACGTTGAGACGTATATAAATAACCATGAAAAGGCCAATCATTGATGATCTTAAGTTAAGAGATTATCTTGTAAAAAGATTCAAGGGATGGAAATCAGAGAACCGGGGAATTTATGAAAAACACAAACAAACAGAACAGCCTGTAATTGATGCTATTAATAATTTAGGTAAGAATATCAAAACTGTTACAGAGCAAAATCAAGATTTGATCACAGAGCTTGTGCCTGTAGCTGCAAGGAACATATTAGATTATCCATTCACCCCACTTTCCAGTATTCATACACCTAGTCCTCTTGCTCCTAGAAGAATTGAAGCTACTCAGGATCCTATTGAATTGGGTCTTCTTGCTCAAAAATATTTAACCACACCTAAAGACAACAAAGATGAGGTTTTTGGCTTATATGCCGATACAGAGCTTGATGGCAGCATCATTCATAGAATTGGCAATTTTAGAGTAACATTTATGGGAGATGATATAATTGTATATTCAGAATCTCGTCTCGGAGAAAAAGGTGGTTTTGTTAAGTATCCCGGCACACCTGGATTGTGGGAACTGATGACTAGGAAAAGGCCTGGCAGCTATACAGATCAAGATTATGAGTATTACAAAGAAATATTAATAAAATCAGATGCTCTATACCAGAACAATGATCCCACACAAAAAAGAGTCAAGTCGAGCAGTGGAGCAAAATACAACAATTTAATCAAGCCCATATGGTCACAGATCAAGACTGGCAGTGGAATCAAACAATACAACACCCTGCCTAAAGAATTTGTCTGGGTTGATGATGTCAGGAAACTTGTAGATAGGTTGCTGGTGATAGCTGGGGAGGAAAATGCTGGGAACCACAATTTTTACAATGAAAAGGTTGGAATTATGGACATGATAAGCACAAAATTGTCTAATTTTATAGTGAATGACCCTAAGGGGATTGGATATCTCATAAAAATTATTAATACTCTACCCCCCAAATTTTGGAATATTTCTGAGGGTCGGGGCTTGGTTAATGACATTATAAACAAGTTGCCATTTGAACTACACATTCCAGGCTATCAGTATTGTGGTCCCGGTACAAAATTGGATCATAGATTAAACAGAGGGGATCCTGGTGTAAATCCTTTAGATGCTGCTTGTAGAGACCATGACATAGCATACAACACACATTCTGATCTTGACAAGAGACATGTTGCAGACAAGAAATTAGAAGAGGCTGCATTTGGTAGATTTGTAAGCAAAGATGCTTCTTTGAGTGAAAGAATAGCAGCATTGGGGACCACCATAGCTATGAGCACCAAACAAAAACAGGGGTGGGGGTTGTGAATATGTATATAATAAACCTACAATGAAGGCCAAGGGTGTTATGTATCAAATACCTTATGCAGGTCTTAAATCTCTTAAAACTATTGACAGTCTTTTGACCAAAAAGCAGCGCAAGAAAAAAAGCTCTTGTATTGCAAAGGGACATGGTATGAAATTGTTACTTAGTACCCCCCAATTAAAAAAATTACAGCAATCAAGAAAAAAATCACATGTGGGGGGTTTCATATTTACCATCCCTGCCATCTTAGCTGCTCTCGGGGCTGTTGGGAGCTTGGCTGGGGGATCAGCTGCCATAGCAAAAACAGTAATAGATGCCAAGAAAAATAGGGCAGAATTAGATGAGCAGAAGCGCCATAACCTGGCCATGGAGAAAAAAGGCAAAGGTGTTAAGAGAGCCATGAATAAGTTTAAAAAAAACAAGAGCCGCTTACAAACCAAGATATTGAAGCTTTAATCAAGCCAATGGGCATCAAACATTTTAGAGGTGTGTACATGTCTGATTCTTTACCGGAACAACCACTCAACAAAGAGTGTGGCATTGTTAATTTGGATGAGTACAAAAATCAGGGCACTCACTGGATTTGTTATCTTAAATATTTAAACAATGAGGCATTTGTGTTTGATTCATTTGGAGGTGTTCCACCTGAAAATTTAGTACAATATCTAAAATCAGCTAATCTTTATTACAATAATGCCCGTGTTCAAAACTTTAAAGATGTTAATTGCGGACATTTGTGTTTATCTGTTCTCAGATATATGTCTCAAATAAATAAACCATCAATTGAAAATTTTCAAAAGGCCTTGTGGTATCCGAAACATCATGGGGGTATTTCATCTCACCAGCCAAAATTCAATATTGAAACTCAAATTGCATGATGACATAGTGTATCCCAAAACAATAGCTCTCAGAGCATTTTACGGCATGTACTTGATCCCTAATATTACACACCACAACAACAAAATTGCAGTAGGGGATCAAAAAATTGTCATCACTCCAGGGCAATATAATCTGTCCACTCTAAATGCTCAATTACCCAGAGGTATAGTATTAACTCAAAATTCTGTCACTCACAGAGTAGAGATTGTATCTGCTACAGAAACAGTGGATCTGGGTACTATAGGAGAGCTGTTAGGCTTTGAGAACAACACAAAACTTGAACCGGCCATCAAACACACTGCTATTAATATACCTAAATTCTTAGCCATAGAGACTCTGAATATTCACTGTAATGTGGCCGAAGGTATGATCACCAAATCAAATGGGATAGGCACTCACAAACAAACCGGCATCATTGCAACATTCAAACCTAATTCCGAATTTATGGAGCCCATCATCTACAATCCATCCCCAACATTATATTTTCCTGTGTGCCATAATAGAATAGATTATATTGAATTGATGGTCACTAATGAAAAAGAGGAATTAGTTGATTTTGCTGGAGCCACAACAACTGCTATCATAGAGATTAACATTTAAATAAAAATACATACAATGGAAAATATTGAGAGTTATGAGCTACAATCATTCCCTCCAAACAGGAGGACATTTGCAAATTTAAATCAACCCAACACACAGATTGAGGTTGATCTTGATGTAGGGGACGGCAGAGCAGATCTATACATCAAATTTGATGTTGTAAAGCTCGATGGAACAGAGTATCCGGCAAATACAAATATAAGATTGGTAGATAATTTTGTGCCGCATCTGTTCTCTGAAATTGAGATCAGAAAGCATGGTGTTGTTATAAACAGAGTGGATTATCCCGGCATTACCTCCACAGCTTTGGCCACATTAAAATTATCCAAAACAGAGGCTTCTTACTACAGAATCGGTGGATTTGAAGCTGGTGAGAAAATATTATCTAAGAGCCACACAGTGCTGTTCCCCATGCGCCTATTGCCAGGATTCTTCTCAGATTACAAAGATATTATGTGGAAGGGCGGGTTAAGAATCACATTTAGAAGAGCTGCCAATGATAATAATGCTTTGATGAGGTACAGCACATTAAACTCTACAGGGGAAGCTCTGCCTAATACCCTACCTGATGCAGGCAAATGCATTATTCAGACTATGGAGCTAAGAATTCCTGTTGTTGAATATGAGGCCAGCTATGCTCTTAAATACAAAGCTGATATCCTAAAAAATCCACAGGTTCCTCTGCAATTTTATACATATCAATCTGTACAGAAGCCCGCATCTGGTTCTTATTATGAGTTTGATGCCACAAATTCATTCTCCAGCATACAATACGACATGCCTGATTTTGTGGTGGTACTGTTTCAGACTGGAAGACACAACAATCAGGAAAAAAATTCAAGTAAATTTGATAACTGTAACATCAAAAACATATATCTTAAAAATGGCAGAAATGAGGTTTTTCCTAGAGAAAATTACAATTTAGACATTTCCAAGGATGATTTCCTCAAATTATATGAGGCTTTTTCGGCTTTCAAAAGAGTCACTACAGGCAATACGGATATGTATTACACACCAGATGAATTCAAAGTACATAGACCCATGTTTGTAATCAACACTTCAAAAAGAAAACAAGTTGTGGTTAATGACAGGACAAACATTAAAATTATCTGTGAATTCCATGAGGCATTACCTGATGACACCATTTGTAGTGTCATTCTTATAGGTGAAAAATCATATGTTTATGATGTAAGAAATGAGAGAGTCACGGAGCAATTCTAGAGGCCCGATTCAAACACAGAGGCCCCTTGATTATTGCCGTCAGGAAATATATTACTTACCCAAATTTTATAGCACCTCTGCTCGTGGCAAAAAAGCTTTTATACCTACCCAAAACACAACACATCTGCCAAAAGCTGAAATACAGAAATATTGCAATAATTATTCTGTTGCGACAAGGCCAAACCAGTTTGCATGACAATATCCGAGAAGGCAATACTAGGAATTTCCTCAATATAATGGATAGTCCCTAAAAGGGGGCACAGTACAGATAAGAATTTCTCTTTGAGTTCCATGACAAATGACATGTAATTTCCCTCAGAAAAGGCACAGTGCAGGTAATATCAATAGATATAATCACTCAGGCATATAGAAAGAAGGCAATTACTCTTTGATGATGAATAACTCTCTGAAAAGACACAATAAAGATTATATCTGTTGGCATACAACTCCCAGGCAAGCATGATTTATTGTTGGCCGAAACATGGGACTGATCAAAAGATTATAAAAACATGGAAGCATGTTTGTTCGCTCGGGCAATTGTTTACGCACAACTCGGGAAGCAAAAATCAATACATAACAAGGTTATGGCTAGACTAGAGGGGAACCTGGTTTCCAATTGAACTTAAACCTGAAGTAAATATGTATAGGTGGGTATGGATACAAGTTTATGGACAAAAATCTGGCTGATGCAATTTTTGTAAATATTAGCAAATCTGCTTGATGGGGGGGGGGTTGATACTTTCCGATTACAAAACTCTTGGGTTAGGCAGGTGCTACACTTGAACAAAAAACTCATATGAACATGTTGAGCAAGTTTTAAGTATAGCAAATCTGCATGAGAAGAGCTCTTCCTTTCTGAAAAATTCCCGAGGGCATTTTTTACAAAAATCTTGAATTATGCAGAGTGCCACACTAGAGCAAAAAGCTCATATGGCCATGTTGAGCTTGTTTTAAGTATAGCAAATCTGCTGGAGAGGTGCTCTTCCTTTCTCGAGTTTATCCCACCGTAAATACAACTACTAACTCAGTTCGTAGAATTTTGATTTGAGGGACGAAATTAATATTAGGATACATTGCTAAAAGAAATTATGGTAATGTACTAACAAGAGGTATCGAAAATGTGCATACATTGCCTGCCTGCTTGATATGATAGCATAAATATAGCCAACACTCCCAAATTTTGTTATTACCTCTTTCAGAACGGCCCGAGAAAAAAAATCAAAGGAACTTTTTGTTCATAATTGATAAGAAAGATTATCAGAAACATTTTGATATTACTTATAGTTTAGAATACACAATACTTTTCGGTTCCTAATAATTTCTTCTTTAACTACCTCAATTCTTCTTTCATAAAACTAGGCAATTTCGTGGAACCTTGTATACTTAGTATTTTAGCTCTAAATATTTATCATAATATTAAGGTCACATATATTTCTAACGAAGACATTTAAAGAATGTTATTTTTTAATGTTCTGTTACTCCTAATTATGTTAAGAAAATTTGTGATGTCAATTTTTGTAGTCACAGTACATTGTTCATAACTTTGAGTGGCAATTGAACTGTAGTGTTCTTACAACAAGAACACCTGGTTTGTGGTTCCTTTTAGTCGCTGAACTATCAGAAAGCGTAGGGACAAAAGGCCCGTGATTTTGCTTCTTATTCCAGTGGGTCAGTCCGTCACAGTCTTCACGGACGGACCAAAAGCGTCCGAGAAACGTCACTTGACGCCCGGGATCTCACACGCTTTGTTTTACCGTGGACATACGTCCGTCATCGTTTTAACAAGTTTCGAAGTACAGATTTCGTTCTCGTCTCCAATTTTTTTTTATACAGCTTGTTTCTGTTAAGTTTTTAATTAGCAACAAGAACAAAGTCTTAAATTCTTGTAATAAATAAGTGCATAAATCAACCTATGAGTTTTCCTGTATTACAATATATCCCATAATAATATTACATTTTTTAAACAGTAACAGTGATGATGAAATATCCTTCTTCTTATCAAATATTTTTATCCTTACAACAAAATTGTGAGCGTTATAAAGAATTACAGTCAGAAGCGGTATCAGTTTTGAGTAGAATTTCGAGACCAGATCTAGTTTTTGCCTCTGTACCTTGACTGTGCATTCGTGAACATTTCCTACGTAACTTCGCAGTGTTGTCGAAATTTTCGGACCAAGATTGACATAAACGATATTATCTTGAGGAATTGCGGAGAGGGGGGAAAGTGCTGACGAAATAAACTGCTCTATGTTAAATTAGATTATTCTGCTCGAATAGTGAATAAGAAATTGTTTTTCTCGTACCTTTATGTACACTGCACCTTTTGTTACCACTGGTGTAACCAGGGGAAGCTGATGGGGCTACAGACCTTCCTGAATCTTTGACAAGAAAAATATTTCCAAATGAAAGCAAAAACCAAAAACTACTTAAAATTATTCCCGATTATCAATTTTATCTTTAGGCAACTTTTAAAACAAAAACTATATACAACTGGTAATTACGGAATATTTTATTATGAATCCTGCCTCCCCCGTCCAGAATGCAGCTGTGTACTCTAATATCCACCTTTCCAATTCCAGTCCCCATGGAAAAGAAATCCTGCATAAGCTAATACTTCCTATTACTAATCATACCTTAATAGACAACTCACGCAGGATTCGATGAACACTGTCATTGTGAGAAGAACGTCGATTGCATCCGTTTCCCCTTGCACAAAGTCTCAACGACCATTCAACTGCCATGTGGGTTAGATAATAATAATATTCTGTCTTGCGTTAATCAAAATTTTACATATACAGTTTCTATGGTGACCTGCTGCAGATGTGCCATTGTTGTCAGCAACTGAAACCGTCTTTCTATGAAGCAGTATTACACCCTCTCAGACGTAATTATTTACTTAAGAGGGAGGAATTTGAAGCCACCATTTTAATAGGGTACACCAAATGGTGCTTTTGTGGAGCGTGCAAAAACGTTGGAACAATGGCGGAATGTTTGACCAGTGTTTCATATGCGTATACAGGTCAGATTCTAAAATATAATAGGATACGATAAGTCATTTACAACTGAACAGCAAATTCGGAAGTTAGTGGCGCCGCCACACGGATGGTTTGAACTAATCAGTCGTAGACAACTCGGAAAATGAGCTCATAATCTGAATCGATATAAGTTTTAATGCCACTATACCTGTAGTATTATTAATGTTAAATTTAATGGTGGCCGCGGTGGCTCAGTCGGTAACGCGTCTGACTACCATGGCGTGGTGCTATGCACAGGGGAACACTTTACCTTTTTTTTTTTTTTTTTAAAGAAGAATAATGTTCCGTTTGTTATATTCTCTTCCTGGTATCTTCAATGTGAGTTCATTTCGACAGCCATTACTACAGGATCGCAGGACCATGTCTCGCAGTGCAGGAGACTGACATGGGAAAGGCATTTCCAGAAGGCGGTAATTCCTGGCTGCCTGGATTGCCAAAGATCTCCTTGTTCTTGCTGTGAATTGTTGTGGAGAAGGGGTTTTGCGAAAAACAGAATATTTTTTTTTCATTCTGGAAGTTTGAAAACTGGCTTTAAATTAGTATTTCAAATCAGAATTTAAAGCCTGGAAAGTCACTGTACGCAGTGGCGCCTGGTGGTCTTGCTCTATGAGTGTTCAGCTCAGCCTCGCGTTCAGAAGAACTGTTATAACCCCTCTGTATCGTTCACACCCGTTTTTGCGAACATACTAATGCTAAATGTCTTGTAAACCCAATTATGACCTGCTTTAACTGATAATTAGACCAGGGAAGAATAGAATTTCACGATTTGTTTTTTAAAATATGAATTTTTACAAATTTGAAATATCTCGGTGCACCGTCGGTCAACGAGAAGAGCGATGTTATTGGAATTCTTTCGTGACCTGTAGGTAATTCAGCATTCGATGATCTGATAAAATCACTCAAAATATAGACATGTAGATTTGTTATGTCAATATTATTGGGAAATTCCAGCGTTACGTGTGTGACATTTTACGCACAAAATTTAAGGTTGTTGACATAAGATTGGATTAAAATATTCATAATGAAATGATTTCGTGGGATTATGAAGTACTTTGTGGTGTCTGCTAACAAATGAAAAAAACTTGAGTATGATCGTATAGGCTGAATGCATTAAAAACATTAACAAAAGTGCGTTCCGTGTGTGACACTTTAAGAATGTAAAAAAAATGACTTTATTTGTCTGTGAAGCATATAGGCTACAGGGGGCCTCCCCGATGGCGCAGTGGTAGCGTCGTCGCCTTGTAATCAAGGGGTCCCGGGTTCGATACCCGGTGGAGGCACAAGTGGTTCGGAACCCACTTTAAACTGTAGGTCCAGCCGCGATTAGCCTTACTGTGCATAAAGTGGACTTAAAACAGCAAATCAATCCAATCCAATATAGGCTGCAGATGATACTAACTTTTATTTGGCGAAATGTGCAAATGATTTGCATTCACCCACATCTAAACGTTAATGACATAAAAAACAATAATAATTTCCATGCTTGCGTGGCTACATTTGCAAAGTGATTGTCTAATATTCGTGTTACATTAACAATATACTTTGTTAAGTTCTACAAAGTAATGGTAAAGTAAGTAAATGCACAATTTTACGGAAAAAGCAACTTTGTCCACTGCTCGTCCACATTATAGAAAAGCCAAGTTATTATGAGAGACATTAAGAGATACTGTACATTGCTAGGTTGTACAGTGTCTCTCAAAAGTTTTAGGACAACGACATTTTAAACTAGGCAACCCAATTTACACAAGCCGTTGGTGGGTTGCGTGCAGAGTTAGGCTCAATTTCAGGGTTGCCACGTGCACAATAGATATTTATAAAATACGCGAAAGAAATATAAACAATTATTATTGTATAAAATTATTAAAAATATCACTATTATATCGCAAATGACAAAATTCTTTCTGAAAGAAAAAAATAGGTTTCTAGTATTTCATCGCTGATGAGTCTACAGTAAGGAAAAGAGGTGAGAGGAAACGAAAGGTTACAAAGGAGAGGAGAAAGAGAAAGCGAAAGGAGCAGATGAAAGGTAGAGGAGAGAAGAAAGATAGGATAGACGAGGAGAGGAGATGTAGTGAGGAGAATGGAAAAAGATTCGAGGAGAGATGAGGAAAAAGAACAAAGAAGAGAAAAGAGGAGGAAAACGAGAGGAGAGGAGGAGACGAGAAGAGGGAAGTGGAGAGTAGAGTAAAGGAGAGAAAAAGAGAAGAACGAAAAAAGAGAGTGCAGTGGAGTCGGAAATCTAAGACAGGAAAGGAGATAAGAGGAGTGGAGAAGAGTGGGATGAAGATAAGATGCGAGAAAAGTATGGAAGGCAATATGAGATAAAAACAGAACAGAAAGAGGGGAGAGAAGAAGGAGAAGGAACTGGAGAGAAGAGGTAGTTGCAGAAAATATCGTCTGAGCGTCAAAAATGGATGCATTGGTCAAATTATCGACATGAAACATTCAATAACATTTTGAAATGTATTGGAGAATATATTAGATCGGTGCGAAATGCCTTTTGGCTGAGTTTAGAGCAAATTAAAAATCTTCCATGTAAGAACTTTGATTTTACCTGCGATTACACCAAATGAACGTAATTTTTAATATTTATAAGAATTATTCATCTTTTCTCTACTTCTCGGTTCGTTGAAATTGAGATTTTGCAATTCAATATTTCCCATCCCCCCATCGTTAATTCCAAACTGAATCATTCCGTTTCACACGGCGTGGATTATGAACACAATAGGATATGTCTAAAGCTTACGAAAATTTTCTGCCACCGGAAGGGTTTGAACCTACGACCATCAGATTGACAATCCTGAACGGTAGCCACTACCCTACAACCTTTTTTTTTCCTTTTTAAATTTTCTTTATTCAAATTAGCTTCTACTTACACAAATTTTACATTTGGATGTCAATTTCAAAGTATCGCATGTAGGAAATTTGCATACAAGGCTTTACAGGTTATCTGATCATTGTGATAATATTGTTCATTGGCATAGAATTTGAATGACAGTTTTTGTACATGAGGTTGGTTGCCAAGCACATAATAGACGTAATGTCCTATGAGAAATTGCACTGCACGTGTTCTTGTGAGAGGAAAATACTGAAACTCTGGAGTTAATAAATGGTTTACAGTGAAGTCGTTCGGGGAGCGGCGGCATATGATTCCAAGTAACTTCTTAAGGTGTTTCCAATGTTCCACGACTGTCACACATGTCGTCAGTCGATGCACTAAGGTGTCGTCCTGTGCACATTTGGTACAATGGGAGTTGTCTGCCATAAGGTATCTCTGCAATCGTACTCTAGTGATGATAGCATCGTGTACAGTTAAGTACCATATGGAGCGCACTCGATTGGGGAGGTGGGTCGCGGCTATGTTTCTCCACACGATATTCCAGCGCACACTGGGGAATAATGGGACAATACGCGGGATATGTTTCGTCCGGGTTTGCAGCATTTTTGATAGAGATTTGACTGTTATATCAGAAGGATCCACACTTGGAAGGAGCATCAACATGTAACAAATTTCCACTATGGTTGTTCGTAAATAGAGAAATTTAGTGGGTATAACACCTGGGTAAATTGGGGAACATAGTTCCACTTCATCCAGCATGGAGCGTAGCACACGAGCCGTAATGCTATCTTGATGCTGGACTATCATGGTGATATGGCGGTGCAAAAATAAGGCTTGCGCTTGTCGGTCGATACTCAGCAGGTTTAGTCCTCCAAGGCGAGTTGGTAGGCATAGTGTGTTATGAGCTACATGGAACAGGTGACCGTGCCAGAGAAAGCGTGTGATCATTCTCCGGATTCTCGCAGCCGTTTGGGTAGGCACGGGTAGTATTTGCGCCACATACCATAGTTTCGAGAGTGCATAAGTGTTAACATATTTGATTCTAGCGCTTAGTGACAGTTGGCGGAGTCGGTTGAAATGTAATACTGCTTGTATTTTGGGCACTATGGTTTGAAATGTGTGGTTGGAAGTCTCGACCAGAAGTAGGGCCAAAAAGACAGTTCTGCAACCGAAAATGGGGCTCGGTGGGGCTCGGTGGGGCTCGCAGTGTTGCCAGCTGCTTACTCGAAAAAATCACCAAGGTTTTTTTTGGGTTTAACCTAGCCTAAAGCAAGGAGCTGGCAATCTTGCTTGAGGCTCGCCTTAATGGTTTGCTCTTGTAAGGCATAAGCCCTATTTTCTCGCAGTGTTGCCAATATTTTACTCGAAAAAATCACCAAGGTTTTTTTCTGGGTCTAACCTAGCCTAAAGCAAGGAGCTGGCAATCTTGCTTGAGGCTCGCCTTAATGGTTTGCTCTTGTAAGGCATAAGCTCTATTTTCTGGCAGTGTTGCCATGGCTTTTTACAAAAAAGAGAGAGGAGAGAGAGAGAGGGAAGAGTTAAACAACCGACAGCCTACCTACAGCTTTTTTTTCTTGGTCTAACCTAACCTAAAGCAAGGAGCTGGCAATCTTGCTTGAGGCTTCTTAATAGTTTGCTCTTGTAAGGCATAAGCTTTATTTTCTCGCAGTGTTGCCAATATTTTACTCGAAAAAAATCACCAAGGTTTTTTTTTGTCTAACCTAACCTAAAGCAAGGAGCTGGCAACCTTGCTTGAGGCTTGCCTTACAGTGCATAAAGCAAGGTTGCCAACCTACTGGTATTTTTGCTATGGCTTTTTACAAAAAAAAAGAGAGAGGAGAGAGAGAGAGAGGGAAGAGTTAAACAACCGACAGCTGCCAACACCCACCCTAACCTAACCTAACCTAACCTTACCTAACCTAACCTAACCTAACCAGGTCTAACCTAACCTAAAGCAAGGAGCTGGCAATTTTACTTAAGACTTGTCTTACAGTGCATAAAGCAAGGTTGCCAACCTACTGGTATTTTTGCCATGGCTTTTTACAAAAAAAAGAGAGAGGAGAGAGAGAGGGAAGAGTTAAACAACCGACAGCTGCCAACACCCAACCTAACCTAACCTAACCTAACCTAACCCACTCTAACCTAACCTAACCTAACCTAACCCAACCCAACCTAACCTAACCTAACCTAACCTAACCCACCCTAACCTAACCTAACCTAACCTAACCTAACCTAACCTAACCTAACCTAACCAGGTCTAACCTAGCCTAAAGCAAGGAGCTGGCAACCTTACTTAAGACTTGCCTTACAGTGCATAAAGCAAGGTTGCCAACCTACTGGTATTTTTGCCATAGCTTTTTACAAAAAAGAGAGGGGAGAGAGAGAGGGAAGAGTTAAACAACCGACAGCTGCCAACACCCACCCTAACCTAACCTAACCTAACCTAACCTAACCTAACCCACCCTAACCTAACCTAACCTAACCTAACCCAACCTAACCCACCCTAACCTAACCTAACCTAACCTAACCTAACCTAACCAGGTCTAACCTAACCTAAAGCAAGGAGCTGGCAACCTTGCTTGAGGCTTGCCTTACAGTGCATAAAGCAAGGTTGCCAACCTACTGGTACTTTTGCCATGGCTTTTTACAAAAAAAAGAGAGAGGAGAGAGAGAGGGAAGAGTTAAACAACCGACAGCTGCCAACACCCACCTACAGTTTTTTTTCTTGGTCTAACCTAGCCTAAAGCAGGGAGCTGGCAACTTTGCTTGAGGCTTGCCTTACAGTGCATAAAGCAATTTTTGCCAACCTACACACACTAAACAAGGAGAGCCGGCAACAAACACGTACTGCCGTAAAAGAGAGAGAGAGATGGGTGGATGGCAATATAGTATGTGTGTGCGTGTGTGCGTATAATATGTAGTATTATTAACTAGAGTGTGTTGGCAATTTACTTACAACTAAAAAAAAATAGAGATGCCAACTTTGCTGTAAGATGAAGAGAGAGAGAGAGAGATTTATGGCTGGCAACAGTGGTGAGCGAATGCGTCATATCGCAATTTTCCAACTCCGACAATGTTTATATATCGTGACCTTTGTAAACCTCTCTCGGGGGGAACGATGTGCCACACACGCACGCGCGCGCGTATGTATTGTGACGCAAACAAACAAACAAAATAATAATTGTTGTTTTTTAGGATACCTGGCCCCTATAACCTCGCCAGGGTGCGTGGTGCCCAGCCAAAAAAGTAAAAGTTTTCTAATGGCTGCGGTTATCTACAACCGCACCTCTGTAGAGTTTCACGTGTTTTTGTTTTTTTTATTAAACTTCCATGAGACTCTACAGAGGACCTCCGTAATGCATGCAACGTGTACTAACGACTCTAGTGTTATTTGATGTTGTGATATTTTTGGATATAGAGTTTTATTGTGAGATATAGATAAAAATAATTATGTTTATTATAATATTTTCTTGATGAAGATGGAGAATATGTGTGTGTTACAAATAAAGTTGCATGCTTTTTTTCTAGTGTGTGTGTATGTGTTTTTGATGTTTCGACAGCATCTGAAACGATAAAAAAAGAAATTTTATTGTTAATTTTCACGTGTAAAAAACAACAACAAATTTTTTTGTGCAAATTTTCTGATTGTCTCGTGCTATAGTGCAAAAAAGATATTGTAACTGATAACTAATGAAATTGACATTTGTAACTGATCTGAACTAGTGAAATTCGTATTGTGCTATTGTAACTGATTGTGCTAGTGCAAAAAATTTCTTATTTGTGCAAGAAAAGATGTTAAAAACTTGTTAAAACTGCTCTGTGACCCTCTCGTTCTTCACGTCGTAGGCGAAGGACTTCTCTGCAATCAGGATGACACTGCATAGGGTATCCTCGGGCAAGGCATCGTGGAACTCGCAGACGACCTTGATGTTGGTTCGATCGTTGACCACAACCTTCTTTCTCTTAGATGTGTTGATGACGGTCATGGGTCTCCGTGCTTTGAACTCGCTGGGCGTGTAGTACATGTCCACGCTTCCCTCGGTCACGCGTTTGTAAGCCGAGAACGCTTCGTAAAGTTTGAGGTAATCGTTTTTGGTCACGTCGAGGTTGTAATTCTCGCGCGGGAACACTTCGTTCCTACCGTTCTTCAGATAAACGTTCTTGATCTTGCAGTCGTCGAACTTGCTGGAATCTTTTTCCTGATTCTTGTCCCTCCCGGTCTGAAAAAGCACTACGACGAAATCTGGCATGTCGAACTGTATGTTGTTGAACTGCGTCGTCACGTCGAATTCCATGTGACTTCCCGACGCCATCTTCTGCACGCACTGGTAACCGTGAAAGTGAATCGGCACCTGCGGACTTTTCAAGATCTCCGCTTTGTACTTGAGGGCGTA
Organism: Lepisma saccharinum; assembly: GCF_977018435.1. Taxonomy (NCBI): domain Eukaryota; kingdom Metazoa; phylum Arthropoda; class Insecta; order Zygentoma; family Lepismatidae; genus Lepisma; species Lepisma saccharinum. The sequence goes on from NC_139248.1 coordinate 53,562,077, forward strand.
GTTCGTTTCGTATTCCACCACCGGCATTCTCAATTCCATGCTTCGGATGACGCATTTCGCTGCTTCGGGTAAAGTGTTGGCTATCGGCGTGGTGCCGTCCGGACCCAAAGTAGCGTATCGCATTAGTGCGTCGCTGTCGTTGGCCGCTCTTCGAAATGTGATCCTCAGTCCTCCCTTCCACATGATCTCCTTGTAGTCCGAGAAGAAACCCGGCAGCAGACGCATGGGAAAGAGCACCGTGTGACTTCTCGTCGATATTTTGGTCCCGGCTACGAATCCCCCGGCCTGGTAGTACGCTGCGTCCGTTTTGGATAATTTCAACGTTCCCACTGCCGTCGACGTGATGCCTGGATAATCTATTCTGTCGATGACGGTGTGGTGTTTCCTCACCTCCACCTGCGAGAACAGGTGAGGCACGAAGTTGTCCACGAGTATCAAGTTTGCTGCTGCGGGAAACGCGTCTCCGCTTTCTTTCTTCACCACGTCGAATTGAAGGTAGAGGTCCGCTCTGTGAGGATGAACGAACCCATCGCCTACGTCCACGTCGTATTCGATCTCCCTGTTCGCTTCGTTCAGATTGGCGAACGTGCGACGGTTGGGAGGGAAAGATTGCAATTCGTAACTTTCGATTTGCTCCATTTTACATGTATGGTTATTTATTATATGTTGATCTCCACGATGGCCGTCGTAGTGCCACCTGCGAAATCCACCACGTCTCCTTTCTCGTTCGTCACCACCAACTCTATGTCGTCTATGCGGTTGCGACATACTGGAAAATAGATCGGCGAAGAGGGTGTGTAGATGATCGGTTCCATGAACTCGGAACTTGGTTTGAAAGTGGCTATGATTCCCGTCTGCTTGTGACTTCCTAACAATCCGTCCGAAGATTTCGTGATCATGCCTTCGGCCACGTTGCAGTGTACGTTCAGAGTCTCTATGGCCAAAAATTTAGGAATGTTGGTTGCTACGTGCTTGATGCCAGCTTCGAGTTTGGTGTCGTTCTCGAAACCTAAAAGTTCTCCCATGGTGCCCAGGTCCACGGTCTCCGTCGCGGATAGGATTTCCACTCTGTGCGTGACCGAATTTTGAGAAAGGTATGTGCCTTTGGGTAATTGAGCTTGCAAAGTGGAAAGATTGTATTGTCCTGGCGTGACGACGATGTGTTCGCTTCCGACGCTAATTTTGTTGTTGTGCTGCGTGACGTTAGGTATGAGGTACATGCTGTAGAATGCACGCAGAGCCACGGATTTAGGATAGACGATGTCGTCGTGCAGCGTGAGTTTTAAGATCGATGATTCGCTCGTGAGATGGAACACGCCCATCCTAGTGATGCTGTTTGAGGTTCCACAATGCTTTCTGGAAATCTTCGATCGTAGGGTTATTTATTTTAGAGAGAAACGCGAGCACGGAGAGGCAGAGATGACCGCAGTTCACGTCTCCGAAATTTTGAATGCGTTCGTCGTTGTAGTATATAGAGGTTTTGTTCGTTTTCAGATAATGAATTAAATTTGTAGGTGGAACACCTCCGAAAGAATCGAAAACGAATGCTTTATCATTGTCGTTTTTGTGGTAACATATCCAATGCGTGCCTGGATTTTCTTGACCGTCCAAGTTGACTACTCCGCATTCTCTTCTTTTAACGCTTGAAGGTAACGAGTCGGACATGAAAACTCCTCTGAAGTGTTTGATTTGTAACGGTCCGATCAGAGATTCAATGTCTCGGTTGGTGAGTGCTTCTGTTTCTTTTTTTTAAACTTCTTCATCACGCCCTTTCCTCCTTTCTTCTCCATGGCCAGGTTGTGACGTTTCTGTTCTTCCAATTCCGCTTTGTTCTTCTTCGAGTCGATGACGGTTTTCGCGATGGCGGCACTTCCGCCGGCCAAACTTCCAACGGCCCCCAATGCTGCCAGGATGGCCGGGATGCTGAATATGAAACCTCCGATCTTTTGCTGTTTCCGCGAACGCTGCAATCTTTTCAATTGAGGTGTGCTGAGCAGCAATTTCATTCCATGTCCTTTCGACAAGCAAGAACGTTTCTTCTCGCGTTGTTTCTTGGTGAGTAACCCATCGAGGGCACCTAGATTTTTAAGATTGGAGTATGGTATCTGGTACACGACACCCTTGGGCTTCATGTTGATGCTCTATGTGTTATTTTCACGGTATGTTATTTATATATATATTCTGAGATTTTTTCTTGTGTAGTTTTTTTACGGTATGTTATTTATATACCCCACCCCAATTTTTGTTTTGTGTTCATGGCGATGGTAGTACCCAGTGCGGCGACCCGTTCACCCAGCGATGCGTCTCTGCTCACAAACCTTTCGAAAGCTGCATGTTCCAATTTTTTGTCTGCTTCGTGACGTGCGTCCAGATCCGTCTGCGTGGTGTTGTAGGCGATGTCGTGATCTTTGCATGCTGCGTCCAACGGATTCACACCCTTGTCTCCTCTCTCCAATCTTTTCTCGAGTTTGGTACCAGGTCCGCAGTACTGGTAGCCAGGTAAATGCATCTCGAAAGGTAACTTGTTGATGATGTCGTTCACGAGTCCCTTTCCTTCGGCCACGTTCCAAAATTTCGGAGGCAGCGTGTTGATGATTTTGATCAGGTAACCTATGCCCTTGTCGTCGTTCACGATGAAGTTGGAAAGTTTCGTGCTGATCATGCCCACGATGCCAACCTTCTCGTTGTAAAAATTACGATTGCCTGCATTCTCTTCGCCGGCTATCACCAACAATCGCTCCACGAGTTTCCTAACGTCGTCCACCCAAACGAATTCTTTGGGTAACGTGTTGTAGCGTTTGACGCCGCTGCCTGTTTTGACCTGGTTCCAAATCGGTTTGATGAGATTCCTGTACTTCTCGCCGCTGCTCGATTTCACCCTATTCTGCGAGGCGTCGTTGTTCTGGTACAAGGCATCCGTCATGATCAGAATTTCCTTGTAACTTTGGTAATCTTCGTCGGTGTAATCTTTCGGCTGCTTTTTGGCAACGAGTTCCCACAGTCCCACCGTACCCGGATACCTGGTCCAACTATCCTTCTCGCCTAAATTGACTTTAATGTCATTGCCTTCGAAGGTCACCTTCGATTTCCCAATCTTCCACACCACACCGCCGCCTTCGCTGGTTTCCATGCTGGGATACAATCCGAACACTTCATCCTTGTCGAATTTCCCCGTGCTCAGGTAGTCTCGTGCCAAAGGTCCCAACTCGATTTTATCCGAAGACGTGCTGCCTATGGCTCGACGTCGTGCCGGTGCATCCTTCAGTTCGAACGGCGTCGAAGGAATGCTCGAAATGGGCGTGGGTACGGCGTAACTTTTAGCTGCGAGCGGTACGAGTTCGTTGATCAAATTTTTATTTTGTTCCGTGACACTTTTAATTTCTTTACCTAGACCGCTGATGGCATCGATCACGGGTTGATCCTGACGTTTCTTCTCTTCGTAGAATCCGCGATTCTCGGATTTCCAACCTTTGAAGCGTTTTGCGAGGTAATCGCGAAGCTTGAGATTTTCGTCTTCGATTTTTCGTTTCGTCATGACGTTATTTATACACGTCGTTTCTCACAACGTTGCAACGTTTAGAAAGTCGTTGATTTTGTTTCTGTATTTTCCGTCGTTGGGTTTTCTCGTCATGTCGATCGTAGCGAATCCGAAATCGTCACCGTTCCAGCAAGAAGAGCAGCAGCGTTCCGAAAATTGATTGTAGTTCATGTCTCCGCCTACGTAGTCATCGTACGCATGCTTGAGGTTGGTGTGATCTTGACGAAACAAACATATGAAATTAGCGTTGTCGCGTACTAACTGTTTTGGAATTTTGGAAAACGTTTGAGCTAGGTAAAAGCAATCCATTTCTTTGTGACGACCTTGCGTGAAAAAGTTGCGAATTTCATTTTGATTTTCCAGGATGGCGTCGTCGAACACAACGACTGAATTTTCACGACAATCGTCGAGTGGTTTTATTTCCGAAGCGAACGTTGCAATGTCCAGACCATCGTACACTTTCATCAGTTGCTGGTATTTGGATTGCTCCAAACTTTTCGAGAACACGTACAGGTGCCTGTTCTTCCAATCTAACCAATTCGGTGCGAGGAGAAAATTGTCCACGAGCAGTGTCGTTTTCCCACACCCCGAAGGACCTACGATCAGACAGCGGATGCTGTCGGGAAGCAACTCGCCGTTCTTTTTTTTTCTCGTTTGACTTTCCGGATCCGGTAGACGCTTCACCACGTTCCACGTACTCACAAGATCACTTCGTTCGCGTCGATCCAACTCTTTTCCGGAAGTCCCAGCCATTTGACAAACAGTTTGTCACCTTTCCTACGCAATACTTTCTCGATGAGGTACGTGTCGGGGTGTTTCGTTTTAGAGAGTTCCTCTTCGTAAAATCTTCCTTTCAAAATCTCGCCGCTACTATCTTTTATTATATACGTGTGTCGGTTTCCAGGTAAAACTCGAACCACCGTAAAGAGTTCCGTGCTCCAATTTTTTGTGAATCCCTTCTCGAAGGTGCGTTTGAATTTGCTGATCCTCACCCGGTCTCCAATTTTGTATTTAGCTTTTTTTGTCGTGGGTGTGTACTTTGGACAGTAAACGGTAGAAATTAAACGCTGCTCGTCGGACTTGGTAACGTCAACTGGCTTCATGCCTATCGTTCTGTGTACCGTTTCATTATAGGTGTCGACGAGTTCCGGCAGGATGTCGACCCATTTGTAATTTCCCCGAAGCGTGAATCGTTTCCACATGTGTGTTTTCAAGGTTCGATTGAATCTTTCCACGATGCTGGCTTTGATGTGACTGAAGGTCGAATAATGTCGAACGTCATGTTTTTGAATAAACTTTTGGAATACAGCGTTATAAAATTCCTTCCCCTTGTCTGTTTGCAGAAACCGTGGTCGTCTGCCACCGCTTTCGCGAAAAATTGTCTTGAATGCTTCCGTGACGCATGTCCCCGTTTTGGCTTTCAAAGGTAGAGCCCATGCGAATTTCGAAAACGTGTCTATGACGGTGAGAAGGTACTTGTTGCCCTTGTTCAATTTATGTACGTTTTTCAAATTGCCGCTACTCATCTCCACGAGGTCACTTTGCCAGAGGTCGTCGATGCCCTTGGTTACCACAGCCAAACGTTCGTAGTTACGGCGTGCAGGTTTATGCAATTCTTCGACGATGGCTTGCCTAGACATTTTTTTTTAGAGATTACGTTTCAAGAGAAGCACAAGCGTGATGGGATTCAAAGAGGGTGGCACTTCGCTCGTGTTTTGAATGATCAGCTTATCGCCGGCACTCACGTCGAAAACGGTAAGATCTTCGTCTTCGTGTATTTCATATATGTTGCGCGTTTCGTTCCAACGTGCCAGAGGAATGTTTCCTGCTTTCTGGACACCACGATTCGATATCAAAGTCATGGTAGGAACGCTAGCTTTTCTACCGTGAGACCAGTACGAAAATTCGTTTATCTGAATCGTGCCATCGAGGAGAAACTTGTAGTACGGATGATAAGGATGCAACATGTACAGTTTGTTACCTTCGACGAACGTGGAGATTCTCTGTTGATTGGGTACGCTGTTGATTTCGATGGCTTGCAGAGAATGCAGTTTAGCGAATTTAGTGTCGACGCCGAGCAGATTACTGTGAACTTGTCCGAGTTTATTTTCGATGGGCAGCAAATGCTCGATTATGGTATCCGTTACGGCAGAAAACGACGGTTTGATTTTCACTTCCACGTTCAACTGCTTGTAGTTTTCGTTGAGTTCTTGCAACTTGGCACCGAAAGAGGCCAGCGTCGATTCCTGCGTGGATTCCAGCACTCCAACTTGATCTCTGATGTTGACGACAATATTCTGAAAGTTCTCGACTTGATTCAATTTCGAGCTCTTCTCGGTAAGATCGTTCACGATGCTTCGCATCTCTGTAAACTGCGTGTGAAGGTCGGCGACGCTCTGCGAAGTGGGCAGCGTCGACACCAGCGAACTAATTTCGTCTCGAATCTGTTCCACGTTCGCCGTTTCCGTTTCCAGTCGTTTCAGCATTCGAGATATGTTCCTTTTCAAAGCGTGCAATTCTTTGGAGGTGGGGAGATTGGCCACCCTACTCTCGAGATCGCTCAAAGAACTTTTGATGTCGCTCGATTCGGATAGTGCCGTCACCGCTGTTTACAATTTTTCCAAATCTTCGCTCGAAGGCACGCTCGTCCGTAACGATTCCAAGTCACCCTGTATGTTGTCCAGTACGTGATGAAAATGAGCGAGATTCGTTTCGACGTTCAAATTTTCTAAATATTCGATCTTCTGCTGAACCGTGCCCAACGTGTCTTGAATGCTCGTCAACGCTCTCGCTTCAGCGTGAATATTTTTAATTTCTTCGTTGATCAATTCCAAGGACGCCTGAAGCGTAGCGATGGTGGTTTGAATGTGTTCGAAATCTTGATAGGCCTCCAATTGAATTTTTATGTTCGCGACGCTTTTACCGATGACCTGCAGTTCGTCCGACGATGGTAGGTTCGTCATGGTATCTTCCAAAGTCTGCAACTTGGATTTAATTTCTTCCAACGTGCCGGTGAATTCTTCTTGTAATTTGGAAACAACGACGTGCAAGCGTTCTGCATCTATATCGTTCACGACGGTTTGAAGTTCAGAGAAATTCTTTTCTATTGCGGAAGTTCGTTCTTCGATTTCGAGTTTCAATTTTTCCAAATCTTCATTTTTCGATTGAAATTGCTGTAATTTGGCCAAATCATTTTGAAGCGAATCCACGCTCAACTGTATATTTTGAACGCTGTCGTAAGAAGGTACGTCGACATAATTTTTTATCAGCGTCTTCAGTTCGGAATCGATTTTCAGAATGGGGTCGAGACATTGCGTTTGGAGCGTAGCGATTTCCGACTCTAAACTTTTGTTTAAGGTTTCCTGCAAAGCGATCAAATCGGTCCTCAACTTCTTAACTCGAATGTCCAACATGAGAATCTCTTCTGCGTGGTCTACACGCTTGGTGTTGCCGAAAATGTCGTTAGGCATTTTTGGTTAACGGTTATTTATAATAGGATAGACGATTCGTAATTCTACGAAGAGAGGAATAAGTTTGTCGTAATCTCCGAGAAGTTCCATGTAAAGATAATCTCCTGCAGACACATCGTACGTAATGTTAGAAAGCATCTTGTCGTGCTTAATTCGAAAAATGTTCTTGCCGGTAGAAATTTTGATTTCGCCTGCGTTTTCCGGATTCACGGTGATTTGAAGTTTCCCGTCGATCGGAATTTCGTAGAAATGTAAATTGTTATTAAAAACATAAAACATCTTGCCCACATCGTCATTCAGTTTCGTCCAAATGCTGTTGAGGTGAATGATCAACAGACCGTTGAGTTTAGGTAACACGGAAGGTAAGACTTCATGATCTGGTATGGTTTCCATAATGATCTGTTTTTTGAAACCGAACAAGTTCATAGGCATGCTGGTTATTTAAGAATACGGTCAAAGTTTTTTTTGTAATGACAGTCAAAGTGTTTTTTTTTGTTTTGTTTTGTTTTTATGAATCTTCTGTTGAAGATGGACATATGTTGCAGGTTTTGCTTTCTGCTAAGCGATAGTGCCCCCACGGCAATGTGTGAATACCACACTCGAGGACGCACCTCTTATCGTCATCAGGATCCAGCGCAATTTTTCTAACTTTGTTTGTGGTCAACACATGGTCGACGCTCTGGATGCGCTGTTCTGCTCTTAGAACCGACGACCTGGTCTTGAGGCAATCGACGAAGTCCTCGAATGTGAGATGCCCCCGAACCACCTGTCTGCCGACACCCTTGGCCTTCTTGGTAACGCTGCCCTCGGCTTTGATGGCATAGGCCTTGGCGCGAGGACCTGCAAACTCGAGAATTACATCACCGTCCTTCTCGTCTTTGAGTTTGCCAGGCACCTTCTTGTTGCGGGGCAGGATACCGTACTTGTTTTGCTGGGCATAGCCCGAGGTGTCGAAAAGGTTAACCAAAGATGGAACTGTGGCTATATCCCCGTACGCGTCGTCCGTGCGAACGTGGTACACCAAGCTGTCCGTGTCCGTGTAGAGTAGGCTAATATTGTCGTTATAGTGCTGGCGTAGTTTCCCATAATATATTTGAAACATGTGCAGCTTGCTCAGGTCTAATACTGAGGCGCCAACATAAATTGGCTTGTTGAGCTTCACCTCGCTCTTCCTCATATGCACCAGAGCAAGCTGTTCGTTATAAATGGTCCTCGATTTGAATAACGGGTTTGCTACGAGCCTGCGACATTGTGCTTTGTTTGATATTAGCCTCACATCTACACGATTCCGTACATTCTCCATGGTTTTCCCGAACACCGCATTGTTCATAAGCTTGAAGAAATCCTTATCAAGCTCGGACGTGGCTGCGGTGCGGTGTTTGGTGTTGACTTCAATATATGGACGCAACCACGGAGAATGCTCGAACTTGAGGATGCGGTGAACTGCGTGGACCGCGACCCCTCGCTGCATCAACCACCGGAGATTCTGGTAGTGTAGGACGTAATTCTTCTTGTTTTCGAAATCCATGACGAGCTTCTTCTGGTTGGAATCGGGTGGACACTTGAACTCGGGTGCAGGGGGAAGATCGCAGAACAAATCCTGCAGCTTCTCGGAGAATTGCAGATCAACCTCGGCGAAGAACCCATGTTCTGAATCGTCGAAGCTTTCGATGTCGAAGTTGGAGGGGTCAGCCCACTCGAAGCCTCTAAAGGGGAGTGGCTGCATCATGGAGTGTCCGTAGAGGTTATTAACGTCCGTGTACATGATGTAGCTGGACGGTTGTGAGGGGTCGTAGCCGGTGGACATGTGGTGATTGTTGGCGCGCGAGTGTCGCTGCGACACCTGGACCATTCCACCCCGCACGGCACGTTCTACAAACAGCATCATGTCCACGTTCGAAAGAAGCTCCAGCTCAATCTTCGTCACCAGAAACATGGCCGACCATGCCAGTCCGGGGAGACTGTAGAAGTATGCAGGGTCCAGCTTGTAGATGGTCTTCGCAGTTGCACGGAACGTCTGGAACACGTCGGCGAGGAGCGTCACATCAAGTCTGAGGTAGGCGTCGTGGTAGTCCCCGAGAGTTCGACAGCCTAGCTCGCGCCACATGGACTGGGCATGGTGATATTCCTCGTCGGTGATGTTCGAGCCGCGTAGCTGACTGTAGAAGTTCGCCTGGGGAGGTAGCGACGTCTCTGCGAACTTGGTAGGGTCTGTAATATATTCGTAGGGATAGACCCCCTTACGCTTGAAGAGGCCGGCGTCCAAGTTCGGAAAGTTTCCGGAGGTGATGAGCATTTGCTCGTCGCTAAGCTTCCCTGCGAGAGCATCGAGGCTTGCTGGGAGGAACCTCAGGGAGTCGAGGAAACGAAGCTCGACGGTAGAGCATAATTCTGGGATCGACACTCGTTTGCTCACACTGATGTAACGCTCCTCGTTCTGCGCCAGGACGTTGATTCGCATGTTGTCGTACCCAAGATGCTTGACGAGGTGGTGGAAGTCGTATCCCGAGCCATTATGAAAAAACACAGGGATGAAGCGCGGGTCCCGGGCCATGAGGTTGCATCCGTTGCACCATGGACCAACATACCTACCGTTAAAGTGATCATGGTGTTGGACTTTACGGTTGTTGGCGGTGTACTCTTTGACGCAGACAGGGCAAGCGATAGCCTCGTCGCGTCTACGTTGATCGTCGGGG